>NC_138372.1:127183428-127216959 GCF_054177405.1 Leptonychotes weddellii
AAGGGATGGAATATGACCATAAAGATGAAAATTATAAAAGATTTTATAAAAGGAATTGATAAGAAGTTGGTTGAAAAAAGAAAGAAGAGAAATTAAAAAAAAAAGGGAGAGAATGTGATCAGGCAGGAGACTAGAACAAAGCCATACACTAGAGATTTAGGGTATATTTTGGTCTGTTAGAAGCAACTGTATCCCAAAATTTTGAAGAGAGAACAACTTATATATATATATATATATATAAGTGTGTATATATATATATATATATATATATATACACACACCAAAAATAAGGTTAACTACTATGAAGGGATAGAATATGACTAAAAATGAAAAATAAAATAAATAAAAAAGATTTTTAAAAAAGGGATTGATAAGATGTTGGTTGAAAAAGAAAAATTCAAAAAACAAATAGAAAAAGAAAAAAGGAAATTAAAAAAATTAACTTTGAAAGACTAAAGAATCAGGGGGGAAAAAGCCATGAATTGTATGTGCTGTATTCCCCTTGTGTTGGAGTTCCACTGTTCTCATTGATGGGTAAACTTGGTCTTGGCTGGCTGTTCTTGCTGATCATCTGGGGGAGGGGCCTGTTGCCGTGGTTCTCAAATGTCTTTGCCGGAGGTGGAAATGCCCTGCCCTTGCTGGGTCCGGGCTAAGTAATCTGCTCGGGTTTGCTCTCGGGAGCTTTTGTTCCCTGCAAGCTTTCCATACAGCTTTGGAGGACGAGAGTGAAAATGGCGGCCTCCCAATCTCTGCCCCGGAAGAGCCAAGAACTCAGGGCCCCACTCCTCAGTGAGCCTCCAGAGAAAAGCAGTCAATCATTCCCATCTCCCCAGTCTCCAGCCGCACTACGTGCTCACGCAGCCTGTGACTGAGCGTTTCTATCTCTGGCACATGACCCAGTTTGCAGTCTCCAAACCCTGCAGATTCCTGCGGTGCACTCCCGTGTCACTCCTCCCAGGGCAGGAAGGAGAGTCTCCCCGGATCTGCCACTTGTTGCATCCCTGCTGGAGGAGCAGGGGCCCGACTGTGCCAAAGATCACGGTTTATGGCAACCCCGAGCTGAGAGCCCACTCCTTGGCTCAGTCTTTGCAGCCGGCTTCCCCACTCCGATACCTGGGAGCTCTGCCGCACTCAGGCACCCTTGGTCTTTCTGTGACCCCGAGCATCCTGAGACCACACTGTCCCAGCGAGGGTTCCACCCCCTGCTTAGTTACTGGAGTGACGTCCCTTAGCGGAGCCGACTTCTAAAAGTTCGGATTTTGTGCTCTGCTGCTCTATCACTTGCTGGTAGCCGGCTGATGGAGGCTCCCTCCCCGCCGTGGTCTATTTTCCCGTATATCCCTTGGATTCACTTCTCCGCACATCCTACCTTCCAGAAAGTGGTCACTTTTCTCTTCAAAGAGTTGCTGCTATTCTTTTCTTCAATCTCCTGTTGAGTTCGTAGGTGTTCAGAATGGTTTGATCCCTATCTAGCTGAATTCCTGGGACCAGACGAAATTTAGGTCTCCTACTCCTCCGCCATCTAGCTCCTCCCTCCCTCCTGTAGGGGTTCTTAACTCAGGGTTCACGGACTACCTAACAGTTCTTATATTGGTTTCAGAAATTCCATGAACCCCTGAAATTGCATGCAATTTTTTAAATGTACATATATATTTTGCTGGAGAAAATGTCTGTGTATGTTTAGTAGATTTTCAAAGGGTAACATCTCAAATAGTAAGATATAGCAAAGTTCACATATTGCTGGGGAAAAAAGAGCTAGCAAATATTATTCTTTTCGCATCTTAGGAACTCTTGTTCTTCATAGAGCCAGATGCTTAACCTTGGGTATGAAATATGAGAAGAAGTATCTTATTTACGAATCAATTTTTAAGGTAATTCTTATTAAAAAAAAAAGCATGGTATCATAACAAAACAGATCAATTCCACTAGAATATGAGTGATTCATACTTGTGGCTGAAAACAAGGCAGTTTGTGGTGTTCCTGGAAAGGGAGCATCTTTTTGCTGTCACAAACACACAAACAACTCTTCCCTCCCACTACTGAGTTATGAGTGAAAGAGAGTGGTGGAAATATAGGAATTCCTGATGGCTTTAAAAGCAGTGGGAAGCAAGACAAAGTAATTTGATGAGAGCTGCACCTTGACCATTTCTAATGCATTAAAGCAATATAACAGGTCTTTAAGGGTCATGTGGTATAACATTCCACTCTAAGAAAGAAGTCTAATTCATCCAGGAAATATGGTCATTTGATCTCTCTTTGAACATTCTCAGTATAGTAATTGTTGTCATTGCAAGCAGCCCATTTCATATATGAGTAGCTTTCATTACTAGGAAGACTTAAGTAAAAAATGTACAGACTTTATTATTATTTTTCCAAATGACTTTTTAGAGCAGTTTTAGGGTTAGAGGCAAATTGAACAGAAAGTACAGAGAGCTTCTCCCATATATCTAGACCCACCCCATCCCACAGTTACCTCTATTAGTGTGTATTAGCATTAGTGTGGTACATTTGTTACAATTGATGAATGAAAAGTGATTCATTATTATTAACTAAAGTCCATCGTTTACATTAGGATTTACTTTTGTGTTATACAGTTCTGTAGGTTTTGATAAATGTATATTAATATGGTCCACCATTACAATATCATACAGAATAGTTTTATTGTCCTAAAATTCCATGCTCCATCTATTCATCCCTTCCTCCCTCCCTTTCTTGAATGCTTGGCAACCACTGATCTTTGGTCCCTATAGTTTGCCTTCTAGAATGCCATATATTTAGAATTATACAGTGTGTAGAGTTTTCAGACTGGCTTCTTTTACTTAGCAAAATGAATTAAAGTTTCCTTCTATGTCTTTTTGTGGCTTGATATCTTTTTTTTTATCACTGAATAATAATTCCATTCTGTAGCTATACACAGTTTATTTATCCATTCACCTACTGAAAGACATCTTAGTTGCTTCCAATTCTGGGCAATTATGAATAAAGCTACCATAAATCTCTTTGTGCAGGGTTTTGTGTGGACATAAGTTTTCAATTCATTTGAGTAAATACTTAGGAGTGTTCTTGCTGCATTGTATGGTTAGACTATGTTTAGTTTTGTAAGAAACTCCTGTACAGTCTTCCACAGTGTCTGCACCATTTTGCATTCCCACCAGCAGTGATGGAGAGTTCCTATTGCTCTACATCCTTGCAAGCATTGGTGTTGCCATTCAATAGATGTGTAGTGACATCTCTTTGTTTTAATTTGCGATTCTCAATGACCGACAATGTGAAGTGTATGCTTACTTTCCATCTATATTTTCTTTGGTGAGGTGTGCGCTCAGATCTTTTATCTTTTTTGTTTGTTTGTTTTGTATCATGAGGTTGTTGGTTTGTTGTTGAGTTTTAGGAGTTCTTTGTATATTTTGGATAATAATTATCAGATATGTGTTTGGAAATATTTTCTTCCAGTCTGTGGCTTGTCTTTTCATTCTCTTAACTGGGAAAATTTTACTGTGAACTAAAGTAAGGCAAATTTCATATATTGATCCTCAGTTTGTTTTCTGAAACTACACAGGACAAATCTAACCCCTCTTCCATACAGTGGACAAATATATCTAAAGACAACCATCATTTCCTTCCCATCAAGAGCCTTAATTTGCTAGGATACCATGTTATTGTGGATGTTTTGATGTGGCATGGTATTGAGACCCCTTCATCATCATTGTGGGTGCCTTTCTCGGGAAGCATTCCATTTTGTCAGAATTCCTTTTAAGAAGTGATGCCAAGAAGCAAACAATACTATAGATATGTTTTAATTAACACAAATAAGAGTGGTACTATGCATTCTGCTACTGTGTTATTGTTATTATTTTTTGTTTTAAAATAATTGACTCATATTGAGTCATTTTCCTCATCTGAGTCTTCCAGCAATTTCTATGTAGCTCTCTCTCAGTCTATATCAAATGATTTAATACTTTAAATTTTTATTTGGAACTCTACATCTCGTTCTGGTATATTTCAAAAAAAAAAAGTATTTGAATTGCATTTCATGATTTCAAAAGTTTTCACCATTTTTTTTTGTTATTGAAGAATAGTTGATATACAATGTTATATTAGTTTCAGGTGTACAACATAGTGATTCGACAATTCTGTACAGTACTCAGTGCTCACCCCAGTAAATGTGGTCACCATACAATGTTATTATAATATTATTGACTATATTCCCTATGCTATACTTTCTCTCATCCCATTTGATTCTTGTAACCCCATGAATAAGGCTGCTCAAATGTAATTATCCTCCTTTTCTGTGAGGACACTGAGGTTCTAGCAAATTGAAAGATTTGTCCAAGTCTAAAAGAACAGTAAGTGGAAGAATGAAGTTCTTTTAGTGCCATTTGTTATTCCAATCTATTATTCTTTTGATCCTATCACAAATATATTACCTTTTCTATCTTATTTTGTTTCATTTATAGGTTTGGGACTTCTATCATCTATGGCTTTATCTTAGTTACCAAAAAAAAAAAAAAAGTTGAGATTGTCAAATTTTTCTCTAAAATGAGGTTAACTGGACTTCTTTGCTAGCAACCTCCATTTGCTATCTAGAGATCACCTTTTTATTTTCTAAGTGCTCAAAAATCATGTTGAACAATCCATTTTAGAATTCTGCCAGGGATTCATGTAAAACTGTGTGATCCACAGTTTTAAAATTCTAAATCATATTCCTCTCTGAGAATTAATACATTTTCTCATATTAGAATTTAAAAATCATCTTCATTATTATTATATTGGTGTATTATATTGGTGTAATTGGTGTATTATATTGGTGATTAATAATTTAATTATAAATCAATTGGCTCTTATTTTACAAATAAACAACAGAATTAAGACTACTGAATGTCAAAATACTGCATCTGAGTACCATTTTTGATAGACCATTTAATACTTATTGATTCTTGTTGAATATTATATATGAAGCTCACTCAGGACAAATAATGTCCTCACCTCCACAACAATCAATAAAAGAAAGAACTACTGAAAGTTTTCAAGTCTTTCATTTTTGAAACCTGCTGTGAGTTTGGAGAGAACTTTAATTTTCCGTATTTTCTTTTTTTTTTTTTAGATTTTATTTATTTATTTGAGAGAGAGAGAATGAGAGAGAGCACATGAGAGGGGGGAGGGTCAGAGGGAGAAGCAGACTCCCTGCAGAGCAGGGAGCCCGATGCGGGACTCGATCCCGGGACTCCAGGATCATGACCTGAGCCAAAGGCAGTCGCTTAACCAACTGAGCCACCCAGGCGCCCTAATTTTCCATATTTTCAAATCTCATTTTGTTAAATCTCTTTTGCTAAATTTGTAGGGTTGTTGGAGTTTTTCTGTTTTGGGTTTTTTTTTTTTTTTTTGTACAATGCTCATGACCCACCTTTCCTTTCTTTCCTTCCTTCCTTCCTTCCCCTTTTCAATCCAAATGAAGCCAAATAAAACAGCAAGGTATTCGCAAAGTTTTTTAACATGTTCAATTTCTTGTTTTTATAATACAGAGACACTTACTTACTATAAATTTTTGTTTCATAATTCAAAAAAAGGAGGCCTAAGCATTTCCATAACTAATTACTACAGAATAAGAGCAATATTCTATGAGAAGCAATATATATATATTTTTTTTTTTACAGGATTATTTCACTTTAATATAAACATCTGAAATTCTTTGTGCTATTTTAAAAAATTTGTCAGTGAGTAACTCAGCTTTGTCTAGGACATTTATATAACATCTTGGAAATTGTTAAAGTATATTGTTTGCCATTTTCAAGCACTTATATACTCAGCACCATTTAATTGACCATATGGAAATTTACCACTAGGGAATTTCCATGAGTAAATATTTTCAGCTAGTTGTATTTAAAAAGTGGTTGTAGTAAAAATTCTGGAAATTTTTCTTACTGTAGGACATACCTTTAATGCTATTTTCTATTTACAAAAAATCTCTCAGTTACAATTAACAAGATTAAATTGTTTATATTCTAATTCTTTTTCTCTCCCCACCTCCAATACCTTGAGATTATGGTATGAATCAAAACCAGTAGAGCCTCAAAGTAGATGGATTGGTATACTAAAAGTGAAGGAATGTTTCCAAATCTGGATTATTAGCTTCTGGATAATTGTCATTTTCAATGTAATTTAAAATATACAAAATATTGCAAATATTGAATCTTAGGCTCTACTAAAATCCCTGCCTCATCAGCCTGGAAAGAAGGCTTCATTTTTTTATACTTTGATAATCTATGAAAATGAACTTTTTTCCTATTTTACCAGCTATAAGCTAATAATTATCTAAATCAAAATTTATGCACAGAGTATCTATCCCACTTTTCTTTTCGATTCAGATGTTCACTGGCTATAGAAAAGTGTCTGGCAAGCAGAAGGAAAGAGTACAGACTGGAACTTCAAATTTTCAAGTCTAAAATGGCAAAATATGTCAACATTGGTAATATAGAATTCATGGGATTTCATTTCTTTCAACGTTGAAGCATTTCCTGAAATACATCTAGGGCTCTCCCTAGAGAGAGCCCTAGATGTATTTGGGGTGCAGAAGGTAAGATTTGAAGGACATCTCAGAAGTCTTTTAATCCAATTCCACTTAAACAAGAATCCTCTCTACATTGTGTCTAGATAGATACTTATCCAGTCTTTCAGGATATATTCTCTGTTGACTTCATGAGGTAATTTGAAAGACTGGAAAAATAAGAAGATCATAGTATAATAGTGTATTATCTAAAATAGCTCTCTTACTGGACAATCGCTATCATGCCATTTCATGGTAGATTTTTAAAAAAATTATTCAGTAGATAATCAGTTGGAAATGGTCATTCCCCAGTTTTTTTTTGTACTCCTTGTTATGTATTTTCACTTAAAAACCTTAAATTATTTTTTAATTATTAGAAATGACTACATAGTTATTATTGAGGACTCAGAAAATATAGAAAAATGAAGAAAGAAAACAATAGGAGTTTTAGGTATACTAGTCAAAGAAAGTCATTATTAACACTTGGGTATATTCTTTAAGTTTTTGTTCTATATACAGGTTGAAAAACATTTGAGATTAGGTGATATGTACAAATCTCTATTCTCCTTTTTATTATTAATAATATAACATTTTTATAAAATTAGAATTTCCTTGTAAACATTTTAATGGTTACATAATAACCACATTTAATGTATATACTGTAAAATGCTTTCTAATCCTTTTTCATATCATGGCACACTAGAAAATGAGTATTTTTAAGACAGGCTGAGGTGAATAGGTGAAGCTTGGGGCCAGTGGCAGTGGTCTGCCATGTAGACAGACCCTGTTATTATCTTTGAGGGTTGAGAAGATCAGTGATTCTGTAATCCCATCTGCAGTGTGATAGAACCCACCAGCAGTGCAATTTGTAAGCCTTCTCTGTATTGTTCTATCATTTAAGATGTTTATATATTTTGTATTATTACAGGTAATCTTGCAATATTATCTTTGACCATGAAGCTTTTTACACATTTAAGGATAGTTCCTTAAAATAAATTCTCAAAAATGGTAGCACTGAATATTTTGGGGTATGGCTATCTCTAAGGATTCTGATAAATGTTGATTGTTTTTCTAAGGGTGAGTCATAAAAATTTGAGAATGTCTATTTTACCCTCTTTTCTACACTGGAAATTCATTTAACAACATTTCTGCTAATTTGGTAGGCTGAACAATGGCATGTAATTTTAATTAGCAGGTTTTGGTTACTCTGCAGGGAATCATTTCACATTTACTTGTAAGTCACTCTTTTCACTTGTTAATTGCTGGTTTTGAGGTTATATTCTTTTTCTTATCTCTTTGTATGAACATTTCATATGTTATATATATGCAAATATTTTTCTCGGTTTATTTAACATAGGGAAAAGTTTTAATTTTTGTTTAGTTTAATTACCACATTTTTCTATGTCATTTTCCAGCTCAGACAGTTCTCCATATATTTGATAAAAATTAACTTTAATTTTCAAAATTTAACTTTGTTTGAAGTTTCATTTGCCTGAAATCTACTTGGCTCCTTGGCCTGATGAGAGGATCCAAACATATTTTCTTTTTTTCAAATAGCTCACCACCTAATACAATTCTTTGAATAATCTTTCATTTTCTTGTGATTTATGATGCCATCTTCATTTTCTTTTACTGTATTATTCTTTTTCTATTAATCAGATTCCTATTTCAAACAAGGCTCATTAATCTGTCACAGATATCCAAATATTTACAAATAATATATAATTCTTAATTAATAGCTTTATTACAGTGATCCATTTCTTTCCACTTACAGGCATGGTCAGAATGGGAAATGTGTGTATTGTATTGGTAAGGAGAGATGGGGATGGGGATAGCCTGGGAAAAGAAGAAAATAAGAGCTTTCTGATTACTTATTTTTCCATAATAGGAATTATATGAGTCTACACAACTGAATTTCTTTTCTAATCATTTCTTCTACCCCTTGGTCATTGTTTTCCTTTGAGCTCTTTTCAGCTTTACAAATTCCAATAATGTATACGGCTGCATTACATCTAGTGGGTGGGCACTAGAGGGCAGTGTAAGTGCATGTTTATGGCTACAAAACTTGACATCGCTCAAAGGCAGTTCTGAATCAAGTTCAAGTTTTGTTGTGACTGATTGCGGCTGTGCCTCTTTTTCTTACCTTACTCCATTCTTCGGTTCAGCAGTCTATTGCACAGTAGGAGCCAGTGCTGAGCAGACTATTACATACTGCCGTGGAGCTTATACAACTAAGCAAACCTTGTTTTGGTCTTACCCTATGAACTCATTCATTCATTCATTCAAATTTTTCAATTCAAAGAGTGAGTTGAAAAATATATCTGAGTGTTGGGATTATGAATGATTTTTACCTTCCTTTTATGCTAGTTGTTCAAATTTGCCACAGTGGACAGGTATAAAATATACTATGAAAAAAAGTTATAAAAATAATATTTCTTATTGTTTCTAGCAGTCAAAACTTACTGCAAATTATTAAAGGACTGTGTTTATGATAGGGACAGAAGGGGAGAAAAAAATCCATTAGACTGTATTTTTCTATATTGTTAGCAAGGGATGCTGAAAACTTAGCTATAAGGCATTGATGGAGCCAGTGGAAAGTGCTGGTTCAGAAGAAAAGAAAGATGTAAATCACTGGAGACTAGGCTGCCTATATGACAAATTCTGCCTCATGCAGTGCCTCATCTCCAAAGCCTTGTAGCTTTTGCCACTTCCTTGAGGGCATTGCTCTGAAAGGCTTTGTGCCCAGGCTTTGGAAACCACATCAAGGACTTGGAGGTTTCTCTCTAGCAGATTGATCTCTAGCTGATTTGATCCACTGTGGGAGCTGATATAGTGAGCTCCATGTCAGGGGCACCATAGCCATGATGTGTTCCAAACTGGAACTCAGAATACAATTTCTCACAGATTAGTTCTATAGTTCTTTTCAAGCATCTCTGTTCTAAGTAAATTGTATTCCATAGGCCTACCTTGGCATCTAAGTGTTATTTTTTTTTTTAAGGTTTTATTTATTTATTTGAGACAGAGAGAATGAGAGAGACAGAGAGCACACGAGAGGGGGGAGGGTCAGAGGGAGAAGCAGGCTCCCTGCCGGGCAGGGAGCCCAATGCGGGACTCGATCCCGGGACTCCAGGATCATGACCTGAGCCGAAGGCAGTCGCTTAACCAACTGAGCCACCCAGGCGCCCTCTAAGTGTTATTTTTAATACTGCTCCAGTGGAAAAATGCGTTGGGAATTTCAAAGAACCAGTGACTTTCAAAGCATCATCTATGCTTTTTAATATGGGAGGGGGTCATCTGTATGAAAAAATGGCAGGGAGGTAGTAGGTCTCCTTCATTCAGGGGTCACTGGCAGCCCTGGAACTAGAATGTGATGTTAGCAGCTACCTTTAAGGACGGATTAGAGTTAAAAATTAAATTTGGAATTAAGTTAAACTAGCCCATGTCCAAGCATTTAAAGCTATCCACAGGCAATAAACCCCTCCCCACACCTCTCAAAAAGCATCTTGGAAGGAGCAAATTGCCTAAGAATTCTAATTATCTGCTGAAGTCCTTTGCCAATATTTCACTTTGAGTAGAATTCTCATATGTATTTATGTCAGTGAGTAGGCAGCTTTTTCCTTTGGCCAATTAAAACTCAAGTCTTGGGAAGTTTTTATTTTCATTGTCTAAGTTTTGTTCAGTCTTTAACTGAATTTATCTGCTAAAATTACACTATGGGTCAGTAACTACTTAAATTTTTCAGATTGAATAAACCTCAGGTGTGAGTAAAAGTAAAAGGTGTCCCCCCTCCAAAGATGTCCACGCTCTTATCTTTGGAACCTGTGAATATGTTATGTTAATGGCAAAAAGAACTTTGCAGGTTATATACTTTAAAATGCTAGATTATCCCAGTGGGGCCCAATCTAATCATGTAAGCCCTTAAAAGCAGAAAACCTTCTCTGGTTGCAAGCGGAAGAGCGGCTGCATACAAAAAAAGCAGTCAAGGGGCGCCTGGGTGGCTCAGTCGCTAAGCGTCTGCCTTCGGCTCAGGTCATGATCCCAGGGTCCTGGGATCAAGCCCCGCATCAGGCTTCCTGCTCTGCAGGAAGCCTGCTTCTCCCTCCCCCACTCCCCCTGCTTGTGTTCCCTCTGTCGCTGTGTCTCTCTCTGTCAAATAAATAAATAAAATCTTTAAAAAAAAAAAAAGCAGTCATATCCAAATACTGAGGAAAGAATGGATATCAGGGACACACCCAATGTGAATACATAAGGATTCAGAGAAGAGTTACACCTTGAGTTTCTGGGATGGAGCCACATATGGTTTACATATGGAGTCAGAGGCTTTGGTCTCAGGTGGGCAGTGAGAAGGTAAGTTGCTGGGGCTGCTAAATTTGTATTTGCCTCTATGTGTGGAGTTGATCAAATGGTTTGGACATAGTGACACAAGGAATAGGAATAGTGGGTGATGCAGAACCAGATGCTGATCTGTAGAAATCAAGACAGAAACTTGTTACATCTGGCTACATTTTCACCAAGTCATTGATAAGGAAGATTGTTAACTTGAGAATTTTCTTTATTGAGGTCCTATACGAACAGTGATCTAAGTTTAATTAAATTAATTTAATTGCATTTCCTTGTAAAATTAGTTGTTAAGAATCAGAAACAAAGTTCCTTTCATATTGTAGTTTATATTCTTCAGTGAATGTTTTTAAAATTGTCTTTATAAAGTAGGTAGTGAAGTACTTCTTTAGTACCTATGAAAATAAAATATCTGATATAAGGAGATTAGATTGATTGAGTAAAGATCACTGTGCCTAAGCCTAAGGAGGCCGACTAGGCAAACAGCCCCTCTTCTCAGATTAATGTCTGAACAAGGGCCTATTTAAGTCTACGTGAACCATATGTTACATTTCCAGTTCCTTTCAAAACACATGTTGGTACAGTTTAAGTAAAACATTCATTACTTTAAAAAATACCTCTGATTCTAATTTTAAAAGCATGTGAGCAAATGCATTGCTCATTAGTGCAAGAAAAGCACTGTACTGAGTTCCAAGTGGGTAAAAGTGCAACAGCCTTGAGAACCCCTTTATGTGGTCACTATTTGTATCTTAATTTTGGGGGAACGCAAAACCTTTCTTCAATTAGCTTTGCCCTGAATAGAAGGCTTACTGTGTCCCACTGTCTGGTACTTTTGTTATGTGGACTGATGCTTACTGAAGTCCAGATTTAAATCATCGTTTTCCTTTCATTCAAATCTTCAATCATGTCCTAGACTCTGAGGTAAACACCTAGTGCAATCACCTCCTGATTACAGTGCTTTCTCCAAATCTGGTTATCACATGAGTCATTAGAATGATTGCAACTGAAACCAACAACTGCAGAGAGGAAATCGAATGTATAACTTCTACTTCATACACTTATACTTGTGGAATCAGTTAAAGCACGAGGGTTCAATTTTGTTATTGACCCCAAAGAGCTTAAAAGCACATTAAATTGTGAATTTGCTATGAGCCTTTGGAAAAGGCTTGGTGGTATTTTGTGATAAAAATAACCGTGAAATAAGACATGGAATTTAATCAAATATATTTATAGAAAAAGATGTGCAGTTACTTAAATTAACTATAATATTTTAAATTTATGAATTTAAGAATGAAGTCACAAATTTATGGGAAAAACCTTAGCTTCCCTCCAAAATTATATAATTTGGAGATCCCATTCATTCATTTAGCATTTATTTATAAACTTAGAAGTAAACATAATGAAGCCCTTCCCTCAAGTACCTTATAACCTTCTATAAGGGAGAGATAGAAATATACACACTTTAAAAATACAGAGTATGTCAGGTGATGGTAAATGCTACAAAGAAAGACAAATCAGAGTAAGGGAGATGGAGAGTGAAAGGGACTGCTATTTTCTATAGTGGTTAGGGGAGGCCCCTTCAATAAGGTGACATTTGAGCAGAAACATTAAAAGAAGTGAGGAGGAAGTTATGTAAATATCTGAGGAAAGATTGTCCCGGTGTGTTGAGTCACAGAGAGAGGGTAAAGTGGTGGGATCTAGGGTCAGAGAAGCAGGGGTAGCCTGGGAGGCAGATACTGTTGAGCCCTGTGGGCCATTGTGGAAACTTCAGCTTTTACTCAGCATGGGATGGGAAACCATTAGAGGATCTGGAGGAGAAAGGGATGATTTACATTTCAAAATCATCACTTGAGCTACTGTGTTGAATATAAACCATAGAGGGGCAAAGAATAGAAGCTAGGTGAATGGTTAGGAGGATATTATAACAGCTAGCTGAGAGATGATGGACTAGGGTAGCAGCAGTGGAGGTGCTGAGATGGGATAAAATTCTGATTATATCCCAAAGGAAAAGCCAACATAATTTGCTACTGGATTGGCTGTACTGCATGAGACAAAGAAGAGGTGAATTTTTGGTGTGAGCAAATGGAAGAATGAAGATGCCTTATACTAAGATAATGAAGGCTGCAGGAGGAACAGGTTTGGAAGAGGTGAAAGAAATTAAGAGTTGATTTTGGACATGTACATTTTGACATGTCTAAATAGACATCAAAGTGGAGATATTATGTAGGCAGTTGGATTTCAAACTGGGGTTCTGGAGAGAAATTGGACTAAAACTATAGATTTGGGAGTTATCAGGGTGTCATTGTTGCTTAAAGTCATTGGACCGGATAAAATCATATACTAAGGGGACACAGGTAGAGCAGAGAAGGGGTCTGAAGATTGGGCTTGTGCTCTTCAAAGTTTAGAGGTTGGGAGATGGGGAAAAGAGGCCAGTGCGATAGGGCATCAGTCAGAGAAAGTGGTATCTGGGAAGCCAAATGAAGACAGTGTCTCAAGGATGGAGCGAGGGATCAACTGTGGATTGCTGCCGATGGTTCATAAAACGTAGAACTAACAACTGGCCGTTGGCTTTGGCAGTGTTAAGGGCATTGTTGACTTTGGTAAAGGTGGACAAAACAAAAAAAACTTTCATAAAAGTAGATAAAAGCTTTTGGAATGAAGGAATCAAATTCTGATTACAGGTTCAGGAGAACATGGGAGGAGAAGAAGTAGAAAACAATGAATATGGGTAACAGATTTGCTGTAAAGGCAGGAGGAGAAATAGGACAATAGCTAGCTGCCCATGTTGGAGGTAAGGGAGGCATTTTTGTTACTATTATTTAAATATGAGGAATGCTACAACATGTTTATATGCCTATAGAAATAATCCAACAGAAAGAAAAAAAAGTAGATGTTGCAGAAGAGAAAGGAAATAATTGTCGGAAAGATGTCAGTGAGTAGAGGAAAGCAGATGAGCACAAAGTGGAGGAGTTGGCCTTAGATACAAATATGTTCAGCTCATCTGTTGTGATAAGAGCAAAGGCTGAATAAATGGCTACAGATACGGACACTGACACCTGTTATACTTGGTGGTGGAAGCATGTGGAATTTCTCTTCTGATTGCTCTTGTTTTGTCAACTTATCCCCTTGCTGCTTTTTCCTACAAAACATAGTTCTTACTCTATGTCTGCCAATGTCTTACAATAACTAGTGCTTGACTGTGCTCAAAGAGCCCTGTTTCTGTGAGCTGGGTGCCCAAATAAAGGCCCTGGTAAGCAGTTGCATATGAACATCTACAGTGAAATGAATCATCAGGCTGGGTAGGAACAACTTACCAAGCCGACAGCTGGCACACAGACTAGTTGCTAGGCTATTACTTGTCTCAGCAGAATTAGGGTGAACATTCATTGGTATAGAATTATTAGACACTTAAGCCCTCAGTTTCATGTTTTACTATATTATCTAACAAACTGTCCAGGCACTATGGGATGCTAGAAGAAGATAACAATAAATAAAAACATTACCCTCCACTTAAGGAAGAACTGTCAAGCATTTCATGGCTAGTAAAGAGAGACATATTTGAAAAGATTCCTATATTTAAAATGTGGACAATATTTAAGGCAAAATTGTACTCATAAAAGTTCCATCAGAATTGAAAAATAACGTATGTATTTCGCTTTGTGATTCCCCTTCTAGGAATCTACTTGAAGTAGAGTAAAACATACAGTGTTTTATTTACAAAGCAGTTATCTTTGACTGCTAGATGCTGGACGCTGTGCTAAACATTTGAGATAAAATTGTCCTTCTGGCAATTACTCATTTACTGTAATAAATGAGTAATACCCCATACCTTTGTTTGCTGACTTGGATTCATGTCCCTTCCTTGCTAAGTAAAGAAGGAGAGAGTATGGGAGAGTCTGATAAGCTTCCCCATCCTGACCCCCACAGGCCAGCTTACTTTAGGTTGCGTCTCTTAACCTGCATAGATGGCATTTTTGCTGATTCTTGAAAATCTATATGCTCCAATCAGTGTGCCAGTTTTGCCACTTCCCATGCCTGAAATTGTCCCTCACTAGGTGCAAATCTCTTTCTTTTCTTTCTCAAATGACTCAACTCTTTTGTCTGCTGCTATCATCTGGTAGGGAGGTATCCTCCCCCCAGTCTCTACTCCTTTCCCCTCATTTTGTTCTTGTCTCCTGCTAATGCCAGTCCCAGGCAGACTAACACTTTCTTCTTCCCAAGGAGATAAAGATTTTAAGAAACACAGTGAGTTTTCCATTTATTCTCTCACAATGGGGAGCTTCCATTTTACCTATTTTAAGCAGATCTTCCAGCCTCCATCAGTCAATTAACTTTCAAATAGAATCAATCAAACCACTTTTCTAAGCTCTTGCTATTGATGCATATTCAAACTATTATAAATGCATTAAAGGGATTGGCTACAAAAATATGCTAGTCACATGGAAGACTGCTTATTAAATCATGTCAAAGATACATAAAATACAATATCTAAAAAAGACTACAATATAAATCAAAATCTAAAATTAACAATAAAAACAATACTTGAAAGAAAAGCAATAAATTTGTTAATTTAAAGACACAAAATATTCTTCTTATAGTTTTGATTCTATCCTCTATAAGTGCTTGGGAACAGCATTAATGAATGTTTTTACTACAGATCACACCTCTAATTCTATTATGGACTTATATTTTTTAACAGTGAACTTTTTTAGAACCAATCTACTATTTCAAGGCAGAGATGGTAAACTGATAACCTATAACTGTGTTTTTATAGCCTATAATTCAAAAGAATTTCAATTCATTTTTGTAGTACTCAAGATATGGACTTCTAGAATGTGGGGCTTTCCTGAAAAACAAACAAACAAACAAACAGATATTACTGGCATCATTGGACTCACTTTTCCATATAGCAACTCTCAGATTGGCTCTTTTCGATAAGGAAGAAACTCTAGGTGTACTCAAGTTCACCTCACTATCCCCTTCTCTCCTGTCTCTTTTATCATTAGGCTTGCTCTGTTGTTTCCATATCCGCAGTGTGCTTTATTCATGGGTCTTGCTTGCTTCATAGTAATCAGAATTTGTCTACTTGCAAATTTTCAAAAATTTCAATCAATGCATCAATCATCTTATGATTCCCTTCATTTTGCTAGGTAAACATGAAGACCCATTTTTAAGAAGTCATAACTTAGGTGTCATAAAACAATATAAAATTGTCTAATTTCCAAGTTCTTTCTATGCCAAGAGGAAGAAAGTAGACACAAGTTTTATCTGCTCTGGTTTTCTATGGCAACAGGCAACTAATTTGTTGTCTCTCCACGATAAATAGTGAAACAATTTAAAGCAGGATCACAAACTGTGTCTGTAGGTTTGTTCCTCTCTCAAGGCTATTATGCATACTCACAGAATTTTCGTCTTTTGTCTGCTGACTCATGTCTAACCACCTACCAGGAAATTACTCTTGCTATTTGATACTAACCTGTTTCATCTTTGCATACCACATCTCATTTCTGGCAGCATTATTAATGACTTTAGAGTAGAAAGCACAGATGGAATCTCTAGCAAGTAATTTGCCACCAAATATACATTTATATGTATTTGATTAATATATGAATAATATATGAATATTATTTATAATATATGATTATATATACACTGCTAATAATTACTTTTTTTTGAGGTAAAGATGGATCTTCAGATTGCACCGTACTGAGTATCAGGATCATTGTTTTACTCCTGGGATTACATGATATATTGGTTTACTCTATGCTATTAATTAAGTCTATTGTACTTCTGGTATTACATTTTGAAAAGAAGAAAATGAAATTATGGTAGTGACATATCACAAAGATATCAAGTTGATTGAGTCATTAACAATCTTAAAGTATCTTAATGCAAAACAAAAGTTAAATGCCTGCCATCAATCCCAAAATAAAATGATTAATTCCCCCAGAAAGTAGCAATGAGAATTTTCGTATCTGGATAGATTTTTTTCTTTTTTCTTTTGCTTATAATTTTTTTTTAAAAATGCAAAGTCTTTTTTTTAATGTAGTAAAATGTATCAAGCTCTTCTTTTATTATTTCTGAATTTTTAATCTTAAGACTTAATGTATGTTTCCACATTATAGAGAATTTTGTAACTTTTTTGCCCAGTACTTGTATGGTTTAATTATTTTACATTTAAATCTCTGATCTATTGAGAATTTATCCTCATGTGTAGCATGAAGGACAGATCCAATTTTAGTTTTTTTCATAGGGCTGCCGTGTACTCTAATATCACTTATTTAAATCTACCATTTTTGTGCTGATTTTAGATGCTGACTTTATCAGAGACTACATTTTTACATGCAGTTAGATCTATGTCTATATTTTTTGTTCTATTCTTTTGGTTTATCTATTCATGTGCCAATACCACACTTTTTTTTAAATTATAGAGATTTTCAATAGGTTTTAATATCTGGTAGGACTAATACCACCTCCATTACTATTATTTTTCAGGGTCTTCCTGGCCATTTTTGTTTATTCTTCCAAGTGAATTTTATAATCAAATTTTCTAGTTAAAAAAAAATAAAGAAAAAGGAAAAAGCCCCAAACAAAAAAACAAAACAAAAATGCCTGACAAGTTGTTATTCAAGTTTGATATGCTGAGTTGCTGTTGTTGTTGTTCCTGAATATTTTCTTTTTTTAAAAAAGATTTATTTATTTATTTTAGAGGGGGGAGGGACAGAGGGAGAGTATTTTTTTTTAAGATTTTTTTTTTTTATTTATTTGAGACAGAGAGCAAGAGCAAGAGAGAGAGCACTAGCAGGGTGAGAGGCAGACTCCCCACTGAGCAGGGAGTAGACGGAACTCTGTGATCATGACCTGAGCTGAAGGCGGGTGCCTAACAGACTGATCCACCCAGGCACCTTGTGAGCCACCCAGGCACCCTGGGAGAGAGTCTTAAGCAGACTCAGGCTGAGTGCAGAGCCCATCACAGGGCTCGATCTCACAACCCTGAGATCACAACCTGAGCCAAACCAAGAGTCAGTTGCTTGACCCACTGTACTACCCAGGCACCCCATTCCTGAGTATTTTCTTATTTCACTTATGACTTATTTGTTGACCCAGAGGTCACTAAAAGTGTGTTTTAAATTTTAAATATGTGAGATTTTCCTCCAAATTTTAGTTTTTTTTAAAAAAATTAACTTCTAACGTCATTGCAATGTGGTTAGAAAATATACTCAATATGATATAAAATCTTTAAAATTTGTGAGACCTACCTCATATTCTAGTGAAATGTTTCTCCATCCTGGATATATAATAGAATCACCTGAGGAGGTTTCAGACATACTAATGCCTGGGACCCACACCAGACCAATGAAGTCAGAATTACTGGGGGTAGAATGCAAACATTTGTATTTTTAAAGAGCTCCTGGGAGATTTGACAGTGTACCTTGGCATAGTATATCATGAATTTTTGTAATGTTTTATGTAAGCTTAAGCAATTGTATTCTTCAGTTACTGAAGAAATATAGTTACTAAAGAATGGATATAAGGGTTCTCCAAATGTCCTTTAGATTTAATTTGTTAATTCTGTTGTTCAAAGATAGTATATCTTTGATGACTTTTAAAATATTTGGTCTATTAATAAACAAAGAGAAATATTTTAAAATCACTCTCTCTAGGAGTATGGAATTATCAATTTCCTTTTGTAATTGGCAGAACTGCTTGTGTGCTTTCTCTCTCTCTCATCTACTATCTTTGGTACTAAAACCACATAAATTTAGCACATGGAGGTTAAATATTTTGCTTTAACTAATTTAGGTTCCTTCAAAGACATTTTAACATATATGTTTAATTAAGAATTTCTAAAATTAGTCAAACTCTTAATTCTCTTGCATACCAATCACCTCACTGTAGAGGGGATAGTTAATTCTATCTCAATTTTTTACCCCCAATTTAGACATTATTGTGATTATTTTATGGTGTAAAATTTTTTTTTTCTCTTTATCCACATGCTTGCATTTTCTTTGCTCACTTTTTGAATCTCTGTGCTGGATTGTTTATTTTCAGTCAATAGCATTTCTGTTCCTTTTTACACTCTCCCATGTTACTAAGAGTGGCTGAAAGCCTGAGTACCTTATTTTTGAGAATCCCTTGTCAGGAGGGTTCGGATTTAGATTCCACCATGAGAGACATTTGTAGGAGATTTGGAAGTTGAAAGGAAAGCACAATTCAGTTTCCATGTGGCAGAAAACTGGAGCGTACTTCCCCAGAAGCAACAGCTGCTTCTTGAACCTTGTTCAGACTCCATATTCTACTGCTAGTCTCCAGTTTTCAGTTCATGAGGGGCGCTGTGGCTGCTGCTTTCTGCCCTTAATGATTTCTGGGTTGCAATCTCCACCTTTGAACTGTGCTCTCCCATCCTTTCTTACAACAATTTTTATATTACCACATTCCTTGTATTTAATTTCTTTCTTCTTGAAATATTTAGAATAAACTCTTTTTTCCCTGACTGATCCTTGACTAATCCAACTTGAGTCTTTCCTTCTTAGATCTTTTTTCTTTTCTCTGCAGTATACATTTGCCGGGAATGGCCAGCAATTCCTGTACCGAGGTATGAAAGATGACTCCAGCCTTTGCCGTGAAAGAGCGGAGAAGGCAAGGGGGTCAATGCTCAGAGCGGCTGCTTGGGCTAAGAGAGCTTCAGGGAAGGTAACTCCCAGTGGCATTCCAACGGCAGAGTGGTCATGTAGACCCGGCATTATATGCAAACAATGAATCATGGAACACTACATCAAAAACTAATGATGTAATGTATGGTGACTAACATAACATAATAAAATAAAATTTAAAAATAAATAAAAAAAATTCTAGGTTGATTATTACTTTTAGAATCTTGATAAAGTCATTCTACTGTCTACTGGTTTCCATTGTTACTATTGAGAAGTCAGATATTAGTTTACTTCTATTTTAGGTAGTCTGTATTTTCTTTCTGGCTAAGTTAAATATTTTTTTTGCCTTTTGTACTTTTAAATTTTACTAGAATATATTTAGGATTAATTACTTTTATTGATGCTGATTTGTATTCATTTGGTTTACAGAATCTGAGCATTACCATCTTTCATCAATTATATTCTCTCTTTGAATATTGATTCTCCACCATTTGACCTGTTATGTCCTAGAATTCTGATATACGCATTTTGTGCCTTCTCACACTCTCCTCCCTGCTTCTTAATTTCTCTCTCAGATTTTTCCATCTTTTTCTCTCCATGGTACAATTCTGGCTGATTTCCTCAGATCTATCATCCACTTTACTGACTCTTCAACTCTGTCTAATCATCTGTCTGGCTCACTGAGTTCTTAATTTTAGGGATTATATTTTTCATTTCTAGATGTTCTGCTTAGTTCAATTGCAAAAATGCCTTGTCTTTTCTGACAATTTCTTGTTCCTTTGCCTTATTTTCAATCTTCTCTTCCATTTCTTTAAATATATTTAATATACTTATTTTTAAATGATTTATTTATTTTAGAGAGAGAGAGTGGGGGGAGGGGCAGAGGGAGAGGGAGAAACAGACTCCCTACTGAGCTCAGAGACCAATTTGGGGCTCCATCTCATGACCCATGAGATCATGACCTGAGTGGCAACCAAGAGTGGGATGCTCAACCAACTGAGCCACCCAGGAGCCCCAATATACTTATTTTATGTGCTGTTTTTGATCATTTTACCATCTACAGATATTAAGAGTCTAATATTGAAGTTTATTGTTTCTGCTGTATTGTTCACAGTGATTTATTTCCTTGTGTATCTAATAATTTTTGATTGTGAATTCATGTTCATTAGAACTTTATCTGTGTGGATCCTTTGAGACATGGTTTTAAAGACTGTTTCCTTCCAAATTTTGTTGTTGTTTTTGGCAGATATCTCAGCTCTCAAACCTAACCATTTTAAATAGTTTATTTTAGCTTCAATCTTTTTTTCTAGGATACAGATGTCATAGGAATTCTGGTTCCAGATTTATTTGAATAATGTTAATGGCTAAGAATTCTTTTTCTTTCCTTCCCTTTCTTTCTCTTCCTTTCCTTCTCTTTTGTCCCCTGCCCCCCTTCTCTCCTCTCCTCTCCTCTTCTTTTCTTTCTCCTTTCCTATCCCCATTTCAAATTTCTTTCCTTTTTCTCCACTCAGAGCCAGGACAAAGACAAGTATTATTCCCACTATTTCTCTCTCAAAGATAGTTTACCTTCCAGTGAGTTATCCTTTAGAATTCTAGTTTTATGGAGGAGTCTCCAACCTGTCCTCATTTGTAGTTTAGTCCCAGGTTTTGGCTCATTGATCAAACATATTAACCCAGATCTAGGCCCTAAAAGTTTGGAATAAATTCTCAGAGCAAACACCAATTCGTGAAACTTTCTAACAATAGAATTATTTCCCACCAGCTCAGGCATGCATTCAAATGTAGGTTTTATACTTCATCTAGTATTTTTAATTATATTCTCCCCAAGGAATTTTCTATAAATGTTTAGTCTGCCATATTGCTAGAAATAGCAGTAGCAATCATTATTAAAAATGATGCCATTATTAAAAACAGATGCCAATCTGTTGTTAAAAGTGTTTGCAATAATTATAAAGGTATTGCTTACCACAGAGGAAAATTTTAATTTAGGGCTAAAGGTAATAGTGCATAATTTTTATTATGCATTATATAAAATTGGTAAATACGTAACTGATTTCCTTTTTTTACAACTTTTAAATTATTCAAGTATAAAATTGTATTTTATTTTGGTAAACTCAATAGCTGACATCCCTTTTCTATTTCAACTGTAAAATCACATATGGATTTTTAAGCATCTTTACTGAAGTGATTCTTGCTTTTTCTAGCTACAAGACAATAAATGGCAGTGTTTATGAGTGCTGATAAGATTCTGAATTCTATTCTGTCCTCATTGTTCCTGCTGTGAAATGATTGCCTATTTTAAAACCACCCAAATAGAGACTGATTGCAATTATGAACAAAGAAGACTATTCATAGAAATAACCTTCCTTCTTAGCATTATGGGTAGCAATGGTGATGAAAAGTCATATACTATACTGTAAAAGTCAGTCTTGCAGTGCATCCCAGTCACGGGCACTGAACGTTTCACTCACTTGCTTGTTCATCATTTAACTACTTAACCTATCAGCCATTCAACTCTGTCTCCTTTTCCAGACATAGCTATTTGATGTTTCCAGGCAAAACACATCTTCTTTTGCTTGCTATTCATTAGTGTCCATCAAAATATACTTTTTTATATTAAAAAATAAGAATGTGCTGAGATGGAATGCCAGAAATAGGCCATTTTTCTTGGTAATGGACAAATAGCATCAATGGGACCTTCCAGGGGTGAACACCATGTCTTTCAGAAGCTAAATGATTCATCTGACAAGATAATGAATTGGTTGCTTTTTTCAGGGAAGATTTGCAAAGAATTTCTTTTCCCTGGATAGACAATTTAGAAAATGTTGTGAAAAGGTATAAAAAGAAAGGATAAAGAAAGAAAGCTAGTTTAATACAAATGGACTCCAGTCAGAACTGTGGACATGTAATACTTGGATATCTTGAAAAATATCTCCTCCTGGGCTGACTTGTATTTGAGATAAATATTATTCCTGTGGCTAGAAAATTAGTTTTAGGCTTTATTTAGAATCTTATTGAAGGCTGGATGAAAAAAATCACAGAAGTGATTTTTATTTTTATGAATTTACATCTTTATGATAATAATATAAACTTTATTCACCTTTTTGTGTTTATATAAATAGCTAAATAGACATAATATCTGAATTTGGCTTAAACATATATCTATACTCTTTTATCCTTACAAAACAATATCTGAGACTCTTATTACAAGGGGCATTACAAAGGCTCTATGTTGAAGAGATTTGGGTTGGGTTGGTGATGTCTTAGTTCAGGCTGCTGTAACAAAGTATTAGGGATTGGGTGGTATGTAAACAACATTTATTTCTTACAGATCTGGGGACTGGAAGTCCATGATCAGCTTGCCAGTACAGTTGGGTTATGTTTAGAAATCTCTTCCAGTTTGCAGGCTGGGACATGACCTCTTCTTGCCCTCAGGTTCAAACTGAAACATTGGTTCTTTCTGGGTCTTAAGTCTGCCAGCCTTTGGACTGGAACTACATGGACAGTTCTGGTTCTTAGGCCTTCATATTCAGACTAGAACTACACCATTGCCTTTCCTGGGCCTCTAGCTTTGCTGACTATAGATATTGGGACTTCTCAGCTTCCATAATCGTGTGATCCAATTCTTTCCAATAAATCTGTTATATATTTACAGATTTACTATATATACTATAGTATATAGAGTACTATATATATATACTATTAGTTCTTTTCGTACCCACCTCTGCCCATCTTCTGAATGTGACAGAAATTAAAGGTATAATCAATAATGTCAAACTGTATTTCACACACAGAGACAGCAAAATCCACAACATGCATTCTCCTCAATACTTACTGATAAGCTTAGACACATAATCCCTATTCAATACAGGACTTAAGGCAGAAGATAATGTAAATGCACTCAGAGCAAGAAATCTACTTTAAAATTTTATTTATTAATAATCTAACTTCTTGCAAATTCAAAAAATTGAGGTGAGAAGTAGCCACTGGCAAGCATCTGTTGCCTGCAATCAATCAAATCCTTAAAGTTTTTCTAGAAAAAAAAAACTTTTTAAAACCTGGCTTGCTCAAGGTTAAAGTTGTTGATTTTTAATAACTGCAAATACCAAAATGGTCTTTACTCATTGAGAGTACTGTGAAATAACACTGTCAATTGGAAGTTATTTTATAATTGATATTTTCTAGTGATGTATAAAAACCCTGCTGTCTAGGATTCTAGATGTGGTACTATTAATGCCTATGAAATCAAAATAAGAAGGGTTTGGTAAGTTATACATGGTATTAAGACATTAGGATTCCCATAATATTAGTCAAAAGTGACAATGGAACTTCTAGTGACCCTTTAAAGTTGCTCCTTCAATGCAGCTGGTTTTCACTCATTCCTGAGGAAAAGTGTGACCAGCCATGTAACAATAAAGTAAGAGTTTTAAGCTAATTTGGATTTACTCAGTTTGTCAATAATTCTCAAGCCATTTTGCTGCCTATATTGCAGAAAGAATAATCAATTATTCCAGAGAAAAATCAATTCACAGGTACAAGAGACTGAAATAGGGCCAGTGTGACCGGAGTAGAGGGATAGGAAGGTAGGGGATGAGACAGACCAGGCATGGTCTTAGAAGTCATGTCAAGGAGTTTTGTGTTTTTGAGATATGCTGATTGACCCACTTTCTGGGTTATTGAAAGTTTTCCATTTTCATATTTCAGAAGAGTACAATACTGGAAATGGATTTGGGTTAAGAGGAATATATTCCTAAAATGTTAGCTATGGCTTCCACTTCAGTTCTTTGAAAACATACCTATCACCACTGATTATTACAAAAAATTTAGTATACTAAAATGAATGGTAGAAAGAGAGATTGGTTCAGAAGGTTAAGCTGTTGATTAAAGTAAGTTTATTGATGAGAGGGAGGAAAAGGTTCCATGAGGAATTTAAGTCTTGTGCAGTCCAATCTTGGCTGAACTGACCCTATTACTATAGGCAAACTAATTAACCTCCTTGTGCCTTGGCTGCTTATCTGTAGAGTGAAGATAATAATGACCCACTAAAAGAACTGCAAATCATTCTATAAACACCAACAGTTACAAAAATAATATAAATAATTACTTAGCTCACTTGTAAGATTTTAATCTTTATCCCAGAGTTTAAACATCTCTCTGCCTAAATAGTATGTCAGGTTTAATTTTTGTCAAACAACTTTTTATGTGTATGCATGTGGTAGAGTGAGATCGTGTTTAATTTCATATATAGTCAAATTTGTATTTATTGAAAATGCACTTTCTGATGCCTATTGTTCAGTCTGCAATACACTGGGTCTTAGATTATCACTCTAACTCTTATTGGCAGCACACAGTTCAACACAGTGGAGGAGCTGCTGAGAAAGAAGTGGGGAGGGGAATTGGGGAGAGAAATAGATACTTCTAATTTCTTTTTAAATGACAGCTCTTCTTGCCTGTTAAATAAGAGTATGCTTTTATTGTTTCATAAGCCTATTGCAATTATATTAACTATAATTAAGCAATTCAAATTGGATCAGCAGGCACATAATAGCATGCCAAGAAGTGGCAAAATGAAGAGTCTCCTAGTTGTGTTTTATTGTGTATTCACTGATTCACATTGAAATTGTCATCTCTTCTGTGATATTTCCAATAATTTTGTGGGAAGTGTTTATAAAACTGTATTCCTTCAGTGGCATAAAGATTACCTGTTTCTGTAATTATTCTTGGTTACCATGCCACACTTTCTTTAGCAGATGAAAGGAAATAATAATTAAACAATAAAATGCTTACAGAATTGGAATGACTGTTTCTTTGTGAACTCGGAGAAGAATCATATATTCTCTTCAATTCCTTCTTTTTAAAATTCACGCCTAGTAAATATGTAGGTTGTTTCCATGATGATATTAATGACTCAGACGTGTGACTGCCATGTTTCTGCTGGTGTGATTTGGCCTATAGCCAAATGGCTGCCTAGAGATCCTGATTAGTGGCCAGGACTAGCTAGTAAGGGACAGTGAACTGGACAGAAACAACCTCTAACTTCCAGCCAGTTCCTCTGTTATGTGACTACTGTTGTCCTGACCTTTGTTCAGCTAAAGCAGGGAATAGGCATTTGATTTCTTCAGTGCAGGCTGAGCAATATATCTAACATGTATTATGTGTTTTACTGAATTCTCACCTGACTAGGACTTCTTTCCCAGTTTCCATTTCTTTCTGCTCCGGCATTGTTCCCTTTGATTCTGTTGGATTTTGATGGTCAGGGTTTGTGGTCAGATCTTTGAGCGAATTTTTCTCAGAGATTTTATCTATGGAAAGGAAAAAACATACAGACAGAAGAATATATGTCACTCTTGATAAGCCATATTGGACAGCATAAATTACAGAGATCCTGCTTGTTTCTCTAAAATAATCTTAAGAATGCCTTTCTTAGGATTCCTGCTAAACAAAGTAGGACCTTATGCAGGAGAAGTTAACTTGTAGATACCTTCAGGCTGATAAAAAGTATACTTAGAGTTGGTGTATTATGTAACAAAAGGTTCATACAGTATATTCCTCTTTGCAACTAGCAAAGCTGAGATTAATAAGGAATAATCATTCAAAAGGCATTTCAGTTCTGCTAAAGTATTATTCATAATTTGTGGCTGAAACTGAAGCCTCATAAAATTCAGAAAAATAAAACAGGCAGAAGTGATATCATTGACATTATTTTAGAATTTTGCTTTCTAGTTTTTTAGTGAAACCAAATTTTTGTTTTTGGTCTGATCATCTTTAGCTATGATATCTTTTCTGAATAAACAATGCTAACTAATATGTGTTAGTTTCATTTTTCAGTCCAAAAATTAAAAATTTCCCTTCAAGCCTACAAATACAATTTCTAATTAATATAGTTTAAATTGTAGTGTACCAAAAGGATAATCAATTCACTGGTAAATATTTGGATTATAGAGAAGATTTTAATGAAAGTAAATGGCTTAATGTAAAAAGAAAATATAGAAGGAGCAAAGAAATAGAATGAACAAAATTTAATGGTTATTCATTGTCCACAGTTTCTAATTTATTTTTAATTGGATGCGCTATGCTTAGGAAATTAGAATCAATGCTCAAATCATAACTTTTATTTTTTTGTAATACATTATAACTGGAAAAACTTAAGCCAATCCAGTATTGAAAATCTGGATTCACAAAAATGATAAATCATGGGGTGATCACTTACTTTCACAAAAGTTTTTACCATATAAGTCTTTTAATATGAAAATTCCTATGATCCATCTAAAATCTTCCAATGTACAAAACTTTTCAGGAACATGTTTCAGGAATAAAGGGAATCATAAAATGAACTCACTACTTAGTTTTAAAAAGTTTATGACTATGAAAGCTTAAACCTCTGGATTTCCAAAAACAAGTTTCTTCATTATGTATCTCCTACCTACATTTATTTTGGAATTATAGTAATTTTGGCTAGAAGATAGAAACCACAGTAGTATGTTTAAATGAGGAACCTCCGAATTCCTAACTTTAACTTTGGATACAAAGGACCATTACTGTAATCATGTCCTTGGAGTCTGTGTCTAAAGACTATATTCCAGATGAAATGTTTCCACGTATACGGAATCTTACTGAGAGGGCAGGATAGGGTCCTTTTTATACAAGCACATGTGGTACACTAGTGAACTTATCAGTATTGAACAGATTTCAGAGTAAAAAAATTGCACTTTCAATATGTCATTTTGTACTCTAAGAGGCTTTTGGTAGAAATAAGAGAGAAGGACCTATTTTCCCTATGTATTTGGGTCAAACCATATTTTCCCATTTCTCTTTATCTAACCAAAAAAATAATTTTTCAGATCTCTAACGTTATACTACATATTGCTGCCTAGGAAAGTGACAGCCAAATCTTTTTCCTATATCTACAAACACTGAGGTAATTACTGTAAGATCTTTTAGAGCATAGTTCTTAACCTCTGACCACAGATGTCTAGTGCGCTCATGGACTGGAACTTTTGAGACTGTATGTTGCGTATGCATTTTTTACATGGAGAGGATTTTTTTTTAAAGATTTTATTTATTTATTTGAGACAGAATGAGAGAGAGAGAGAGCACATGAGAGGGGGGAGGGTCAGAGGGAGAAGCAGGCTCCCTGCCGAGCAGGGAGCCTGATGCGGGACTCGATCCAGGGACTGCAGGATCATGACCTGAGCCGAAGGCAGTCGCTTAACCAACTGAGCCACCCAGGTGCCCCTACATGGAGAGGATTTAAGGTTAACATGAGCTCTTCAAAGAAGTCTGGGCCAAAAAAAGGTTATGAACCATTGTGTTCGTATATTTTTCTAGGAGCACCTGCACTCCTGCCCCCAAATTAGTATTGAAATAGAGCAAGAAATATGAGTAAAAGAATAATAGAAAATCCCTTCTGAATATTAAAAAAGCAGAATCTGTAAAACGGAGTACTTCTTAAGAGGCTTTTATTGACCATTTCTTATAAAAGCATGTGAATATAAGCTGCATCACATACTCACATTACTCTTCAAGCTATAGCATATGCATTACATTTACAGTATTACTTTTCTGCTAGTACCATTTAAATTACTGACTATTCTTTAACAGTTCTTTTCTTCCCTTCTAATAAGGAGTTTCTGTTTATCATCATAACATTTGGATTAAAGTAACTCTAATTAGATCCTTTTACCTTACTAGATCTTTTCTAGACATTACCAACCCCTTCTAAAATGATGCTGCCTCTACTATGGCAAGTCAAAGCTATTTAGAAATTAATTCCAGCCTAATTTGCTTTGTGGATAAGCATTTTAATTACAAAATAAATCCTTAATCATAGCTTGTTGGTGAAGATGAGAAACGAGTTATTGCCCATTCTTGGATTCAAAGCAGAACAACTTTAAACATACTCATGAGGACTTAAAACAAAAGGATCCCTGTCAACTATAGTCAGTGTGGGTGTCTTTTTATCCATGCAGCATGTTATTTGTTTGTGGGAACAGATGGTCAGATTGTTTGCATCATCCTCATCACGAAAGAAACCTAAAATACACGGCAAATCTTGGTCTGGCATCTGGGTGAAGTTTTGTCAACTTCACATTGTAGTTTTCCCCAGCTTCACACACGGACAGCAGGATTCCCACTTTTGTAGCTGCCCAGATGAATAGTGTACGTCTTTTCTGCGAACTGTGCTCTTTGCACATTGCGCAGCAATTGCCAGATCTCATCAGTACACTTAGTCAAATTCTGCCCTGGAATGTGTGCCCATGGCAGATAGTAAAATCTGGAATCAAACTGTTCTGATATGGTTGCTTTTATTGAATGTGCAAGAATGAGTACTGAATTTGCCCTCCACACACCTGGCTGATTCTGTATTTGGCCTGGCAGCATCTCACTCTGGGCCTCTGTAATACACTTTCAAACTGCTTGGCCCCCTTGTAGCAGCACATTGTAGAGACCTGTGCAGGTGTGAAACATCTGCTTCCATCTTCAAGTGAGGAAATAAGTGATGCAGAAAGCCATTAACCTTCCACATTTTATCAGTGGCACTAAATAACTGCTGGAAAAGGAGGAATCCAAAGAACCTAATTTGGGAATACGGCTGTGAATTAGACAGGTGTTGGTTCAGTTGGCTTTTTTTTTTTTTTGGATGGATATAAAAAGGAAAAGACTTTTAAATGCTTTCATTCGTTGGAATGTTTGATGTGGGTGATGATATCCCTTGGTTGAATTTCTAACTCTTTTTTTTAAAAAAGATTTTATTTACTTATTTGACAGAGAGAGACACAGTGAGAGAGGGAACACAAGCAGGGGGAGTGGGAGACGGAGAAGCAGGCTTCCTGCTGAACAGGGAACCCAATGCGGGGCTCGATCCCAGGACCCTGGGATCATGACCTGAGCTGAAGGCAGACGCCTAATGACTGAGCCACCCAGGCACCCCTGAATTTCTAACTTAAAACACCAAATACATTGTGGGTTCTGTCTCAAAAACAAAACTCCTTTTATTAGACACCAATGATATCTAAGTAATTAGATGTTAGGTGAATTAACAAAAACTAAGTCTGAGTACTTTGATTACATGCATAAATGACACTATCATTTTCATCTTAATGAATGAATGTTTGGAATAAAATGATAAATAACACAGTTTTAAGAAGAGTATAATTTATGATTATTCTCTGGTACTCAAGATTGTATTTTTGACTCAGCCTGTGTTTAATTTTGTAGTTACTAGAATATATAGTGTTCTTACAATAATTTTAATTATAACATTTTGATTATACTTGAAATTTTATGATATCTTTGTGGATTGTCAAATGACACGGAGGAAGCTGACAAACATTATAGGGATGTGTATAAAATGGAACCTGAAGGAGTGTCCTAAAATGTCACAGAATTTGAAAAATGTAATACTTTATATTACAAATGCTCATGCAATCTATAAAAAATCCAGAGGAGAAGGAATCAGAGTAGGTGAGAGTTCTGGAAACCATCTCATAAGGAATGGTTAAGGAACTTAGGGTCTTTAGCTGAAGTACTGAAGACTAGTGAGTGACATAGCAGTTATTTCAGATTCTTTGAAGAGCTGTTGCATAGAATAGAAAAGACTTATTTCATATACACCAGAAGGCAGAAGAAAGATCCATCAATGGGATTTACAAGACAGGCAAATAAAATCCAAACATTCTAACAACTAAACTTGTCTAATAGCGAAACATATGGCTTTGTGAGGCAATGAAAGCCCCGTTGCTGGAGGTATGCAGGCAGATGCTGGAGACTGCATTGAGGGAGGTAAGATGGGGTCCTTGCATTGGGTCAGAGGTTAGAAGTCCTCTACTCAGCCTTAAGGTGCCAGAAAGTCCTGAAGGGATTTTTATATTTAGGCAGTTTTCTTTTTATTTTAAGATACATCGTCACAAATAAAAAAATGAATAAATCAACAAATAGGAAATATAGATCCATCTAAGGTAGCTTTGGTATTGGATCAGGATTAGGGATCCTGTCCTCTCTCAATGTCATGCTTTGTTTCAGGTACTTTTGTACTGGGATTAATTCATCTAGAAAAGACATTTTATGTATAGGTATTAACGAGTGTGGTAAGTTACTGGTGCTGGGTACTAAGCACAGAACTCTAATCCTTACATCACTAATTCTCTGGGTAACTCTGGATAAGTTGCTTTTCTATAACAGTTTCCTTATCCATAAAATGAAAAACACTTTTGTCAAGGGGATTTCTGTGAGGATTAGATGAAGACTCCATTCAGGAAAAATGCAATATAAACACAAAGTGTTCCGCCAGCCCGACTGGGGTAAATTATCTTAAAAAAAATATATATATATATATTAACTCTTTCAGAGCTGCACAGCATTGACATATATGAGGCATGCAAGAGCTGTTATTTACTTAAAAGTGTTTAAGGAATCAGGAAAGCAGAATGCAACTTCTTACAAATCAGGTATATTCTTTAGCAGAAAAAAAGCCTAAAAACAGTTTAATTTAATTGAATTATGCAGATATATTTAAATCATCCAAACTATAAAATATATGGTATTTTATCAGAGAAATAAAAAATAAAAATAAAACATCTTATCCACATTGGTTAGAGACTCTTAAGTTTTTAGTTTATAAAATAGGTGGAAACTGAGGAAGTTTTCAGTTAAGAGTCTTGTCTTCTGTTTGATATTTAAAACAAAGAATAATGTCAATGCCTAACTTCTCCTAGCTGATCAGCTCTCCTTACCTTTCCATCTTTAGCAAGGCATCTCTGTTCTGTATTATACATATACACAGTAATGGTTATTGATTGTGCACACAGATGGGCACCTGACCTAAAGAAGGTGGTCAGTCCACAGTTGGTTGTGATTTGGGTGGTGGTATGATAGGCTCAGCCCAGTGGAATAATGGTTGCTATCTAAGTCAGTCAGACCATTCCCTCTGGAATTTAGAGTGGGAAAGGAGTAGACAGGAGTGAGAGCAGTCCAAAATAGATATGCAGAGAGAAATGCAGCAGTCGTGAGAAATGAAGCCATGTTGACTATGAGCAAGAGGCAGAGAAATCAATTAGCTCCTAGGGCTGGCTCTGTCCCTTGAATGGTTTTTCAGTTCCAGTTATCCATAGGTTTTCTTACCCTTGAGCCCTTGTCACTGAAGTCTCTGTCTCTTGCCAAATCATGTCTCTGTCCCTTGCCAAATCCTCATGGTTAGGAATTTTCTTCATCATGTCAAATTATAAAGAACATCATATTTATCTTTTTTCTAGACTAAGTTTTCAGAAATTTCACATGCTGTGTTCATTCATTTCTCGTTTCTTTTGTTCATCATCACATCAGGTATGATTTTGAAAGAATATTTCTTATTAAGCTTAATAACTGTAATTGTTTACGACATAAGGGTTTTTTTCTCTTTTTTTCTTTTTGGATGAAGCAGAAAAATATGCTTGAGTAGTTTTGTTAAAAGTTTCATTCATTTTGTTGTTGTTGTTCCTATATTCCCACCTTATCCTTTGGTTGATGAATAGAATTGACAGTTACAGAAAGTGGACTATACTACTAAAATTAGCCATAGTACCTCCTGTGCATGACAATTGAACTGGTTGATCTTATATAGGGAAGCCTTTCCTGATTCTTAAAAATTAAATTTCTGTACATAGTTTCGCTATTTTCCTATTCCTTACAAGGCAAATTAAATTTGTATAAGTTAACTGTTATTTCCAAGGACTAAAGAGTGGTTTCTTGTTTAAACAAGCTAGGATTTTCCCTCCTTTTTTCTGCTATATTTGAAAAGTTAATATATTTTGTTTTTTAGAGTAGTTTTAAGTTCTAGAGCAGATTTTAGCTTTCCAGATTTCTGTCCAAACTGAGCTGGCTGAGATGCAGCCTTGGTCAGTTTGGAGAGTGGTGGGGAACTGGCAAGGCCTGGGACACCTCTGCAGACCTGGAAATGTGTTAGACTTGGAACCTAGAGATCTTGGCTGTAGACAGCTATTTGGCACGGGAGGCCCAGAGAGGACACCACACTTGCAGTCTGTTTGCAACACAAATTTGGGATGGAGGGCATGAGTGAAAGAAAGGGAAGAGTAAGAGGGTAATAAAAACACTGCAAGGTTCAGAATCTTGTTTCAGGTTGTCACTGTTCATACATATGAATAACATCAAGTACCTACCATGTGGTTGGTTAGAGGTCACAACATGGTTATATGGGCTAAATTTGACAAGATTTCAGTTTTTTTTTCCAGTGATTTAAAAAGAGAATATTCAAACATTTAAAAAAGTCAACATTTAAAAATTGGGAGATTTCAAATTAAAATTTGTATTTGCAGTCTCTCTCGATGTCTGGCAGCACTTGTCTCTCATCCCCACACGGCAGTGATTGGTTGGCTGAGTGGCCTCTAGCCTCTTTAGACAGGGCATGCATGATCCTCATTTATGCTATGTGACTTCTATCAACACTGGAATTTATCAACCTTGGTGCTAAATGTTTTACATATATTAACTGATTTAATTTGTACTCACAACCTAGAATATTTATGACAGTATTATCCTTATTTTACACATGAGCAAACTGAGACTCAGAGATGTCAACTCTCTTGACTATGGTCACTCAAAGCTATTAAGTGGTAGAGATATAATTTGAATTCAAGCATGTCAAACTCTAAAACAAGTGCTCTTTCTAGTAAATATACTGCCAGTATACTGAATTTATGTTATGGATTGGAGCAAAACTCAATTTCTTATTTCTTTTTTGCTACTTTTTAAAGTACAGAGTATTTTCCTCAGGAAACAAACTGAGGGTTGCTGGAGTGGTGGGGGTCGGAGGGATGGGGTGGCTGGGTGATGGGCATTGGGGAGGGTATGTGCCATGGTGAGCGCTGTGAATTATGTAAGACTGGTGAATCACAGACTTGTACCTCTGAAACAAATAATACATTATATGTTAAAAAAAAAAGAAGATAGTAGGAAGGGAAAAATGAAGGGGGGGGAAATGAACCATGAGAGACTATGGACTCT
>NC_138372.1:127217059-127224894 GCF_054177405.1 Leptonychotes weddellii
CAAATAAGCTTAAAGGAGGGGCGCCTGGGTGGCTCAGTCGTTAAGCGTCTGCCTTTGGCTCAGGTCATGATCCCAGGGTCCTGGGATCGAGCCCCGCATCGGGCTCCCTGCTCGGCAGGAAGCCTGCTTCTCCCTCCCCCACTCCCCCTGCTTGTGTTCTCTCTCTCACTGTCAAATAAATAAATAAAATCTTTAAAAAAAAATAAGCTTAAAGGCTTAGAACAACACTGGGTTTATTGTTTTCCAGCTTGTAGAGGCTGCCTGTGTTCCTTGGTTTGTGTCCCTTCCTCCATCTTCAGATTGCATCATCCTATCTTCTTCTGCCTTTGACCTTCCTGCCTTCTTCCTACAAGAACCCCTTAATTATATTGAGGCCTTCTGGATAATCTTCCCATCTCATGATCCTTAACTTAATAACATCAGCATTTCCCCCCACCTCATGTAACAAATTCATAGTTTTTAGGGATTAGGGGATGGATGTCTTTGAGGAGCCATTATTCAACCTAACATACCATACTAGCTGTGGGCACCTAACTTTGATCCATTTCCACGCTAAGTCACCTTACTGTATCATAAACTATTAGGGAAGTCATTTACATATCCTCTACTGGTACCAAAACATTTTTTAAAGAAGGATTTAATGTACTATAAAGTGAAGTGGAAGCCTAAGAAAGATGATTGTAATCAAAAGAGGACTTTAGAAAGTTATCTTTATTTGAATCCAAAATATATTACGTTCTTCATTTCCATGGCAGATAGAAATTAAACCACGCTCTGCAGAAGATAAGAGTTCTATAATCAGAAATCAACATCTGCAGATATTGTGACATTGCACCTGCATGTTTTGAAGTGAAGAATATAAAAATACCAAGCACATATAAAAGGCTATCTTTAAACACTAATAATTTTGCTTTTTCAAAACAAAATATCTTAAATATAACTGTTATTTCTATTAAAGCCTTTGAAGACATGCTAATTCTGCAGATTTAAATGAAACTATTTTTTTTCCTTTCCACTCAAAAAGCTTCTCTGTTAAATGAAGTTTCCACAAGAGTTTTTATTACCAGCTATGAAAAATTAAGCTTACAAATACACTTCGAAAAAAGTATAACAAAGATAAGAATAAACTTTCATCCCAAAGATGTGATCTTTGGTTTCAAACCACTTTAAGGTTGTATTTTTATGTGAGAAGAACTATTGATTTGAAACCATCACTATTATAAAATAACTCATAGTAAAACAGAATGGTAGCAGAACATACATGTGTATATGTCCAGTGGTTACTTAGAAAATACTGGACAGGGTCTTAAAAAAGGAATTGGGTCTGCTATGGAATCACTGACATAGGAATGAGTTATGGTAGCCCTAGGAGTAGATGAGATTTCTAATGGAGGGAGTTTAAAGGAAGAAGAGCAGAGGTCTGAGCATTGAAACTTTAAACATGTATAATCAACATCAATTTTATTATTTTATAACCCTTATCTGAAATTATATTGTTCATTATATGCCTATGTTAACACAGACTTGGCCCATATTGTTTGCTACTGTATCTCCAGTCCATAAACCGATGCCTGGCACAGAGTAGGTAATGAAAAAGCATCTATTGAGTAAGTGACTGAATGAAGAAAAAATATTTTTATAAACATTAAGATCTTTAAGGTATCTCAAGTATGATTTAGCCTAGGTGATCAACCTAGTCAAGGTAACATATTTCGGAGAGATATGCATTTTACTTTATAGATTTTTTTTCCTATAGATTTGGGTTCTGACCTTGTGTTTTGGTGTGTGACTCTTCAACGGGAGTCATCTTGGTTTGGAGAGATTTCTTTTCACTTTTGTTTTCTCCCTTTAAGAAACAAAATAAAGATTGTACACGATGAATTTACATAAAGTAAATTTAAATGTAAAATATAACACAGAGTTTTTCATTCAGTGAACAAGCCAATCGTTAAAGTTTATCATTTGTTTATGGTATACTGCAAATGATAATTCTTGTACTTAAATGAATATTCTTGGCTCTACTATTGCATAATCAGCCCCGACGTTCACAGCTTGCTGGCCTCAGGCACTCTTTTTCTCAGTGTGGTTGCTGCATCTCTCTGGCACATGTTCCTCCCAATTTCAGTCCTCACTCCCCACAGCCCTAGTATTGGCCCTGGTCTACGTCTTTAGTAGTAGAACTTAAAGTGATGGAGAGAAGAAAGTGTCTAGTTTCTTAATTCAGAGCTTTCTTTTTCTTCTCTTTGTGATTTCATTTGCTTCTACCTCACCATTTGAGCATCTAAGCTTTCCTTTGAAATGTATGTATGTCTCACTGGATGTGGCCAGTGTGTGTCTGAGGATGTGGGGACATCCTGTGGGGACAGAGTGAAATAAGATATAATGTTAGAACATAGAAATGTTGGCTCCCAAGCTGTTCAAAGTCTAGTAGGGGAAACAAACACACAAAAATGTAAATGCAAGGAAATGTTACAGGCGATGAGACAATGTCTGTAGAGGAAAGAACAGGGCATAAAGGTGGAGTGGTCAATTCTACTGGAGTAGAAGGAAAGGGAGGAGACTATTACAAATCAAGATGATTTTTTTTTTTTTTTTTATGAACAAGGCATGGAAAACATTCCAGGTAGAGAATGCCTTCTTACCAAAAGTCCAAGGTGTGATTGTATACAGGAGGTTGGGGGAGACTAAAGTAGAAGTGGTTGAATGGGAAAGAGTGTGAGAAAGTAAGGCTAGCTAAATAGGCAGGGACAAGGGCCTTGAAAGTCTCATAAGCCTTGATGTGGAGTTTGACATTATTTATAGGCACTGTATATCAGGAACATTTTAAACTAGAAAATAAATTAATCAGATGATTTAATTTAAGCCTGACAGTAACCATATGTGTTAGGCAAGACAGTTATTATTATTCTTATGTTATTGAGTAGGAAATTGATTAAGTAGCTAGAAAGATATGTATCCCTGGATATATTATGGAGTAGTGGTAAAGCCTTCTCACTTCAAGTACTTTTACATCATATTATGATGCTATTCATAAACATATTCATCATAGTCTTTTCATGTATACAAATGTAGATTTATGTGAATGGTGTCTTATTCTGTAGTATGAGAGTTTGGATTAGTCTGAGTTTGCAGATCTTGATTTATTGGTTATTGACAAAGGGAAGTCACCTATGTTATTTTGGTTTAAGAACTAACTCTTTAAATGACACTTTAAAAGAACAATGTAAATTGATTTATTCATTCCTGAATATCTTCTTATAGGCCTCAATACATCTGTTTGTTTATCCGAAACTTGTTGTTTAAATGCCATTTTAAAAGGTTATATTCTGTGGATAAAAAATGGTTTTAACTTTGTCATTTTTAATATTTAGCATATTTGAAACTAGAGAATAACTCTATTTCCTCTCCCAACGTGTTATTACATCAAAAGAGTAGATGCAAATAATTTCCCAAAATATGCCTTTTAAGATATAACATGATGCCAGCAGACTTCATGTTAACATCCATAAATTAGTACCGCCGGAATGTCATGGGATATACACAAGAGTTGATCTACCTGTGTCTAGTATAAGTACTTCTTCAGTACTACTGTTTCTGAAGGAAAGACAACTCTGCAAGGAGTTTTTGTTCTTTTTGCCTTCTCTCGAACATTCCTTTATCCTGTGAGTAGAGTATTTAGAAAGTTGATTCAACTAATATTCATTTGTTCTGAAGAAGTACAGCCTTGAGATTGAGCTCTCAGGTGCTGAAGTCAGATAGAATGGGGTTCCAATCCAAGCTTTGCCAGTTGTTAGTTGTGTGTAAGCAACAAATTATAACAGGACTCATGGTTACTCTGAAGATTTAATACAATAGTACTTGGAAGAGGCTAGCACCTTGCCTGGCACATAGTAATTATTGTTAGCTATTATGTTCTCCAAGAGAATAATATATTAGTTATTTTTATGTGCTCTTTTGAAAAATAATCATGATAGGCAGGGGTTAAATATCATTGTAGTGACTTTCCCAGCAAGAAACACAACGAGACTAGCTGAAGGAAAATACCCAGTTCAACATTTGTGATATTCCATGAGTTTTTAAGCATATTAATAATTTTCAAAGCATGGGATTATTTATTTTAGGATAAGAATTAGAAAAAAGTCAAGGGCAATGAAGCAATGCTAAGCACATCCTCCATATCTGCTCTCCATTGCAAACACAGTCAATGTTAATCAGAAATGAAAGGCAAATTTTCCAAGGCCAATGCTAAGTAATCTTGGTGTTTTCTATACTCTAGGCTCATTTAAACCTGAATCATTAGACCATGCTGTTTTAGTCCCTGAGGTACAGTCCTGCTTGTACTTGACATCTTTCATCCAATTATTTTAGATGGGAAAATAATTATTGCTCTAAAAATCTTTAGCACTTTTAGGTAAATCTAGGCAGCAATTTATGAAAATTATTCTGTAGATAGTTGTAAGTGAATATTGATCATATAATTATCACTTTGGACTTAAATCTGTCGTATAAACACAAATTACTTATAATAGTAATAATAATATTAATAATAATAATTGCCATTTGGGAAGCCTTTACTATGCGCTTTAGATATACTGTCTCTAGTTTACACAACAAGGCTATGAAGCAGGTATTATCTTCATTTTACAGATGAGTAGACCTAGAACTTATGAAAAATACTTATCTAGAGCAGGGCTCCTCCACTTCAGCAGTTTTGAAATTTTGCGCTGGATAATTCTATGTTGTGAAGGGCTGTCCTGTACATTCTAGGATGTCTAGCATAATCTCTGGTCTTTATTCACTAGATGAAAGTTAACATCTCTACCCCTGAGCTGTGAAAACCAAAAATAACTCCATACATTGCCAATTGTCCTGAGTGGCTAAACTGTTCCCTTTTCAAGAACTCCTAGTCTAGAGCAATTACTGTTAAATTGTAGTTTACCACAGCCAGGATGCGTGATATTCTTTGTTGAAACTAATTCATATGGCCCATTTAATATTTGAGAAATTATTTCATTTTGGATTATGTAGAAGTGTAAATCAGCAACAAGAAGTCCTACTTGGCTTTTCCAACTCCTTCTAAACATTTATTAATCATTTTAAAGCAAATATATAAAAAAATAAAGCAAATATATATAGTATATATAAAATGATGTGGATAAAACTCCAAAGACAAACAGCATGACCCAAATGGTAGCAGGCGAAACAGCAAAGCAATCTTACATACCACAGTATATATTAAAACACTGACAAAAATCCATCACTAGACAAAAATGGTAAGAATCAAGACTGATTTAGGAATGTAAGTAGCATACCTGTCTTGTGGATTGCTGAAGCTGATTGCTTGGATCAGGACCTTGTTTATTCTCATCATTCCCTTCTCTAGGCTTCACCTTGTTGGATTTTATTGTCAATAATTTAAACATTTTCTCTGAGGTGGTTCTGAAAGCTTCTGTTTTTACGACTGTCTCAAGGTAGAGCAATGTACTTTGTTTTTCTTTTCATTAGTAGACAAGCCAATTAGTTGTTTAATCAGGATTTTGTTCTCGTTAATTCCTAGAGGCAACTCTGTAGCTAGTTGGGGCTTTGGCTTAAAAGCAGCAAATTACTTCTGCTTGGGTGATTTGAATTCTGTTTATGAACTTTAAAGAGTCAAAATGCCCTGGAGAATAGTTTATAAGTGGAGGATTAAACAAAACTTCACTGTTGACTTGAATTGTTTAAATGTGATCACATTGCCCATTGGTTTGTTTATTTTTCTTTTCTAATTACCCACCTACCCATCTCCATTTATCTAATTTAATCAAAGTAACATGCAAATGATTAAAAAATAATATGTGCATAAGGGCTTATAATATAAGGAACAGTCCTTATAAGGAAGAGTTCCCCCAGAGTTCCCATCTTTAGTCCTACAGCATGAGATAACTATTTTTTTTCCTTTTTCTGTCTTTCTAGTGTTTTTTAAATAAGTATTTTATTAATTGATCAGATTAATGGAACTCTTAGAAACCATAGTGGAAAATGAGTAAATGAGGCTTTGCATTCCCAATAGCCTAAATGTTCATCTCAGATTCATAATGATGATTATATTAGAATTAAGGAAAGAGTATGTTAGTTTGCTAGGGCTGCCATAGCAAATTACCACAGACTGGATGACTTAAACAACAGAAATTTATTTATCACAGTTTTGGAAGAATTATTAATGTCCTAGTTCAAAGTGTCAGTAAGGTTGGTTCCTTCTGAGGGTCATGAGGGAGGGAAGTATTCTAGGTCTCTTTGGCTTGTAGATGGCTATTATCTTCTTCCTGTGTCTTCACTTTGTCTTCACCCTGGTAATGTTTGTGTCCCAATTCCTTCTTCTTATAAGGATGCCAGTCATACTGGATTAAGGCCCACCTCAATGAGCTTTATAATTATAACTTAATTACCTCTTTAAAGACCCTAACTCAAATGCAGTCACATTCCGAGGTTTTGGGGATTAGGACTTCAATATGAATTTTTGAGAAAATATAATTCAACTTGTAACAGAGACAATATATTTGATAAAAACATTTTAGAGGATATGTATTTCATGCTCAGAAGCAATTTGTTCTAAAACTTCTTACAAGTTTACAATTTTCTTACAAATCACTGCAATATCATAAAAGCGACGTAAGTGATTCCTACTTTTATAAGCCTAGATAATTCCATTGGATTATTAATTTCATAAATTGTAAAAAAATATGTATCTTACTGCACCATGGATTTTTTCCTGAACCAATAAAGTTAAATTTTTTGAAGGAGGAGACTTATTTTATTCCCACAATATCTTTATATAGAATAGAAACTCAAGTCTCTGCTGAATAGAATTTTTAAATTTTTAAATTTTTATTTAAATTCCAGTTAGTTAACATACAGTGTACTATTAGTTTCAGGTGCACAATATAATGATTCAACACCCATACAACACGCAGTGCTCATCACAACAAGTGCACTCCTTAATCCCCATCATCTATTTAACCCATCCCCCCACCTACCTCCCCTCTGGTACCCATCAGTTTGTTCTCGATACTTAAGAGTTTGTTTCTTGGTTTGCCTCTTTCTCTCTTTTTTTGTCCCTTTGTTCATTTGTTTTGTTTCTTAAATTCCACATAGGAGTGAAATTATATGATATTTGTCTTTTGACTTATTTTGCTTAGCATAATACTGTAGCTCCATCCATGTTATTGCAAATGGCAAGATTTCATCCTTTTTATGGCCAAGTAATATAATATTACATTCTGTGTGTGTGTGTGTGTGCGCGCGCCACATCTTCTTTATCCATTCATCAGTCAATGGACACCTGCACTGTTTCCATTACTTGGCTATTGTAGATGATGCTGCTATAAATATCAGGGTGCGTGTATCACTTTCAATTAGAATTTTTGTGTTCTTTTTTTTAAGATATTATTTATTTATTTGAGAGAGAGAGCACAAGCAGGGGAGAGAGGCAGAGGGAGAGGGAGAAGCAGATTCCCCACTGAGCAAGGAACCCAACACGGGGCTTGATCCCAGAACCCTGAGATCATGACCTGAGCCGAAGGCAGATACTTAACCGACTGAGCCACCCAGGCGCCCCAGAATTTTTGTGTTCTTTGGGTAAATATCCAGTAGTGCAACTGAAATTTTTAACTTTTTGAGGAATCTCCATACTGTTTTCCAGAGTGGCTGCACCAGTTTACATTCCCACCAACAGTGCAAGACAGTTCCCTTTTTTCTGCATCCTCACTAATACCTGTCTTTTCTCGTGTTGTTGATTTTCACCATTCTGACAGGTGTGATTTGACATCTCATTGTAGTTTTTATTCCTATTTCCCTGA
>NC_138372.1:127225394-127248724 GCF_054177405.1 Leptonychotes weddellii
TCAGGGAAATAGGAATAAAAACTACAATGAGATGTCAAATCACACCTGTCAGAATGGTGAAAATCAACAACACGAGAAAAGACAGGTATTAGTGAGGATGCAGAAAAAAGGGAACTGTCTTGCACTGTTGGTGGGAATGTAAACTGGTGCAGCCACTCTGGAAAACAGTATGGAGATTCCTCAAAAAGTTAAAAATAGAACTACCCTCCGATCTAACAATTGCACTACTGGGTATTTACCCAAAAAATACAAAAATACAAATTCAAAGTTATACATGCACCCCAATGTTTATGGCACCATTATCTACAATAGCCAGATTATGGAAACAGCCTAAATGTGGATCGACTGATGAATGGATAAAGAAGATGTGGTATATATGTATAGGTAATGGATTATTACTCAGCTATAAAAAAGAATGAAATCTTGCCATTTGCAGTGACATGGATGGAGCTAGAGAGTATAATGCTAAGTGAAATCAGTCAGTCAGAGAAAGACAAATACCATGTAATTTTACTCACATGTGGAATTTAAGAAACAAACCAATGATCATAGGGAAAAAAATAGAGGCAAAATAAGAAACAGACTCTTAACTATCAAGGACAAACTGATGGTTACCAGAGAGGAGGTGGGTTGGAGGACAGGTGAAATAGGTGATGGGGATTAAGGAGTGCACCTGTTGTGAAGAGCTCAGTCGTTTAGCGGCTGCCTTTGGCTCAGGTCATGATCCCAGGGTCCTGGGATTGAGCCCCGCATTGGGCTCCTGGCTCAGCAGGAAGCCTGCTTCTCCCTCTGCCGCTCCCCACTGCTTCTGCTCTTTCTGTCAAATAAATTAGAAAAAAAAAAAAGAAAGTCTCTTATAAAAAAAAAAAAGAGGTATGGAAATGACACATAGATCCCAGGGAGAGTGCTGTCTTGCCCTCAGGATTCTTCAAAGTCTCTAACTTCTCTGAGTCTTATCTATACAACTTATAAGTTTTTCTTTCTTTTGCTCCTCAGTCTACATAACAGAAATTGGCTGCCAACAACACCTGGAAGCCAACATGTTACAATTCAGACTCTTAGAGAGAGAGTGATTGTTGTTCCAGATCCATAATTTTGGGTCGCTGATTGACCTAATTGTCATTGGCAGACACCCATTCTTTGAGGGCAGGTAATGGTGCACAAAATGACCATTCCCATGGCTATCGTGTGTATGGAACAGGAACAGTTTCCACTAAATTTCGGGAGAATGTAATGGGAGACATGTATCCAGAACATTCTATATGGCCTTATACTTTGAATATAGTTTTTAAATCCCTCCCCTTCGAATTTAAATTCCAATATAGGTGGGCGTAACAGACAGACTAAAGTTGGTTGTTGAAAGAAAAGCCAGCCCGGGTTATTTGAGAAGTCATTCCAAAGTTGCTGACAACTATCAGGTCAGTTTTGGGCTACAATTTAATTTAATTAATTAATTTTTATTCTTTAAAGAAATGATAGGGAATAATGAGGATGGTCTCAAAATTTTGTCTAAAACATGCTCTATAATATGAAGAATGATGATTAGTATCTATCTTGATAATTTAAAAAAGAATTGCACTTAAGGTAAGCAAAATATAGATCATGTTTTGTTCTAAATTTAGGAGGAAGGAGGGAATAAAGACAAGTTCCCATCTCAATCTAGGTAAAGTGCATGTGTGTGTGTGATTGTGTGTGTATACACTTTGTTGAGGTTTAAACTTCTCTAATAATGTAACATGAAAACAATACAATGATGGCAAACACTAAGCTGTGTCCCAATCATTTGGAGTTTTATTTTATTATGGTTGAATCAATATTTGAAAAATTCTTTGTGGATAGTTAACAAGCATTTCATATTTTTAAAGCTTTAATATTACGCTGGTTTTTCATTTCAGATATAAATCAAGAGCTGGAAAATTCAAACAATATCTAAATATCAATTGCAGATATTGAGAGCTCTCCAAGTTCTCTCCCTCCCCACCTTCACCCTCACCTCATCAACAGTTTGGCATCCATTCCCTCAAATATTTTTCATATTGTTTTATTTTGGAGAGGAGGGAAGAATAATAATAATAACAAGGATGTTAGAAAAATAGAAGCTATCATTGGTCAAGCTTTGACCGATTTCTCTTTTCTTAAGATTTTTGTTTATTTATTAGAGTAAGAGTGAGAGCGAGAGCGAGAACGCGCGTGCACATGCACGAGCAGGGGAGAGGGGCAGAGGGCAGGGAGAAGCAGACTCCTGGATGAGCAGGGAGCCTGATATATTCGGTACTGGATCCCAGGACCCTGGGATCATGACCTGAGACCAAGGCAGATGCTTAATCGACTGAGCCACCCAGGCGCTGCACTTTGACCAATTTCTAGGCAATTTCCACATATTAGCACTGGTTCTTACAATACAACCCATCAAGGCAGTTACTATCTTTTTTTGCCTATGAGGAAGCAGACTAAGAGTAAATAACTTACCTAAATGCACAGTAAAAGAACAGTCAGGATTTGAATTTAGGTCTGCCTGATTCAAAATCTATGCTCTTTTCACTATAAGTGTAATAGTCACCATGTAATGAACCCCTATTATGTTTCTGGACTTAAAAATTGTTTCTATTCTTTTTTTTTTTTTTTTACAAAAAAATGATCATTCCTTTTTTTTGAAGAGGAGAGGTGGTTTGCCAAAGCCACGGGGTAAATAAGGATGGAGCCAGGATTCATACTCAGGTCACTTAGACTCCAAAGTCCCCGCTTTTTCTTCTACACTCTTATACTATAATATTTTAATGAAGTAGCATTCTGTATTCAACACATTATTTTGCATGGCATGTTCTTTAAGGAATAATTTGAAGTTGTTTAATAGGTTTTCACTCCTGTGCTAACTCCAATAGATGGATGGTGGCTGCTCAAAATACCTCTCTGAGAAGGATTCTGGGGCAGAGAAGTGGCATCTGTCTTGTGTTCAGGAGGGGAGGGGTTGTGGCTTCAGTGCCCAGAATTTACCATCCCTGGAATGATTATTTTAAGAAAACATTAGAATCTTAACTATTAATTACAGTTCTACAAAGATCAGTGGTTCCCTCCACCTCCTAAATGGTCTATTAAAGAAACCTCTAATTACAATAAAAGAAAGAACCATCTACAAGGGGGTATACATGCCCATATAATATTTTTAGATAAAATTCTATATGTAGATGAGCTCTTTTTAATATGTACCCAAATCAAAATGATTCGATACAATTTCACCAGCAACCTTATTCACTCAGCCTGCTTTATTTCATCATAGTGTTATGCTCTACAAAAAGAGAAAATTTTAATCTGATCTAATAATTTTCTGCCCCTTAGTCTGATTTTATGCTGGCAGAATATTTTAACTCTTTGTGCATCTTAAACATAGTCACTAATCTGTAGCTAAAGGAACAACTTTAGTCAGTTTTCCAATTGGGTAGAATATTTGATCTTGTTTTAATATGGTACTTTGGCTTTGTGAGTGTAGATGGCTCTGAGAAATAGAAGGAAGTTGGAATCAGTATGGGAGAGGGGACTTTGTATGGCGACAGAGTACACTTACTGCGGTGAGCATTTTGTAATGTATATAATTGTCCAATCACTGTACTGTACACTTGAAACTAAATAATATTGTATGTCAACTATACTTCAATTAAAAATAAAGATAAAAAATATATATAGGAGAAGGGAGACAGATCAGGTAATTGCCTTCACACAGTCTGCTCCTCTGTGTCTAGAGTGAAGTTGCTTTAGATGTGCTATGAATTTCATTAATTGCTTGAAGCCAAACAAGCAGAAGGCAGGCACATTTTCATATGGCTACTGATGTGGGAAACAAAGGCAGAAGAAAAATTATTAAATTTCCTTACTACTTAGAGCTCACGGACAAGTCCTTGAAATAGGCAGAGTGACATTCCTTTAGGGACTCAACTGCCTCAATGTTACTACTTTTCTAAGGGCAAAAGGCAATCCTAGCCTGACTGCCCCCCGACCCCCAGGATCCTGTAAGTCTACTTGAACATATAAAAATTCCTTTGGAAACTTCCTTTATCTCAAAAACCCCCAAGATACGTTCTGGCAATCATCCCCCAAGCATATGGCCCACCGACTTACATCTGAAGGGTCTCATGACTAAGGTTTTATTAGACGGTAATAAAATGACCTTTTCCCAGCAATAGCTGAGACCCCTCAAGGTCCTGAAAACCATGTTTCCAGAATTCCTTAGAGACTTACGCTATCCCTGAACTCCCTTCCAATTTGTAGGTATATAATCACCACCCCTCACAACCCCATTGCAGCTCTTTCTGCCCACAGGTCCTGTCCCATGCTTTAATAAAATCACCTTTTTGCACCAAAGGTGTCTCAAGAATTCTTTCTTGGCTGTCGGCTTTGAACCCTAATGTCTTTCTTACATCAGGTACTTTGTGCAAAACGACTGCTGGAAACTGTTAAAAAAAGTTTGATTTTGGGGGGAAGACTTTTATGGTTTTACTTTAGGGAAGTAAAAGAAAAAGAGTTTGCAGAAAGAGTTTGGGAATGAGAATGTCTAGGTTATAATCCTAGTTCAATAAGCATTGTTCTTTAGCAAGTTACTTATATTTTCTTGGCCTCCATATTTCCTTGTCTTCTTTAATGTAAATCACTTATATATGTGAAGCATATATATGAATGCGTAAAAATTTGACACATAATTATAAAGTAAACATCTATGAAAACCACTACCAAAATCAACACTGACAATGTTCTAAATAGAACATTGCAGAACCTGGAAGACTTCACCTGTTGGGGTTAATGTACAGCATGAAATCGTCCATAATACCTGGCTCACTAAAATGTAACATGGAGGCCGCTGGGGGCAAGGGAAGGTTTCAGAGAAGGGTGTAGGCCGTTGGAATGTGGAGCCCTACACGACCACTCTGATGTAGGAATGCTACAGGGAGTTACATCCCCCCTGAAGCTTTCTTAGCCCAAACAGTCGCCCTGTCATCTAAGAGAAGTATGCATTGTCCCCTAAAGCTATGTTTAGCACAACTCATAGAACAAGCAGATCAGCACGCTGTATCTTTCCCGTAATCAGACTCTGCTATTTTCTGTAAGACCACTTGCCACACACATCACTTGCTTGAGACAGAGTAATAAAGATTTATGATTATCCTGAAGCATGAATAAAGGTGAGAGCAAAGAAGAGCAAAGGGTCTTCGTCTCTGAGCATTGACCCCCTTGCCGTCTCCTCTCTTTCACAGCAAAGTCTGGAGTCATCTTTCATCCATCGGTACAGGGATTGCTGGCCATTCCTGGCATTCACCCGTTTGCCCTTCCAGATACCCCTCTATTCCTCCACCTTTCTTCCTGAAGTAACTACTTTCCTGACTTTTATCATAATATTTTTCTATTTTTCTTTATAGTTTTCCCACATTTGTATGCATTTCTAAATCATAATTTTGCTGTATTTGAACATTATATAAACAAAATGATATGTTGTATGAAATCATATATTCATTTATTGAGCATAGTATTCTATACATCTGTTAGGCCAAATTTGTTAATCATGTTCAAATCTTCTATATCTTACTTACTCTTCTAAAAAAACAAATACATAAAGTCCCCTACTGTGATTGTTGGCTTGTTTATTAGCCATCATAGATCTGTTAATTTATGGTTTCTATGTTTTGATCTAATATTAATTAGGTACAGACATATTACAATTTTATCTTATTGGTGAATTAAAAAAACTTTTCTTAGCATCTTTATCTATGTCTGCTAATGCTTTTGCTTTAAAGTATATTTTGTCTGATATTAATATTGCTACACTAGCTTTCTTTCTTTTCTGTTTTTTACTTTGCATAGTGTATATTTTCCTTTTTTATATTTCCAACTATCTGTATCATGTTTTAGATGTATCTTCTATAAACGGCATATACAGTAGTTGGATATTATTTTTTAGCCAGTCTAACAATTTTTATCTGGACCATTTAGTGTATTTATATTTAATGTAAATTATCAATATGTTAGGTTTAAATGTCCCATCTTACCAAATGTACCAAATGACAGCAGTCAGGCCTGTTGTTTGTCCTGCTTGTTCTGTTTATTCATTTATTAATTTTTTGCCAAGGAGGAGGAGTGTGGTGGGAGCAGTCTGTGCTGGTGGTAAGGAACTTTTACTGCAGATTATTATTTAGCATAGTCTGTGTTGGAGGGTCCCCAAGTGTATAATGAAAATAAAAAGCAGACTACATTTTAGTCTTCCTTGTTATTATTTTTTAATTATCTAAAGACAATGCACTCTCTTATTACCTATAAGTCGCTGACTATTCCCATCACCCCTTCCTCCTTATTATATCCATACACCTTCTTATCTTCTTTAATAATTATTTTTTATTCTTTTTTTTCCCCCCACTAATGGTTTGGATGATATCCACTTTGTTTCTATTCATTTTGTGGTTACTCTAAAAATTCTTACATTTATCTTTAATCTGTCAAACTTATTTTTTTAAAAGATTTTATTTATTTATTTGATAGAGAGACAGAGAGAGAGAGCACAAGTAGGCAGAGAGGCAGGCAGAGGGAGAGGAGCAGGCTCCTTACTGAGCAGGGAGCCCGATGTGGGGCTTGATCCCAGGACCCTGGGATCATGACCTGAGCCGAAGGCAGCGCTTAACTGACTCAACCACCCAGGCGCCCCTGTCAAACTTTAATACATAATACCTTCACTCCTCTCTAAGACAACACAAAGACTTTAAAACATTTAACTTCAATTACTCTCTTCATGACCTAAATGTTATTATTGTTTGATCTCTTATCTTCTTGCTAAAACCCAATGAAACATTAGTTATTATTATTTTATATAGTCAAAGTTCTTTCTGATTTACATGCACAGTTCATCATATTTGGCCCTTCATTTCTTCCTGCATCTTAGACCTGTCATCTGACATAATTTTCTCTTCGCCTGAAGTACCTTTTTTGAAGTTTCTTTTCTTTTTCTTTTTTTATAAAGATTTTTATTTATTTATTCGTCAGAGGGAGAGAGAGCACAAGCAGGGAGACTGGCAGGCAGAGGGAGAAGCAGGCTTCCTGCTGAGCAGGGAGTCCGATGCGGGACTCAATCTCAGGACCCTGGGATCGTGACCTGAGCCGAAGGCAGACGCTTACCTGACTGAGCCACCCAGGTGCCCCCCCTTATTGAAGTTTCTTTCATGAGAGTTTACTGAGGCAAATCCTCTCATTTTCTTATTTGAAAATGTCTTTATTTAACCTACATTCTTGAGGAAAGTTTTTCTAGGTCATTATTTTGGGAGATTGAAAGATTATCATCCCTTGGATTCCAATATTGCTGTTGAAAAGTCACCTCTCACTCTAAAGGCTGTCCCTTTGAAGATAATCTTTTTTCTTCACCTGTTTTAAAGATTTTCTATCTCATATTTGTTTTCTATAGCTTAACCATGAAGTGTCTAGGTGTGTACTTCTTTTCATTTCTTATTATGAGATTTGTTGAGCATCTTGAATCTGAATTAGTGTCTGTGACAAGACTACCTCCCAGTGATTGCTGCCTCCTGGCATTCATGCCCTTATGTAGTCCCCTCCCACATTTACCAGGGTTGGTTCATTTAGCCAATAGAACATGGCAGAAGTGATCGTATGTCACTTCCAAGATTAGGTCTTGGCTCCTCTCTACATTTCATTCTTGTTTTCTCTTGAATCATCTTCTCTGGGGAAAATGCCATATTGTGCCATATTGTGAGCAGCCCTTTTGATAGGTCCATGTGATGAGGAATTAGAACTTCCTGCCAACAGCCATGCTACGGATCGTGGAAGGAGATCCTCTAGCCCAGTCAAGCTTTCAATGCCTTCAGCCCTAGCAGATGTCTTAATTGCAACTTCATGTAAAGGACTGAGCTAGAATCACCCATCTAAGTCACTTCTGGATTTCTGATCTTGTTTTTGAAAAAACAGTAAATTTTGTTGTTTAAGCCACATTTTAGGGTAATTTGTATGCAGCAATAGGTAATTTATAGTGATTTTCATCATGTCTGGAAAACTCCCAGCCATATCTTTTCTAGTATTGTTCCTATTTTGCTCTATTCTTTCTTTTGCCTCTTTTTTTTTTTTTAAAGATTTTATTTATTTATTTGAGAGAGAGAATGAGATAGAGAGCACGAGAGGGGGGAGGGTCAGAGGGAGAAGCAGACTCCCCGCCGAGCAGTGAGCCCGATGCGGGACTCGATCCTGGGACTCCAGGATCATGACCTGAGCCGAAGGCAGTCGCCCAACCAACTGAGCCACCCAGGCGCCCTCTTTTGCCTCTTTTGATCCTTCTCATTAAAAAATCAAGGTGTCCTTCCCTCTGTATTTTCCATTTCATTTTTCTTGTATTGCATTCTAGATAATTTCTTCTGATTTACTGTATCTCATCAAATCAGAACACCATTGATATTTTTTTTACTGATATGATTGACATATAACATATGAGTTTCAGGCTGACACCATTGATTTTAAGAGAAATAAATTATGACAAAATGATTTCTTATCACATTGATGTAAAATGCATATAATTTCAAAGACATTAAAGTGGAAAATATTTGTTTTAAAACCAGTTAAGTGTGCCATCATCAGTTTGCAAATTTCATTTCCAGCTGTCTTATCTGTGTTTAAACTGAACCACCAACATTGTAATTTTGTTTATTGAATTTTAATTTAAGAAGTTTGATATTATTCTTTTTTCAAGTCTCCTAGGTCATTTTTTATATTTCCCTTTTCCCCGTAGATATCCTTAAATTTGTATTTATGTTATCACTATAAGCACAGGGTTTTTTTTTTTTTTTAAAGATTTTATTTATTTGACAGAGAGATACAGCGAGAGAGGGAACACAAGCAGGGGGAGTGGAGAGGGAGAAGCAGGCCTCCTGATGAGCAGGGAGCCCGATGCAGGGCTCGATCCCAGGACCCTGAGATCATGACCTGAGCCGAAGGCAGACGCCCAACGACTGAGCCACCCAGGCGCCCCTAAGCACAGGGGTTTTATAGTCTGTGGTGGAGGGTCCTCAAGACCACCCCTCAGTTCAGTGATTTTCTAGGAGGACTCAGCTTTCATTACCTACTTGTATTCATGGCTAAGATTTTCACAGTGAAAGAATGCAGAGCAAAATTAGCAAAGGGAAAGGTGCATGGAGGTAGTCCAAGGAAGATAAGTGCAAGCTTCAAGGATCTCTCCCAGTAGAGAAACACAAGATGAATTTAATTTCCCCAGCAACGAGTTATGACAACATTTGGAATATTGTCAACCAGGGAGGTTCACTAGAGATACAGCATTCAGAGCTTTTATTGGGGGCTGATCACATGGACAATCTCTGTGCATGGCACATACTCAGACTCCCAGAGGGAACAGGAGTTCAGCATAAACCATATTGTTTGCACACTGTGGGCACGTTAGGGCACTCATCAATTAATGGTGGTGGGAACCATCCTGAAATCCAAATTCCCAGACACCAGCCAAGAACCAACACTGTAAGCAGAGCTTTCAAAAGAAAGCAGTCAGGCCTGTTTTGTTAACTATTTTCTGCACATAGTCTATGCCTGAAGTCTTTGTGGGTCTGTTTATTGTTTCTTGATTTTGCTGTTTCTTGCTCATGGAATCTAGTTTTCTCATGATCTTTGTGCTGTTCTTGGTTACCTGTATGCTCTTCATTGTATTTGAACAATACTTTGCAGCAATCATTTTAGCACCCGGTGAAGTTATTTTCTTTTAGAAAGGATTTGTTTTTGCTTTGCATCTTTCCTGGACCATCTAACTAAGCTCAAAGCTTGGGTTCTTTGGATGACTCTAGTGATTGGAACCTGAGCGAAAGTTCTAGACATGAGCTGCTCCACTTCTGAGACTGACAAAGACAATAACGTGTTAACAAAAGAAAAGTTTTCAAGTTCTTAGACTTTTACTATGTAGACATCATGTCAATCCCCATCTCCCTACTCAACCATAACCCTTGCCATTTGTTAACTAATTTGTTCAGATGCATATAAAAGGATGCGTGAGAGGTTTTATTTTTTAACTGAATAAGAAGAGATTTTGGTTGAGGGAAAGCTTACCTCCCCTCCCCAGTAATAAAAGAAAAAGAGAAAGGAAAATGGGGAAGGTGTGTAAATGCCTCTTGGCTGCTCAATGGAGTGGAAGTGATCATCTGGTTGACTGGAAAGGACAGAATCTACTCTGTGCAGGGAGCTCTGTCAGACTCTGGAACAAACAGGGCTATGCTGGGACCCAGAGAATAAAGTCTGCATGACTCCACATTATAAATTTGCTTACCTTGAGAATCCATAGTCCACCCATATCTGAAGCATGGACAGTGCAGTTGTCATGAACTGCAAAGGCAGAGTGAAGCAGTAATAAGCAGTTTTGTGTATGGTGCACATGGACAAGGGAAAAGCCAGCTCAGGGGATAACTTATAAGGACGAAGTAGGGTGAACTAGTTGTGCTGACAGCCTTGATTACGATGTGCTACTTTTGGGACAATCAGAGATCAAAGGAGACACTTTGAGAGGAGCCAAGATGTTGCTGTGACACTAGAGAAGGCTCTCGAGAGTTATACACAGTTGAGATGATAGTAATAGCAAATGTTTATTTGGCATTTACCACATGCCAGGGACTGTTCTAGATGATATATATATATATATATATGACACACACATGTATATGAGCTCATTTAATCTCCATACCACTTTCTGAGGTAGATGTTATTATTTTATAGATGAGGTACACCTGAGGCACAGGAAGGCTGAAGTGAGGTCTGAATCCAGGAAGTGTGGCTCTGTGTCTATGCTGTTAATCCCCATGTTGCAGTGAGATTCACGAATCCATATGAGGAACTCATAAGCCTTAAAGTCATTTATCAATGCATCATCTAATGATGGACTACATGCAGGTCTGGTGTACACCCATCACTTTTATTTAAACTCTGCAAGCCGAGCTTTTATTAAAAAAAATTTCTTAAGCATGAAATATGGGGCTCTACCCCTCAGAAATCCTGATTTCATTAGTTTGAGGTATGTCCCAGGAAGTCATTGTTGCTAAATATTAGATTGCCTAAATGTTTTTTCACCCTTTTTGAAAACTAGTATGTTTCAATTTGTTATGAAATGTTATATTTTATGTTTATTTCTCTATTTTACCTATCTAATCTGCCTATATTATTAGATAAGTTCTCAATATGTCCCTTGTAAGTCCACACTAATGGATTTGGTTTAGAAAAGGCTGCATAGTAAAGCTTTATTCTGCATTTTCCTTCAATGAAGTTTACCTGGAAATTATGAGTAATTTATCATCTATTAATATCTTTATATTTTGGTTAATAAACTTACAGTGTTGGAAAACAGAATAGATTTTGATTAAGAAAATACTTCTAGGGAATAAGTCAGGAGTTAAGAAGTGGTGTATATAAAATCTAGTCTCCTATTACTTTTCGGAATTTTTTTTGTTAGGTGAATTATAGTAATTGTTGCAGTTAGGGAAGTAAACACTTGGAAAGCCAGCTGGCCGCTTAGACAAGGTCAGAATCATTATTTGATAAGGTCATCACGTTACCGAGTCTGCTTCTCAGCTCTTCAGGCCCAGAAATTAATTCTTCAAGCTTGCCCTTAGGTGACATCCTGTGGGCATTCTTACCAAACTAAATCCCTAAGAGACTTGTGTGTTATCCAGAGTTCTAACTTATTAACTCATCATTTTAAATATCTAACTTTTAGGTAGAGTAGAATATTTGTATTGGTATGAGTGAATTCTCTTTCCTCTCAGCAAAAGAAAAGACAAATTATAATCACAAGGATACTTGGTGAGCATGGAGTCAGTCCAGGGGAAATAAACTGAATGATCAAAATGTCTATTACACTGATGTTCACTTGGTGAGTATTTGTGAAAGGGACTGTACTTCTTTCTAAAATCAGGATATACTCTCCTCTGGACTGTCTTGGATGCTTTCTCTTTAGAGACCCCTTCCAATTCTTTCCCTTGATCATTCCCTTTTTGTTAATATATTTTTCCTTTATGTTAGAGACAATGTAATTCATTTGATAATATCCTAATAGTCTTTGTCTGCTGAGGCGATATACTAATCTCAGTGAATACAATCTGAAATTTACCAGACTCCCCAGGCACCAATTTACAGATTTTTTAGGATGAATTATTATTGTTTTCATAGAAAACCATTCTAATTTATTGCATATTGATTCGTATCCTTTCATTTTATTTTCAAAGTATAATTTTAATGCTGTGTGTGCCTGTGCATGCATGCGTGTGTGTGTGTGTGTGTGTTTACTTGTGAAGACGTTTGGTTAGTATTCTGCTGTGTTTTATCAAATCTAGGACATCATTGAGAAAAAAATATACTATCGTGCCTGGCAAAACAAACTCTGCCAGTTATGATACAATGCTTTAGCACTTAGAGTTTATTTTATATTTATAGAAAAAAATTCTTTTAGACTAACTTAAACATAAATTAAAAAAATATTAAATCACTCTTGTCCATACCTAAAAAGGAGATAATAAGAAAGATAAACTGATTAAAATATTTTAAATGTCTTCACATACAGAACCCTGTTCTTCTAAATCATTTTTCAAATTAGAGCCATTGACAGGCATGTTTTCAGTATAATATCAACATTAGTGCCATCAAAAGCATTGATGATGCAGTGTTTTTTAAAAAGTGCTCTACTGGGATGCCCGGGTGGCTCAGTCAGTTAAGTGTCTGCCTTTGGCTCAGGTCATGATCCCAGGGCCCTGGGATGGAGTCCTGCATCCGGCTCCTTGCTCATCTGGGGGTCTGCTTCTCCCTCTGCCTGCTGTTCCCCCCGTTTGTGTGCGCTTACACTCTCTCTCTCTATCTGATAAATAAATAAATAAAATCTTTTTTAAAAAGTGCTCTACTTATAGCCATTTTATATGTTTTGATTCTGGTCTTTTCCTAATTGACTATACTCATAGTTCTACTTCTTTCCTTAATTGAATCTTCAGTGTCTGGAAGGTAAGGGCTTCTCTTTAAAGTCAGCAAGAAGTTTGACTAATGGTAGTTCAATGCAACATATAGATTGATCAAGGCAGCCTCTCATTGCTTTGATTTTTTTTACATTCATTTACAGGAAATCAGCAATTAATCCTACCTTTGGTTGCACTGCTTGTGGTATGGAGAGGTAATTCTTCAGCACCTTGTAACAACAGCATCACCTGGGAGCTTGTTAGAATGCAGTGTCTCTAGCCCCACCGCAGACTCACTGAATTAGAATCTGCATTTAAACAAGATCCCTAGGTGACTCAAGTTAGAGAGGCATTACCATGCATCATGGCTTTATCCACTTGTGGGATTCTTCTTTTCTAAATTGCTATACTGTTGTTGGTTGCTCCTTTGCAAGAAAATATGGACTTGCCATCATTTCTCCAACAATGATTATTTACTTAATCATTTCCCCCATTCCTCTATTTTTATGTCTTTCCGCACACATAATAACTTAGATTCAAGGATGAATTATAGTCTAATTTTTTGAAGACACTTCATAATTACACTTCTACTACCAATAGTGCACATAATTCAATTGAAGTAATAACAGTATGAACAAATGAACAATTATGTTCATGATCCCTGGCCTATAGTGATTATAAAATGACATACCTCACTTTCAGAGATATGAAAATATGAACAAGATGAGTATGCTTTAGGATTAATGAAATACAGTAATTATTTTGTTAAACACTAGGCTCTTTCCTATCCTTTGCTTCTTCATTCCTTTTGTCCTGAAACAAAGCAGATGGTAATGGGGTTGAGATTAAAAGCTTAGACTTATGTATAGAGGATGAGACTCTTGAACTCTGCAGAGATAGGAACAGGCAACAGAACTGGGGAGAAGACTTCAGGATGACAGACCAAGCCTATGTCTTCAGAGAGACATGAGAGTGTCATGAGATCACTGGATCTCATTTTTGTGAAAGTATTTATTTCTTTTAGTATTCATCCTCAACATAGCAATAACAAATATCCCTACATTCTTGTAGTCTTAGGTCTCACTTCTCCAGAATCTCTATGGCTCTTTGGCTGAGCTTCTTACATATGATATTTGCATTTCCATCAGGTATTGTCAGTTGCTAGTCCTATAGAATGACTCAGGGTTCAAGGCCAGAGATAAACACCTGGTCAACTTAATTTGGCTGGAGTAAAATAGGGATATAAGTTTAGCCTAGTCCTGAATTGTTGCATTCTCACTCCATATTTTTTTCTTGGTAAATTCTCAAATAGTCTGGGGCTCTTATATAATCAAGGTATTACAGAGTTGGAATATTGAGCATAGGACAATCCAAGTTGATTCACATGAAAGCTTCCAGATCTTAAATACCTCCATATTTAATTTTCATACAGTCATTTTTTCTCCTATGTCTTACCAAATGCCTTGCTCATTGAAATTCTGTAACATTCCTGGGCAAATTAACCTGTAGTCATGTATTGATGGGAAATATATCCTTCTGAACTTTAGTATGTCTTTCAAAATCTTTAGGATAATATTCATGCTGAAAGGCAACCCATATACAAGCACAGCTCATTTTATTGAGCTTACTTTATTGTACTTCATAGATACTGCTTTCTTTACAAATTGAAGGTTTGTGGCAACTTTGTTTAGAACAAGTCTATAGGTGCCAATTCCCCAACAACATTTGCTCACTTCATGTCTCTTTGTCACATTTTGGTAATTCTCACAATATTTCAAGACATTTCATATTATTATATTGGTTATGTTGATTTGTGATCTTATGAACTGGGCCCATATAAGATGGCAAACTGAATCAATAAATGTTGGGTGTGTTCTACTGCTGCATAGACCATCCTTTCCCCCATCTTTCTTCCTTTCTTGGGGCTTCCCTATTCCCTGAGACACAATAATTTTGAAATTAGGCCAGTTAGTAACCCTATAATGGCCTCTAAGTGTTCAAGTGAAAGGAAGAACTGCATGTCTCTCACTTAAAATAAAAGCTAGGAATGATTAATCTTAATGAGAAAGTCATGTTGAAAGCTGAGATAGAAACCTAGGCCCCTTTTGCCAAACAGTTAGCTAAGTTGTGAATGCAAAAGCAAGTTCTTGAAGAAAATTAAAAATGCTATTCTGATGAACACATGAATGATGAGAAATCAAAACAGTCTTATTGCTAAAATGGAGAAAATTTGAGTAGTCTGGATAGAAGATCAAACCAACTACAACATTCCCTTAAACCACAGGCTAATTAAGAGCAGGACCCTCACTCTCTTCAATTCTAAGAAGGCTGAGAGAGGTGAGGAAGCTGCAGAAGAAAAGTGTGAAGCTAATTTAAGGGAACCTGGTTTAAGGAAAGAAGCTATCTCTATAATATAGAAGTGCAAGGTGAATCAGCAAGTACTGATATAGAACACACAGTAAGTTTTCCAGAAGATCCAGTTAAGATAATTAATGAAGGTGGTTACACAAACAACATATTTTCAATGTTAGATGAAACATCCATATATTGGAAGAAGATGACATCTAGGACTTTCACTGCTACATAGGGGAAGTCAATGCCTAGCTTCCAAGTGGAAAAGGATGGGTTGACTCTCCTGTTAGGGGCTAATTTAGCTGGTGACTTTAAGTTGAAGCCAATGCTCACTGACCATTCTGAAAAATCCTACAGCCCTTAAAAATTATGCTAGATCTACTCTGTTAATGCTCTATAAATGGAACAACAAAGCCTGGATGACAGCACATCTGTTTACAACATGGTTTACTGAATATTTTAAGCCTACTGTTGAGAACTACTGTACAGAAAAAAGATTCCTTTCAAAATATTACTGTTCACTGACAATGTACCTGCTCATCCAAGAGCACTGATGGAGAAGTGTAATGAAATTAATGTTGTTTTTATGCCTGCTAACACAACATCCATTCTGTAGCCCATGGATCAAGGAGTAATTTTGACTTCGCATTATCGTTGTTGTTGTTATTATTCTTATTATTAAAGTCATTATTTGAGAAATATATTTTATAAGGCTATAGTTGCTATAACTAATGATTCTTCTGATGGATCTGGGCAAAGTAAACTGAAGACCTTCTGGAAAGGAGTCACTATTCTAGATGCCATTAAAAACATTCTTGATTCATGGGAAGAGGTCAAAATATCAACATGAACAGGAATTTGAAAGAAGTTGATTCTAACCCTCATGGATGACATTGAGGGGTTTAAAACTACAGTGGAGGAAGTAAGTGCAGAAGTGGTCGAAATAGCAAGAGAACTAGAATTAGGAGTGGAGCCTGAAGGTGGAATTGAATTGCTGCAATCTCATGATAAAACTTGAATGGATGAGGAGTTTCTTCTTATGGATGAGTAGAGAAAGTGGTTTATCTATTCCTGGTGAAGATACTGAGAAGATTATATAAATGAAAACAAAGAATTTAGAATATTACATAAACTTAGTTGATAAAGCAATGGCAGGGTTTGAGAAGATTGACCCCAATTTTGAAAGAAGTTTTACTGTGGATAGAATGTGGTGAATTTCATTGTTGCCTTCTTTTAAGAAATTGCCATAGATGTCCTGACTTTCAGCAACCACCACCCTAATCAGTTAGTAGTCATTAACATTGAGGCAAGACCCACTAACAGCAAAAAGTTTACGAGTTGCTGAAAGCTCAAATGATGGTTAGCATATTTTAGGAATAAAGTGTTTTTAAATTAAGGTATGTACATTGTTTTTTAGACATAATACTATTGCACACTTAATAGACTAAAGCGTAGTTTTTTTTTTGTTTCTTTTTTTAGTTTTATTATAACTTTTACATGCACAGGGAAACAAAAAATTTGTCTCACTTTATTGCGATACTCACTTTATTGTAGTGGTCTGAAACTGAAACTACAATATCTCCAAGGTATGCCTATATTATTTACTAAATTATTTTTCTTAGATTGAATGCATAATCCCTGATAATTTTTTTCTTCAGGTATTTTTATTTTAGAGTAATAAATTACTGGGGGGAAAATCCATACCCATTTTATGAACAAGGTCCTATAAGCCTCTACATCAAAGAATGAAAAAGTTTGTGTTTTTTTCTTTCAGTAGAGAGTGAAAATAAGAGACGGGTTGCTTGCACCTACCTTGAGTAACCTGTAGCTCCTTGGGAAGCTAAAATGTGCCATGATATCAAAGAGATGTATTCCTTTAAGCTCTCATGTTGTCTGAACTTTGCCAATACTTCTTTATTCTGCATTGACACTGAGACTCCTGTTCTTTTGTCATGAATATTTAAAGCCTGTCACTATAAAAATCATATTAGCTAGTTTCAGGTGGAACTTGAATATCAAACATTTTAGAGGGCAGAACTGGAATAGTTAAAAATTAACAAAACAAAATGAAACAAAACAAAAATCAGGTAGTCAAATGTGAAATTCAAAATTTGAAAAGTGTGGATTTTATTGTAATTATATTCATTAAAGAGTTAGGCAGCTTTATTTCAGTCCAAATCATTATTCTTTTGAAACATTTGGATGAAATATGATCTGAGTATCACAGGGATCCTATTTAGATGTGATTTGCTTACTTTAACGTGTAATGTTACACTACTGCATTCACCTGGCTCTCCGGAAAGAAGTCCCTGAAATAGGTCTGTTGTACAATTACAAGGTTACAGGACATCAGGCCTTTCTGAGATTTTGGCATAGAGCCAAAAACATACTTTTACTCCTGTTTTATTTGGAACTAAATTAACATTTTTTAAAAATGACAGCTTTCACAAGGCACAAAGTGGGCATCTTTGCAACAAGGCTTTTTAAATAAACAGTATGTAAGGTGAATTCAAAAGCATGTTTAGTACAGAAATACATGTGAATATTAGAAATATTCAGTAAGTAGAAAGGGCTCTAACTAACTCTGGTTTCTACTCTTTAGAGACAATTGCTGTAAAAACCTTAGTTTTTAAAATTTATTTCTTCATATGGATAGATATGAGTATAGATATCTATTGATAAATAGCTATAATACTTGCAGTCACACTGTCCAAACTTTACTGCTTTTTCATTTAATAATAACATGTCATGAACATTGTTCTGTGTCAGTAAATATTACACTACAACCTTATTTCCAAAGCCATATTCATTGTATGGATTTAACAAATTAGTTAAACAAATTCCTTAATGTTGAACAATTTCCCATGAAATGGAAATTTACTAAAACAGGTCCTAGACATCTTGAACTTTGATTATTGGATTGTGTTTACACAAATGAGGGATTAAAAAGTGTGGAGAAAAAAAAGGTTCAGAGATTAATTGTATGTTGTCTGTATACAAAATACACCAGAAAATAAATTGTACTCAACTTTTAGGTTAAAGCGTGATGACAGCAATAATATAAAATGGGATAATCTTCTTTACCACTCATACAGATGTAAGGAAAGCAACCCTGAGGACTGGTGCCACAAACCTGAAATTCTCACTTGGGCTTGGACAAGACTCTGAAATATACCAGATTCCTTATGGTAATCTGAAGCTATTAACCATTATAAACTTGACCTTTAGACTTGAAAAGACTGTGTTAGGACCAAAGAATAAAGATCAGATTTTGAAAGTTGTTCAATTTTGAAACTAATATAATCATATGGAATTATTGGCAAATACCTAGTTCATACCATAGCAATTATGGTATGGCATAAATGAATGGTAAAATGCCTTTTTTTCTTTTCTGAACTTCCAAACTTACTGAAGGATATTATTTTCTTCCAAATAATAATTTCCAGTTTTAATAAATATCCTACATTTGCTATTTAAATAACACATTTCAAAATGACTGCATTTAAGTATACTGTGAAATATTTCCCCATCTAAAGGTGTATGGATTCTTCTTGCAATCTCTTCATGAGTGTGTGGGTGTGTGTGTGTGTGTGTATTAAAACTCCCACCTGTTTAGCCCATACTATATGTACATCTTTCAACTTGTTGCTCTAATATAAATAAAAACAGAACATGGTTGTTTTCCTGCAGGGCCTTATAATTTATGCACTAGGGTTATGCTCATGTGGATATAACAAACACTAATAAAAAGCAGTTTATAATGGAGAAAAATTATAAGAAAGTAGTCTGGAAGTATTAAGGGGATAAGATGAATTTTTAGTTTTGATTAGGAAAGATTTCCTGGATAAGTCAAGATTTGAACCATATTTTAAAGGAAGGACAAGACTCCCAGTAGGCAGATAAGAGGAGTATTAGGAGGAGAGGTTTTATAGCATATGATTAAGTGTGAGGATGTTAGATTTCAGAGAGATAGGATTCAAATTTAGGCTTTTTCTGTTCTGACCATGGTCCAAGCCCATAAACTCTTAAAATCTCAGTTTCCTTAGCTAAAAATAGAAAAATAGTAGTAATATTATCTAACTTACAGGCTTTTGGGGAAGATTAGTGAGATAACATTTGTGCCAAATAAACATTCAATAAACTTCAACAATGACTATTACTACAATCTGAGCTCCAGCACCTAGGATGCAGGGCTTGGAACATAACAGGTGCTCAATGAATACCTGAAGAAATGAAAGAAAGGTCAACTTGGGAAAAGATATAGAGGTGTGTATGTTGGGCAAGCTAGGAAAATTGTGACACAGTTTGTATGATTGTTCGTAGGGAAAGCAGTGATGGTATTGATCAGATGGGTTTGTTTCTGTGAGTGGGTGGCACCAAGTAAGGTAATGAGGGCATCAACTAGGACAATGTCAGTGAAGTCAGAGAGAGGGGATAGATGTAAGACTGTAAAACATTTAAAGAAATTTACATAGTTTGATGTAGTGTGAGGGAGGGTAAAGTATGAAAATGGCTCTGTTGTTCATAGGAGAACTATTTCAAAGGGTGGATTTAATACATTTGGTTTAAATATCGTAAGTTTGATACTCTTATGAGGCAATCTGTTTACAATAGAATAATAATATAAACACTGATTTTAAAGACTGAAAACTTATGCTTATTATTTGGCTCTTCCACTTAACATACATGTTACTTTAGGGAAGTTACTATACCTCAGTTTCTTAATTTTTAAAAAAAGGATGATCATATTCATAATATTTGTGTTTTTTTTTAAACAGTGAAATCCTTTACAGAATTAATTGCTTTTGTTTGACTTTGGTCCAGAGATTTTGAAACAAAGTAACAGCTAGAGGCAGATTTGGGAATATACAATGATAGTTGGTTTAGCAATCAAAGTTGTTAGAAGAAAAAAAGAATGAAAGATCTATATATTACATCTCATTTTGATGAAGAAGCAAATCCAGAGACTAAATGGAGGACAGATCAGAAAATTGGCAGAATGTAAGCTCCTCTAGGGCAGGAACATTATCCGTTTTTTCTTTTTTTCCTACTATTTTCTAATATCTAGAACAGTGGAAGCATATAGTTAAGCCCTCAATAAAGATTTGCTGTAAAATAAATAAACAAAAGCCAGAGAATTGCAGATTTGGGAATACCAAGAAAAAATGCTTAGTTTGCATACTAAAAAGAAGCTGAACAATATAGTCACTTTAATTGGAGATAAACAGAACTCAGATGATCTTTCAATACATCAATTTTATTTAGCTTAAGGCAGAAGGAAGCACAGAAAGAGATGAGACACAATAAACAAGTACTGACTAGCCATCTATCAAGTTTGTAGGAAATAGAAAGTGAGTACTAGTATTGTTAGCTTGGAAGAGCAGACAGTGTTGGCTCTTATTTTGTACAGTTCTCCTGGGTGAGATGATCCATTCCTATGTCCTTAATGGATGTCTATTGGGATGTGACTCCAAAGTTTCTTCGTCCAGCTTAAATTTTTCCTCTGAGGTTGAGACCTATATATTTAATGACCTACTCTTATATATTTCTATTAGGATTTCATTTAAAAAAAACCCCCACAAACTCAAGTGTAAAAACCTGAACTAGTTTTCTTCCCCCAGATCACTGCTCTTTATATATTTTCTATTGCAGTGACTAACATCCTCATCCACCTGCTGCCTGAATCACCAAATTAGCATTTCCCACCCTATTAAAACATCTAACCATTCGTTTGGTTATGAGGGATGGAATCCCACTCAATGTAACTTTAAAACATTACGGGGCTTATTGTAAGAACAGAGAAAGTCTTTTTTTGAATACAAGAAAATTAGTAAGAATTCAAATGTTTTCTCAGAAATAAGATATTTAAGAAAGGATAGCTGGTGCTCTAGATGTTACAGACTTAACAATATGAGGGCAAGCACTCTACCAATCTTTTACACTATTATTTCCCCAATGTTTAACACAGTGCCTGGAATATAGTAAGAGCTCATTGAATCTCATTAGAAATCAGAAGACACTTGAAGATCATGGAATGGGAAGAAAAGAAAGTAGCTAAACCAATGAAATAATTAACTGAGCCTGTAGCAACAAGAAGAGCTATCCCATAAGAACTAGTGGCCGTATTGACCAAAATCCTAGTACCTAGAAGAAAGTATCAGTATCAATTTTGCCTCCAGCTTGCCTCTCTCCCCATTTATCCACCAACATGAATGGATAATCCTAATCCTTTTTTACTTTTCCACTCTCTAGTTCATGTTCCTCCATACTTCACATTAATGATATTTGATTGTTGATGATGAGGGGTCTGGGAGATGTCTTGCATACTGGCAGCCCCTCACTGGCACATTCTCTGCCCAGAGACAAGCTCCATATAGACACACATTACACCATTTTTTCCCTCTTGTAAGAAGTAGCTATATCAGCACTAGGGAGTGGGAGATTTATAGCTTTAAAAATTTTATCAGAAAATGAGAAAGATTAAAAACAAATCAGCTAAGTGTTCAATTCATGAAGTTAGAAACAGAGCGATACGGTAAACCTGAATATGCAAGAAGGAAAGAATAATAAAGGGCAGAGATCCGTGAAATACAGTACAAAAATAACACCATCAAGAACAATAGTGAAGATGAACTAAATCCAAAACAGGCCCTTGAAATGATTAATAAGATATGAAGACCTCTGGCAAGATTGATACAAGAAAAAAAAAAAAAAGAAATGACATGCAAATAAAGTACAAAATGAAAAGGGAAAACTCACAATCCCAACAGATTAAAAAAATAAAAGAATATTAAAATAGCTATACTCCAACTTAAAATCCAATATGAAATTATATATTTCATATTGGATTTTAAATATAATATTTAAACATTAGATTTCAAATTATACATATATTTGAAAAACATAAAAGGGCACAAAATTAGAAGAAGTAAAAAACTGAATAAACTAATAAACATATAAAGAAATTGAAAGGGTATTCAAAGACTCCTGGACCTGGATGAACATTTGAGGGGGCGGAGAGAGAGGGAAACAATCATGAAAGACTCTTAACCATAGAGAACAAACAGGGTTGATGGAGGGAGGTGGGTGCGGGATGGGATTGATGGATGATTGGTATTAAGGAGGGCACTTGTGATGATGAGCAATGCATGTTACATGTAAATGATGAACCACTGAACTTTATTCCTGAAACCAATATTGAACTGTATGTCAACTAACTAGAATTTAAATAAAAACTAAAACAAATATTCAAAAGAACAAAAAAAATAAAACTTGCTAAAAAAAAAAAAGGAATTCACAAAGGGCAAGCTAAAGGACTAAGCAAATGATTACTGGTGAGTTCAAGGTAATAAAATGGCTTTAATTTCTTTATCTTCCATGGTAAAAAATAATGAATATATCTTTATTTTCAAAACAAAACAAAACAAAAAACCCCCCAAAGATTCCTGGGCCAAAATTCTACTGGTCTTTCAAGAAGCTGTTAATTCCAAACTTATAATTTTTTTCCAAAATATAAAAAGTTGCAAAATTTCCCAAGCTTATTTTATATAGTTAGCTTATTAAGCTTGATTCTAATATTGGGTAATAATAGCACAAGAAAGATGCCCACTTTAATACAAATACTGATGTAAAGCTCCTTAATAAAACCTTAGCCATCTGAGCTCAAAAGCATATAAAAATAATGCATCACGAAGCAGAATTTATCAAGGAACACATGAGTGTCTCAATATACAAAAACATCTAAAAATTAATTTATGCATTACTTGACCAATGGTAACAAATAATAGCTATTTTTATTTTTATTTTTATTTTTTTTTAAATTTTATTATGTTAGTCACCATACAATACCATCATTAGTTTTTGATGTGGTGATCCACGATCCATTGTTTTCGTATAACACCCAGTGCTCCATGCAGTACGTGCCCTCCTTAATACCCATTACCGGGCTAACCAATCCCCTCTCCCCCCGCCCCTCTAAAACCCTGTTTGTTTCTCAGAGTCCATAGTCTCTTATGGTTC
>NC_138372.1:127249224-127269186 GCF_054177405.1 Leptonychotes weddellii
AGGGTCCATATCTGGGTTCTCTATTCTGTTCCGTTGGTCTATATGTCTGTTTTTGTGCCAGTACCATGCTGTCTTGGTGATCACAGCTTTGTAATATAGCTTGAAATCAGACAACGTGATACCCCCAGCTTTGTTTTTCTTTTTCAACATTTCCTTTGCGATTCAGGGTCTTTTCTGATTCCATACAAATTTTAGAATTGTTTGTTCCAACACTTTGAAAAATGTCATTGGAATTTTGATCAGGATGGTATTGAAGGTATAGATTGCTCTGGGTAGCATAGACATTTTAACAATGTTTATTCTTCTGATCCATGAGCATGGAATATTTTTCCATCTTTTTGTTTCTTCTTCAATTTCTTTCATGAGTGTTCTGTAGTTACTAGAGTATAGATCCTTTACCTCTTTGGTTAGGTTTATTCCGAGGTACAATAGCTATCTTTAAATTGCAGAAAGACACACTGATAAATTCTATTATAATATCCTTAGAAGACAAGGAATAGAAGAGAATTTTTTTAATTTGGAGAGGTTATAAACAAAATTCTTTTTGTAAGTATACTTAATCAGGAATGAGATGAGGATTCCTATTATCACTGCCACTGTTTTACACAATATTGGATGTTCTGACAAATACCACAAATAAAGCAAAAGCAAAATAAATGAGTTGTAAAGATTGGTAGGAGAGAAATGCATCTGTCATTATTTATGGACAGTGTGATTATCTACTGTATTAACTTCCTTAGGGCTGGCATAACAAAGTAACACAAACTGGGTGGCTTAAAATAGCAGAAACTTATTCTATCACAGTTCAGCAGGCCAGAAATCCAAAATCAAGTCCAAAATCAGCAAGGTGGTTCTCTCTGGATGTTCTAAGGAAGAATCTGTTCCATGCCTCTCTCCTAGCTGCTGGTGGTTGCCAGAAATCCCTGACATTCCTGGGATTATAGCTGCAATGCTCCAATCTTGGCCTCCATCATCACATGGCCTTGTCTTCATTAGTGTATTCACAAGGCCTTCATTTTGGGGCATATCTTTTTTTTTAAAGATTTTATTTATTTGAGAGACAGAATGAGTGAGAGAGAGAGCACAGGGGCAGGGGCAGAGGGAGAGGGAGAAGCAGGCTCCCTGCTGAGCAGGGAATGATGAAGGACTCAATCCTAGGACCCTGGGATCATGACCTGAGCTGAAGGCAGATGCTTAACCGACTGAGCCACCCAGGTGCCCCAAAAATGGCATTTTTAAAGTGAATTCAATCTCCATAAAGGGATAATACTTTTAATATTTCTGTATATTAGGTATCTGTGTGCCAAATCTGTATGTCTCTATAATCAATCTCTTCTCTTCTCTCCTTCCTTCCTTTTCCTTTTCCTTTCCTTCTTTCTTTCTCTTTCTCTTTCTCTTTCTCTTTCTATTATCTATGTATCATCTATCTATCATCTATCTATCTCTTTATCTGTCTATCATCTATCTATCACCTATTTCCATTTCAGGTACCACAGCATCCCTACATGATCAGTATTCTTTTCCATATTTAATAGATGAATAACTGTTGCTTAAGGATATCTTGTTTCTTTCTCCCTCACCTTAATGTAATCTGACTTCTGCTTCCTTTATTCTTCTGCAGTTCTTAGTTGTCTTGTCTGATGGGTATTTTTCAGCCCAACCATTACTGGGTATATTTGTACTCTTTATCTTTCTTTTCCCCCTCTAATCGCTTGCCTCTTGACACTACAACCTCCTATTTCTCATTGCTCGAGTGTTAGTTACTTGTTTCCCTTGTGGACATCCCCTGCTATTCCTTCACCTTAACTGTTAGCATTCTTTTTTCACTTTTCATGTTCTCTTTCTCTTGGACTTGAACATATACTCCTGAAGTACAAGTTGTTGGGCCAGTTACAGAGACCTGTAGTTATACTTCTCACAGGCTCTGTTCTTTCCTGCTTTCCTGATATTGCTTATCCTCTCTCAGCATGCAATGTCCTTCCCTTCAAACCCTCTGCTCAGTGTTCCTTCCCTTCTCCATTCTATGCACTCTCTTTGCTCCCAGCCAAATTCCTCGTTCATATTCCATAAACATGAGTCAAATGAAGGAAGGGAAGGAAAAGGAAGGAAAAGAAAGGAGTAAGGAAGGGAGGATGTCCTAGCGGACCACACAGAATCCAAGATGAAATCTAAGTTTTTTCAACAGTAAAGACTGCTCTCTCCAGTGTTATTTGTTTTCCAGTCCAAACAGCAGGACTTCATAAGTGGGTTCTGGTGGGGGTGGGGTGGGGCTGACTCCTTGCTTCCACATATGCCTAATTATATATGGTCTAGTATATCTGTGTATGTCTAGTATATAGTACATTATTGACTTGACCTTATTCTGAAAGTCTGAGACTAATTCTGACTTGAAATAATCTGTTGTCAATTGAATAGATTGGGTACCTCAACAGATTATGTTGACTATGTCTCTTAATCCTAGCAAACAGGTCTTCTTAGTGATTCTAGCCAGACTAGTTTTCTTTTTATGCTTCAAAATAGTCACTTAGTTCCTCTTTCACATTGCTTCACTGAACAAATATTGTGCACTTGCTAATTGTTAGGGAGGTACTGGGCACTGGGGGTACCACAGGGAACAAAACAGACCAAGTGTCACCACAAGCTAACATTGGGGGTTGAGGGATTCATACAACAAATTAAAATATAATACAATATATATAGATATCTATATATATATAGATATATATAATATGTGATGGTGTAACTGCCATGGAGAAAAATAGAACAGAGCAGTGGATAGAGAATGAGAGTAGAAGCAGGAGCCTGCTATTTTAGATGGGATGGCGGGAAGACTTCTCTGAAGATAATGTTTGAAATGAGACCTGAGGGAAGTAGGAGAGTTAACTCTGTGGCTCTCTTCATGTAGGAGAAATAGCAAGTGCAGATAGGAGTGTGGTTGGTATGTTTGAAGGTCTAGGGGAAGGCCAGGGTGATTGGAATGGAGTGAGCAAAGAACAGCAGTAGAAGATATCTTTGGAGGAGTAGCCAGACCAATCAGTAAATTGTAGGCCTGGTAAAGGCTTTGAACTTAAAGTCTGAAAGTCTTACAATGGCTTAGAAGATTCTGCATGATCTGACTTCTCTGGCTGAGGTCAGGGACTACGGTGAGGTTAGGGATGCATTTTGGTATTCACTCTTAGGTTCCTGCACCCTGACGCCTCACTTGTCTCATCCTTGACCAGGCCCTGCCAGACTGTGTCTCCAACCTCATCTGCTAGGTCTTTCCCTGCTACTCACACTGCTCTAGCCACACTGACCAATATGTTGCTTCTTAAGCATGCCAAGCGCATTCCTTCTTTAGTGACTTTGCACTTGCTATTGCTTCAGAACTTTCTTCATCTATATATAGGAATGGCCTAATTCCTTACTTTATTTAAATCTTGATCAAATATTACCTTCTCTGAAAAGCCTTCCTGATGATTCTATTTGAAGTAACAGCCTTCATCCATTTTTTATCCCCTTACCTTGTTGTATTTTTTCTAACTAGTGCTTACTGCTCTTGACATCGTATTATTGTTTAATTTTTTTCTGCTAGAATTGTAGAGTCTTTATCTTCAATACCATTTTATTACCATGACCTACAAAAGTGTCTGGCATATAGAAATGCTAATAAATATTTGTTAAATGAAAGGATCCAAGAAAACATATGGCAAATTTGCTTCTGTGAATCACATAGGAAGTATTTATCAAAGGGTTTCTATGAGCCAGGCATGGTTCTGAAAACTCTAAATATATTAAATCATTTCATCCTTTCAGTATTGCAGATGAGAAAACTGAGGCCTGGAGAGGCCAGGTAACTTGTCAAACTCACACAACGATTAGTATTAGAACTGGGCCTGAATCTAGATAACATGGCTCTAGAAAGCAGCACCTACTCATGTGTATTCTCACATTGTATTTTTATTTTTCATGATTACTGTAGGATGTTAAAAGTTAATATATACTACAGTGTGCTATCAATTTTTGAAATTTGACTCACTATTCTAAACATAACAAATTATTTACTTGAATGAACTTTAATATTATTGAAAGCTTTATTAGGAGTTTCTGGATAAAATTATGGGAGAGGGAAAATTTACTGAGCATTTATTAATTTGTCTAGGTCAGGTTGTTAGGGCAGTTAAATATTGTTTCCATTCTGGTGCATTCACTGGAAATGTATTGTTAACATGACTATTCTTTTTTCTCCCCAGTAAGTCCAGAAAGAGAGAAAAGAAGGGAGTAACTTATGTGGATGAGCTTCATAGGTGTTAAAGAAAGAGAAACAGGGCAAGGGCTAATTTTATAAATTACTAAAAATGCGAACTTGGGAAAATTATTCTTAATAAGCGAGAGTGTTGAAATTTAAGAGATGTGTACCAGATGGTCTGATGGAAACTCAGCACCATTTTCCCCCTCCTCTGCTTTCCCCTGAATTCTTGGTAACAACATTTTTCCGAACCTGTGCCAGCAGGGTTCTGGATTAGATTTCACCCATGAGAGGCTCTTGTGCAAGATTTGGAAGGCAGAAGAGAAGCAGAAGCCATTATTGCTCCTGCAGGCAGGTTCATGGGCTTCAGCAGATGGGCATATGTGAAAATCCTACCAGCAGTTTCCCAGCATCCTCCTGTGAATCACCTACTTTGAGGCTGCAAGCAGCTGAGCTCACGGGTGGTGGTGGTGGTGGTCTAAGCCTGTATTTCGTGATTCCCTGAAAACCAGCAGAGGCTTTCCCTGACCTGTGTTGCCCCAATCCTTGAACTGGTTTTTGTAAGACTGTTATTCATTTTATTAAATTTATTTCTGCATGAACTACCTAGACTGGCTTCTGGATTTCTGACCTGACTCCTGACTATTATACACAACAATTTCTCAAGAAGAATATTTTATTTGATATGTGTTTTATAATTTATTTCCTTCCACAGATATTTAAAAAATTTTTTTTTGTTGGAAAATAAATGGAAACATTAGTGTCAATTACTACCTTAAACTATTTCATTTGGGTTATTAAGGTAAATCAAATCAGTTATTCAATAATTTATATTTGTTATAATATTTATAACTTATTTAGTACTCTTATAGTTTCTGAATAAAGTTAGAGACTGCATTGGCATTGGCAGATTTTGTAGACAAAGTGGAAGAGTCTTCAAATACTCTTCAGAATTTGTGGATACAAGGATTGAAGGAAGATATTTGCACCATCTCCTGGTTCTTCTGGCCACCTCCATTTTTACCATGTTCTATGTTATTAAACTAAGGCTAGAACTACAATGACTCATCTTTGCACAGAACTTTTAGTTTACAAAGCATATTCCACATATTGCATCACTGGATCCCCACATATTTAAGCTCATTTCCTGTATGTTTCCACAACTTCAGGTGCTTTCCCTTTGTAAATCTTATGTATTGCTTTTACATTTTTATGCCTCTCCCATCACTTCTAGATTTCAAACTTTTTGAAAACAGGAATCATGTTCTAGTGATCATTCTTTGCCTGATGATTAGCTCAGGGCCAAGCAGATGGTCAGAAGAAGTATATTTAATGAATGGATATAAGTGGCTGAGACTGAGTTGATCCAAGGCATTTTGGACTCTGAAATCCATGACCTTTTTATGATGTTACTTTATATCTTGTTCAGAATATATACCAAAAAAATTGGTGAAATAATTGAAAAAAGAAAACAAATCCCATAACATATTTCAAGGAAACTACTTGACGAAACCAATTAAAGGATCAGGGGGAACATGGCTTTAACATTGCTTTTGACTTGTATTAACTCCAATATACCTTTTCAGATACATGTCCCTTAACTCTCCAACATAACTACTCCATGCCATCCAATAACTGTTAATGATAAGGAGATGGTTAACAAAAATAATTCATGTCCTGTGCCTTGAAGAATTGACAAATGCTTCATTTTAAATGGTATGTCTGAGAAATTCAGGGAAGCAGAGAAAAAGCAGTGACAGATGGGGTGGTTTATTTTGATCCAAATTTTAGGCAATCTTTGTATTGATAAAGAAGAGTTATTTATTTTAGAATACCACTATGTTCAAAGAGCTATACTAGTGTTGAGGAGACAAACATGTGTTAGGTGTGGGGTCTGTTCTCAAGGAGTACAACACCTTGTGGGAGAGTCAGGCATTCAACAGGTACAATATGGTGTGACAAGCACTGAATAGCAGACAAAGTAAATGATGGAACTTAATATTAAAGGACTGTGCTGAAAGAAGTAGCCCCTTGATGCCAAGCCAACAGGCACAGAATCAGAGTAGGAGGGATTTATATTCCCTCTACAAATCATCTGCTTCTAAGTACAAAGTACAGCCTACTCCAGAGGCCATTGTCCTGGTTTTTAGAACAGTTGGTTTAGAACTGTTCCTAGCACAGAAAAAAGTCATTACTAATTCATCTGCTCAACTACTTTTTAAGGTAAAGATGAATTCCTGTTGCAGGTTAGAATGGATGCATATAAAAAGAGTGTAGGGGCACCTGGGTGGCTCAGTCAGTTGAGTCTGCCTTGGGCTCAGGTCCTGATCCCAGAGTACCACGGTGGAGTCCCAGGATTGAGCCCCGCATCTGGCTCCCTGCTCAGCAGGGAGTCTGCTTCTCCCTCTCCCTCTGACTCTCCCCCAACTTGTGCTGTGCTCTCTCACTAATACTCGCTCTCAAATAAATAAAATCTTTTTTTTTAAAAGAGTGTATATTCATTGAAATGTTTAATTTTCAGTTAGAGTGCCCAAGACAGGTATTGGAGTGAGTGGGAAATGTAGTAAAAGCGAAGGTGGACTTGGATTCAAGAATGGGTTCTTTCATGAATGCAAGGCAATTTAATATTTATATTTTGCACTGAACTGAATTCATGCAGGTGTGTATGCTAATATTACATATTTTGGCTTGTATATCCATAGTACGGAAATTAAAAAAAATTATACATCATCTTAATTATACTAGTCAAAAATTTTTGCATGATTTAATCCACTAATTTTTTTTTCCAAAGCAGTGACTTTTTATTTTGGTAGACGTTTCTTACCAGATAAAGCACACATTCATCAAGAATTGCTGTGATTGCCTAACAGAGGGGGAAAAAAAACCCACCCTAAATTAAAAATAAGACCCATCTACTTTAATTATAAAATGAAAATGATTACTACTACTTACTGATTACTTAAATATTCATGAGAAAAAGTCCCCAAATTTAGATGGTTGCATATTTAAAGATAAGGGTATGTTCATATGTTTTATAAGGAGATAGAGTTAATCCTTATCCCCATGGTGGAGCTCTGGGAGAGCTATGAAAGATGTCTTTCCTGCGTTCTGCACATTTAAAAGGTAGTGAGTAGCAGTGAGGGTGTTTTTCTCCTAAGTAAGATGGAGTGGATCAGGATGTTTTGCCTCAGATGCACAAAAATAATTTATTCTTTTATTCCTTTTGATTGCATGTGATAATTCAAATGCTGAATACCTGAATTATAAAAATTGACATGTCTATTTGGGCTTTAACAATCAATGTTTGATGGGACATTGCTAGGTGTCCAGGGGAGTTCTGAGACTGCCTGGAAAGTGCTGGAAAAAGTGGCAGAAAGATCCCACACACCCTGGATAGATTGTTGTTCTAATGCCTCAGTGTTAGAGTTGGAATGGATCTTGGTATAATCAAATCCAAGCCATAATTTTACTGACAATAAGTTGAAGGCACAAAGCGGGGAAGTGATAAAAAGCCAAATTTAGTAGCAGAAATGAGATCAAAATCAGGCTTCCAGAGTCCCAGTTTAATGCCATTTCTGATATTTTGCAATATTTGGGCTTTCTTAGACTTCAAGGATAAGAATTTCAATCCACTTATCTGGCTTTTTTTCTTTTTCCCAGTCCACTTTCTTACCCTGTTCCTGTGCTTTGGCTTGTTCCTCTTTGCTTTTAGAAAACCTTTTATCCCACTAAAAGCTTCCTTTAGAGATTGCCACCTAGTTCATTTCCTAATTAACAGGATGGGATGACATGGGATCGATGGGTGAAAAGGAGGAAAGGTGAATCATCTTTTCTCTGACATGGGATGTTCTGTCTTGGTTTGGTTAATACTTTTTAACATATACTACTATTACTTCCCTTATTAGGTTTTGTACATCTGGAGGACAAGGGCCATGATATTTTCTCCTTTTTTTGTTTATTTGGCAGGAAAAAAAGAGCACAGTGAATATAGTAAGTGCCAATACATTTGTATTTGAGTAGCACTTCAATTTAGCCAGCAGCAGAACACATAATACTGCTACCCAAGATTAGCTGACCTAATCAAATCGTAAGATTAAGGACACATATCCATTAATTTTTCTTTGATCTTATAAAATCTGCTAAAAGCTACATGCCATCTTAGAAAATTATAGCATGTATTGTCCAAAGTTTGATCAGGAAAACAAAACCACTCAAGATCTCTCAAGCAAAAAAGGATTCAATAAATTAAATGATAAGTTGAATTACATGAATTCAATACATTAAATTAGATATAAGGTAATGAGATGTTTTTGAAACCATTGGCAGGTTGGAAAAATGAAAGTCAGAATAGTGCCATTTACTCTCAGGTGTTGTAGTTTTCACCAAGTCTCCAGAATCATAGAAAACACTGGTTATGTTCATAGCTTCGTCCAAAAACTCAGCTAGGTGAAACACCCAGAGGCACATGCAAAACATCTCTTTTGCTGAAGCCCATCCATCTGTGGTTTTGTCTGCTTCCAATGGAGAAACAATAGTATGGTTTCTGTCTCTCTTTTTGCCTCTCAAATCTCAGGTAAGTGCCTTCTGGCTGGCACATTCTAACTTGGAACCCTGCTGACAAGAGTTTTGAGGAATTGTAGCTTCCAGGCTTCTAGCTTCTGCAACACCAAGGACAGCATGGGACAGGTGGGTAGAAATGGTGCCAAGATTCTAAAGGCAATCCAGTACATATAAGAATTTCCAGTTTTAATTCCTTCACTTTCACCAATTATTTTAGATTCTATTAATTAAAAAAAATCATTCTGGGTCTTTTATTCATTATTTATCTGGTGGTTTGAGTATATAACTCAGGTATGCAAAATACAGTTCTGATTTTTCCAAGAAGAGTAGTTTGAGGAATTATTCATCAGAATATCCTGTAGGAGAGAACATGGTATTTAGATCATTGAAAAAATTCTTCATATAAAGAAATGCTGTGGCTATACTCTGACAAAAACCCACCTCAGGGAGATATCTCGGCTTGAAAGAGTTTTATTTTTGAAAGGAAAGTATGGTGAATGCAAATCATTTTTAAAAACTATTCCATTTGTTTTGGGAAGAGACTAATTAACTTTAGGGATCAGAACTTTGAAATACCTTACTCATGTAACTTATAGGTGTATGATTTTTCCTTGCTTGTGCCAATGATAGCTATCTAAATATGACACATACCTCAAAAACCTTTATGGTAGCAAATACAGAACTACTGACACTTGAGGGAAAGCAAAAGTTCTTTTTGTAGAAATAATAGTACTTTCCTGCCTTTGATCATTATCTTCCTTTGCAAATATTTAACAATCTACACATTTCAAAGTTATCAACATGTGGAAGTTAAACAGGTTTTATTTCCCAGAGAAAATATCATTTCCTAATGGATTTAGGAAGGAGTCACAAGAAAAGATAATGGATTACCCACATAACTATCTATAAATAGGGAGGAACATAAACAATATCCTTCCATTGTTGTTATTGAGGGAAAATTGTGCTTTTGTGGTGTGATAAATTGTAAATAGGATACAATTTATTGATGTTATGCTGATCATAGTCTATCGCCTTCCCTGGCCCATATTGTTAGGGAGAAGGACTTGTAAACACTAATAGGTGATCTAGGTAGAATAGAGAGTAGGAAAATTTGGGGGAGGGAGAGGGATTGATAAACAGGAGAGTGTGTGGGGAGGATGAAAAAAAGGGGGGATAAAAAGGATTAGTGTGAAATATGACCTATATTCCTTTAATGCCCTTTGAAAGACATGAGTAGAGACTGAAATTGTGCTTTATTAATTATTAATATTATTATTTGCCTGTACTTCTTTAAATGTATACTGCTCCTGAATTGAATCATTTGGGTGATGGCTCAAACAGGTGAGCTCATGAGGCTTATAATTGGGAGACCAAATATGGGTAGGAGTGAGCCTAAGGGAGCAGAAGAATTTCTGCTTGCTACTCGCTCACCTGGTCAACTGCTATACATCCTGACATGGGGACTTCATTTTGGGGAATAAATGCTCATGCAATGAACAAATCTTTCTTGTGGTATGAAACTTCAGAAGCTTCTCATCTCACGTATACATGGTTAGACAGTCCTACAAACAGAAGACTGACTTCCAAGCTAGTTGATTGGGTAGTTCAAGAAAATCCAGCTTTTTGTTCAGCCAAAATCCTTAATTTGTGTGTTTCGCCTTGTGGGTGAATAACCCATGAGTTTGAAATCCTGGGTAGGGGCTCTCATTGTCTTGGCTTCAAACGCCATCTGTACTTTTAGATATTAGATATTTTTCTGTCAGGACTCAGTCATACATTTAATAAACATTTACTGAGCATTTATTATGTATCAAGAAGTATGCTCAGTTCTGGAAATACAATAGAGAAAAAAAAAAGGTAAGGTCCCAGGCTTCATGAAGCTTTCATTCAAGAGGTAGAAATGGACATTTCACAAGTAGAAAAAATTGACATAATCACAGACTCTGATAAGTACACCATGGACAATAAGCAAGGTGATTATATACAATAGAAGAGGATACCATAGGTGAAGAAAGAACTCTGTCTCGAAGAACATTTCTCAACAATGAGAAAGACTCCTCTGTAGGAAAAGCTGGTTGGAGAACATTTTAGGCTGAGGGAACAGTCTGCACAAAATGTTAGCAGCAAGAGGGAGGATCAGAATTTGCCAATATGGCTCCAGGGTTGCAAAGATCTACTTTGCTGACTCTCTATCTTCTTTCTCTTCCATTTCACAACTTTGAAAATTTTCTTAACATTTCTAAGCCTCAGCATCCCTATCTTCATTGTAGAATGATATATATAATTTTTAATATTGTTATGTAAATTAAATAAGACATTAAAACACCTAGCAGAGCCTCTAGCACATGACAGGTGTTAAGTAAATGATCACTCTTATCATCATTCATCATTACCATTATTATTAGAAAAATAAAAATAAAAAACTAAAGGTGACAATAAGCTTTCCAGATTCTTTCTATGCCCTTTTAGTTTTATCCAGCTTTTAGAATTGCTTAAGTTGCCACTGATGTTAGGCTGGAATTGATTTTAGAGCCCTGTAACTGGGAAAACATCTGGGCAGAAACATTATAGTTGTTACTATGAACCTCTCCCTACAACTCAGTCACATTACTATAATCATTGAAGAAGTTTTAGAAATCACTGCATGAGAGGGAAACACTTTTATCCCAATTTCCCCTGCTGCCCCAATCCATATGCCATGAAAGAACAAATTGGCTCTCTACCAGTGGATTGGGAAATTGAGTTTAAAATTTCTAACTATGGACATAGAAAATCTAATAGCATCCTATAAATAAGTAATTAATTGCCAATATTTTTAGTCTGATTGTCTAGACTCCAATGACTAAACTTAGGACAGATTTTATACTTGGCATTCTGCCCTAAATATTTCTATGAACTTCAAAAACAACTCCCCACTCAAATCAGCTTCATTGGAGTGTGCAGTTAGATAAGCTGGGGTTTTTCAGCTGTGAAGTGTGGATTTCTTCTAATTCATTTCACTCATGAGGCATACTTGTGAAATTCTCACTTATTATTTAAGAAGTGCTTTATAAGGAAAGCAAAATGTACCAAGTTTAAATTTGAAATACATACATATGCAACCCCTGCCTTATCTATCATTCTTTGAATATATCTTTCATTTACTTTGAATTTATCTATCCTTTACTTTAAATAAAATAACCCACAATCCTTCTAGAAATAGCAATACTAAGTGGTATTATATAGAAGAAATATATTTTAAAAGAGAATTTTCCTGAAAAGAGGCAAGAGTTTCCAAGTGGCTATTGGAACGAGCAGTTGCAAATAGCATTGACTTCTGCATCAGACCAAAACTTCAATAAGTTTTTTTTTTTGCAAAAGGCAGAACAAAAAACAAAAAACAAAAAAACCAAACACACACACACACACACACCCAAAAAACCCAAACCTTTGGAATAATAACAGTTTACCTAACTTATGGAGTTATTGTGGGTATTAAATGCATGTGAGGTTATGGCACATACAAATAAAAACAACTATGCCATACTCAAAGGAGAACTACAGAAGAAAAGGAAGTTTTTTTTTTTTTTTAAGATTTTCTTTATTTAACAGAGAGAAAGAGCACAAGCAGGGGGAGTGGCAGGCAGAGGCAGAGAGAGAAGCAGGCTCCCCGCTGAGAGGGAGCCTGATGTGGGACTTGATCCCAGGACCCTGGGATCATGACCTGAGCCGAAGACAGTCGCTTAACCAACTGAGCCACCCAGGCGCCCAAGAAAAGGAAGTCTTATGTTTCAGTACCTTAAATGTACTTTAGTACCATTTCCCTCTGCTTTTTTGAACAAGAAGCTCCACATTTTCTTCTTACACTAGGACCTCCAGCCCTGCTCATATCCATCCTTTCCTTTCTGTTGCTTTTATCAGCATCTCTCTAACCCAGACCCTTGCAGTAGCCTTCTACCTGGTTTCCCTATAACGATACCTTTTCTCTCAATGGTGTACATCATTTGTCATTACTATCAGTGCATGATTATTATCATAATTATTAATGGACTTTCCAGTAAGATAAAATAAGCAGCCCTAATAATATGAGTTGCTAAGAATAACTGACTCTGTGAATGATTGCTTTGGTAAAAATAAGTTAAATATTATTATGCTAATATGCTGGTGAAGGGTTTAGAATGAATGACTTCCTGTGTAAATTGCTAAGTATGTATAAAAGTGTATAAATGGAGATTACTCTGAATAAGAGCTTTAATATTAAGAACATCCCCTCCACTTTGCTGCAGAGCACTTTGGGTGCTGTTTGAGTGCTAGGCCTCTTAAATCAAAATATAAACTAAGAAGATAAGTTGGGATCCAAGGAGAGGCAGTACAATATAGTAAGAAACAAACAGGCTTTGGTACTGAAAATGTTGGAGTTTGAATCACCTGCTCCACCATTACTAGCACATTGACCTTAGAAGAATTACTTAACCCCTGAATGTCAATTCTTCCGTAAAATTTTTTTCCCCTAAAAATATGTCCTAAAAATTCCTACTCCTTTCCTCATAGAGCTGTTTTAAATGTTGTTTTAGGTAACACATGCAAATTTACAATTATGCTACCTGGGAAAGAACACAGTTACTAAAACTGTGGTTATTAATACAATGACATAAAGAATAACTGGTAAAATGTCCATTTTCCTGGACACTGGGATACTAAACCATCAATATAGAATAATATTTTAAAAACTCCTAAGCAAAGGAAATATTTCTGCAACACAGATCATCTCTATATGCAAGAAGGAAGGTATTTCACTTCCCTAGATTAAGAACAAGGATCACAGAAATGGAATTTGATGACAGCTTGCTATTTGAAACAAAACTGGAACTTCCTTTTCTTACTCTTTCTAAAATATCAAGCCATTTCAGTGACTCCATCAACTTGTGGTAACATGAATTGAATGTATGAACTATAAGAACAGGAAAAGGAGTGTGTGAGTTTATGTGTGTATCTGTGAGTGTTAGAATTCGGCCCCTCCCCTCTCCTCTAATGATTTTCTACTCTTCTCTACCTGACCTAGAAACCCTGTAGACTAAACTCCAAGCACCACCTCTCCTGAACTCCTTTACCCTAAACCAAACTTATTTGGTTTAGCCAATGGTCTCCTACTGGTGAGACTGGAAGAATGGAAGAAGAGAAAGTTTGGAGTATTGATTTCCTCCTCACCCCATCTATGACTCTCTTCCTTTACCCTATTGGAAATTGCTTCTATTAGTCTTTTTTGTATGGTAATAGATCTCACCAAGTTCAAATAACACGAATTCTCCTTTTACCCCTTCAGGACTCTACGGATAATGGTTTTCTTCTGGTACTGGTCTCTGGGTTCCTTTAACCATGCCTGCATACTGTCAGTGAGTCCCTCCCTTTTTTTCTTATTTGAATGTAGCTGATACACAATGTTAGTTTCAGGTGTATAGCATAGTGATTTGACAAGTTTATACATTGTGCTATGTTAACCACAAGTGTAGCTACCATCTGTCCCAATACATCGATATTACAATATGGCAATGAGTTTCTTTGAGGACTACTTGTATTTTCTGAATGTATCATCTGTTTCCTGCTAGCACCTTGACGGATACATTGTTTGTGTGTATTTGTGTGTGTTTATTTCAGAGAAAAAAAAGAGAGGAAAAGGATGATGATTAACTTTTCTGTGAACTAACCGAAGCCTGTGGCCTTTTGCAATTTAATCACTTAATTACTTCTTACCAATATGTCATATTGAAAAGAAGATTAAAGAGGGCATAGAGGAAAAAAGAGAGAGATAGAAAAGAGAAAAAAATAGATAAAAGGAGGAAAGAAACAAGTCTTAACTTCTAATTAATTTTTTTAAAACCTATTATTTTAATAGTGAATTCATTAATGATTAAAGTAGTAATAAGAGGAGATTGGAGGGAATAAATACTAGCTCTATTCATTGTCAGAGAAGTCCCAAGAAGTAGAAATTGTGAATTGTTATCTTTTTCTACAGATTTCCTTTAGCAAAGAGCATCTTTTAAAAGAGAGTTCAGTCTTTTCATGATCAGCAAGGAAATTTTATGCTTGAAGAGTTGTGAATGAAAACATTAAACTTTAGTTGTTTAATTTTTAAAAATAGCAGGAAAAATCTGGATTTAACTCATAAGGCCAAAATTTGACTTTATTTGTTCTAGAAATATATTAGTTTGGATAACTGAACGTGGATTAATAAGTGGTTTCTAAATAGTAGGAGCACCATTTGTTCAAAGAATCATATGGAAACAGAAATGATCTATACCTCATTGTACCTACATCCTGCTGTCAGAGGTTAATTAGAAAAACCTAAATGAAAATGTAAGTACAAGTGAAGAAGTAAGTTTAATAATATTTTACCTACCTACCTCACAATTTTTTTTCCTACCTTACATTTGCTGATGAAAAAAAAATGTATAGTCTGTGTAGGGATGCCCTTCTTGGAAGAACAGACTCTAAGAGAATTTATGTAAACAGAATCAGATTTCCCTTTTAAGCACACTAAAAAAGGAGGTAGATTTACATAAAAGTGTTTTTAGCCAAAGATTAAAGATATTTTAGATACAGACTTAGAATAATTTATAATATATAAATGCTATGCAGAAATTATTTTAAGTCTAGATGTTTTGGATGGGGAAATGAAACTGTAGGTTTATAAGATATTTTAAAATTAAACTTTAACTCCTTCTCTGTGCCAAGTACATGATCCCTAACTTTTAAAAACTTATGGTTTAAATGTTTATTTTAAGTGATATTCTCAAAATTATGAACTTCATTTATAGTTGTGGATAAGGCTATTCGTTGACTAGTGATATATTTTGATTTCATCCTTGATAAAAGCTGACTTAGTAAACAGAAAAGATACTAGTAAAAGGAGAGAGATGTTTGTTACAAAAGACACTTTGTTGGTGAGGGCTTTTAAATCTTTTTTAATTTTTATTTTTTAGTAGGAAGGTAAGATTTGGCTCCAAACATTTCTTGCTTTCCTTAATAATTCACAAAGATTTAGCCCCTAAATTCTTATTGATTAATTTTTAGATTGAATCAAATTTTGGTGCAAATAGTTTCTTCAATATGAGACTTGATTAACTCTTTCCTCAAAAGCTTTTTCTTTCAGTTTTTGGGGGGAGAGTTTACTGGGGACTGAATACATCAGAATTGGGTGAAAAAGTTAACAATCACCCTACCTATTTCCTTAAGGATAGTATACATTTCAATCAAACTCTTTTTAATTATTAATTATTAAAATGAACTTTTTGGTCTTCATTTGTCCAAATTGAAAGTATTCATTTTTTTGAAACATAAATTTTATGGAGTGATTTTTATCCTTGACTTGAAACTTTCAGTAAGTCTTCTCTTAATTTTACCCAATTTATTAACATCCATTATGTAGCATTATAGAGTATTATATGTTTCCTTTTAATTATTACAGTTTTTGAAAATTTGGACTTCTTTCATATATGAGATATTTTTCACCATGTATTAATTGAACATTATCTGCTGTATGTATTTCTGATATATTGAAAGTTCCAATAATATAGTAATATATACTTCATATTGTAACCTACTAAAAGTCAGAAAATATTTTTATTTAGCTCTAAATATATTGCTTATGCAAGTGTATATTTTTCACTACATGCTTAATAGGTAATTTTTTTGGATGGCAATATTATGTTGCAACATGGATGTAAAAGTCTATTTCTATAATTAAAAAGAACTCAATTTAAAGAACTTTTCTAAAATAATTGGGTTCAAAATTGACTTCTAGTTAGATTGTTTAAAAAAATCTCTTGCATATTTCTTCAATTTTGTCTGTATAATCATAGATACAGTTTAAGAAAATGGCCATTGCATAATTTATATACTCGCAGGAGTACAAAGAAGTTACAAAAATATTTTCTCCTTATGTGCGTGATGAAAAAAAATAGAAATAATCCCAAAGTGTGCTTTTCAGAGCCTTGTTGTAAGAGATTTTTTTCTTATTTGGATATAAATCAGTTTGTGTGTGCAATATCTTTTCAAAGATTCTATTTCATTCCTTGTTTTGCCTATGGAAATGTTTGTTTATTTTCACAATTTCAAGTACTTTAAAACTAGTTACTAAACAATGTAATCATTTTGTAAAATTTATCATATTTACAAAGGCCACATCTTGAATATATTGCAACCCAATTTTATAGGCACTTTAAAATAAGTTGTTTTTATTGCATCCTTCAAGGAAGAAAATTTTAGTTTAAAGAATTGTTTGAGAAGAACCAAGTAGCCATTTGAAAGATTTCAATTTATCTTAATTATCTTATTTTTCATTTTATGTCAGATGAAATTATAATTCTAAAAGTACTTTAATTTGATATTTAGTTATATTAAAACCTATTATATTTTAATTTATATTAGATAAATGACATCACATTAATTTTATTAATCTTACTTTTTCATTAAAAATAATATACACTCATAAAAATTTGGAAATATGGATACTAAAAAATAGAAAATAAAAAATTGATAGCAATTAAAGAGATTATTTAATTGAACATTTATTTTAAGGAAAAATGATTATGCTATGGCTCAAATTTAGGAATTTTTTTTTAAAGATTTTATTTATTTGACAGAGAGGCACAGTGAGAGAGGGAACACAAACAGGGGGAGTGGGAGAGGGAGAAGCAGATTCCCTACTGAGCAGGGAGCCCGATGTGGGGCTCGATCCCAGGACCCAGGGATCATAACCTGAGCCGAAGGCAGACGATATTAATTGAGTCATCCAGGCACCCCAAATTTAGGCATTTTGAATAAGTAGACTTAATTTGAGAAAGCTTATGTTATGAAAGAAAAGACCTTTTAAAAAACTTCATTATGTTGGCAAAGAAATCATGACTTTACTGGTTTTAAGACATTTGATGTTAAATTTAGGAAAATTTAAAATTCTATCATTCATAAAGCATTATGCCTATGTAAATCTAATCTTTTATATTAAGTTTTTAGAAAGCATATGAGGACAAATATTAAACAAGGGAAAAATCTTTTTTTTTTCTTTTTCATGACCAAAACCATGTCCTTCCCAAATCTATTAAAGAGAAGAACAGGACATTTCTTATGCCATAGATTTTGAGGGGGTTTTGTTCAAGGTTAAAGCTTCATTCAAAAAAATTCTAAATTATACCTGAAACTAATATAACACTGTATGTTAACTATACTGGAATTAAAATTAAAAAAAAATTCTAAATCAGTCTTGAAAGGTACATAAAAAAAGAGTTAACTTACAACTAAAACTAATATAGAACAATGGAAGATCGCTATCAAGACTCCATCTATTGATATTTTTTTAGGAAAAATGGTCTTTTTTTATATACAAAATGTATATATATCTAGCAAGATGATTACTATTTTTAAGTTACCTCTGAAGATTTGCTAGAAAAAATTAATGTTAATCCCTATATAAGCTCAACAAGTTTTTCCACGGTAGTAATCAAAGACGATGAATCAAAGACTGAAATTATGGTCAGTAACATATTAATTAATAGGTTGTAAATGTCAAACATGGTATTAAAAGACAAACTATAAAGATGTTATATATTTTTTTCATATGTACAACTAACATTCTTAGAAACAACTTCTATAATTGTGTCTTTACATATTGTATTAAATGCCGCACAGTATGGTAAACACATCGTTCACAGAAATAGTATCACTTGATACAATGAAATTTTATTAGCCCTAGAAATATTTTTTCTATATATTTCTATATGTTTTCTATGTCTTTTACATATTTTGTAAACTGTAAAAAACCATTTTATATATATTTATATATATTTATAAATGTGAACACATTCTTTCATTGAAATAATACTGCAGGTTCACATACATAATTACTGTTCTTATAAATAACTTTAAAAAAAGAAATATGAAGATGTTTTATTACATGCTTAAGAAAACCTATATGGCAGAAAATAGTTACATTCTCACCAATCTTCATTTTTTTCTTGAGTTATCTTCACTACTGAGAGAAAAAGAGTATTTTCTTGAGGGGGAAAAAAGAGCAAGTTAAAGGAATACCTATGGTCACTGATAATTGTGGTTATCTATAAGAGGTGAATGTTAATTTTCCATAAAATTAAAAATGAATTTTCAATAATATCTAAACATATTTTATTGGGACTTTGGTTATAGTGGGGTACTTTTTGAATTTTCTCTACCAGCCTTACAATGACACCATAAAATGTTAAACCAAATATTTATACTACAAATGTGGATATTTTTAGCAATACCTCATTTAGCATCTGAAATCTTTATAATTTCCTTTCTTTCTTTGATTAGTTAGTTTGGAGTTGGGGAGAAATTTGTTGAACTGTAAATCACCTTATTTCTACCATCTACCCCTTTCTCACATCTCAATTTTTATCCATTAATTCAATAAATATTTACTGAGGCCCTAATATATATCAGGGATGTTCTAGGCATTGTGACTATCCAGTGAACAAAACAGACAACAATCTCTACCTTCCTGAAGATTACATTCTATGCTTTTCACAGGTCCCTTCTTTTCAGTGTTATCTTTGTTCTCTGAACACACTTTACACTTACAAAATTCTAAGATTTTGGAGTAGGAAAGAGCTGAGGAGAAGAGCGGTAAGGAATGACAAGCAAATTAGTGGGATGCTGAGACTGAGCATGTAGAAAGGACTAAAGGACAATATTTTGTTTCTTTCATAGAAACAGAGGTATTTACTCTTCAGTTGTTCAGGTTGCCATAGCGTAAGCCCCCTCCATTTCTGCTAATGGTTAGGAAAACATAGACAAAGCGATAGAATTTATTAAGTTGTGCATGTGCTGGTTATGAAAGAAAAGAACCTCAAATTAGAGCAGGTGATGAATCTGCTGCTACGGTAAATTTCTCCAGTGTTATGAGAGGGCGTTAATATTTCAAATACCACTGTTTGAGAGAAGTGACAATATACAAAGTGTCGATAGCATGGTAAATATTTAGGGTCTAAATTAAACAGCTCAGAGCTTTTTCCCAATTGAATTTAAGTTCACAGTTCTTATATTCTGAAAAATTGGCCTAAACTGACTGGCATCTTGGCAATGTGGAAAGCAAGATAATCTGTAGCTGCTATCCTTCCCTCAAATACTGCTGATGGTCTGCTGGGGTCTTTGGCAAAATTAAG
>NC_138372.1:127269686-127328957 GCF_054177405.1 Leptonychotes weddellii
CAAATACAGGGACGTAGCCTCTAATCTTGTCTTTGAGTCTTCTTCCTGTTAATGAATTCTCATTTTGTGCTTTTGTGTGCTCTTTGTATTTTTCTCTTTCCTTCCTTAATTAGTTTATCTAACAGCCTGCTAAAAGGTCCCCCCTCCCCCCACCCCCTGTGAAAGAATTACTTTTTGGAGTCCTTTTCATTAATTTATATTTTAAGTTTTATCATTTTTTTTCCTTCTGGTATCACTATGTTTGTTTCCTTGTTTAATTTTTTCCAGGTTCTTGAATTGGGTGTTTATTAATTTTTGTTCTTCCTTTTTTCAAGTATAAGTATTTAAGGCTATGAATCTTCCTGTCAGCATAACTTTTTATTTTTTTATTTATTTTTATTTTTATTTATTTATTTATTTTAAGATTTTATTTATTTGACAGAGAGAGACAGCGAGAGAGGGAACACAAGCAGGGCGAGTGGGAGAGGGAGAAGCAGGCTTCCCCCATAGCAGGGAGCCCGACGCAGGGCTTTATCACATAATTTCTTTTTTTTTTTTTTTAAAGATTTTATTTATTTATTTGACAGAGAGAGACACAGCGAGAGAGGGAACACAAGCAGGGGGTGTGGGAGAGGAAGAAGCAGGCTTCCCGCCAAGCAGGGAGCCCGATGCGGGGCTCGATCCCAGGACCCTGGGATCATGACCTGAGCTGAAGGCAGACGCTTAACAACTGAGCCACCCAGGCGCCCCAATTTCTAATACAAGTTAGTTTCCTTGTTACTATTTTGTAGATGTTTTGCAGTTTATTTTTATTTCCATTTTGACTTAGTTTTTTTTTAAACCGGGTGGTATATTTTTGTTTTCTGGTTTTGTTATTAATTTCTAGTTTTATTGTTTTGTGATTAAAAGGATGTTACCTTTACTCCTACTTTTTTGAAGCTTATTGAGTTCTTTTTGCTTACTAAAGAACAAATTTTGTTAATGTTCCACAGACATGTAGAAAGTAGGTATATTCTCTTTTTTCATGAAGTAAGAGTTGAATACACAGTGATTACATGCTACATTATCAATTATGTTCTTTAGGATTCCTGTATTTTTACTATTATTTGTTCACTTCATGTATTAAGGATGAGAGAGGTAAATTAATATTCCTTCTACTAATGCATTTGGCTATTTCTCCTTATATATCCTATACTTTTTATTTTGTGAATATTAGTGCTATGTTTTTTAATTATAACTGTAATTCTGCACTGTGGATTGTGCACATTTTCTTATAGAGTATGTTTCTCTGTGTGGTTTATGCTTTTCTATATAAAAATAATTATGACATCTGTTTTCTTTTTTTTTAAATTTTGTTTTGTATATACCTCTTCACCTTTTTATTTCTACCTTCCTGATTTATTTTAGGGGTCTCTATGATCAAGTTAATAGGTGACTTTAGTCCACTACTATAAAAGATATGTTTGATGTTTTGTATTTTATATTATTGTATTTTTTTATATTTTATACTTTTGTTTGTTTTTGAAATTTGCAATATTGTTTGAGTTTGTTTTGCTGCTTTCTTGTTTTGTGTAATTTCTAATTTGTAATTATTTATTTGTAGTTATTATGATTTTCCTCCTAATGGGTACATTTCTAACTGCAGATTTATATAATGCACTTAATTCTCTATTTCTAAGTGGAGGACCTATTAATGATAAAAATAATTATATTTCTATATTTTCTTATCTTAGAATCTTTCCTTTCCATACTTGATTTTAATTAATAGTAAAGTTTTTCTTCATTTTTACATTTATCCTTTTCCTTATTTTCAGACTTCCAGTATGAGTACTGCATTTTTCAAATTTTAATGACTCCTCCTTCCCCCACTCCCAACTACAAAAGATAATGAAAATTAGGAGCTTAACTAAGAAATGCTTTGGTGTTGGACTTTTTGTGTGCATTCCCAACCCCCTCCCCTAGATATTCAGTATCCTATGAAGCTTTAGATATAAATATTTCCAAATTTCTGGGGAATTTATTTAAACCAAATCTTTTTATTTTTTCCTACCATTATGCTAGATTTCTTTTTTTTTAATCTGTATCAATTTTGTATATATTGGAATTTCATAGTAAAGATCTTGAACAAAGTCCTGGCATATTATTATTCATTTTGGTCAAAGTTGTGGGTTCTACTTGGACTACATACTTTTCAAGAGTTCATAAGAGAAAGGTGCTAAGTAGTCTTTTATGCTGGTAGAAGCTCTTGTTATAAGCATGTGTGAGTGAGGCATTTTATAGTCTTTACTTCCTCCCAGTCATCTAAATTGGCCGCTACAGGGTTATTCATGATCGTGTCTCTTCCTTCCTGTCTCACCAACAGACCATTTCTTGACAATACAGCTGGCCTGCATGATTCTTCATCCATCTCTACTTCTAGCTTCCCTTTAATGACAAGCCATTTTGTAGATGCTCCCACAGCTAGCCTGTGTACTCTGTTTTTGTTAATCCTTCGGTATCTCTTACTTTAAGACATAAGGGGTTGTGTTTCAGGTTTTTTTTCTTTCCTCCTTGTTTTGGGTAATTTCTAAGATGAGAAAGGGTTCAGCAATGTTTTAATATCAGAAGTTCCATGTTTACTATGGGTCTCGCTTATCTACATCTCTTGCTTTATTTTCTGCAAATAATATGCCTTGATTAGTTGTCCGCCTTTATTAATCCATCAGTGTATGCAGAGTGTTGTATTTTAAAGCAGTTAGTCCTCTTTATTCAAAGTTGGAGACATGGTGTGAGGGAGTCATCTATTTATTTCTAAGACAAAGGCAGAAAATACTGATATTAATAACATAGCTGCCTAAAACATAAGTTTTGGGACTACACTACCAGAATTAGAATCTGGGTCCTATTTTTCACTGGGTATGAAATCTATGTGCCTCAGTCACCTCATCTATAAAATAGTGAAAAACAATAGAATCTTTCTCATAGAGTTGTTGTGAGGATTAAATTAACCAAAACATATAGTGCTTATAACTGTGCTTGGAACATGGTACGTATCTGATAAATGTAGCTGTTATCACCATCATCATCATCATATCACTGTTATTTTGTATGTTTGCTTCATTAGGGATAAGTTTATTTTTTTAAGAATAAGTTTAAATGTAACAGAAACCTCTGTTCACTGGGAAAAATTTTGAAGCCAGTTAAAAGGGAGTGATCAAATTATAAATTCATAAAAATCTAAATGGGTAACATTTATGATATCTTTTTCTATTTTGACGTCTTTGCAACCATTCATAAACAGTGATGCAGAGGTCCTTGTGTCTCGGACTTCATCTGGTTCTATGTGGGGCATATATCTGACAGCTAATGCTTCCTTGTTTTCTATATATTGTATTTGAAAAGACATAATACATGTGGAAATCTGAGGTGGCAAGTGAGAGGTATGCAATAAAAAAATTATATGAAGTTGCCTTGTTTTGGAAAACCATTTCATAATTGCAACAGAAGTTAAGTCTAAAGTTGTCGTATTGCATTTTAAAATCTAATTCTTCTAGGCAGCTTCACTTCCTTCAAAACAGCTAACTCACAGGGGTGGTGCAAGATGTAATTGAGAGGTAATTAAAATCAAGTCTTAATTTAAGGTTTTGAAGAAATGATGTTGAATACTAATTTGATATAGACTATGCTGAGCATTTAAAAGCTGCTTAAGGAAGCCAAATGTTTTAAATTTCCCTGTGATTTGATAATGTTGAAGTGGAATAATCAACAAAAAAGCTTTCAGGTAAGAATTGGTAGGAAGACTTTAGAAATAATATGATCAATAGAAAGACCAATGATATTAGATGAACATCTAGTCCTTTTAGAGTAAAGGCCATATTACTTATTACTTTTTAAAATACTTTTATTATACATCTCTTTGTGTGGGGATCATGAATGTTTACTTAGTTCAGTAATCATATTACCTATAGAAGAAAATTATGGCTTAACTGACTTTTAAAGTTGAAAGGGACCTCCAGTGCAAGAATTCTCCTTACAGTATTCCAGGCATGCAGCAATTCAGTCTTTGAGTAAATTTCCATCTGAAAAGCAGGCCAGCCTAATTTGGGCATTTGTACAGAAACCCATTGAACTGAAATTCCTGTCTGTATTCCTTAAACCCTTGGAACCAATCCTTTCCTCCTCTGTTACCTTAAGTACAGTCACTTTCCACTGCCACAAGAGACACTGCTGTATAGTGAATGTGAGATTTGGGTCACTCGGTCCTTAATTAATATGCTCTCTGTTCTGTTCACTTGTGGTGTGACAGGTTATTGATTTTTCTCAGTCTCATATGAATCCGTATTTTTTTAAATGAAGTGTAGTTGACACACAATATTAAATTAGTTTTAGATATACAAGTCTATATGTTATGCCTTGCTCACCACATGTGTAGCTACCATCTTTCACCATACAATGCTATTATAATACCACTGACTATATTCCCTATGCTGGGCCTTTCATCTCCATCACTTATTCATTCCATACATGAAATCCTGTATCTTCCACTCCCCTTTGTCTAGCCCTCATTGTCTTCCCCTCTGGCAACCACCAGTTGTTCTCTGTATTTGTGGGTCTGTTTCTGCTTTTGTTTATGTGTGTGTTTGCTTGCTTTGTTCTTTAGATTCCACATATAAGTGAAATCATATGGTATATGTCTGTCTCTGACTTATTTTACTTAGCATAATACCCTCTAGGTCCAACCATGTTGTTGCTAATGGCAAGATCTGCAACAACAAACAAAATCTCATTCTTTTTTATGGCTGAGTAATATTCCACTGTGTGTGTGTGTGTGTGTGTGTGTGTGTGTGTGTACCACTTCTTCCTTATCCATTCATTTATTGGTAGACAGGTTGCTTCCGTATCTTGCCTATTGTAAATAATGCTGCAGTAAACATTATGGGTGTATGTCTTTTTCAATTAGTGTTTTCATTTTCTTTGGGTAAATACCCAGTAGTGGAATAGTGGATAGTATGGTATTTCTATTTTTAATTTCTTGAAGAACCTCCATACTGTTTTTCACAGTGGCTGTACCAGCTTATACCTTGTATCTTTGATTGAAGCCTGTTGCCTTCATTATGCCAGGGGTGGAACTATGGCTATCTTTGCTCACATTTATATCCTGAGTAGTGAGCACTGTACTTGGCAAAAAGTAGGAGACTTGTATGATATCTACTCCTAGTAGATGATCAGTATAACTCATTATTAGTTCATTGGAGTCATTTGAAGTCATCTGATATACAACTTGACTTAAAACTTGAAGCCTTTATTTAAAGTATTTTCCATGGTATGCAATCTAGATTCATGATGAGACAAACTATTCTTATCTTTTCTTACCTTATAATAACTTTTTTCTTCTCTCTACCTTCTCAAATATGACTTATTCTTCAAGGCCCAATTAAAACTCCATCATTTCCTCAAGTCTATCTTGAATACTCTAATCCATGAAGCTTTCTAAACTTCAACAGCACTTTTTTGTTGTTGTTTGTCATTTAACACATAATAAGCTGGCTTTTGTAGTTTAACATTCTCAAGTGTATTTACCTTTTGTCTTTCAAAGAAGCAATTTTGTATTATCCAGCATCTTTTATGGTGCCATAATGAAACTAAGTAGTTAATATATATTTTGGAAGTGTTGATTAATCTCTCACAGAGGAAGGTCCTGAAGTGTTGTCTGCCTCATTAAGGAAAGTTCAAAGGATATTAATTTAATTTTCGTATCAATATGTTAAAGGTAGCAACAATATTCATCTCCCAGCTTAGAGAAATTGGGCTTGTTAAGTCCCTTCTGGTGTCTATGTGGAGACTTGACTAGGTTTTCAGATCCCTTGCATTTTTGGGCTTAACAGTGTTTTAGGGCATAAATGGGGCTGGCCATATGGCATAATTAGGAAACCAAATGAAGTCTTGTCATGTACAGTGTCACCCAATGGGCAGTCAATAAGTGAAGTGTTGCTTATATACAGAGTGAAGTCCTCTCAAGTACTGATGGTTGAATATCCTGGTCTAGATCCAGAGAGAGCAGGTGGTGGGAGGTTCTGACTGAGCAGGTGGTGGGAGGTAAAGACTGAGCAATTGAAATAGGGTGACTGTTTCTTGGTCCAGAAGATTACTCTTTGGTAGTAGGCCTTCTTTTTTTGGGCAACTTCTCTGGGATGAATTCTGTGATTTACAGGGCCCCACTGGTAAACTCCAAAAGTAAACTTACTCATTTCCCCTTCAGATTCTATTTATCACACCTTCTTGATCATGATTTCCTTCCCCAATCCTCTGCCACTCCAATCCTTTCATACTCTTTAAACTTTTTTCCAATAGATATTGAGAACACATTAAGTTTGAATTATTAGTAAATGAAAACTAGAGGTCAAAGGGGCAAAAGCTTTCAACTCTGTCAGGAGTTGAGGAGAAATTAATTACTTTATTTTTCCAATGTAGTAGACATAAAAAAATTAAAACAGTTTTCATATTAAAACAAGATAAATGTTCATATCTTGTTACATGTTTCTTGATATGTTTATAGATATTTTTAAAAATTTTAAATCCATTCCAAGTGCCCAATGGATAAAGAAGATGTGATACACATACACACACACACACACACACACACACACAATGGAATATTGTTCGGCCATAAAAAGAATAAAATCTGACCACTTTAGATGGATCTAAAGAGTATAATGCTAAGTAAAATAAGCCAGTCAGAGAAAGACAAATACCATATGATTTCACTCATATGTGGAATTTAAAAACAAAACAAACGAGCAAAGGAAAAAAAAGAGACAAACCAAAAAAACAAACTCTTAATTGTAGAGAACAAATGGTTACTAGAGGGGAAGTGGGTGGGAGGATGGGTGAAATAGGTGAAGGGGATTAAGAGTACTCTTCTCTTGATGAGCACTGAGTGATATATGGAGTTGCTGAATCACTATATTGTATACTTGAAACTAATATAACACTGTATGTTAATTACACTGGAATTAAAATTTTTAAAAATGGAAACAAAAAATAAATTTGTGAGTGATATATACCTCTCATATCTCTATTTATCTGATCTATCATCTTTTAATATCTATCCTCTGTTCATGTAACATAAAAGGGTCTATTATATATATTTTTGGAATAGAGATTTTAGATTATTTTGATCAGCTTTTTAGCTTCTGTTAATCAGGGAACCTGGGAATTTCGAAATAAGAAAATAACTCAGGAAGAATGTTATAACATTTTTACATATATAGTCCATATTGGCAACAACTATTCCAAATAGCCATCCAGAGTAATTTGGGTCACTTCTGTAAAATTGTGATGAAACAGGCGTTGTTTTTAAAGACTACAGTCTGTTCAGATTTCCTTAAATCATCTTGATTCCATAAGATTGTATGTATGCAGTCCAAAGAATTTTTTGTTTGGGTTATTTATCTTGAGCACATCTTCAATTCCTAAATATCAGTTAGTGCAAACAATATGAACCCTAATTTGGTGTGATTTTGTTGATGATGGTCTTCTCAAATTGAGTGTTGCCCCCGTTGTGCTGAAGTTCCTCTTTCTCTCCACATGTACCTGAGCAAGGAGGATTAGTGCCTATGCAGTTAATGGTTCCAACTTCACATTTTAGGAAACTGAAAAGATAGGCTTTCTGTAGTCAGGCCACAGCTTTCAAACTTTCTCTGATCTCAATTAAGATATTCCTTCATGAACTTATGGACATGGAAGAAAATGCAATAATTCATTTTTTTTTCATTTTGGTATTCAGTCATGGTTGATTAAAATTGTTATTTATTTAGGGTTTAGATTTTATGACTTTTTTGATTTTTAATTTTTCCTGAGTCTTCCATCAGTGAATTTAAAAAGTGAAGTTTGTATTCAGGTTTAAGTAGAGACCTTGATACATATTTTAAAAAAATTCTAAATATCACATGTGAATGATCCAACTTAATATTTCTTTTCTGCAAAGAGTTTGTATAAGAATATACAACACGAAATAACTAGGAAAAAGTGAGGGACACCTTCTCTGAGCTTCGAGAATGTGTTTTCTTTTGCTTTTTAAAATGAATAGAGTTTATTATACAAGTTAAGTGGGTTTGGGGGCACAGAACTCAAAATGCACTTTTTTTTTTTTTTTGGTAAAGATCAAAAAACCATACTGTTTCTGAAAACATCAAAACTTTAGGTGAGGATTTATAATGTGTTGCCAGAGCTTTTCTTTCTGAATGTGCATTTATGTGCTTTGTTGTGCATCAAATCTCCAAGAATGTCTCTTAATGCTTATTGACACATCAGTTCTCAACAACGCAGGCAGATCTATCATGTTTTCTGAGTAAAACCTTGCTTTCATAATGTACTTAAAACCATATATATGTCCTCATGACAGTTTGCAATAGCTTATGTGTAATGTTTCTAGTTTTTCTTGTAAAATATATTCTTTTAAATCTTCAATCTTTATGTTACATGTTAGCTCTTGTTCTTAAAGTATAATGCACATTTGTGGACAAATGTACTTTAAAATGTCCTTAAAATGAACAATAAACAAATACCCCAAATGCATATTTTCAAGGCTTGATATTATAGTGTCTTTAAAATTTTTATTAATAGAAATGTGAGAATAAAATATATTTTAATGTTTCTTCTTAAAATTTTCAATTTTTATTTTTTTCCAAAATATTTTATTTATTTATAACTTTAAAATAATTCCAGTGTAGTTAACATACAGTGTTATATTAGTTTCAGGTGTACAATATAGTGATTCAACAATTCGATATATCACTCAGTGCTTATCAAGAGCTTTTAATCACACTCACCCACTTTACCCATCTCCCCACCCATCTCCTCTCTGGTAACCATCTGTTTGTTTTCTATAGTTAAGAGTTTGTTTTTTGTTTTGTCTCTCTTTTTTTCTTTGTTCATTTGTTTTGTTTCTTAAATTCCACATATGAGTGAAATTATGTGGTATATATCTTTCCCTGACTGGCTTATTTCGCTTAGCATTATGCTCTCTAGATCCATCCATGTTGTTGCAAATAGCAAGATTTTATCCTTTTTTATGGATGAATAATATTCCATTGTGTGTGCGCACGCATGTGCGCGCGCGCACGCGCGTGTGAGTGTGTTATCCATTCATCTGTTGATGAACACTTGGGCTGCTTCCACAGTTTGGTATTGTAAATAATGCTGCAGTAAACACAGGGGTGCATATATCCCTTCGAATTAGTGTTTTCATATCCTTTGGGTAAATACCCAGTAGTGTGATTCCTGGATGGTAATGTAATTCTATTTTTGAGGAACCACCATACTGTCTTCCACAGTGGCTGCACCAGTTTGCTTTGCCACCCACAATGCACAAGGGTTCCTTTTTCTCTGCATCCTCCCCAACACTTACTTATTTCTTGAATTTTTGATTTTAGCTATTCTGACAGGTGTGTGGTGATATCCCATTGTGGTTTTGATTTGCATTTCCCTGATGATGAGTGATGTTGAGCATCTTTTCATGTGTCTGTTGGCCATCTGTATGTCTTCTTTGGAGAAATGTCTGTTCATATCTAAAATTTTCAATCTTTAAAAATCATTGTCGAATCGGCAAATTCAAGGTTTTTTTGTTTTCATTTTAATTCAAGGTTTTGCTGGCATGTAGCAATCGATCTGTTGACTAATTAAGTCAACGTGGAAAAACAGACTTATATGTCTAATTTTCCTAAAGAGAACAAATTCTTCATCCCCTCACTTTAACTTTGAATTACAAGTTCCTTGGTTCCATTTTCACTTAGTTTGTGCTTTGTTTATGGTATTGTTCCTACAATGCTTGAGGGTATTGGAAGCTTGGAATTTAGTCACTGATTGATGTAGTCAAAACTGTCTCCCCACAGCAGAGCAACTTTGACTACGTTCACTATTAAACTGTGTTTCTTTGTAGACGGCATGTTTCAACCCTTTTATTTCACTGTCACCTTAAAGCACTTACATTGATTGGATAAACATTTTTTGGCGTCTCTTGGTTACAGACTCCATGCCATTTGCATAAGGAGCAAGGAAAGGGATGGAGCATGAGGAAATCCCCACCCAGAGAAGGCAATCTTTTCCCTTTTCATGGATCTCACAGTTTAGAGGGGAGACATGAATACACCAATAGTTGCCATATGCTGTGACTGATAAGTGCTGTAATAGTAATATGCCCAAAATGCCCTCAATGACTTCTACCTAGGGGAGAGAAGAGAGAATTCAAAGGAGAAGTTTGTCCTGAAAAAGCTGTATATTCAGGATCATTAAAAGGTGAATCAAAGGTCAATTAGGTCCACAAGAAAGGAGATACACAATCTTCTACACAAATTTACAAGGAATGGGTTGTCAACAGTTACTAATAATTGAGAATAATAGATTAGGATGTGATCTGTTTCTTTTCTTGTAAACCTTAGTGTATTATACATATTTTTTATGGTCCCTGCCTGTGCCCATGACTTATGATTTTTTAAAGTATTTTTTAAGAGCAATTTTAGGTTTACAACGATGGTACAGAGATTTCCTACATATTCCCTGCCCACACATGCAAATACTCATCCATTATCAGCATCCTCCACCAGAGTGGTGCATTTATTACAACTGGTGAACCTACACTGACATATTTTTATCACCTGAAATCCATAGTTTACACTCTTCTGGTGTACATTCTATGGGTTTAGACAAATGTATAATGACATGTACTTGTCATTATAGTATCATGAAGAGTAGTTTCACTGCCTTAAAAATTCTCTGTGCTCTGCCTATTAATTTCCCCTTCCTCCCTAACACCTAGCAACTACTTATCTTTTCCCTGTCTCCATAGTTTTGCCTCTTACAGATGTTATATAATTGAAATCATACAGTATGTAGTCTTTTCAGATTGACCTGTTTCAAATAGTAATATGCTTTTAAGTTTCCTCCATGTTTCATGGCTTGATAGCTCATTTCTATTTAGTACTGAATAACATTCCATTGTCAAGATGGGTCACAGTTTATTTATCCATTCATCCACTAAAGGACATCTTGGTTGCTTCCAAATTTTGGCAATTTGAATAAAGTTGCTATTAGCGCTTGTGTGCAGGTTTTTTGTGGACATAAGTTTTCAGCTCCTTTGGATAATTAAAAAGGATTGTGATTGCTGGATTGCATGGTAAGTGTATGTTTAGTTTTATAAGAAACAGTAATTTTTTATTTATTTTCTTCCCCTTATTGATTATAGTACCTTGAAGAGAGACAGTATGTTTATTTTTCTCAGTACCTGTCCCAATGTCATCTAGATGAGTCTTACCCTGAATAGCCCAACACACTGTCTCAGTAAAATCTTAAATTACATGTAAGTATACATGCAATATACACATGTGTATACAATGAAGTGTTCTTTTACTAAAAGCAAAACATTCTGCCCTTAATAAGGTTTTATAAGATATTTTAGCCCAATTTTAAATAATCACTGCACTAAGATCATTGTCAAAGCATTTGACTTTTCTGATAATCATTTTTAAAAAGTTCTTTAAGATGAGAGAGTTAAAATAAATGCTCCTTAAGATGTCTTCTAATTTAATATTCTAAGATGCTAGTTACTATGTTTTATTTATTTTGTGAAATTTAAATTAGGACTTAAAAACACAGCATGTGAAAATAATGTACAGATTTGTATTCTCTAATGTTAATAGGAAAAAGAGAAGTATGGTTGTCTTAAATAACTAATATCTCTAAGGAATTTTATAAGGTACTTTTACAAAAGATTTCACTTGTTCATTGATGTAGATATTGTTATTAGAGATGAGGGAAATGAGACTTTGAATGTTAAATAACTTGTACTAGCTTTCTGTAGAAAGCAGCAGAGCCACCAAACCTCCTGATTCTCGGGATGGGCTCTTTCTAACAAACCAATGCTGGTGCTTTTGGCAGGCGAGATTCCTACCACTGAACCACCAATGCAATGCTGGTGCTTTTGGAAACTAAACTCCAAGGATGCTCTAAGTCCACCCTTGCTGTGATTAAAAGCTCTGTTTTTCCCTTTGACTTCTTTCACTGTTTTCCAAAGTAAATATTCTGAAGAACTAGCTCCCATGGTGATTTCTAAATGCAGTGTCTGCTGTATTGATGTGGATGGATGCACACAGGATGGAGAGCGTTATCAAGAGCTGATAAAACTCTTTCTAGGAATAGAGAAGAAATATTTATATGCTTCTGGGGATATCACCAAGAAATTCTGCCAGGACAGGGAATTAGGTCATTGGTAAAGAATAGATTTTGCCAAGACGCAGTTTATTCAGGAGGGGTACTGATAACAATATGTTAAAAGATTATAAACTCTTTTCCCTAGAAAAGAATTGTGTATTTTAACAGATTGTTGGAGCAGATGGAGATATGACATTCACTACCATAATTTACATTAACATGCTACAAGACAGATTTGCCTTGATAAAAAAAAGCTGAAACCCCTTCAAAGATTCAGAAACAGCTTTTCATCAAGTTCATTTCATCTCCCTGAAACTTGATTTGATTTAGTCAATTTTGAAAAACAGGACACATTATAAATTTACTCCAGGTATGATGATATATTGCAGCAAAGTCCTTTAAAATGTCCCATCTTCAAAAAATATAATTCATAAAAATGATGATCTCTTGTTGCCAAGTGTGTCTGTTTATTTCATTATGATGTTCCCCGCTTACTGAAATAGAACAGTGAATGATGCATCTGCTCAAGGAAGCAGCCTAACATTTAAACATCTGTCCAGTATTGTCACATATGTTTATACCTGTACTTAAAATTTCTCTTTCTTTATCTTCTGGCCTCACTTTAAAGGATTAAAATTCTTTGTTTTAGATTTTTCTCAATCAATTCAATACTAGAATTTTCTATACTTGACACTAATAATGTACTCATCTTGGAAGACTCAATCTAAGCTATTCTGTTATTAACAGTATTTTGACTACAGAGAGGATTCTAGAAATAGAAATATGAGAGGGTCAAACAGATAGGATCTAATCATAAGGAAGTGTGGAATAATGATTGTTTATGTGAGAAAAATTACCTGGCCCATCTTAATAGTCTGTTTAGACCACAATTAGATATTCTATATAGGTGTCTTTCTTAGAGTGTATGCTCAGTATACACTAGGTGAATTGGGTTACTTCTTATTGACTGGGCATATAACCGAAAGCTCAACTAAATGAAGTTTTTCTGAACTTCAAGGTTAAAGATGGGCAAATATTACTCTCCTGAGTGTAAACTTAATACATACAATTTTGGGGTCTCAAAAATATGGGGCTGCTTCATAGTGTAGTTTTAATTGCTGTTTCACAGTAGCCTTGTCTAAACTTACACAATAATAAGCTGCTGGAATTTATTAAGTTGAAACATGAAAATCCATTTGTAGTAGTTTACTACCATCAAAAGAAAATGTATATAATGAAAACACATGCACTTTTGTTCTCTACTATATTGTATACAAGCTCACTTTTTATTCTATCATTTGAGACCTGTGTATGAATCTTTTCCAAACAAGTACGATTTATGAACTCTAATATAAACAATGACGTGTGGTGTGTCAGAATAAGACCAAGTAAATTAGCCAGTATGTTCAAGTCAGTTTCACCTATGTTTGGGCTTTTATGAAGTTGTGCATAACTCCAGGGCAATGTCCAAAAACTTACGGCACTTTATAAAAGGAAACTTTTAATTATCACCAACTATAGGAAAATGTTTCCATGAAACAATGAATTTATACTTAATGAGATGACAAAGTTCACAACTCTTTCATGGACTTGGTTGAGAAATAAGGTAGGCTCTGGATAATCTGGAGATAAAGAAACAGTTCTTCTGCTCAGAGTCATAGTAAGAATATTTCTGTTTAAGATGTAATATTTTAAATGACTGAAAAAGGAAAATCCCTGCAGTACCAATTAGAGTAGGAACATTACTCTTTATGGCACATGCTAATAAACTATTTTTAAGTGCATTTTTTTTTAGGTATAACCAAGACGTTAAGGATTGGAGCAGAATAATAATCTGTTAGTTTTAGACAGTGAAACCTAGAATACGATCAAGGAAAAAAACTGAAGGGAAATGATTTAGGATTTTATAAGGAAATAAGACTGGTGTAGGGATGATTGAGGGAAGCTGGAAGACGGAATCTCCTAATGGAAGCCTGTTTAAAGGAGGATGGTTTGAGGGAATGCATTATTTATATCATTGTCCTGCGATATCATTCCATAGATAGTGTATCAGGGAAGGCTACAGAAAGAAGCAAAAACAATTTAGAGGGGTCACCTGGTCCTTTCATTGGTTAATTCTCTCTTATTACACCTAATGAATTATAACCATTTTATTGTTAAATGGAAGGAGGACTTCTATTTAGGGATCATAGAGATGACTGTGGATGAATGGGTAAAATTCCCACATATATATGATGTGTGTTTGTAGGGTTGTATAGGGTATGTGTAGGAAGTGGGTGGGTTGCAAAGAAAAGAGAGTGAAGGTTGGAGGGTGGGTACTATGGGACTATATTATGTGCATTGTCTAGAGCAAGTGAGAGCTATGGTAGATGTTATGTGATAATCACTCTCTTTCCAATGCACAATTCCTCTTTCTGCAGAGCCAGAGACTGAATGTGGGCTTATGTTGTTGCCTCTTTATTGGCATATGTGCGATTTTCCCAGATACCATTTTTTCATAGACTCTGATGATGGAAATGATAAAACTTTCTTGTGAAATGCTCTCTCTGGAAGAGAAATGCATAATTCTAAACTGGGCATATGTTCTTAGCCAGGAATTGTTTCCAACTCACAACTAAATACAGGCTGATTTAGATACACTGCTTCTTTGAAATATCTGTCATGGCACTTAAAAAATCTCAATTGTTATTTATTCTGTTACACTGGTAAGCATTCTAAGTTTTTAATCTCTGGCCTCAAATATTCAGGCTAACCTTCTACAGTTGGATTTTTATCCAAAGCTGCTAATATATTAATGGGATATCAAAATAGTGAACTGTTTGCCTATCTACCTACCTATCTGTCTGTTTGTCTGAATGGGAATAAATACACATAAATACTATTATAAAGAGCTAAATGGATTGTGCCTGATGAGGAATATTGGTAGTGATCCATAAGAAAGCAGTAGTCAGACATCCTGTATTCAATCAATAGGTAGCGCTCTGTCCTTGGGAAAATCACTTACACTTTTCAGACTTTATTTAGTTCTTTCTTTTTAAAGATTTTATTTATTTATTTGAGAGAGAAAGAGAGAGAGCACGAGCAGGGAGGAGGTGCAGAGACAGAAGGAGAAGCAGACTCTCCACTGAGCAGGGAGCCCGATGCGGGACTCAATCCCAGGACCCTAGGGTCATGACCTGAGCCGAAAACACACGCTTAACTGACTGAGCCACCCAGGCACCCAACTTTATTTAGTTTTAAAAGGGTGAGAGGGTACAAGGTAGTGGGATCACAATGGTGAGAAAATGGAAAAAGGTAGCTTTAAGGGTAGATGATATGATAGGATTTAAAGATATCAGGGAAAGAATGGTTTGGGTGTGTGTGTGTGCATATATATGTTGTGTATGTATACATTTGTGTGTGAGCATGGATATGGTGGGATATGTAGGAAACTATTAAGGGTGGCCATGATAACTGCCTTCAAATATTTAAAAGAAAACTACCTGGATGAGGGATTAGGTTGTTCAGCATAGTCAGGAAAAACAAACAAACAAACAACAACTTTTATCAGTAGGTGAAATTAACAGAGCGATAACTAATTTTTGTTGTTTTTCAACACAAAGAAAGGCAGGCTTATTCTTATCTTAGGATAGAATGTTCAAATATTAGTTGGACAAGCACTTGAATCACTGATGGTGAAGCAGGAATAAGCATTGACTGTGTTATTAAGCAGACCTTGATTTACCACTAGCTAAATACTAATTTTACCACTTAACTTGTTTTGTCACCTTTGGTAAATTCCTGAATAGCTCTGTTTCATTTTCCCACTCTGCATGGGGATAGCAGGGATTAAACACTGGACTTTTTGTGGGTGTGAAAAGAGGTAATGCATGTGAAATTACCCAGCATAGTAAGTATCCAGTACTTACTTATGTAATTTATGGGTCATATGAAAGTGGTTGGATATCATACAGAAAAATATGATGAGCAAAACCAAGAAAATGGCTTATTTCACCATCCAGATGATTCCTGTTGATGTGGGGGAAAAAAAAGTAATTGATGCATATTGTTAGGTAATTCAAATGTATAAAAAGGTATAAGATGACAAATAAAAGCTTCCCTCCTTCTCAGTTCTTTCATCCATGGTAGCCACTGACATGAGTCTTTCCAGAAAAAAATTTAGGTTTATACATAGTAAGTTTACAAAGCTTTTGGTTGCAAGCATCAGAAAACTCAACCCAGACTGGATTAAATAATAAAGGAAGAGTATGGAACTAAAATATCCAGAAGAACAAATTTAAGGGAAGAGTTTAAAAAGTTTATGATGTCATCAGGTCCCCAGGTCTGAATTTTTGGGGTTCTCAACTCTCTTTTCTTCCATGCATTACCTTTATTTTCAGATTGGCTTCCCTCATGATTAAAAAAACAAAGCAACTCCAGGAAGTTCAAATTGTCAACAAAGAAAACACCTGTTACAGAAAATTCCAACACTTTTAATAGTCACCCTGAATATTGGAGTCTGGCTTAGTTCATGTGCACTTGCATGAACTAGTCTCTGTAGCTAGAGGAACAGCACTGCTAATTGTATTACCCTGTATCACCTATTTCACCCTTGGAGCTGGGGGACAACTCAGTTGTCCGAAACGACATGGACCCCAAATGAACTGAGGACATTTGGAAAATGGAAAATGGGAGAAGGAAGATGGGGAAGCATTCTGGTTATTTACTATTGCATAACAAACTACGCCAATATTCTGTGGTTTAAAACAACTATCATTTTATCATGCTCACTGGTTCTGTGCATGAGGAATGTGGAGAAATCACAGTGAGAACAGCTTGTCTCTAAAATGTCTAATGTGTCACCTAGGAATATTTGAAAGGCTGGGAACTGAAATATTCTGGAGACTTCTTTACTTGTGTTTCAGGAACCTGGGCTGGAATATCACATAGGCAGGTCTCAGCTGAGACTGTTGATCAGAACACGTGCACAGAAGTGCCCTCTCTTTCTCTCTCTAACTTAAAGGAAACTTTATTTAGTCTTCTTTTTAAAGCAATCTAGTTTAAAAACAAGTTGAGGTTAAGAGAAGAAAGAACATAAATCCTTCTAACAGACAGAGTCAGACACACAGAAAAACAGAGGAAGGAGGAGGGGTACTGATCAGGAACTTCCATATCAGATCTTCTCATCTTGGAAATGAGGTTGTCACAGATTCTGTTCAGGTCATTGTTTTCTTTAGTCTTTTTCCAAGAGTAGATGTGCACCTGCTTCTTCCTCAGGCTCACCTGGAAGACCATAGCCTAATTTTGGGCCTTGCTCCAGACTTAAGTGATGTCCTTATTTGCCAGTGTTTCTTTTCTGTGTGGGCCTTTAGTCCTTGGTATCTCTGGTTTTCCGTTTCAATTCTTACTATTTAATCCTCAGTACACATCTTCAGTGATTCTTTATGTGGTGGCCTTTGATCACCTCATTCTGTTCTCAAATCACTTAAAGAGGTCAGAGAAAGATTTTTCCGTGGAGTTTACATGTGCAGTAAGTTCATCTTTTTCTTTCAGAACTTTTTGGATTTGGAGAGGTTCCAGTTCAAAATGATGATGTAGAAGGATCCAGGAAACACCTCTTTCCCATGGACACACTGAATCTGCAGCTACATATGGAATAACTTCCTCTGAAAAAAAACCTAAAAATTGTCTGAGCAACTCCTATACATCTGGAAAATGAAAGAAGGCCCACATCGAAGCAGTCTGAACTCCACACTGGGCACCCCTTTCTTTAATACCTGCACCTGAGACATGAGACCCCAAAACATCTAGCTTTGAAATCCAATGAGGCTCACATCCATGGGACCCACAAAGCTCTAACAACCTGAAAAATGACTCTTAGAGGGTTTGTGCACATGGGCTCACCTACCCCAAGGCCCAGCATAGAAGTAGCTGATCAGGAGGTATCTATACATAAATGGGGCTCATTTGCTAATATTAAATTGTTGGCTTGAGGGGCAAGCATCTAATTTAGCACACATTCTAGGGCGCTGCTGACTGGTAGGTACCATCTTATGCTCTCCCTCTGCCTCACTCAGTGGGTGTCATCTTTTTTTCCCCTGTGGGCACCATCTATATGCTACCCCTCTGCCTCTTTTCATCTGGCAGGTACCATCTTCTTTTTTAAATTAAAAAAATTTTTTTCTGTCTCCTAGTGGGTGGCCTCTATATGCTCATTTTAGTTGCTGGGTGTGATCTTTAAGCTCTCCCGCTGCAGTGCTCCAGAGCACCAGTATCTCCTAGAGGGGAGCTTTTATAGCATCTTGTGCCCTAGGATTTGTGGGTGCCACCCAGAGGACACCCCTTAATCACCCTGCTCTAGAGGCCAGAGGAACTTGGGAATCCTGGATCCTATGAGACTGTAACACTTGGAGAGAGAGTTCTTAGTAGACTACCACCCCCAGGGCACTGCATCAATAGCAGACTAAAATACACCTCCCATCTCTCTATGAAAGAGGCCTATCTGCTTCTTGAGGAGCTTTAGCCTGAGAGCAGGTTTCTGGTTTGTCATTCAACTAGGGGCCTAAGAAGGTGTTCTTGGGTAATGGAGGCCAGTGGACAGTCTTTGCATGCTCTTTCTGCCTTGCTCCAGCTTGCCACTATCTCCCAGAAAGGAGTTTATACCCTTGCCTGGCACCCCAATTTTTCCTTGCTCAAATATAATGTCATTCAATATCAGTGAATACTCCTAAATTTACAGGGGTATCTTAGGAATGGAACACATTTTTTTTTTCATCTGTTATTTTGCAAGTTTTCACTTAATTCTTTACAGTATTACCACGGATCCAATAATGGAACAACAAAACATGTGAGAGGAAAGGCAGGAAAAGGAAAGACAATCACATGCTTGACAGAGTGCATTTCTTTTTTTTTTTTTTTTTACAGAGTGCATTTCTAATCATCTTAGTTTGATGCTACAAAGATGAGAAGAGTGGACAAATCAACATCTTCTTGTTGCAGATGAAATGAGGGCTGGAGGTGAATTCAATGCCAGTAATTGCACTATCATTACCGTTAGCTCTCTCAAATTTATTATATCCATTTCCACTACCAGGTGAATTTATGCTTAAGTGTGAAAATAGCACATGGAAAACAATCTATGAAAAAGTTAAATTTCTTTGAACAGTCTTTAAAAGATAATAGTACGATGGTTGAAATCCATTATCTGAATTACCAACTGGTCAAGTTCACATTCTGATCTCTATTAATGCCTGTCACCACACCACCACGAAGTTGCCAGAAATGAAAAATGCTGTTTCAAAATGGGGGGAAATGCCCTCCAAATAATTCTATTGGAGACTAAATGAACAAGAATGAGAGTGAGAGAGAAAAGGCTACAAATGGACAAAGGATAATGGGATAGCAAATGGCAGAAGCAACAAATCTCTGAATGTGAATTTAAGTTTGCAGCTTAAATTTACATTATTTTAGGAACTTTCATCTGATAAAACTTTATGGAGAACTTAGTACTATATATGATACTCAATTATTGTGCATAGCCCATTACTTAATAATTTTATTGCTGATAACTTTGTCATGAGTGCTTCTTTGGAGCCAAACTGTCAAGATGAAGAGATGTAGCACATTTAATTATTTTTGATTACTGAATTGCAAAAACTATATGCTTTGTACTTGAGGGAAACGAATTATGTGAGTTATTTTTAAACAACCTTTTATAATTAATATTTTTTTAGAGGATTATTTTAGCTATTGAATATGCTATGACTTTATGGACTACATTTTTTAATGGAATAGAATATAACAATTGATTTTACCTTTTAAAACCTAAATATTGAAAGAAAATGAGAACCAAAAACATCATATATTTCCAATGCATAATTCAGTCCTATGACCTAAATAGAATAGATTGGAATGTTTCATACCTGGTTAAATATTTATCAAAATGATGCATCCTGTGTTTATTAAATTAATCAGAACTTACACAATTTAATATGGGCTAATTCATTCTCTTACAGAATGCTTTCAAATATGGTATTATATGGCTTTCTGTTAAATGAATGTATTTTCCATTTTTTACTGTTTTCTGACTTTCAAAAATTTGATCTTTTAAAATAAATTTATTTAAAAAATAATTTTGGTGCCCAAATTGATTCTCTAGCACATGGATCAAACAAGAAAAAAGCAAAAAGGAGTTTACATATGAGTGAACAGATTGCTAAATAAGATGTCTAAATGGAGACTTGTTTTTCTTGTTGAGCATTATTTAAAATAAATTCCCTTCGGTCTTCTGGGGAAGATGGCAGAGTAGGAGGATCCTAGGCTCACCTTGTCCCAAGGATACACCAAGATAACACCCACATCAGTGTAAATAATCCAAAAAGAGGACCTGAAAACTGGTACAACAGACTCTTCATAGCTAAATATAGAGAAGAGGCCATGACAAATAGGATAGCAAGGGCGGAGACATGGTTGGGAGCCAAACTCACCCCCGGGACGATTGCACAGAAATGGGAGAGGAGCAGATCCTATACCAGGCATCCCTAGGCACAGGGGACCTGCAATGGGAAGACAAATCCCCATAACATTTGGCTTTGAAAACCAGAGGCTTTCTTACAATCAGTGGGGTTTAACACCTGGAATTTTAAAAATCAATGGGCTAGGCTCTGGGAGAGCCAGATGGTGTTAGGAAACTGAGTCCCCACTATTAAAGAGATACTAAAATGAACAGCCCCATGGAGATAGTGCACAGTTAAAGGGGACTCTAAGCGAAAAGGAAAGACCATATGCAGGAATAAGAAAAGTAGGAAGCACAAAAGCAGTAAAATAAGTGTATCTGTAAAAATCAGTCAAGGGATTCACAAAATAAAAGGATTTAAAGTATGACACCACAAACCTAAAACCTGAGAGGAAGAGGAATAAAATTTAGTGCTCTCAAAATGCGCTCAGACTTAAGCAACCATCAACTTAATATAGATTGTTGTATACATAAGATGTTATATATAAGCCTAACAGTAACCACAAATCAAAAACCGGTAATAGATATGCAAAAAATAAGGAGAAAGGAATCCAAGTATATCACTAAAGAAAGCCAGAAAACCGTGAGAGAAGAGAACAAGAGAAGAAAGGAACAGAAAAAACTACAAAACCAACCATAAAACAAGTAACAAAATGGCAATAAATACATACCAATCAACAATTACTTTGAATGTAAATGGACTAAATGCTCCATCAAGAGACAGAGGATGATGGATGGATTAAAAAAAGCAAGAGGGGCGCCTGGGTGGCTCAGTCGTTAAGCGTCTGCCTTCGGCTCAGGTCATGATCCCGGAATCCTGGGATCGAGCCCTGCATCGGACTCCCTGCTCCGTGGGAAGCCTGCTTCTCCCTCTCCTGTTCCCCCTGCTTGTGTTCCCTCTCTCGCTGTGTCTCTCTCAGTCAAATAAAAAAAAAAAAAAAGCAAGACCCATCTAATATGTTGCTTGCAGGAGACTCATTTCAGACCTAAGGACACTTAAATGGATTAAAAATGAAAGGATGGAAAGAAAAGCATTTATCATGCAAATGGAAGTGAAAAGAAAGCCAAGGTAGCAATACTTACTTTGGATAAAATAGACTTAAAACAGACTGTACAAGAGACAAAAGATACTACATAATCATAAAGGGAACAATCCAACAAGAAGATAGAACAATTGTAAATATTTATGCACCCAACATAGGAGCACCAGATACATAAAACAGTTAATAACAAACATAAAGGAAGTAATTGATAGTAATACAATAATTGTGGGGGACTTTAACACCCCACTTACATCAATGGATGGGTCATCTAAACAGAAAATCAATAGGGAAAGAATGTCTTTGAATGACACTTTGGACCAGATGGATATATTCAGAACATTCCTTCCTAGGAATACACATTCTTTTCAAGTACACATGGAACATTACCCAGAATAGATCATATGTGAAGTCACAAAACATGTCTCAGTAATTTCAACAAAATTGAAACCAGGAATCAACCACAAGAAAAAAATCTGGAAAGGACACAAATATATGGAGGTTAAATAAACATGCTACTACACAATGAATGTGTCACCCAAAAAATCAAAGAAGAAATCAACACATGGAGACAAATGAAAATGAAAACACAATGGTCCAAAATCTTTGGGAATGCAACAAAAGCTGTTCTAAGAGAAAGGTTTATAGCAACACAGGTCTACCTCAAGAAGCAAGAAAAATCTCAAATAAACAACTTAACCTTATACCTAAAGAAGCTGGAAAAAGAACAAACAAAACCTAAAACTAATGAAAGTAAGGAAATAATAAAGATTAGAACAGAAGTAAATGAAATAGAAACAAAAAACAATAGAACAAATCAATGAAACCGGGAATTAGTTGGAAAAAATAAAAAAAATTGATAAACCTTTAGTCAGACTCATTAAAAAAAAAAGAGAAAGAAGACTCAAATAAACAAAATCACAAAGGAGAACTGACACCAGAGAAATACAAAGGATTTTGAGAGTATATTATGAAAAAAACTTATATGTCAACAAATTGGGTAACCTAGAAGAAATGGATAAATTCCTAAAATATATAACTTCCCAAAATTGAATCAGGAAGAAATAGAAAATTTGAACAGACTAATTACTAGCAATAAAATTGGATCACTAATCAAAAAACTCCCAACAAACAGAAGTCCAGGACCAGACAGCTCCACAGATGAATTCTACCAAACATTTAAAAAAGAGTTAATACCTATTCTTCTCAAACTACCAAGCTTCCAAATTCATTCTATAAGGCCAGTATTACCCCTGATACCAAAACCAGATAAAGACACCACAAGGGGCGCCTGGGTGGCTCAGTTGTTAAGCGTCTGCCTTCAGTTCAGGTCAGGATCCCAGGTCCTGGGATCAAGCCCCGCGTCGGGCTCTCTGCTCAGCAGGAAGCCTGCTTCTCCCTCTCTCACTCCCCCTGCTTGTGTTCCCTCTCTCACTGTCTCTCTCTCTGTGTCAAAATAAATAAATAAAATCTTAAAAAAAAAAAGACACCACAAAAAAAGAGAACTACAAGCCAATATCTCTGATGAATATAGATGCAAGAATCCTCAACAAAATCTTAGTAATCTGAATCTAACAATACATTAAAAAAATCATTCATTATCAAGTGGGATTTAGTCCTGGGATGCCAGGGTAATTCAATAATCGCAAATCAATCAATGTGACACATCACATCAATAAGAGAAAGGATAAAAACTCTCAACAAAGCAGGTTTATAGGGAACATACCTCAACATAATAGAAGGAACATACCACAACACACCTCAACATACACAAAAAACCCACAATGGATATCAAACTTAATGGTGAGTAACTTAGAGCTTTTGCCCTAAGGACAGGAACAAGACAAGGATGTCCCTTCTCACCACTTTTATTCAACATAGTACCACAAGTCCTAGCTATAGCACTCAGACAACAAAAAGGAATAAAAGGAACCCAAATTGGTAAAGAAGAAGAAATAACTGTCACTATTTGCAGATAACATAATACCACATACAGAAAACTCTAAAGACTCCAACAAAAAACTACTAGAACTGAGAAATGAATTCAGTAAGGTCACAGTATACAAGATCAATATACAGAAATCTGTTGCATTTCTATACACTAACAATGAAGTAGCAGAAAGAGAAATTAAGAAAACAATCCCATTTGCAATTGCACCAAAATAATAAAATACCTTGGACTAAACTGAAGTGAAAGACCTATATTTTGAAAACTATAAAACACTGATGAAATAAATTAAAGATGACACCAAATGGAAAGATTTTCCAAACTCATGGATTGGGAGAACAAATATTGTTAAAATGTCCATACTACCAAAGCAATCTACAGATTTAATGCAATCCCTGTCAAAATACCAACAGCATTTGTCATAGAACTAGGACAAACAATCCTAAAATTTGTATGGAACCACAAAAGACCCCAAATAGCCAAAGCAATCTTGAAAAAGAAGAACAAAACTGGAGGTATCACAATCCCAGTTTTCAAAATATACTACAAAGCTGAAGTAATCAAAACAGTATGGTCCTGGCACAAAAATAGACATATAGCTCAATGGAAAAGAATAAAAAACCCAGAAATAAACCTACTACTATATGGTCAATTAATCTCTGACAAAGGAGGCAAGAATATGGAATAGGAAAAGGGCAGTCTCTTCAACAGATGGTGTGGGGAAAACTGGACAGTAACATGCAAAAGAATGTAACTGGATCACTTTCTTACACCATACGCAAAAATAAATTCAAAATGGATGAAAGACCTAAATGTGAGATCTGAAACAATAAAAATCCTAGAAGACAGCACAGACAGTAATATCTCTGACATTAGCCACAGCAACATTTTTCTACACATATATCCTGAGACAAGGAAAACAAAAGCAAAAATAAACAATTGGAACTACATCAAAATAAATAGCTTTTGCACAGTCACACTGAGGGAAACAGTCAACAAAACTAAAATGACAACCTACTGAATAGGGGAAGATATTTGCAAATGACATACCTGATAAAGGGTTAGTATCCAAAATACATAAAGAACTTATATAACTCAACACCCAAAAAATAAATAATCCAATTAAAAAATGGCTGAAGACATGAACAGATTTCTCTAAGAAAGACATAGAGATGGTCAACAGACACATGAAAAGATGCTCCACATATCATGAGGGAAATGCAAATCAAAAGCACAATGAGATATCACCTTACACTGGTCAGATTGGCTAAAATCAAAAACACAAGGAACAAAAAATGTTGGTGAGAATGTGGAGACAAAGGAACACTTGTGCACTGTTGGTGGGAATGCAAACTGGTTCAACTACTGTGGAAAACAATGTGAAGGTTCCTCAAAAACTTACAAATAGAATTACCATATGATCCAGTAATTCCACTACAGGGTATTTACCCAGAGAATACAAAAAACACTGACTAAAAAAGATATGTGCAACCCTATGTTGCAGCATTACTTACAATAGCCAAATTATGAAAGCAACTCAAGTGTCCATCAATAGATGAATAGATAAAGAAGAAGATGTGATACACACACACACACACACACACACACACACACACAATGGAATATTACTGAGCCACAAAAAGAATGAGATCTTGTCATTTGCAACAACATGGATGGATCTAGAGAGTATAATGTTAAGTGAAATAAGTCAGAGAAAGACATATCATATGATTTCACTCATATGTGGAATTTAAGAAACAAAACAAATGAACAAAGAATAAAAGAGACAAACAAAAAACCCCCCAGACTTTAAATATAGAAAACAAACAGACAGTAACTAGAGTGGAGGTGGGTGGGGGATGGGTGAAACAGGTGAAGGGGATTATGAGTACACTTACCATGATAACTACTGAGTAATATATAGAATTGTTGAATCACTATATTGTATACCTAAAACTAATATAAATTATATGCTAATTATACTGAAATTAAAACTAAAAAATAAGTAAGAATAAATTCCTTTCAAATGGGTTTTCAAAAATAATTTTTTGGCAATTTACCATGTCATATATATAATACTGTTTTTAAACCTGGGCAAGATAGGGTCCTTTCCTGCTCCCTTTCCTGTGGAGGTCCTCCTCTGACTTTTCTGTAGCTCAACTCTTGCCCAGAGATGTGCCTGGTTGGCATCTGCATCCCATCCCCACTTACCCTTTGAGATTCTACACTAGTTTCCAGGCTCCAATGTGGTAAGTACAGAAACTGGGAGTAAGTCTTTCAAAATTCTATAGCAATTTGAAAGAGAAATTTTATCTGGTTAATTTCATAATGAAAAAACAATGGGATTGTATTTATGTGTGCTTTTATTTCACCTTTCTAGGAATTTATTTATATATGTATATGTAGTAGGCCCCGATAGTATTCCCTCTTAGCTCTCACTTAAAACAAAAACTGTAACAAAACCCCCCAAAACCTACTCTTCTTTCTTATTTTTATTGCATACTTGACTTCAATTTCAACCTTTCTCCTCCCCTTGCAACATGGATTACCATTACTCAATCACAACTAGTGTCTATCTCAGAGCCTACTACAATTCCATTTTGTGCTTCCTAAGGTATGGTGGATAAAAAGGGCTAGTATTTTACATGATCTATATGTTTGGTTATGTAACTCAAATTGTTTGTGACTTCATTTTTAATACTTCCTCCCACTAAAAAAGCTAAACATTTTTATCTGGAAGATGAGCCTGGTAGATATATCACTACATTGGACTAATATCTTCCAGACAAAATCTACAGTTCCTCCTAGATTTCCTTGTGGTTTTATTTATACCTGATAGTTTGGTGTTGCCATATTGTATTAAAAATTGCTAGCCACAGAGCTAATCTAATCAGTAGATTTTTAAAAATTGTTATTTAGGAAGTGTAGTGTTTTAAGTAACTGAATATTACATATTAAAAATCTGAATTTGTGGTTTCTTTTGACAAACTGGCAACCCTAGGCCTGGATTATCACATAGCAAAAATTGGCTGGAACTATCTCCTGCCCCCTTTAGAGAGGGCATAGATTCTCCATGGATAAAGAAGATGTAGTGTATGCATGTATATATATATATATATATATATATATATATATATATATGATATATACAAAATATATATATAATATATGTATAATGGAATACTACCCAGCCATAAAAAAGAATGAAATCTTGGGGCGCCTGGGTGGCTCAGTTGGTTAAGCGACTGCTTTCGGCTCAGGTCATGATCCTGGAGTCCCTGGATCGAGTCCCGTGAGCAGGGAGCCCGCTTCTCCCTCTGACCCTCCCCCCTCTCATGTGCTCTCTCTCTTTCATTCTCTCTGTCTCAAATAAATAAATAAAATCTTTAAAAAAAAAAAAAAAGAATGAAATCTTGCCATTCACAATAACATGGGTGAACCTAGAGGGTAGTATGCTAAATGAAATAAGTCAGACTATATAACACAAATACCATATGATTTTACTTATACATGGAATCTAAAAAACAAAGCAAATGTACAAAACACAACAGAAAGAGACTCATAAAGACCAAGCTGGTAGTTGCCAGGGTAGGGGGTGCAGTGGGTGGTATAAACAGGTGACAGGTGGTAACTACATTTCATTTCATTTATCCTGATGAGCACTTTGTCATATATATAATTGTTGAATTACTATGTCATACACCTGAAACTAATATAATATTGTATGTCAATTATAATTAAAAAAAATTGATTTCATGGATTTTGACTCTGTTCCCCACTCCTTTATCCCAGTGGGTAAATATCTTTCATATATTGTATAATGTCAAGGAATGTGGAAAAAATATTCAAATATTATCAGAATTCCTGGTATTTTTAGGCATTTGTATCAAATTAGAGAAAGATAAAAAATGTGTAGATTTTTGGTTCCAAAGCCCAGAGAAACTGGTTCAGTAAGCCACTTATGGGGGTCCAGAATTCTACATTTTAAAAAAGTGGACCAGGTAACTATGATGCAAAAAGACCACATTGTGAAAAAATCAGGTTGATAGAGCCTGAACTGCAAATCAACAGTTATGAAGGGAATTCTGAGAGAAACCGTATTCTAAGCTTTTGAGGTTCACAGCGGAGAAAACAATATAGTTTCCCTGAAATATTTGTTCATGCCACTATCATAGATAGATTATTGGAATGAATAGTCCAAGACCTGGGCAGTAAATAAGTTCTTAACATTTTCTTTTTTTCCATTTTCTTTTAGCTCACATTAAGAACCATATTTAGTCTATTTTAATTATCTCAACTCTGAGAGTGGTTCATTGCTAACTATGTCAAATGTCAAACCACTGATAAACTCTCTACTTCAGTTCTACATAGCTAGGTATGATTTTGCTGCCAGTGATTGAGTAGCATCCGCCATCTTCAGTACCAGAGCCTCTGGAATCAATTTTATACTTGCTTTTCCAGTCTACCTTTTTTCTTTTCTTTTTTTTTTTTTTAAGATTTATTTTTAAGTAATCTCTACACCCAACATGGTGAATAAGAGTCTCATGCTCTACCGACTGAGCCAACCAGGTACCCCTTTTCAATTTACCTTTTAACTCTGTGGGGACAAAAGTGTTTTCCAAAACAAGGCCCAAACAAGCACTCTGCAATTTCACTCTGGGCCTCCATTTCCAGTGGGCTCTTATCTGGCAATGGATTCTAAAAAATTGTGTTTGGATCAAGTACCTTAAGCCTCATTGAGGAAGGATGAAAAATATACTATATGTAAGTTGATAATGATTAAGTTTCTATACTTCTGTTGGTGGTAGTAGGAGGAACTAATGCAAGAAAAATGGTTAAATTTCATAAAGACCTGATAGGTGAAGTCAAGAATGAAACATTAAGAACTTACATTTGGAGCACTGTTCTGGAGTCTCCAACTTCACTTCATCACCAATTGTCAAGGTATCATAGCCAATCTCCAGACCAAATTCTTCAAAATTTATCTGGATAACCTAGCAATGACCAGAAACAAACATATCAAATATATCACATTATAAATAAAAACAAAAAGAAAGCAATGGCAGAAAACATTTAAAATGCACAATGAACATCAGACTACATATTTATCTACATATATGTTATATATGTACACCAAAGCAGCAGATCATGTCAGATTATTCCTAAAATTCAATCATTATTGTAACATAATTTTTATTTGCTGTATTGTACCTTCTGTAATACTTTTCCAATGGGCTGCCATGGTTTCTGTCTTAGAACCCTTTTATTTGAATCATTTGAAGCATAATTAATGCAAATCTACTTTAAGAAAGCTTTATAAAAAGTACATGTAGGTGGACAGAGGTTCTCTATACATTTACATCAGGTATACCTTGTTTTATTGTGCTTTACTTCATTGTGCTTTGCAGATATTGTGTTTGTAACAAATTGAAGTTTTGTGGCAGCCTGGTGTCAAGCAGTAACATTTTGCTAACAGCATTTGCTCACTTTGTGTCTCTGTGTCACATTTTGGTAATTCTCACAATATTTCAAACTTTTTCATTATTATTATATTTGTTATGGTAATCTATGATCAGTGTGATCTTTAGTGTTACTATTGTAATTGTTTTGTGGTGTCATGAACTGTGTGCATATAACACAGCAAATATAATTGATAAATGTTGTGTGCATTCTGATTGTTCCACCAACTGGCTGTTTCTCCTTCTCTTACCCTTCCTATTCCATGAGACACAACAGTACTGAAATTAAGTCAGTTAATAAACCTACAATAGCCTCTAAGTGTTCAAGTGAAAGGGAGAGTCACATGTTTCTCACTTGAAATTGAAAGCTAGGAATAATTAAACTTAGTGAGAAAGGCATGTTGAAAGCCAAGAGAGGTTGAAAGCTAGACCTTGTGGGTCAGTTATCCAAGTTGTAAATGCAAAGGAAAAGTTGTTGAAGAAACTACTCCAGTGAACACATGAATGATGAGAAAGCAAAATAGCCTTATCACTGATATGGAGAAAGTTTGAGTGGTCTGGTTAGAAGATCAAAATAACCACACATTCCCTTAAACCACAGCCTAATCCAGAGCAAGGCCCTAATTCTCTTCAATTTTAAGAAGGCTGAGAGATGAGGAAGCTGCAGAAGAAAAGTGTGAAACTAGCAGAAGTTGGTTTGTGAGGTTTAAGGAAAAAAGCCATCTCCATAACAAAAGTGCAAGGGGAAGCAGCAAGTATTGATGTAGAAGCTGTACCAAGTTATCAAGAAGATCTAGCTAAGATAATTAATGAAGGTAGCTACTCCAAACAATAAATTTTCGATTGTAGATGAAACAGCCATATATTGGAAGAAGATGCCAACTAGGACTTTTATAGCTAGAGAGGAGAAGTCAATGCCTGGCTTCAAAGCTTCAAGGGGCAGGCTGACTTGTTAAGAGCTAATGCAATGTGGCAAACTTCAGTGTTGTCTTATTTTAAGTCATCCAACCTTCAGCAACCAGCACCCTGATCAGTCAGCAGCCATGAACATCCAGGCAAGACCCTCCACCAGCAAAAAGATTATGACTCAGTGAAAGCTTAGATGATGGTATGTATTTTTTTTTAAGCATAAAGTGTTTTTTTAATTAAGGCATGTACATTATTATGTTTATACATAATTCGATTACTCACTTAATAGTCTACAGTATAGTGTAAACATAACTTTTATATGCCCTGGGAAACCAATTATTCATTTGGTTTACTTTATTGTGTTATTTGTTTTTTTGGGAACTGAACCTACGATGTCTCTGAGGTATTGCCTGTACAGAACATTTCATCAAAAAGCTACAAAATACACATTCTTCCCAAGTGTCCATGGAATATTCTCCGGGATAGATCATACCTGAGGCCAAAAAATAAGTCTTAATAAATTTAAAAAGTTTGAAATCATATCAAGCATCTTTTTCAACCACAATGGTACGAAACTGAAAATCAGTTACATGGAAAGAACTAGAAAAGTCACAAATACGTTGAGATTAACCAACATGCTACTGAACAACCAATGGATCAAAAAAGAAATCAAAAGAAAAATAAAAAGATACCTTGACACAGATGAAAATTGAAATACAAATGCTAAATCTTATGGGATGCAGCAAAAGCAGTTCCAAGAGGAAAGTTCATCATGACAAACAAGAAAAATCTCAAATAGACGACCTAACTTTACACCTCAAGGTACTATAAAAAAATAAGAAAGCCAAAGTTAGTAGAAGGAAATAAAAAATATCAGAGTGGAAATAAATGGAATAGAGGATTAAAAAAAAAAAAAACAACAGAAAAGCTCAGTGAAACTAAGACCTAGTTCTTTGAAAAGATAAACAAAATAGATAAACTTTTAGCTAGACTCACCAAAAAAAAAAAAAAAAAGAGAGAGGAACCAAATAAATAAAATCAGAAATGGAAGAGGAAATGTTAGAATTGGTATCAGAAATACAAAGATTCGGATTGTGGAGGGATGGTGCAATATGTGATGGGGATTAAAGAGTACACTTATCATGATGAAAAAAATAAATAAAATAAAAACAATACAGTATTGTATGTCAATTAAATCTCAATAAAATTGCAAAAACAGAAAAATACAAAGAATCATAAGAGTACTATGAACAATTATCTTGCAACAAATTGACAGCCTAGAGAAAATGGATAAATTCCTAGAAACATGTAACCTTCCAAAATTGATCATGAAAAAATAGAAAATTTGAACAGACTGATTACTAGGAAGGAGATTGAATCAGTAATCAAAAACCTCCTAATAAGCAAAAGTCCAGGATCAGACAGTTTGACTGATGAATTCTACCAAACATTCAAAGGAGAATTAATACCAATCCTTCTCAAACTCTTCCAAAAAATAGAAGAGGAGGGAAAATTTTCAAACTCATTTTATGAAGCCAGCATTACCCTGAAACCAAAACCAGACAAGGACACCACAAGAAAAGAAAATTACAGGCCAATATCCTTGATGAACATAGCTGCAAAAATCCTCCACTAAATACTAGAAAATGAAATTCAACAATACATTGAAAGAATCAGAGAGCATAATCAAGTGGGATTTATTCCAAGTATGCAAGGAAAGTTCAACATCGGCAAATCAACTAATGCGCTATACTACATTAACAAAATGAAGGATAAAAATTATATGAAATTATCTCAACAGATTCAGAAAAAGCATTTGACAAAATTCAATATCCATTTATCATAAAAACTCTCAACAAAGTGGGAATAGAGAAAACATACCTCAGCATAATAAAGGCCTTTTATGACAAGCTAACAGCTAACATTATATTCAACCGTGAAAAGCTAAAAACTTTTTCTCTAAGATCAGGAACAAGACAAGCATGCCCATTCTTGATCATAATACTATTTGAATATAACCACTTATATTCCTAGCCAGAGCAATTATGTAAGAAAAAGAAATAAAAGGCATCCAAACTGAAAAGGAAGAAGACATACTGTCACTATTTGCAGATGACATGATATTAAATATGGAAAAGTCTAAAGACTTCACTAAAAAAATTGTTAGAACTAATAAATGCATTCAGTAAAGTTGAAGGATTCAAAATCAACATACAAAAATTTGTAGCATTCCTAGGCACCACAAATGAACTATTAGAAAAAGAAATTAAGAAAACAATTCCATTTACAACTGCATCAAAACAAAATACTTAGCAATAAATTTAACCAAGGTGGTGAAAGACCAGTAAACTGAAAATTATAAGACATTGATGAAATTGAAGACACAAAGAAATGGAAAGACATTCTGTGCTCATGGATTAGAAGAATAAATATTGTTAAAATGCCAATACTACCCAAATCTACAGATTGAGTGCAGACTAGACAACCCAGGAACAAACCCATACATATACGGTCAATTAATTTGTGACAAAGGTGACAAGATTATACAATGGGGAAAGACAGTCTTTTCAATAAATGGTGTTGGGAAAGCTGGACAGCCACATGCAAAAGAATGAAACTAGACCACTATTTTGTACCATACACAAACATTAACTCAAAATGCATTAAAGACTTGAATATGAGACCTGAAACCATAAAATTCTTGAAGAAAACATAGGCAGTAAGCTCCTTGACATTAGTGTTGGCAATGCTTTTTGGATTTGACACCAAGAACAAAGGCAACAAAAACAAAAATAAATAAGTGGGGTCACATCAAGCTAAAAAAAAGCTTCTGTGCAGCAAAGGAAATCATCAACAAAATGAAAAGCAATCTATGGAATGGGAGAAAATATCTGATAAGGGTTTAATATCCAAAACATATAAAGAACTTATACAAGTCAACAACTACAATAACAACACACAACAACAATAGCCAAATAATCCAATTAAAATGGGCAGAGTATCTGAATAGACATTTTTCTTTTCTTCTTTAAAAAAATTTTTAGAGTATATTTGACACACAATGTTATATTAGTTTCACATGCACACCACAGTGATTTAACTTCTCTATATGTTATGCTCTGCTCACCACAACTGCAGCTGCCATCTGTCACCATATAATGCTATTACAATATCATTGACTATATTCCCTATGCTGTGCTTTTTATTCCCATGACTTCATTCTATAACTGGAAGCCTATATCTCCTACCCCCCTTCACCTATTTTGCCCATCCTCTGACCCTGTCCTCTATGGCAACCCTCAGTTTGTTCTCTATATTTGCAGGTGAATAGACATTTTTCTAAAGAGGACATACAAATGGCCCACCGGTACACGAAAAGATGCTCAACATCACTAATCATTAGGGAACTGCAAATCAAAACCCCAGTATAGATCACTTCACACCTGTTAGAATGGCTATTACCAAAAAGACAAGAAATAACAAGTGTTGGTGAGGATGTGGAAAACAGGAACACTTTTGAACTGTTGTTGGGATTGTAAATTGGAGCAGTCACTATTAAAAACAGTATGGGATTTCCTCAAAAAGTTAAAAATAGAATTACCATATGATCCAGCAATTCCACTCTGGGTATTTATCTGACAAAAACAAAAACACTAATTTGAAAACATATATATACTTGTTGTTCACTGTAGCATTATTTACAATAGCCGTGGCATGAAAACAACCTAAAATGCCCACTGATGAATGGATAAAGAAAATGTGTTTATATATATGTAATGGAATATTATTCAGCCATAGAAAAGAATGAAATATTGCCATCGGCAACAATATGGATGGACATGAGGGTATTATGCTAAATGAAATAATTCAGATGCAAAAAGATAAATACCATATGATCTCACTTTTATATGGAATCTAAAAATAACCTCTGAGCTCATGGAGATAGAGAAAAGATGGGTGGTTACCTGAGGCAGGGGCATGTGGGTGGTTGAAACGGGTGAAGGTGGTCCAAATCTACAAATTTCCACTTAAATAAGTAATGGGGATGTAATGTACAGTATGGTGACTATAGTACTGCACTGCATATTTGAAAGTATCTATGAGAGTGGATCTAGAAAGTTCTCATCACAAGAAAAAAATTTAACTGTCTATGGTGATGGATGTTAACTGTACCTATGGTGGTGATCATTTTACAATACATACAAATATTGAGTTATTATGCACATCTGAAACTAATGTCATGTCCGTTATACTTCAGTAAGTAAATAAAGGCAGTTGAGAATGGAAAAAAAAGAATTAAAAATAAAGGTACTGATTTGCAAAAAAAGAAAAAAAAGAAGTAACTAACATACTGTTTAAAAATAAGTTTACCTTAAGTTTCCTGGTGTTTTGGACAGCTTCTGAATGTTCAAATTAAAGGAATATTTTCCTTGGTAAAGAGGCGGTACAGGTTTGGCTCGGGGGACAGGAATGACCTCAGCATTATCTGGAGACCGAGACTATTTCCTGGATGCCAAGGGATGGTCTTTGCGTTACCTGAAATCCTTACAAGACCATGGTGGAGGCTTCTATAACAGCCTTGTAGTCCTTCCAGTCAGATCTGACAGACAACCACATGGAAACACACACACTCACTTACTTTACCAAAATTAAACTATTTAAATGTATCTTTCATGAAAAACCACCAAGTAAAGCAAGGGTTGAATGGTTAAAAAAAAGAAAAAGAAAAAGAAGAACCTTCTGGATTTCGGCTTTGGCAAATTCCTTCTGTTTCTATCCTCTGGTACAGGATCCCCTCAAACCCGTCGGTGTTGTCCCCCATCTTCAAATTCTTCAGGCGCAGCTCCTCACACTTGCTTTTCATAAGCAGGTACTCCTTTTGTGTCGCTTCCACTGCTGTGTCCAGGTCCTCTGGCTGTACCGCAGCTCGTCCACGATGGGTAACCATGGGCAGCAGCAAACTCCCAGGCCTGAGAATACACGGGACGGAGGACACACAGGAACGTTTGAAGCTTTTAAGGAATCAAATTCTACCAGCTTTGCCTCAGGAAAAGTTCTTGAGGAAGGTGCGACCGCATGGTGCGCACTACTTGTCTCAGGCCTCACCGACGCCGGTCTCTGAGGGCGGTCCTTCGGAGGCGGGTCGACCGTGAGGTAAAACGACTGTTTCTTCAAGGGCGACTCCTTAAACAAGGAAGTCCCATACTGCTTCAGATTGTTTACCTGAGCCCCGGTGCCGAGAGCCTCAGCGGGTTCCTGCAAGCGCTGCTCCCTCAGGATCCCGGGAAGCGCTGACTCCCGCGGAGGAGGCGGGGTACAGGCTGAGCCCACGCAGCGTGCCGTTCTCGACCGGACCGCTGGCGGGAGTCCGGGCGCGGGAAGACTGGCGGGTCCCTCCTCGCCCGCCCCCGCCGAGGCCCCGCAGTGGTCTGCACCCCAGAAGTGTCATCCGCTGAGGTTGAAAGCACCGGCTTGCTGGGAGGTGAGTCTTCTTCCGCCACAGTCACCACACTCGGTTGCTCCACCACAGGCCGGGTTGGCCCGCTCTGGGGGCGTCCTTGGGGCCCGGCTTCTCCACCATTTCCTTACAGGTTAAAGTGTGGGCCATCCAGCTTGTCCCACTGCAGGTTGCAAGACCCCCCGGGGAGCGGAAACGGGGCCCTCGCCTGCCACCTCAGGGGGCCTTTTCCTGTCTCGCCTCCCGTCTCCTCGAGGGGGGGGGTTGAGGCAGGGACTCTTTTCATGATGGGGGTGGCTCTTTGTGGCGGCGTGGTCAGAGGAGTCAAATTCGAGCCTTATGGTCCTCTCCTTGAAGAGGTGGCCATTTGGCTGTTGGCCTCTTTCTTCTGAGGACTTGGGGACATGGCCCCTCCATCCTTCAGAGGTCCCGCCTGGGCGATGTTCCAGGACCAGAAGCGTCCTCTGGGCAGGTCTGCGCTCGCTAGCTCATTCGGGGAGAGCATCGGTTGGCGCTTGGCCTAAGAAGTGGCTCCCGGCCTAATAAGCAGAGACCTGGGGCAAGCTTCCAGGAGCTGCGCTGTCAGGGTCCTCTGTTTTTTCTTGGGGCTCCAACCCTGGTAAGGTCTAATAGGATTAAGGAGGTGGATGTAATGCTTTTCTCTAAGGAATATGAATGAAGATTTTCCTCCAAGCCTTACTCAGGGCTGCAAGATGCATCCATTCGCCTGGAGATGCCACTTGGTTTTCAAGACTCCCCAGAGTCTGGGGGACAGCTTGAGGGATCCAGGGCCAGCCAGGGGAGTCCAGGCAAGCCCACTGGAACCCCTGTCTTCAGAGGCCGATCTTATATACCCTAGAGGGGGTTCTGCATTGGTCACTGCTGGTTTCTGGAGAATTCCATTGGTCGTTTTGGTGTGCACTTCCTTGGTGAACTGTTAGTTCTCCTTCTGGGTCCAGATTTGATGAGAGTTTTCTAATCCAGTGGTATCTTCCAGAGCAAACAAGCCTCAAGTTTGCTGCTTAAAATCCTGTTTCTGTGCTTTGCAGAGATGTCCGAAAAGTTGTCTTCGTAGCCTTGGCTGTGTTCTTGGGTGGCACATTTTCTTTCTGCAACACAAGAACATGATTTTCTGGTGTGTGTGAGACCGAGAGAGAGAGAGAGAGAGAGAGAGAGAGAGAACATCAAAACAGGAGTCATAGGAGAGCAAGCATTGCAAGAGACCGGGTGGAAGATTTATTGTCTTTCCTGACAGCGCCTCAAAAGTCACAGTTACACTGCACTCTATTGGTCAACAGCAAATCACTTAAGGCGTAAGGAGGGCCATGGTGATTAGACTCCACCTCTTGATAGAGGTGTGGCAAAGTCATGTGTCAGAAGAATGACTGCTATAGAAGGTATTGTTGAAAACATTAAGTACAGTCTGTCACCAGAGTCAACCAGCTAGTGAATGTCCTTTAAAATGCTTACCAAAGAGACAATGCTGTATGTGTACTATGCTTCTTTTCCTTTAATATTTAATCTTGGAAATCTTTCTTATGTTAACTGTAGATCAAATTCATTCTTTCTAATGATTTCAGGGTGTTCTATTCCATGGGTTATCATTATTTTAAAAACTACTTTCATACTTCTGGAAATTCAGGTTTTTCTTTTTCTTTTCTTTTCTTTTTTTTTTTGGCTAACAGAAAGGAATCTTGTGATGAATATCCTTTTAGATATTTTCATGAAATTTTGCAAGATTATCCTTTGGGTAAATTCTTTGAAATGGAATTGGTGCTTTGGAAATATATGCTTTGACATATGCTAAAGTTTATGATAGATATTGCCAAATTTCCTCTCCAAAGGCCATGCTAATTTACATTGTTATCAATAGTGAATGAAAGTGCCTTGTTTCCCTTGGTCTGTACTTGGTATTAATATCTTTACTAATCTGATAGATGAAAAATAATATCTCATTGTTATTTTGATTTCTCTTTCTTTATATATGAATGAGGCTGAGCATTTCTCCCTGAGCTTATTGGCTTTTCAAAATTTCATTTTTACGTGGAGGTGGGAGAGGGCTATTATCAGTTTATATTATCTTTTCTTCTTGTTAATATGAGCTTTTGAATATTAAAAATTAGTGTTTTATCTGTCATATATATTGCACACTTTCATCCATCTTGTCATTTGCTTAAGGTATTTATTTGCTGTGATTTCAAAGGATTTTTCTGTGATTTAAGTGATGAATCTTACACATTTTATTTATTTATTTATTTATTTTTAAAGATTTTATTTGTTTGAGAGAGAGAGAGCAAACACAAGCAGGGGTAGCTGCAGAGGGAGAAGCAGACTCCCCGCTGAGCAGGGAGCCCGATGTGGCGCTGGATCACAGGACCCTGGGATCATGACCTGAGCCGAAGGCAGATGCTTAACTGACTGAGCCACTCAGGTGCCCCTAATCTGATACATTTTAATGTATGGGTTATGCAAACTATAACTGTCTTATATTGCTAAATTATAAACCCAACTCCATATGGTACATTTGATTGGCAAAATTTAGGCCACATGGTTATGCCTTAGGTATAAGGGATCCCAGGAATGCAGAAAATTGGACTTAAAATAAGTTGGCAGCCATGAAGGTCCACTTCAGCCTCCATCTATTCTCTTCTGATTTGTTACTAAGTTTTATGTATTGTTTGTTGGGGACAGAGATATATTTGTTATCTACATAGTTCCTAAGAAAAGTAGAATTTTCTAGCACATTGCTGAGGTTAGAAAGTCCTCTCATGCCTATTTATCAGGAGACAAAAAGGAACTTGAATACAGTAGTCCCTCCCTCCCCCCTTATCTGTGGTTTCTCTTTCCATCAAATCAGTTACCAACAGTCAACTGTAGACTATGGCTAGGTCAGTAGTAGCCTCCTGCTATGTCACTATGCCTACATTCTTCACCTCACTACATCTACTGGGTGTCTTGAAACATATCTCCTATAGATAAGGGGCAACTACTGTGTATCTGTTGGTTTTGCCTCTAGTATGCAGATGAGGTAAATATACTTACAGTAGAGAATTTTCAAGGTGAATAACTCATCTGAAGTTGCATTTTTGGAATTCAGCATAGACAGAGTTAATTCATGTATGATTTAGTTATTTTTATTCAAAACTAAATATTTGAAAACTTAGATCCAATTTAATACACCCTTGTTGAACATACATTATGAATAAGGCCTTGTGCTCTCTCTACATTCACTGAAGTTAGGAGAATTCTTTTCCATCCTGTAATAACATTTTCAAGTTATATAGCTTAGTATTCAGGAAGAGGATGAGAAAATACAATTGTTCTTATTAAAAGCATCTAATTTTGGCAACTTTTTGGTGGTCTTTTGAGCCAAAGTATATTTATTGCTGCCACAGAATAATTGAACACAGTCATAAAGAAAGAAATTACATATATAAAATTAAGTAGAAATGATTAATCTCTTAAAGCACCCTAGTATATTGAATTATTAAGTAAAAAAAATGTATTGACAGTACACCTGTCAGCTTTAAACTATACTTTCCTTTGTAGTGCTACTAAACATGTAATTTGGGGGGGATTTCAAGTGTCACTAAGTCACAATTTAGACACTCAGTTGGCATATATAAGATTTTTACTCTTAAATTTATTACTTTGACTGCTTTTATTTATTACTTTCATTACTTTTCTGTAAACATGAACAGATCTTAAAGAGCATCACATCCAGGTACATGAAGACAGAAATAGTCTGTAATAGGAATGCAATAAGAAATTCTAATCACCCTTGGGTTTTCTTAATTTTCATGGAAAATCTATTTTGAAATTGAATATCTTTTGATTAAAAAATAATTATCAACTCTATTATCATATCTAATGTAAAGGGATTTTTAAGTGGGTGAAATAAAACAAAAAGTAAATCCACTTTTCTCAATTATTAGGGGTATATATTTTTGTTTGGGGATATTTGGGAGTGAGTCAGTTATGGTCAGGTGTACAGCTGGATTTCAGAGTCAATGCAGAGGAAAGGAAGTAGAGAAAACAGCACTAAGTTATGAAATATGACTTATAAAGACCACATCCTTTTTATTTTATTTTTCTTAAAGATTTCATTTGTTTATTTGACAGAGAGAGACAGTGAGAGAGGGAACACAAGCAGGGGGAGTGAGAGAGAGAGAAGCAGGCTTCCTGCTGAGCAGGGAGCCCGATGTGGGGCTCGATCCCAGGACCCTGGGATCATGACCCGAGCTGAAGGCAGATGCTTAACGACTGAGCCACCCAGGCGCCCCAAGACCACATACTCAGAAAAAGTAAAGCAGAGCTATGCACCCATCCAGTCATTTATCCTATATTCTAGAAAAGTGTCATGGAATACACTTTATCAGTGTGGTGACTAAAGTTCCAGGATTAGTAATATTTTTAACAAGATAGCTTAAAAGGTTTTGTCCCTTGTCTATAGCACAATGCTTGTGGCTGTGCTCTCATCAAATAGCCTCTCATGGAAGTATTCTGGACACAGAGTTCCTATGTTAAACAGTGACTAAGGTTGAAGAAAAGGGAGCAGACCATAGCTTACAATGCATTAATTAACCAGAAAAATAGGCTGTAACTGGATAGTTAAAATTGGATTCCATTTTTACTACCTCTGGTGGGAGTGATAATATGTAACTATAGCTAAAACTGACTAGTACTTTCTCTGTTCAAGTTTCTGTAGCCAGCCTTTAGATGCATCATCTTATTCAACCTTCATCTTCATTCAACCTTCAGCAGCCTTGTGAGAGTGGTGCTTTTATCATCCCTATTTAAGAGATGGGGAAACAAAATCTTTAAGAGTTTAAAAATATACCCAATATTATATGGGCAGAGAATGACTAAGCTAGGATTCAAATCCAGTTTTATAAGACTGCAGAACTTCAAATCACTGAATTTTACTGCTCTTTCCATAGCATCTTTTTATGTAATAAATATATCACTACTCTAAATCCCTAAAGTGGGGAAAAAATCAAGGGGAAATTTGTTCTACTTTCAAATTTAAAAATTTAGTCCTTAGGAAGAATAGACTACTCTAAATAAGATAGATCTAGTATTTATTTATTCATTTCAATTAACATTTATTGAACACCTACAGTAAGCCAGGCCTTCTGCATATTATACCTCTTCCTAAAGATATTACAGTCTAATAGGGAGATTAAAAGACAAGTGTGATTGAATTTCAGAGATTCCATAACACAGATCTGATCAGGGAAATAAAGAAGCCAAAGGTAAAAAGTGATTATATTAGAATACAAGTGGTAATAGTTGGAAGTGGGATAGGAGTTTCTTGAGAAGAAAGTTTTTATGAGATAAATTCCTGAAATGAGTCTTCACAGGAAAATATATCTTTGCCAGTCCACCTGAAGGTAGGGGATAGGGTAGGATGAGGGTCATTAGGTAGTACTAGTCAGGGATACAGATGGGGTAAGAAAAAAATCTTGGATAGAGGAAACTATTAGAAAAGGTATGGAGACATGGAAGAGCATTGACTGCTCTGGACACTGTAAAATCTAGGAACTCCTTGTTTTAAAAGGAAGATGAAGAAGAAGGAGGAGGAGGAGGCAGCGGGGAGGAGGAGGGGGTGGGGGAAGGGAAGTGGAGGGAAGAAGAAGGAGAAAGACCAGACGAAAAAGATGAAGAAGAAGGAGTTGGAAAGAGTGAAAGATAAACCTGGAAAGCAAATCAAGAGTCTTGACTTTAATCTGTATGATAAAAAGAGTTACTGATGAATTTTAAGCCATGAAAAAAAATCATCAAATTTATGTTTTGGAAATATCACTGATATATAAAAGATGAATTTGAATTATTGGGAAAGTGTTATGGAAATTTAGTCTACAGAGAAGAAGAGATAGAAGAAATATCTGTGCAGTATGAAAATAAGTTGATAACTCCCATCCCCATATCATGTAATCATTATAATTCCATACCTACAGGGCTATATTTCATTAACACAGCACATTGTCTGGCAAATAACACAGCTCAATATGTATTTGGCTCACAATTATGGCCTTGAGGTAATTTAAAGGAAAGAAATAATTGTTCAGTAGAATGAATTTTCAAATGATTTTAGGGGATCATGGGAACTTTAACACATTACTCTTCATACTCTTCATCACTTACTCCTGAGGAGTACACCATCAAGGTGAAAGTGAACACAATGAAAAATATATCACATTGGTGTTTCAAATGTCACTGTATGTGCCCAGTAGGAGGGAATGGAGAGGGACTTAAAATAATCAATTTATGACTTTGTTTGCAAAAAATTCCTTTTGAAAATAGCTTTTGAGTAAATTACCTTCTAAAATCTCTAACCACTTTGGGAAATATGATTTTCTATTTTAAAATCACTTTTGAACCTGAGAGAAATAAAAGATTTAATGAGTCTTAGAATCATAGTTGCAAATCTTCATATTGTACTGGTTATACTCTCTGAAATGTATCGCCCAGCTATGTCAAATAATTTATTTGTTTTAAAAGTGAAAAATGCTTCTGGATTAGAATGGTAAATCTCATTTCATTTCTTACTTATAACATCCGCATATCCATTATTGTACTATTGTTGTTTATCAGTGAAATTGTGGAAAACTATTTCAGGGTTCTTTGTGAATAAATAACAGTTAAAAGATGATAGAGTTTGCTTTGTTATCCAGATTCAAATTATGCTGAAATAATTATTACTTAGAGGGAGTACATGACTCCCTCCCAACTCAAAGTGCATAGCCATTCAACAAGGGAGGAGTGTCTGTAGACCCTCTTAGGTTTGTAACACATAATGCATAATAGAACCATCAAGACTGGGCAGTACTTCTGCCTCAGTCCTCCCTGAAATCACACCAGCATTCTTACAATTCACTCTTTGAAAATAATGGCAGGTTTAGGCTATGACATTGTTTCTAGGTTGCAAGGAGACAAAAAATTTTCAAGGTACCAGAGTATTTCCATAACAAAATAACGAATATATTTCTTTATATATTCATCTAGCAAGGCTGGAAGACATTTCCTTACTACTTACCAAGGTCATGATTTTCCTTTGCTTTTCCTTTACGACTTTATGTTAAAATATTGCCATCTTGAATTTTCATCTTTAATCATTCCTTCTTACTTGGCCTAGAAATATGCTCACATTTTGCATATCTAAAAATTCTTTCCCTTAAGGGTTTTTGAACACCTAAAATTAATATCCTTTCTCTTTCTCTTTTTTCCCTTACTATAATAATTGCTGTTCCTCAGTCTCTTATTTCTGGGAGAAACAATAGTTTTCTATCTTTCAAACATCAAAACTGAGTCATATCAACTCCTTTACCTTCAAAGTTCTCTTCCAGTCAGTCACATGGTCTATAGATCTTTACCTATCAATTTTTCCCCCATATCTGTCTTCTTTCTGATCTTGCTGTCCAGGAGGAAACTTTTATAATCTCTTATCTGAATTATTGTAATTGTCTTTGCTGGGGAGGAAAAATTTTCCTCTATCCTTCAAGCTTCTGGTTGGTCTAAGAATCAAATTGATATGAGACAGATTAACAGGAGAAATCAAATTTAATATTGTACGTATGGGAATCCCTATAAACATAAGATTCCAAAGACAGGCAAATGAGATATATATGTCATCCTGAACTAAGAAGAAAGGGTTATGGGCTGGGACTTAAAAGGGAAGGAGAGCAATTCACAGGAAGATGAAAATGAGTTCATATCCATAAACAAATGTTTCCTGGGCCATACAGAAACAATGGGACATAGAAAGGAATTTTAACAAATAGACTTTGCTAAATTTCTTCCTGTCCGTTACCCTAGTTAATATTATACTATATTTATCTATGGTTATAGCTCTCTTCCTAGAGTAGGTTCTCTATCTAAATTCTTTTAGACAGTTGGGAGAAGGTCAAAGTTTCTTCCTGAGTTTTTTGGGCTTTTATTGTTTTCAGTTCAAAATGATATGTATGCAAAAGTGACAAATTTTGGGGCGACTGGTTCTGAACCCCTACCTCTTCAAACTGCATTTTTCACTTTAGAACCCCTTCTTTTGAGCTATTCTAAACAAACCTGCAAGGTTAATTTTCCTAAAGCACAGCCCTGAATGCGTAATACTCATGCTAGTAACAATAACAACAACTACAAAATTCAATTGTTTCTCATTTTCTTCTGAATTCTTTACCTAGCATCCATAACCCTTCCAATTCTGGAAAGTTTGAAACCTATTTTCACAGTTATATTTCTCACTTTTCTTTTTTTTGTGCATCCTATTTGCTTTCCCATTTTATTCCCACTTCCCATCACCTCAGGCTTTCCACCCCTATGCTTTTTTTGTCTGTTCTTCTCTTTGTCAGAAATCCTGTGTTCTTCAGTTGAATTCTTATTTATCATTTTAAGATTCATCCCAAATCCCATCTTCTCTATATTTTTTCCCTCAAATTCCTTGATAAGTTGTCTCTGTCCTATGAACTGAGTTTTAAAAAACAATTTTTGTTTTTGGTAGAAACAAGTTATCTGGGCAGAAGTTTTCTTTTGATCCAGTTATTTTCTTCTGCATAAGGTCATTAACACAAGAAAATTTGTAGAGGCGGGCTGACTGCATTTTTTGGACTCAGAGAAAGTTTGGTTGTCGATGGAATATTTTAGATATTATCATTATTCATCTACACAAGTCCCCCTCTTGTTTATTTATTTATTCCCCTTCATCCCCATTCCTTTTTGCCATTTCTCTCTGCTCATGTAATAAGTGCAAATAAATTGTGTCTTTTGTTTATGTGTTCTTATAAAATGAGCACTGTTGGTGCAAATATATTTAAATGGTTTTCTGTTATATATCTAATTTTATCTTATTTTTTATCTGTGTTGCAATGTGACTATTGTGACTAGTTTACTTATTCTAACCAATGCCTAGTACTCCACATAGCTGTTTTTCAGATATACATGTTTATCTTCATAAAAGTTATTAAAGTATAGAAATGCCTTTACGTGGATTGATAAATAGTCTCTACTTAGGGTTTCCTGAGGGCCCCTTCACTAGATCTTTGGATCTGTCCAGAATCCAGCATCTACAGGGTTACACTGAGCCCTCTTTTGCGGGGGGGGGTGGGGGGGGAGGTGTCTGGTTCTCTAGGACCCTGCTCCAGTGCTCAGGCTGGTATTCATTTTGACTGACTGGGGCTGATGTTATGAAATTTGCTACATATTTTGAGCATCACCCTAATTGGTGTGAATCTACCATATTTTGCTTATTTGTTCTTCCAGTGACAGACAACTAGATTGCTTCCAATTTGCTGCAGCCTCAAACAGTGCTTGGTGAACATCTTTGTATATGTCCCCTTATGGACATGTGTGAGAATCTCTTGTGATATACTGTTTCTTGTGATACAGAATTTCTGGGTCATACGTTAAAGCTGGGTTGTTGACCCATCATCATTCGCACAGGAATGAGCAAACAAAGCCCCAGGGAAGCAATCTCCTTTTAGGCAGTAGGGTGGGATTTTCATAAAATCTACTGTAGAGAACTTAATCACATGGTCACAAGTAGCTGCAAGGGAGATGTAGTTTCTAATTGTTTTGCTATGTGCTCAGATAAAATTATTACCATATAAGAAAAGGAGATAGATTTCATATAACAATTAACAGTCTGCCATGCAAGCAAGAAAGGGTTAACTTAGCAGGCCAGGGTTGCTCAAATTCTGCACATTCAGAAGAAAAGCTTGTCTTCAGGACTGACCCTTGATCAGTTCTTGGGAGATGAGCTCTGAGTCCTTGGAATATTTTGCCTGATAAGTGTTTTTGTATGCCTGCGGCCCTAGTCCTTGAGGTAACAGTTTGATCATCTAATTTATGTAAACAATGTGGTTTATGATAAACACTTGTTTGTGCTTTGTGAGGGGCTAGAGTCTAAGTAGCTGAGGTTGGTCATGCAAGCAAGTACCACATGCCTATGTTACTGCCCTCAGTAAACACCTTGGACTCCAAGGCTCAGGTGAGCTTCCCTGGTTGACAGTGTTTGGCACGTGTTGTCCCACACTGTTGCTGGAAAAATTGAATGTATCCATGTTATTCCACTGAGAGAGGATACCTGGATACTTGTGTCTGGTTTCTCTTGGAGTTTGCACCATAAGCCTTTTCCCTTTCCTGATTTCAGTTGACATCTTTTTGCTATAATGAACCATAAATATAAGTTTATTTTCTGAGTCTGGTGATCTTTCTAGCGAATCCTCAAGCCTAAGTGTGGTCTTGGTGATTCTTGACACAAACCCAAAGTTTAGTCTTAAAATGCTGAAAAAGAAGAAATTCAGTACTTTAAAACACTTACAACACAATGCATAGAATTTTGGAATTTCACCTCTCCCCCACTCCCAATTTAAAGTTTCTGAGAATAAATTGAGTATATGAGAAGTTGCATTAATTCTTTCAAATCACAAGGATACTCTATAGCTCAGTAAATATGACAGAGTCGCATTAGAGAGTTATGCAGCATCAAATACATCCATAAAACTCATTCAGAGTCAAACTGATCAGGTCTTACCACTGAGGTTGGAGAAAGGCAGGCATCTTCAAGTACCAGTTTGCCACACTTGGTAAGGTTCACAGTTCACTGCTTGAGGGAGCTATCTTAAGGAGAGAATTGGAAAAATAACACCCTTTTTACTAGTTATCATTTGAGTTGGCATGGAAGCATTGTTTCAATAAGTTGGCATGGTAACTATCTTCTCCAAGATCCTGAAGAACCTGAAGAGTAGAGCTTGAAATTTTGATGCACATTTTAGAAGGTTGCTAATCCCTGATACAACAGAATACTTTTGTGATTTGGATTCCTATTTATTCTCCTCTTTATAGTTATGCACTTTTCTTGAAAAGAAATATTTCCTCCTTATTATTCTAAATATATTACTCTAACTTGAGCATCTAACACAATCATTTTGCATGATAATTGTCTTCAAAGCTTTTCAATTTATTTATATAGTGGTGGTAAAATTGTTTCCTCTTGGGCTAATACTAATTCCTATTGACCATATAGTCTACTTTCTATTCTCTATGTTTATTTTCACCTATTAAAATGTACTCATTTTAATAATATCAAATATAAAACATGCCACAAGTTTATTTTGTTTTGAGTCTGCAGGTACCACTGAAATCCTAGTACTTAGGTAAAAGAAATAAAGGTGAATGCTTGGGTAAATAGAGGTTAGTACTGTCAAACACTCAATGCACACTCAGTTTATGATATCTTTTAAAATTTGAGAAGAATGGTTATGGGAATAAAGACAGAACGTAAGTTGCCTATGAACTCTCAGGATTTGATAATTTAATGGTTTATTTTTGTTTAGCCTAAGTTTTAGGTTGTACCATATGAAACTGCCATTTTTATAAGTGAAAATGATTGAATATTAGTAATTACATACAGTTCAACCCAATATATTAATGTAATTTTTTCAGGATATAGTGACCACTATAGTATGATTCCAAAGCAACTGTGACTGTAAGTTTCTTAATGGCAGGATTCATATCTGGTTCATCTTTGATGTCTCTTCAGTTTTTTGAAGACATCTTTGTATATAATATAATGCATACTTATGGGGAATATTTGTAACTTTTCTGGCTAGCTAACATTAATTTCCTTTCCTGATGGCACCCTGCCTCTGTTTTGTGGAATTTTCTCTCTTCCATCATGTGTATTCTTGGTGGGAGGTAATACTGGTAATAGTCTCCCCCTATGAAGGCAGAAGTATTGAGGACCTCCCTCTCACTGCTAAGTAATGGGCTTGTGAACCTAAGCTAGGTTGATTGGCCACCTGGAGAACTTTAAAACATAAGCAAGTAATGCCAGAATGGGAAGAGTAGTTGAAGTAACAATGGAGTAATCATCAGAACATTTGATGATCACAACTGCTCTTTGGTTTCTGCTGCCTTTTCTCTGTTGCCTCTTAGCTCCTGCCCTGTGGGCTCCTAATACATTTTCCATCAATTGCTTTTATTTTAAATTAGAATTTATTTCTATTGCTTATAACCAAGAACTCTACTGATAGGACATTTGTTGTTCTACTTATTAACTTATAATCATGAATCATGAATGGGTAAATATGAGTAAATAATTAAGTAAATCAGGTTCTATGAAAAGTGAAGAAAGTACTAATTACCTAATAAGGCTCCAAAAATACCTAACTTACCTGTAAAGCAATTCTTACAGAAGAATTTTACAGGAATAATCTACTACTCAAATATGTTGAAGAATGATTTTTTTTCTTCAGAATTTTTACAGCTGTCTCCTTTCTGATATTTATTTCAGTCAGCTTCAAATGGACTAGAGAAGGACTAGATTCAGAATAGTTGAATGATTAACTCCCTACTTCCTAATATTCAATCATTTAATCAATCAGTTGATCATTCAGTAGACATTTATTGAGTCCTTAATATGTCCCAGGCATTATGCTTTGCCTTGTACATACAAGGTTAAATAAACAATAGGTGATGATGGCAAGGTACCTTTCCTAAGGAGGAATCAGTCTAGTACTGCAGCAAGAAGTACATATGATGAAATAGCATAAGCTCTGTGTTGGAGTTTTGTGCAAATGCAATAGAAGCCTAATGGAGGAGCACCTAAATGTCTGGGAAGGGTCTCATTGATGTCTTCTATTCTTTACTCAAACCTAGTGAGTATCATTATGATAGTTGTTTTAAATTCTCCATTAGGCATGTTACTTATATCTGTTTCATTTAGATCTCTGGCCGTGGCCTTATCTCATTCTTTTATTTGGGATAAATTCCTCTGTCTTGGCATTCTGTTTAAGTCTTGGACTTCTTTCTGTTAGAAAAGCCAGTTATGATTCCTGCTCCTGAAAGTAAAGGCTTTATGAAGAAGAGGTCATGTAGTGCCCAAGGCCTAGAGCTTCAGGGAGTGTCACTGGTGTGTGCTACTTATGCTCTGCTATTGTGTTTTGGCTGCTCTGTCCTTCAGGCCAGTGGTCTGCAGAAGCTCTCCTTGCCTGCTGTGGACAGTGTTTGGTCCCTGGCCTGAATGTGGCTAGTTTTAGCTAGGTGTGCTCTGGTCTGCTTCGGAAATGAGACCTGATACCAAGTCCACCAGAACTGAGGCCCTGCAGAACTCTCTGGTCAGGAGACGTAGTGTGGGCAGTGGTCTGTGCCAGTCTTCTGGGGAAGGGGCCCACTGCACTGGGACTGAGGCAAGCTTGACTGAGAAGGGCACAGGGGATTGGGGCTTGGTGTAAACAAGTTAAGCACCCACTGTCAGTGCTCTGCTGCTTCCTGCAGGTGGCTCTTTGTTTATACTGAGGGGTGGTGAGGGAAATGGCACCAGCCAGCTACTTTGCTCCTGGAGGGGGCGTCTCCATGAATGCTGCCTCTCAGGGATGCCTTCCAAGAAGAGCGAATAATCTCTGCACTGTGTGCCCCAGGCATTCTTCAGATTGCTGCTTCCATGCTGTCTGCCCCTGGGTTGTTTGCCTATCTTTTCTCCAGGAGCAAGGCAGTGACCTCCAGGCTCTATCCCAGCCAAGGCTGCTGACCTTTAAAACTCCAGGCTTTGGGACGCCTGGGTGGTTCAGTAAGTTAAGCGTCTGCCTTCAGCTCAGGTCATGATCCCAGGGTCCTGGGATCGAGTCCCGCATCGGGCTCCCTGCTCTGCGGGGAGCCTGCTTCTCCCTCTGCCTTTGCCTCTCTCTCTCTCATGAATAAATAAATAAAATCTTAAAACTCCAGGCTTTAAGCCTCACTGGTTGTAAGGACTCACAAAATTCAGCCCCTATCGTTTTCCAAGCCAATGGCTTTGGGGAAATGTGTTCTTTCTGTGTTCCACTGTGTGCTCCTCTCTCTCACCCATCTCTGCAACCATGGCTCCCTCCCCTCTGCAGCACTCATGATCTGTTTCTCCCCTAAAACACATCTCCACACTTCCTATCTTCTTTGATGTGGCCTCTTCTCTCCCTTCACTTGTGGAGTTAGTTTTATCAGTCTTCAGGTTGATTTCTGGGGTATTTAGGATGATTTGATAATCACTTACTTCTGTTTGTGGGACAAAATGAGCACAGGTTCCTGAAGAATGAAATAAACAAGATTGGCTTGATGCCATGAACAGCAGGCTGGAAGAAGCAGAGGAAAAATTAGTGACCTAGAAGACAAAATAATGGAAAATAATGAAGGTAAACAATGGAGAAAGAAGAATTATGGAACATGAGAATAGACCTAGGGAATTCAGTGACTCCATCAAACATAATCACATTCATATTATAGAAGTCACAAGAGAAGAGAGAGAAAAGGGGACAGGAAATTTATTTCAAGAAATAATAGCAGAAAACTTCCCTCATCTGGGGAAGGAAACAGACATCCAAATCCAGGAGGCACAGAGAGCTCCCATCAAAATCAACAGAAGCAGGCCAACACTAAGACATATCATAGTTAAATTTGCAAAATATAGTTATAAAGAAAAAAACCTTAAAAGCAGCAAGACAAAAGAAGTCCTTAACTTACAAGGAGAAACCCATAAGGCTGGGTGGAGATTTCTCAACAGAAATTTGGCAAGCCAGAAGGAAGTGGCATGTGCTGAATGGGAAAAATCTGCAGCCAAAAGCACTCTGTCCAGCAAGGCAATCATTCAGAATAAGAGTTTCATAGGCAAACAAAAACTAAAGGAGTTCATGACTACAAAATCAGCCTTGCGAGAATATTAAAGGGGACTCTCTGAGTGCAAAGGAGAGACGAAAAGTGGCAAAGATAAGAAAGGATCAGAAAAAATCTCCAGAAACAATGACAACACAAGTAATAAAATGGCAATAAATAACATATCTATCAATAATCACTTTGAATGTAAATGGACTAAATGTTCCAATCAAAATTGGACACATTTTTGTATCCACATTTGTATCCACATGACACACATAGGGTGTTAGAATGGATAAAAAAACAAGACCCATCTATATGCTGCCTACAAGAACTTTAGTTTTAGAACTAAAGACACCTCCAGATTGAGAGTGAAGGGGTGGAGAAACATTTATCATGCAAATGGATGTCAAAAGAAAGCTGAAGTAGCAATACTTACATCGGACAAACTAGACATTTTTGCTCTTGTATTGTTTTTATCCTGCTTTGCTATCAGGGTAATATTGGCCTCAGAATGATTTTGAATGTATTCCCTCTGTTCTATTCTTTGTAAGATTTTGATAAAGATTGTCATCAGTTATTTTTTTTAATGTTTGGTAGAATTCACCAATGAAACCATGTAGTCTTGAGCTTTTCTGTGCTGGGAGATTTTGATTCCTAATTCAACTTTCATTCTTGTTATTGGTCTAAGATTTCCTACTTCTTGGATTCAAGATTCATGATTCAATTTTGGTAACTTGTATGTTTTTAGAAATTATCTGTTTTTTTCCTCCCTAAGTTATCTGATTTATTAGTATATAATTGTTTATAGTAATCTTTTATCACACTATATCTGTGGTTATCTGTTGGGTTGTTTTCTCTTTCATTTCTCATTTTGGTTTTTGAGTCTTCTCTTTTTTTTTGTAGTTAATGTAATTAAAGCATTGACAATTTTGTTTATTTTTTTTAAAAAAAACTGATCATTGGGGCGCCTGGGTGGCTCAGTCGGTTAAGCGACTGCCTTCGGCTCAGGTCATGATCCTGGAGTCCCTGGATCGAGTCCCGCATCAGGCTCCTTGCTCAGTGGGGAGTCTGCTTCTCCCTCTGACCCTCCCCCCTCTCATGTACTCCCTCTCTCTCATTCTCTCTCTCTCAAATAAAAAAAAACAAAAAAAACGAAAAAAAAACCTGATCATTATTTTCAATGTTATGTTATTGTTTATTCTGGTCTCTATTTATTTCTGATTTTTCATTGTTATTTCCTTTCTCTACTAAATTCCAGCTAAGTTTCTTGTTTTTTCTAGTTCCTTGTGGTGTAATGTTAACTCGTTTATTTGAACTTCTTTTCTTAATACAAACAATTATAGCATAAATTTCACTCTAACATCTGCTTTTGCTGCATCCCCCCCCAAAAGAATATGTTATTGTGATGAGCACTGAGTAACGTATAGAATTATTGAATCATTGTATTGTATACCCAAAACTAATATAATGCTGTATGCTAATTATATTTTAATAAAATAAATAAATAAAATTAAAAATAATAATAAAAATAAATAAATGTCTGGGAAGGAGGAAAATAAGTATGTCAAAGCAGAAAATGTGATGCATTGTATTGAAAGAAGGAAAAGATTTTTACAAGTGGAAGGAACAGGAGGTAAGTGGATAAATTTGATTAGTCATAAAGGGATGTATCATAGGTAATGGGCATATCATTGATAAAAAATTTAGTGATTTAATACAAGTTTTTAAAAATACATGAATGAGTTGGGTTGATGAATAACAGTGTGTAGGTTACACTGACATTTTGAATTAACTTTGATTTTTAAGGATTCTTACTATCTCTTTTATTAATCCACATAGGTAAATTGTGAATTCAAATTAAGAAATTTCCCTGGCTATGTTACATAAGAGCAATGTGAATATATCATAAATAAACCTGGTATCTCTGCAGGTTTTCTGCAGAAACTCAGAATTTTCCTTAATATGAAAATGGAATTATCTGCAATGAACAAAATTGAATTTAAACACTAACCATATTATGCTCTTTTTCTTTCTCTGTATGGGAAGACATACTTCTTTCCATACTTCCAGCCATTGGGCTAGATAAATTATCAGTTTTATATGGCTGTCCCTCTATCCAGATGATATAAAAGTACTAATGGTCTTAGCAAAAGAGGAGCTCCTTACTGAGTACAGAAGCAGTAAGAAAAAAAACTTTGGTTAGAAAGTAGTAATAATGTGGTCTTTTGTGTACAAACCATCAGAAGGAGTATATCTCTCAACTTCCACATTTGCCTCCAGGGTGGAGCTTCATGTGTGTAATATTACCCAAGGTAGATGTTTGGTGAGCATGCCCTACTGAAAGGCAGCCAGAGTTTCAATTGTCCAGAGAACTTTTAGGCGAAGATGGTCTGGATTTATGTTTAGATGGATGCTGCTACCCTAGCCAATAGCAAGGACAGAGGAAATGTCAGAGGAGTGATATGCTCTGGACTTGACCATATGTTTGGGAATAGGAGAGATATTGGAACTTCCCTATTTTGAAGTAGAGATACCTCTCTATTTTTCTCTTGGAGCCATAGAACACATTTTCACTGAATATCTTACAGGGCTAGATAGAGAAAAACAACTCTTCAGTAGACTGCCCAAACACGTCTTATGAAATGTTTCAATTTGTCCTGAAATTTAGATAACCATCTTCATATAGCACTTTGCTAGTATCTTCTTTTTGAACTTGAAATCAGAAAGAAAGAATCTAATATAAAAAGTTTAGTTTTTAAGTTTCTGGTCAAATAGTCTTCAAATTTTTACTTAAAACTCAGTTCCTTTAATAGGTAATTTTTGATGCTCTTTAATAGCGGGAAATTAGGTAGTTTTTGACAAGTAGAATTTCTGTACCTTCAGTTAGCAAATAAATGGTCTCTTGTTTTCCTCTTTCTCTCACTCATTTTTTCTGGAAATCATATTATATTCACATCTTATTTTTTATCTTAATTAAATTCATGTCTTTTATGTTCCTCTTTGACTCTTTTTAGCAAATAACTATATTCACTTAACGTTTTGTTTCCATTTGCTAAGCATCTTATTTGTGCTCTGCATTGTATTTGGTATTGGGCTGAGGATGTGGCCAATGTTTGAGAACTTATAGGAGGTTGGATATATGCTTTCTTCCTCAGCCACCAGAATCAAAATCAGTGGGATGTTTTCTAACTTTGAACATCTGAGCTCTACCATATGAGAACAACACTTAGAACCAACACCTCTAATTTCTAATTCCAATTCCTCTACTTACTCTAAATTGGTTGAAAAAGTCATTCAACTCTCTCTGAGCCTCAGTTTTTCACATCGATGGGATGATCATTATATTTAGTATTTACTTCAGAATGTCTGTGAAGGTCAAATGAGATAATATTGGTGAGAATGTTTCATAAATTGTATAGTGTTATATATGCATTATATGCTATTGCTGTATTAGTTAATTAAGGCACACTGACAATTTTGAACTCTTGAAGACATAGATACCTCTAATGAATTCTGGATATGATAAGTAAAAATCCTTATTGTTTATTATTTGGCAGGCACTGTTTTATGGACTGGGGACAGAACAGAGAATAAAATATATTCTCCAAAATTTAGGCAAGATGATGTGGCCCTAACTGCCTTTAAAGGATTGGAAATTATTCTCTTGTCCCTTAGGGATCCTTCAGAGAAAGAGTGGATCAGTCCAATTAGGCCTAGGTCTCCAAAGATAAAGGTCATGGAGTGTCTGCATCATTTCAGAATGATTATTCTCCCAGAGAACAAGCTATTTTTTGCCCTTCATTTTTCCTGTGACCCTTTTTGTACCTGCCCTGGTTCTTTGGGTTGCAGTGAATTCTGTTCTTTTAACTTTAATACTAGCTTTCTCTCCATGCCTTATCTGCTTTTGACTATTTCTGATTTCAGTTGTGTGCTTTTATCTACTAATTGTCTGAATTCAGTTAACAACTAGGTTGGTCATTTGTTCTAATGCTATAGCTGAATTTCACAACCATGACCTACTCCACTAAACCCAAGGACCTAGCCTGTTTCCAATTTTGAAGTAATAACGTGATTGTAAATTCACACTCACTTCTTTCTTAGGGGTGTTTATTTTGACAGTTCAATTTTTGACATAAAACACCAGATCACCTAAAGAACAATTGTAATTTTGGGAATTATATACACTCGTGTATTTAGGAGGAGGTAGTGATGACTTCTGGAAAGTTCAATCATGATTTAATTTTCTCTGTTTTTCTGTAAAAAAGTTGTATGATTATAATTTTAAAAGGCACAGATATTAACAGGGGCTAAGATTATTTATGGGAAGTTTATATCTCTTTTATTTAATCACATTATTCTGAAAACTCAGATGCTTATTTATGTTTCTCTGTGTTTATATTCACCTATGAAAGCATTCATATAGTAATTGGCTTAAGAAATACTTCCCTTATCTGATTCTTTGGGGACATGCTTAACCGTCCATGAATAATAGCTTCTCTATTTTAACAAAGTTATTCTGGACCTTTACTCCTGTGTGAAGAATATTGTGTGGAATTGGAGGAAAGCTACTTTGTCTTCCAGGATCAGAATTGTATGTTGCAAACACTAAAAGGATACAAAAGAAGAGAGTTCACATAGTTAAAGTGATATATATAACATACAGAGGTAATTCGAGCTATCATTCTCTTTGATCTTTTCATTTATTCCAATAGTAGCCATAGATGATATCATAAAATAAAATATTTTTCAGTATTGCGTTTGCACAAAGGATCAGGAATCATGTCAATGTGTGAGCCTGCCCCAGTTTGACTAGCATGTAAGTACAGAGACCAATGTGAACTTGGTTGTAATAAGTTTCTTCAGAAGTCTTGGGTCCCTTTTTGCTGTGGGTGCCTTGTACTAGTTAATAATTCTCTTTGACTTGCTTGAATCTTTGTTGTGGAGACTCTTGTTTGGGCCCCCATTCCTTTGTGGCCTGCCTATCTTGCAAGTTCTCTGATTCCTCCATCTCACTCTGTAGGTAGGATTTCTGATGACTATTCTGCTCCTTATTTCAGGACTGTCATGCTATAATGTTACCTGAATTGAATTGAACTGAGGAAAAGAAAATGACTTAGCAGGTTTAGTATTTAGTTCCTTTCTGTGTAGTTTCAAATTTAAGTTAGGTACTTCTTAAGTACATCTTTATACTTGAAATATTCTGGTGCTGAAGAGTACTGCAATGCTTCTTATATCAGTTGGTGCATAAATAGTAATTCTAAAACTGTAAGTCTCATGAGATGTCTCTTGTAATTTAAAATTGTATATTGGTTGAATTCTTAGTTGTCTCAGATATCTGTTCTAACATTTTCAACTCATTCTGAAATTTGCTTTTATTGTAGAATGTAATGCAGGCACTTCACTAAAAGGGTAAATGCTCTTAGGAAAGAAAAAATATACAACGACTTTTCTTTGATGAGAACTCAAATTCAAAGGCCAAAGTTTATTGGTAGTTTTTTGACTTTTCATGAATAGACAGATATGGCTGGAACCTAACAGCAATTCCAGACAGATTTGACAATTTACCAGGAGACTGCAGAATGACTTTGATGCTTTTGAAAATATAGCTGAGAACAGACATCTCAACTAGGGTCATCATCAGTCAGCTGTTCAGCTTGACAGTCTTTGTCAGTGTTTAGTCAAGGCTGCACTGGAGTATTTTTTTTTTCTTTGAAGAATCTTTATGATATTTTCCCTAGAGTATCTGTGTTTAAAACTTAAAAATAGATGTGACATTCTAAGTTTGGGGCTCAAAACATGTTTTAGACTTGAGTTTAGTTCAGTAAGTATAATTTAATATGAAATAAGTATAATATTGAAGATCTTTTTAAGATTTTTAAATGATTCATATTCTGCTTGTAGATTCTTAGCGATGACTGATGGTAATAAAACCTCACTTATTCTCTTATTGCCATGGAGCTCTCTCAAAATACTTATGACCATCATTATCATTATCATCATGCTCAAGAAACTTTAGAACCTAATTACATGCAATTGTATGTAGAACTTTTAAAAGCAAGTGACCTATTTTTTTGAGGAGTTGACTCAGAAAAATACTATTGGTGAGGGTTATTTCAAAACATTTGCATTGCAATAGGATAATAGTGATGGTGTCAAGTCTTTTACTCCATCCCATTGGAAGCCACAGCATGGCTAAGTAGAAGGCAGCAAGTTTTCAGTACACAATTCATTTTAATTGCCCAAGAAAGATGTACACTCAAGTTGAGAGATAAATTCCATAACCCCAGTTACCAGTTGAAAAGATGTAATAGAAAAATATATAACTAAGGGTGCCTGGGTGGTTCAGTGGGTTAAGCATCTGCCTTAAGCTCAGATCATGATCTCAGGATCCTGGGATCAAGCCCCATGTTGGGCTCCCTGCTCACTGAGGAGTTGGCTTCTCCCTCTCCCTTTGTCCCTCCCCCCACTTGTGTGTGTGCGTGCATGTGCTCTCTCTCTCTCTTGCTTGTGCTGTCTCTCACTCATGCTCTCTCTCAAATACATAAATAAAATCTTTAAGAAAGGAAAACTATAACTCAGTTGAATTTGCTAAGAAACAGCTGACATAAAACTCCAATTGTGATGAAATCCTTTTAATTAAATTGCCAGTTAAATCAAAAGCAAAATTAATTCTTATTTAATCAAGAAGCAGCACCTTTATATAAATCACAACAATAATTATTAATAATTAAAAACTTAAAAAATAAAATATGTAAGACAGTGGTTTTAGAATTTTGGAAAAACAACATGGTATATTCAGAACACACAACAGTAGTAATGTTTTGAAAAGATAGGTTTCCTCAAATATAATGAAATACAGCAAGGGTTGTGGTATTTTGAATGTTTAGGCAAACTCCTTTCTCAAATAACCAACCAACTATCCTGAATGATGATGTATCATCTCTCTCTCTCTCTCCATCTATCTGTCTGTCTGTCTGTCTACCTATCTATCTACCTATTTATCTGTCATAGGATATGAGCTCCCATGGGAAGGAGGTGCCCATGGGAGAGGCAGCTTTCTCTGTAGCTGAGATTAAACCTGCCTGCTGCTGGGGCCAGTTTAACTGATATCCTTAGACAGTGATGGTTGGGAGGAACAAATTAAAGGGGAAAAGTTGCCACAGTAACAGATGCCAGAAATTACTGACAGAAGACTTTTAAAATGTTAAAATCAGAAAAAATTCTCTGAAGTTAAATAATGAGTCCGTTTAATAGGTTCAGATAGGATTATACACCCTAATGGTTTCTAAAGGCACTATTATAGTATAATTGATGTTCTTAATGATAATCCTGAATCAACAAGCCAAAAACTATTCAGCAGTTTCTCTTACTTTAGCTATCTATCTATCTATCTATCTATCTATCTATCTATCTATCATCTATCTATCTATCATCTATCTATCTATCTATCTATCATCTATCTATCTATCTATCTATCTATCACCAATCATCTATCCATCATCTATCTATCTATCATCTATCTATCTATCTATCTATCTATCTATCTATCTATCATCATCTATCTATCTATACTTTGGGAACAAAATGGTGAAAAATTAAAAAAATGTTTTGGTGCTTAGGAGTTCAGTTATCTAGAAAATTTTTATTAGTCTACCTGATGATACCCAGTCATCTTATGATACTGTTTTCTGATCTGGCTATGGGCAAAGTGAGGGGCATAAGAATGTGTGCTATGGTTCATAGAATCAGTGGACCACTTTGTGTGGCATGTTCTGAAGAGAGGGAATGAGGACAGAGCTGAGGGGGAAAGAATCCAGAATTGAGCTACTTGTGAAAGAAGCCAAATTGAGGTTGGGAACCAATTTGGGGGAAAAAAAAGATTAAGAGAAGATTGAACTGATGAAAAAAGGTTATTAGAGCACACACATGAAAGGCAAACCTGAAGGAATTTGCAAGGCTGAGGATGGGTCCCCATGGGGGTTTTTAGTGCACTTTGCACAACAGCCTGAAGAGGGTGGCATGGGATGAAGGATACATTTTTTTTTTTAAAGTTGGAGTAAGACGATATTATGAACTATGCTATGTGATAAAGCATGGGCAGTGCATTAGTTTCCTGAGGCTGCTGTAATAAAGACCAAAAACTGGGTGGCTTAAAATAACAGAAATTTATTGTCTCACAGAGGCTAGAAGTCCAAAATAAAGCATCTGATATATCTAGGGGAGAATCCTTCCTTGCCTCTTCTAGCTCCTGGCAATCCTTGGCCTTACTTGGCTTGCAGATGCATCATTCCAGTCATACGGTGCCTTGTATTTTCTCATTGTCTTCCCTCTCTGAATGTCCAAAATCTCTCTTTTTATAAGAGCATCACTCATACAAGATTAGAACCCACCCTGATGACCTCATCTTAACTTGATTATCTCTGTAAAGACTCTAATTACAAATAAGGCCACATTTTGAGGTACTGGGAATTAAGATTTGTTGAAATAAATTTCTAGACTCAGAATGAAGCCCAAGGTACCACATCAGCAAACTGAAACTTAGATAACTCACGTTCCCATAAATGCTCTGCTCGACCAGAAATATAGTATATACAACAAGCCAATCCCTGGTTGATTGCCAAGAATCAGTAATGATTTCCTGTTCTAAATAAGGTCAGATATGCAACTCCAGCCAATCAGCTAAAGCCAAATACTCTTTCCTTGTTCCCTGATTGCTTTTTTCTGTAAAACCTGCAGCCCTGTTCCTTGTTTTGCAATTCTCTGGACTCTTGAGAGTGGAGACTGTTTGCTTCATGAAGTGTGAAATAAAATTTTCTTAGATCAACTAAATTGTTCCTTTTATTATTTTTTTATTATTTGTTATGTTAATCACCATACGTTACATCATTAGTTTTTGATGTAATGTTCCATGATTCATTGTTTGCATATAACACCCAGTGCTCCATGCAGAACATGCCCTCCTTAATACCCATCACCAGGCTAACCCATTCCCCCACCCCCCTCCCCTCTAGAACCCTCAGTTTGTTTTTCAGAGTCCATCATCTCTCATGGTTCGTCTCCCCCTCCGATTCCCCCCCTTCATTCCTCCCCTCCTGCTATCTTCTTTTTTTTTTAACATATAATGTATTATTTGTTTCAGAGGTACAGGTCTGTGATTCAACAGTCTTACACAATTC
>NC_138372.1:127329457-127469930 GCF_054177405.1 Leptonychotes weddellii
AATATCCTTTTTGATTTCAACTTGGTTAGATTTTAGTTCTTTTATTTCTCCAAAAAGGGTTTCTCTAATAACCTCCATGCTTTTTTCAAGCCCAGCTAGTATCTTTAAAATCATCATTCTGAACTCTAGTTCTGACATCTTACTAATGTCTGTATTGATTAGGTCCCTGGCAGTCAGTACTGCCTCTTGTTCTTTTTGTTGAGGTGATTTTTTTCCATCTTTTCATTTTGTCCAGAGGAGAATAGATGAATGAGAGAACAAAATGCTAACAGGGTAACAAGGTCCCCAGAAAATACACACTAAATAAATCAGAAAAGACCTGAAACTGGGGGAAAAGAAAGGGAAAGAAAGAAAAAAGAAAAAGAAAAAGATAAAAACAAATAAAACAAAAAAAACAGAACGTGATCAAATATGATCAGGCTGGTGCATACATCAGTGCCACACACTAGATTTTGGTTGTATTTTGGTTTGTTAGAAGAAAGTATCTCCCAACATTTTAAAATTTAACATGCTTCGTCTCTGTAGCCAGCTTCCCTGCTTAGATACCTGGGAGTCTGCTGCACTCAGGCACCCCTGTCTTTCTGTGACCCCGAGTGTCCTGAGACCACACTGTCCCAGCGAGGGTTCCACCCACTGCTTAGCCTCTGGAGCGACGTCCGTCAGTGGAGCCAACTTCTAAAAGTTCCGATTTTGTGCTCTGTGGCTCTATCACTTGCCAGAAGCAGGGGCTGGAGGCTCCCTCCCCTGCCATCTATCCTCCCGAATATCCTCCTCGGATTCACTTCTCTGCACGTTCTACCTTCCAGAAAGTGGTCACTTTTCTGTTCAGAGAGTTTCTGCTATTCTTTTCTTTGATCTCCTGTTGAGTTTGTAGGTGTTCAGAATGGTTTGATCCCTATCCAGCTGAATTCCTGGGACCAGACGAAATCCAGGTATCCTACTCCTCTGCCATCTTGCTCCTCCTCCCCTTTTGATTATTTTAACAGACAAAACATATCATTTGGGGGGGGCATTTTCAACCCATTATAGGTAAATTCTCATCAGTTCTACTCCATGTGCTTTAAAATTTCATAGAATTCTTCCAGATTTTGTCATTATGGTATCTATCACTTTTAAGTTCCAATATTACACATTTTGTCTTTTATGGAATTTATGTGACTACTTTATTAAAAGCTCAAAAGAACTATCCTGGAGTTCGTATCTAGATACCATTTTGAACCATATTGTTGCTCTGTTCTCTTGAATGTATCTTGCATGGTGATTTGGTAGTTTCTCTTAATACTTTTAGGAGACTGTTTAGAGGAAAAATGGAAATCAGATAAGTTAAAAGATGAGCAATGAGTTGATGAGATGGATTTATATTGTGTTACTGTGTAAGCTCAAATCTCTATAAATCCCTTATTTTATATATTTTGTAATAGTTCTGCTTTTCTGATCAAACCCTGACTGATGCAGTTTATAGAGGAAAGAGCTGTTCAGGTTCTGAAAAACTTGTAGGATTTTTTTTTTTTTTGATCCAGCCCATCAAAAAAGTGAATCATGCACAATTTGAAGGAAAATTTGATATATCACAGAAAATAGATAAAGCATCAGAATTGATGTGATCCAAAGCTGTGTTTCAGCCAGCTTTTGCTGCATAGTTGTTCTTCTCTTGTATTTGACCTAGTAAAGTCAGGGATTTGCTTCAACTAAGCCATTTGTCATTGCCTGTAAATCTGTACTGTTTGTTGCAGATACTATGTAACAAAGTAATGGTTAACAAAAATATTCAAATGGGCATCAGCTATCTTTCATGTGAACTACAATTTAGTAATGTATGAACGCATATGTACATTTTTTGTTCAAAGATATTGTGTCTAATAAGCACTAAAATGTTGTTTTAAACAATAGCAGCCACCAAACAACAACAAAAAAATCCTGGAAATATGTGACTGGTAACAGGCTTTCTTTCTGAACAATAAAATGTGACTAATAGTTCTCTAGAGAAAAAATGCACAAGAATGGATATTTACCTAAGTAACATTTTATGCCAAAATAGCACAATGATTTATAATATTATAGGCCATTTCACAAGTTGCTACAGGACACCTCGTGCAGATAGTGTACTGTGTGGTGCAAATTATAGTGATTTGTGGAAGTGTAGATTGGAAGACTGGAGCAATAAAGAAAGAAGAATGATGTTCTTCCTTGAATCATTGGGGAAAAGCACAGCTCAGCACCTGTCCTCAGGCAAGCACATTGAAGTTCAAGTCTCTGAAATGTCAAACCTAAATGACAATGAGATTACATTAGAAAAAAAAAAATCAAGATGACTAGTGGCTCATTTGATGTTGTGAATGGTATCGTCATAAAAGTCACTTTTGGTGTGGTAAACTGAGAAGTACTGCAAGTTATTGGGTAAAGAGGGAAATAACATTCACTTCTTAAAAAATGAGGGAAGGGACACCAATCAGGAGGGAGAATTTAGCTAGGCAAAATTTGTGATCTGGGCTTCAATCGTGACTCCTTCATTATTCATTATGTGACCTTTAGAAAGTTGAACCTAGATTGGATGAAGTAGTGAGTCCAATTCTGTCTGCTGCACAAGTGAAAAGGAGAATCATATGTTCAGGAAACAGAAGGTGCACAGTAAGTTCACCCCAAGAAGGAGAAAATGCTTCATGCTGTTCACAGGCTCTATGAATGTTGCCATGTCCATATTTTACTTCTCTGGCCTCATAATCCCACAAGCTAGAAAGTAAGGCTGTGTAAGGAATGCGCAGGTTTGGGCAAGGAATCATGTGCTATACACACCTATTTGACCCTTCTAGGTGCTTTTCTAGGCAGCTGTGAATATAGCCAAATTAATCTTTGAGAATATCAAAGTCATACTAAAGAAAGTGCAAGAGAGGAAGAAAGAAGAGGAAGGGACTTTATTTTTTTTTCTTTTAGATAAGGGAGACATGGTTTATGTCCTCCTGCATTTAAGGTGGATACTGTACTTATAAATTTAAATGAATTTTGAGCACCTGCAGAGCAAAATGTTGTGAATTCAAGCTAATATACCTGGAGAAAAGTCAAGAGAACAAGTAGATTATGCATCTAAGCAACTATGCCAGTGAGTATTCATAGCATGCAAGAACAACTGGGTAATGCACATCTTTGTTAAGAACACTTACTTGCTTAAATAGGGACTTCCTTTTAACAAGAGGCATTCACATTTAAAATAGGTCTGGAGGGGAGCCTGGGTGGCACAGTCCATTAAGCCTCTGACTCTTGGTTTCCCCTCAGGTCATGATTTCAGCATCTGGAGATCAAGCCCCTGCTTGGGCTCTGTGCTCAGCGTGGCATCTGCTTGATATTCTCTCTCCCTTTCCCTCTGCCCCTCCTCCCTGTGCTCTCTCTCTAAAATAAATAAATCTTTAAAAAACATAAAATAGGTCTGGGAAAATGATTGTTGATCATGTTTTCCTTTGCTTGAGTGGTTGCTGAAACAAACAGCTGAAGAGTCAGCCAGAGACTGAATCCTGAGATGCATTTCCATGGCTGGAAGACCTGGGACATTATTTATCATCACCAAGACTTTGTTTCCAAATCTCTAAAATGGGAATAGTATCAGTTTCTGCCTCATAGACTTTCACAAAGATCTAATTAAATAGAAAATAATGCATGGAAATCACTTAGCTTGGCAATTGGAATATAGTCCACAGATGTTATCAGTCATTTAATTCTTACTCTTGTGAGAATAGAAATTTGAACAGAAATGCTATGAATTAGCTTTGATTCACCATATTATTGAGGTAAACTTTGATCAAATAAACTCAAAGAATTTTGTAGTAAGTGGAGCACAAATGGGTTTGTGGCTTCAGAGTGAATTTTGAACAGACATTAAAATACATAAAAGGGCACTTCATAATCTAGTAAAGTGAATGTCTTAACATGCTACTCTGAGTAAAATTGTTGGTAATGTAAAATTTTGTACCCTTTATTTTATTTAGGAAAAATCTATCTTCAATAAGGAGACTCCATCTGTTTGTGAGTGCCTATAAAGGGAAAAGATTTTAAAGTAAGTAAGATATTTTTTTAAAGTTTTGTGATATAAATATTTTATTTAAAAGCCATCATGGGAATTGCTAATAACAATTAAGTATGACAAGGATTTCTGAACTCAGTAGTTTTCCCTACTAGAGTTGTTACAATGTTTAATTATTTCCTTGAACAGTTGATTTCATTTAAGATATTTTTCATTTACAGTCATCAACAGTCGATAACATCTTGATCATTTTAAACAGTTATCCCTCAATATTAAGATGCTTTGCCTTTCCTGCTGAATATTTCTATTTCTTATAAAAAGTGATGCCTGGGTGGCTCAGTCGGTTAAGCATCTGCCTTCGGCTCAGGTCATGATCCCAGAGTCCTGGGATCAAGTCCCACATCAGGCTCCCTGCTCAGCAGGAGCCTGCTTCTCCCTCTCTTGCTGTGTCTCTCTCTGACAAATAAATAAATAAAATCTTAAAAAAAAAGGGGGCTGGCATGAAGTCTTAACTTTGGTCCTGTTGGTTAAGACTATTAAGAGTCATTTCAGATAGATAGTTCATTTGTATGTTTTAAGAAAGCATTTGTTATTATCATATCTGTTGAGAAATATCCTCAGTTTTAAAAAAATGAAATTGCATCTCGATTCATCTTCATAGTGATTTCTATATTAAAATGACATTCTTATTTGTAAATGAGATCCCAGAATTCTATGGGTATTTTCTGAAGGATATAGACAGAGAAAACAATTGTTAGGCTTCCTGGATAAAATACAGGTTAATCATTTTGAGGAAGGAGAAGGGAGTATATATCCCATGTCTTATCTTTTCCTAATCTGCTCATTCTTTCACAAACTTTTAAGAATCCTTTTCAGGTCCAGCCTCTCAGGTTCTTTTGCTATAGGTTAAAAGTTAGACCTGCTCTGCTCTTTATGATCTTCTGAAGCTAATTACCTCCATGTACCTCACTTTTCTTATCTATAAGATAGGCCTAATAAATTGTATCTACCTCATGGGGTTGTGGGTGATAAATACGTGTGGAGTGTCCAAATTGACACCTTGCAAAAAAGTGCCCATTAAATGTTGGCTATGTTATTATTATTATTATTTTTTTTTAAAGATTTTATTTATTTATTTGAGAGAGAGAAAGAGCACAAGAGGGGGGAGTGGGAGAGGGAGAAGCAGACTCCCTGCTGAGCAGGTAGCCCGATGCGGGACTCGATCCCGGGACTCCAGGATCATGACCTGAGCCGAAGGCAGTCGCCCAACCAACTGAGCCACCCAGGCGCCCTTGGCTATGTTATTATTATTATTATTATTTTTATCATCATCATCATATGTTTTGGACTCTATTTTGGTTAGTTTAGTTGCATCTACCCCAACATGAAATGCGAATCCTAGAAATTCAGTAACTCATTCTTCTCTCCAGCCTCCTCTGCTCATCAGCCATTCTCTCTTTTCCTTCCCTATTGTCTTGCCCTAGTATAAACCTTCATCATTAGTCTCCTGAACAAATCCAACAGCCCCTTACCTAGTCCCCTTCCCTCATCTTGTCTTCTTCAATTTATGTTCCACTAGCTTCAGAGTTCCAGCTCTGAAACAGACCTGATTAAGATTCCCAGCCACTGTGCATCTGTGTAGTTTTGGACAAATCACTTGTTCTCACTATTTCTCAGTTTCCTCATTCGAAAATAACTACTTGCCTTTCTCATGTGGAAATGTTATAATGCTCAAATAGTTGCAGAACCCTTTGACTTTATAAAGCATGATGTGACATGAGTTATTATGAAGATGTAAACTAGAAGAAGCCTATATTAGAAGAGATGTAAGTAACTATGAGATGTGATTGGGTTTATCCTTACATTTTCAACATGATTTATATCATCCATTGACTAAAATATATATATGTAGTTTGGAATGAGATTGGGCTACATATACAAAAAAGAATGTGTCAGGAAAGTGCAAATCACTCAATGCATGATTATTATTCTGTGCCAATATTTGCCAGAACTGGGGACACAAAGCTAAGGAGCTCAAAGTGTCTGTTCTGTTTTCATATTAGTATAAAGATGGCATGCTCAAATTGGCACTCAGGTAGTGGATTCTACCTAAAATAACAGCAGATTTATTAGTTAAAGGAGCTAATGCTACTATTGTTGCTGTCTTGGTTGCTACTGATAATCCCTAATCACATCTACCACTTACTGAGTACTTGTATGTTTAAGGTAGGTGTGAAGGATTGTAAAAAATTATCTCCAGGAATCATGTGATTTCACTCATATGTGGAATTTGAGAGACAGAGTAAATGAGCAAAGGGCAAAAAAGAAAAGAGAGAGAGAGACGAATTAAGAAACAGGCTCTTGACTATAGAGAACAAACTGATGGTTACCAGAAGTGAGGTGGGTATGGGGATGGGTTAAATGGGTGATGGAGGTTAAGGAGTTTATTTGTTGTGATGAGCACTGGGTGTTGTATGGGTGTTGAATCACTATATTGTACACCTGAAACTACTATTACGCTGTATGTTAACTAACTGGAATTTAAATAAAAACTTAAAAAAAAATCTCATTTAATCCTTAAAATGTAAGATTGAGTTAATATGGTCACTAAACAGTAATATAAATGTATATATAGAAAGAAAACTAGAAAATATAAGAGCTAACATTAATTGGATGACTGTGCTATACGAGCTGTGTTAGGTGATCTCTATTTTTTTTCTTTCTCAAAATAACCCTATAGATAGATATCTTTCCATTTTACAGGAAGCTAAGGCATATAAATAACTTCTCCCATATGGCAGAGCAATGGAGTGGCTGAGCTGGCATCTGAGCCTGTGTCTACCTGATCCTTCATATGATAATAAAGTAAAAGCACAGTGTGGTTTACTATAATTGATTCATTTCTCTACATTGGTTACTGTTATGAAACTCTTAACCCTTAGGAATGGCTAGTGTATTTTCTTTGTCCTACTTATGCTTCTTTGTTCTTGTTTTCTAGTTTCTGAGTCAAATGCTGATCTACTTTGCCCGTATTTGGAGGTCATTTTCTGTATCATTGTTCAGATTTTTGCTTATTACCTTTCTAGGCTTTGACATTTAAAGAGTTACATGCCTGATCTAAGGGGTTACAGAAGCATTGGAATTGTGACTAATTAACATTCATCCAATAAAGCTATTTGAATATATCATATGTTATACTTGTGAATCTCTAGACCAAAAGGGGAATTATTTTGGTAAATCTTCTGAGATCTATTAAATTATGCAACTTTATCCCTAATTTGACTTTTTTCTAATGAATAAAGTTACAAATACATTATACTGGAATGAAACACTGAAAATAGGTCTTAGTTCACAAGTGTAGTGATTAGTACTGTTCTGGAAAAACTATCTTAGCTCTAGAGAAACAAATTATACAAATGTATGTAGGTACATCTGTTGAGAAACTTGGTCCCCTTCTTCAGGTAAATAAATAACTCATTCAAATGGAAAATCTTTTTTTGTGTGTGATTTGAATTCAATATGCATTTAAAGAATACATAGATCTGTGGCAAGTGCCGTGAATATTTGTACATGAATATACTATTGCTTAGGCCACATATGGTAAAAGACTGATATGAATCAAAAACAGGAAGATTTTTTGATTATAGGTAGTATATTGTGTATATATTACAAATATATACTCAAATGTGTGTACACCAATATATCATTGTCTATTGGATCTGGAAAATTGATTTATTTCTTTAATAATGTATTGATAAATTGGAGTGTAAGTTGTTTATAAATTAATCTCACAATAAAACCATTTGGAAGGACATAAAAATTATACTTCAGAGCAATTTAAAATAGATGAAACAGAAAAAATTTGTTTAAGTCAGAAGATAATGACAGTATTTTTGCATTGAGTGTTCATTTTCTACTAGCAACTTTGACATACATGGAACTAAGCAGTACAAATTACCATCTAAGTTTCACTTCCATATATGCATATATAAATAAATATTGTACTTTATTAATTCATTACTTTATAAACCTTTATTTATATAAAATTATATATAGATTATGTACATTTCGGTTAATTTGGGTATTATTTTTTTTTAGAGAGAGAGAGAACGCATGCGAGCGGGTGGGAGGGTTTGTCGGGCAGGGTGGGGAGGAGAGGCAGAGGGAGAAAGAATCTTAAGCATGTTCCACATTCAGAGGAGAGCAGGTGTGGGGCTCGATTTCTCAATCCTGAGATCATGACCTGAGCAAAATCAAGAGTCAGATGCTTGACCGACTGAGCCACCCAAGTGCCCCAATTTGGATGTTATTTCTAACTATTCATGTGAATATATATATATATATATAAAATACATATATAATTTACTTTAATTTGGAGTCTTTATAGGCATGTGCACTTGTAATTTATGGACTGTCCTTTCAAAGAACAGATTGGCCAATGATATAATATGTAACACTCTATTTTATATAAATGAGTTTTGATCTAATCAGTTTTAATTTATATAAATGTTTTGATAATTATATATTTCTTAATTAATTAATAAAACATTTTTTTATTGGAGTATAGTTGACACACAATGTTACCTTAGTTTTAGGTGTACAACATAGTGATTCAACATCTCTGTATGTTCACCATAAGTGTATCTACCATCTATTACCACACAGTGCTATTACAATTGATGATTATATTTTTAAATATAAATATGTGAATTAAAACAATTGTTTTAATTTTAATTGAAGCATTGTTTTTGGAATTAATTTATTTGGAAATGTTAAGCGTGTATAGAACATTATCATGGTATATTTGGTTATTATTATTATTACTTTTTTTTGTTTTATATAATCAGTACCTAAGGTATATCTTGGACAATAAATCTGTAATATACAACTGCTGACTATGTAGAAGGAGTGAGTGGAACCCATATTAAAAGTATTATTAAGATAAAGTATTTAAAGGGCGCCTGGGTGGCTCAGTCGGTTAAGCGGCTGCCTTTGGCTCAGGTCATGATCCCAGGGTTCTGGGATCAAGCCCCATGTCGGGCTTCCAGCTCAGCAGAGAGCCTGCTTCTCCCTCTCCCTCTGCCTACTTGTGCTCTTTCTGTCAAATAAATAAATAAATAAATAAATAAATAAATAAATAAATAAAATCAACCTTTAACAAAAAGAAAAAGTAAAGTATTTAAAAAGTATTTAATCTATGTGAATTTCTCAGGTTTACCTCAGCAATATTACTATTATTATTACTAATCAAAATTATAATTGAATGATTACTATCTTTAGAAGATGTACTAGGATCTTTAGATTCATTTTTGATATTCATGTTTGTATGATGCATTATTATTACATATATAGACTGTATATATGTATTGTAAAGTTTGTATTGATATAAGTATCATTATATATATGACTGTGTTATATGTATAGATTAGGATATTGAAACTAAGGCAAATTAAGTGACTTGACCAAAATAATTTTACAAATAAGTGTTTGACAAGTGATCAGATTTGAATTTCCAGGCATTGACAAACAATACATGTTTCCATCAAACACAAATCATGTGATTATGTGATCATATTATTGTTCTTAGAATGAATCTTAAGAGGACTCAGAATACATTGGAAGGACTAATCAAAAACATTTGGAGGAGCTGCATTTGGGATTTGATGGATTCTTTCTGAACATATACCAGCAGATACTAGCAAATACACAAAATCATGAAGATTATATAAACTTAGATAAAATTAAGTGAGATTTTTAAACTTTTTCTGTTCTTAATGTTCTTATTTCCTTGCATTGTCAACTTTTCATATTTTCTTTTTTTTTTTAAAGAGTTTTCAAGCAAGGCTGAGTTTGATGTGAAATTACTATGGTATGTAGGTTTCACTGTATGTATTTTTTAATATAGGAAATACAGAAGAGAAAAAAGAAAAGGTGAAAATTTAGAAAAGAAAAGAAAAAAACTTAGAAAATAAAAATAAGAATTGATGAAATTGGAATCAGAGAGGGAATTGATCATTATGAACTTAGGGCCTTTGAAAACTTCTTTTCTTTGATTTGTTTGATCAAAACTACTTGTCAAAGGAAAAAAAATCATCTAATAGAGTCCCATCTGTTTAAAATCCATGAAAAATGCAAAAACACTTTGTAATTCTATAAAGAGGTCCTTGGTTCTTTGAGTTTTAAATATGAGAATGGGAAGAGAATAGATCTGGGATAGTCTGTGAAAATGAAGGCTGTAGGGATTACCAAGGGGGTACAGTAGGGATATCAAAGTACCATTCTGTGATAAGAGTTATGACTAGTATAAAAGACACACAAAATGAAAGGAATGATAAGACTCAACAGATTTGAGTCTCCAGTGAATCCAGAGTTTATAAAACTGGGGACAGGAAAATATATTCGACTGAAAAGTTATGGTGAAGTAAGTTTATTATGCAGATACTATTTATTTATTTAGTGCAGATACAATTTAATAGGAACTGTTGCAAGATAAATGTGTTAACTTTTGTAGTACAACTAAAGCTTTCAATTCTGGTTATTAATGTTTTCTAGATGAAGGTGGTCAATAAATGGTTACCATTCTAGTAGTCAGTTGCAGTCCTTTCGTGTATTATTTATTATAGTTATGACACCAGGAAAATATTTTTAAAGGCTTGGGAGATAACATAGAATCCAAAGATACATTAATTAGGACTCTAAACCCTAGTCATTGTAATGAGCCTTAAGTACTGTGAAGCAGCAGAAAATAACTGAAACATACACCATACTCCAGTAGAATATGGTTACATATAAGCAGGGGTGAGTTAATTGATAGATAATTAGAAGAGGTGTTTTACCCTATGTATGTAGCCATGGAGAGCAATATAAATATCCTGTTGGTACTGCTACAAATCGGGTCTCTAATACCTTATGTAAACATTTAGTAGGCAGAAAAAGGGCTCTGCACTAGGGATGACTAATGAATTCTTCTTTCATTTAATCTGGACTTGTGTGCTGTTGATTCTGCTGTATCTGCCCTGTGGAATTTCCTTCTTCATTCTTACTGCTTCCTATAGGTCGCAAAACCCCCTTCATAAATTCCACAGGACTAGGACTAAGATATAGCTTTTCCTGGTCTATATTTAACTCTTGGAAATGCTGTGCACTGTATTAGAACTGTGAATATGAAGATTCCGTAGTACTCAGCCTATCAAGGACTACCTTGAGGGTTCTGCTTTATGATGCCTCAAGGCAAAGAAGGATCATTTGCCTCTCAAGTAGCCTTTGATCAGCTGCCTTTGAGCCATCAAGATGCCTTTGTCTTCTCTTCCAGCAACTATTTTGTCTCACATGATAGCTGTAAACAATGTGCCTCCTCCTCCACTTCGCAGTTTACCAAGTGAGTGAAGACTATGTCAAGGGTTTGTCATTGTTTCCAGTGGTATCTATCCCAGATATAAGAAACAGGGCACTTGTGAGTTGGTAGAGAGACAGGAGGAGTCATTTTGATAGAGTAGTGAGATGGAAAAAACATAGATATGCAAATCCTGCTTTGTCCTCCTGAAGTCATTTCAATTCTCTAGATGTCAAATATTTTACTTTGTAAAGTGAGGATCTTTATGACCTTTCAGAACTTCAAATAAGAAATACTTTTAGGGGTGCCTGGGTGGCTCAGTCGGTTAAGCGGCTGCCTTAGGCTCAGGTCACGATCCCAGGGTCCTGGGATACAGCCCAGCATCAAGCTCCTTCCCTCTCCCTCTGCCTGCCTGTGTGCCTACTTATGATCTCTCTCTGTCAAATAAATAAATAAAATTGTAAAAAAAAAAAAAGAAAAAAGAAATACTTTTAAAGAGAGAAGAAAACAAAGGCTTAGAAAGATCACATGGCTCATGAGTGATCAAACCCCTTGTTTCTGGCAGGTCTTCTAGTGTCTACCTAGTCAGTCTTACTGCCCTGCCCTTTGTGAGCTAATTAATACTTAATTTTCACTAGGAGAATTCTCATTAAAATTTTCCAGGAAAAAAAAAAAGGAGATAATGCCTGTTACTCTGCCTCTGAAATTTATTCCTATTCCATTTTATTTTTATTTTGTAGTCTTTGATTTATAATATCATAGGAATTATAGAGTTAAATATTTGAAGTTTATACAGTTGACAGTATTTTCTTATTTTATATAGTCAGTCTATACCTGGAACATTTTTCTCAAGACTTCTTGTCATAACTATCAAATTCATAGATCTATTATTTGATCACCAATATACTAATAATATGGAGTAGTCCAGTGATAGTTGAGATTAAAAAAAAATCTTCTGGATATCTTGATTTTTTTTTCAACTTCAATAAAGCATTTACTCTATTATTTAAATATTTATTGGGTAATTTGTTGTATGATTTGAAAAAGCTAACCTGTCTATTCTTTTATCTTCCTGTGATTGCTTACTCTTTAAAATCATTTTTTTAAAATTAATGATCATAGTCTCCAGGGGAAACGGTGCCAGAGGCAGCAGTTGACACCTTTTTGAAGGGGTTTACTTATGTCTTGAATAGTGTTAGACAAAGTCCTTATGTTAAATCCAACTAATTCTTATATATGCTACTTTTATATGTTTTTATTATAATTGTGAAAAAAATTCTTGAATGTGGTCAAAGTTTTGTATTTCTACATGAATTGAAATAAATATTAAATGTAATTTTGCCAAACCCACAGCTTCTATTGGACAGGTTTTATTTGTGCAAAAGAAATAAAGGTCATCCTAAGTCAATTTCTTTAGCAGCCTAGGAAGCACAATAGCTGGGAGTTAAAAGATCAAATTAATTTAGAATCAATGGGATGAGATATGTGCTACCTTCTGTAGTGTCTTCCAAGGACACTTAAGTTGTGTGAAGTGATAAAAAGATGAAAAATCAGCAGCAATTTAGATCTCAGAACAGAATAGAGCATAATGGAAAGCAGTGGAGCTCCCAGTTTTCCCTTTAGATGTTCCTACTTGATGTTCTATGTCTACGACTTCTCTTTGGAGACGTGTCCTGCTTGCTTAGTAACTGTGTCTTTGTGCTAACTCCAGCAAATTGACAATTTCCCTTAGCAAACTCTGTCTTTGCTGAAACAATGATCTCATGAAAGCACTCGTGAGGATGCTTTCAATCGATAATATGACTAAATCTGAATTATAAAGAAGATATAAATGGGAATGATTCAAATGCAATGGGCATAAATAGGAAGGTTCAGTTAAGGACCTTAAAAAAATCCAGCTAAAATTGTCTCCATTTGCAGATGACATGATTTTATATATAGAAAGCCCTAAAGACTCAACCAAAAAACTGTTAGAACTAATCAAGGAATTCAGTAAAGTTGCAGGATACAAAATTAACATATAAAAATCAGTGTTTCTGTACACTAACAATGAATTTTCTGAAAAAGAAAAATCAATCTCATTTAAATAGCATCAAAAACAATAAAATACTTAGGAATAAATTTAACCAAGGTGGCCAAAGATCACTACTGTGAAAATCATAAAATATTGATAAAAGAAATCAAAGAAGACATAAATAAATGGAAAGTTATCTTGTGTTTATGGATTGGAAGAATTAGTATTGTTAAAATTTCAGAATTTGTCTGTGGATTTGATGTAATCCCTATCAAGATTCAAATGGCATCAGTTACAGAAATAGAAAAAACATTCCTAAAATTTGTATGGAAACACAAGACTCCAAATAGCCAAAAATATTTTGAGAAAGAAGAACAAAGCAGGAGGCATCACATTTCCTGATTTTAAACTATCCTGCAATGCTATAGTTATTAAGACAGTATGGTGCTGGTATAAAAACAAATAGACCAATGGAACAGAATTGAGAGTCCAGAAGTAAACCTAAGCACATACAGTCAACTAGAATTTGACAATGGAGCCAAGAATACTCAATTGAGAAGATAGTCTCTTCAATAAATCATGGTGGGAAAACCTGGATATTCAAAAATAAAAGAATGAAACTTGACCACTATCTAACATTCACAAATATTAACTCGAAATGGATTAAAGACTGAAATATAAGACCTGAAACCATGAAGCTCCTAGAAGAAAACATAGAAGAACTCTTTGACATGGGTCTTGGAAATGCTTTTTTAGATATGACACCTAAAGTACAAGCAATAAAATAAAATTAAAGAAAGTGAGACTATGTCAAACTAAAAAGGTTCTGCACTGCAGAAGAAACCACCAACAAAGTGAAAAGAAAACCTGCACAATGGTAAAAGATATTTGCAAACTATATATCTGATAAGGGATTAATATTTAAAATATATAAAGAACTCATACAACTCAATAGCAAAAAAAAATAATTCAATTAAAAAATGGGCAAAGGACCTAAATAGACATTTCTCTAAGGAAAATATACAAAAGGCCAACAGATACTTGGAAAGATGCTCATAATTACTAGTCATTAGAGAAATGCAAATTGAAATTACAATATCACCTTTTAGAATGGTCATTATCAAAAAGACAAGAGCTAACAAATGCTGGTGAGGATGTGGAGAAAAGGGAACCCCTATGACCTGTAAATTGGTATAGCTACTATGGAAAACAGTATGGAGTATAAAACTACCATATGATCCAGCAATTTCACTTTTGGGAATTTCCAAAGGTAATGAAAACATTAACTCAAAAAGTTGAACTCTTATGTTCATAGAAACATTATTTATAATAGGCAATACATGAAAACAACCTAAGTGTTCACTGGTGCATGAATGGATAAAGAAGTTGTGGTACATATACACAATTGAATATTATTCAGCCATAAAAAACAAGGAAATCCATTTGCAACAATATGGATGGACCCTGAAGGCATTATGCTAAATAAGTCAGACAGACAAAGACAAATATTGTATGATCTCACTTACATGTAGAATCTTAAAAAAAAAGCCCATAGAAAAAGAAATCAGATTTGTGGTTACCAGAGGTGGGGGGTGGGGTGAGGGTAGGAGAAATTGGAGGAAGGTAATCAAAAGGTACAAACTTACAGTTGTCAGATAAATAAGCGATGTAATGTATAACATGATGGCTATGGTTAACACTGCTGTATGATATATAGAGAGGTTGTTAACAGAGTAGATCATAAGTGTTCTCATTACAAGGATAATTTTTTTTTTCATTTTCTTTTTATAGCTATGTGAGATGATGGATGTTAACCATACCTATTATAATCATTTCACAGTATATGCAAATCAAACATTTATGCTATACACCTTAAACTTATACAGTGATATATGTCAATTGTTTCTCATTAAACTGGAAAAAAAATCCAGCCATTATATATGTCCTTGCTTACTTTGGGTGAGGTTAGTTAGGTTACCTTTAGTGAATCATGTCTACCTTATCTATAAATTTTATATGTGAATATTTTAGGGCTTTTTATAGGCAATGTGTAAGCATTTTTCATGTTATGTTATTTCATTTATTTCTCACAAGATACTTATGGGGTCTGTAGTAAGTGAAACAATGGCCCCCAATGATGTGCATATCCTAATCCCCAGAACCTGTGAATAAACTATGCTACATGGCCAGAGAAATTAATGTTGCAGATGGAATTAAGGCTGCTAATCAGCTGACCTTGAAATGGGAGAAGATTCTGGATTTTGCAGTGAGCCCACTGTAATCAAAGGATCCTTCGTAAGTGGGAGAGGGAGGCACGTGACTTAGAGTCAGTGAGATTCAGGGTGAGAAAGGCTCAACTGGCCATTGCTGGCTTTGAAGATGGAAGGGGGGACATGAGCCCCAGAATTGGGGCAACCTCTGCAAGCTGGACAAGGCAAAGATATAGAGTCTCCCCTGGAGCTTCCAGAAGGAATGCAGCCCTGCTGACAACTTGATTTTAGCATAATGAGATCTGTTTCAGACTTCTGACTTTCAGAGCTGTAAGATCATAAATTTGTGTTTTAAGCTGATACATTTGTAGTAATTTGTTTCAGTGATACAAAACTAATACATGGTCCATTTTGCAGTGAAGGATAGTGAGGCTTGGGTTTCATACCAAGGTTCACACAGTTGTCAAGTGGTAGAGAATTTTTCAAAGTATCATTCATATGAATTTTCTCATAAAAACAACAGTCAGTAGCAGTATAGTTTCCTCCTACCCACCACCCTGATATCCCCTCCACATTTTGCAAGTTGAATGATATATATGTATTTGTTGCATTTTGCCGTTTCGACCATTTAGACACTCTTAATTTAAGGGAGAGAACATATCATGCATCTTTAAACACCCCTCCAGTACTGTCTTACTAATTTTGAAATCCAGATTCACAGGCACTCCAGGTAGTTATGCTTGAATCCCTTATACATTTTTTTCTTTAAAACTTTCCAGTCTTCTCCTCCTATAGTCTTTTTGACTTGTGTCTCAGGATTTTTCAGAGCTTGCTAACTAAGAAGGAGATGATTGTTCTCAAAAGCAAAAAGTCATGCCACTTTTTATTCTGAATGAGAATTGCTATAAAACCTTTCAGTTAGCAACATCTACAGTACTTTTACCACCTGGATGAAATAGCATCTGGGTCTAGGTACACACATGGCCTGTTATTATTAGAAGTTGATATTCTGAAGAGACAAAGGGAAGAAAAATGTCTTTTTTTTTTTTAATAGAAGGCAGGGAGCTGTCCTTTAACATTTGACTGGAGGAAACCCTTTACACACTTATCATTAGGAGTATGGTCTAGTTAGCTACCTTTGTTTGGGTTAATCTGCTATGCTATTTTCTTCATGCTTATTAGGCTTATCCTTCTGAAAAGGACAAGTTGAAATATGCACTTTACATTTTAACTACTGGTTTATCTGGGAGAAAATTTTTTTTCTTTTTCTTTTTCTTTTTTTTTTAAAGATTTTATTTATTTGACAAAGAGAGACAGCAAGAGAGGGAACACAAGCAGGGAGAGTGGGAGAGGGAGAAGCAGGCTTCCCGCCGAACAGAGAGCCCAGAGCCCAATGTGGGGCTTGATCCCAAGGCCTTGGGATCATGACCTGAGCTGAAGGCAGACGCTTAATGACTGAGCCACCCAGGCACCCCTGGGAGAAAGAATTTCTGTACTTTAACAAAAGGGTTTTTTGATTTGTTTTTATTCCAGTAACAAAAAAGTTTTCAGGTTCGCAAGATATTTGTAAGTACATCTTGCTTTTTCCAACATAGGAAGACATAGAAGGAAAAAAATGGCATTCAAGAGAAGACCAGAGATAACTTCAAGGAATTTAGAAACAAGATAGTACTCCTAAGTGAATGTTTTCCTTGTGTTTTTTTTTTTTTCATTTTATGATGTACATTTACAGAAAACCTGAAAAAACTGTGTCATCATTCCTAACACTTCAAGGACATTTCCTGTAATTTGAGAGACTTTCAGTTTTTTAGTAGCTAAAGATGAAAGGAGTTTCAAGATATATATTTATCTGGAAAAGTAACTGTTGCTCCATTTTAAAGTTTTAAACCATTCAAATCCCAGGAGTGCAAGTAAGAAAAAGGGTGGCCTGTCAGTGGAGAAGACAGAGAAGCTGACTGTGTAATGTATACAAGAAAACAAAGTTGAAAAACAGAGCTAAGAGATGAGACTGGATGTTCCGAGAAGAAATAAAAGATGGAAAATGTGGTTGAATGTTTGTATATGTCTCCGTGTTTATATAATCAATAATAGTCCCTGTGGAAAATGCTACTTGATTATTTGGGAAAAGAAGTATCAGAAAATTATTTTCTCAACTTTATTTTTCAATGTAAAAGTCACTTTTTTTTTAAATCCCAAAGGAGAAAAGATGAATGTTTTATTGAAAAAACCAAGCATTTATTATGTTTTTTTTCTTACCACTCATAACTATCTCAATGTACTTGTACTTTTTGTCAGAAAGTCTTGAGTGACCTTTAGAAATTAAGTAATGGCAACTTAAACTTGAGTTCAAATCATTTCTGGGGATTTAGGCAGGAAACCCTGCAGTAGACTGCAATGCATTGCAAATCAGATGTCTCCTCTAGTGGTCACACTAGGTCACACCTCAGGTCTCAGGCTACTGCTCTGTTCTAGGCAGTCTGTCTCAGAAATACCTTCTGCATTAGTCCTCTGTTCCCTTCAGCCTCCTAAACTGGATCTCCATTACCTTTGACTGACCTGATCTCTGGACTTCCTTCCAACATATATTATGGACCAGATTCCTTTGTTTATTTATTTTTTAAAAATATGATGATTTACAAGGGAATTTGATCATGTTAACTGTCCACTCAAAAGCTGTCAGGGTTCTACTCTCTTCCAAAACTTAGATTACAATCTGTTTTCTTCAATCTGGCATTTAAAATTCTCATGCTTTGGCTAAAATCTGTCTCTCATGTTCTAGACATTCAGTTCCGTTGATAGAACTCTCCAGTACAGCTAAAATGCTTTGATTGATGTTCTTTAAACCCATCTGCAGTGCTGCTCAAGGGGACAGGAGGCCTTTCTAGGTTCAAAGCAACATTCAAATGACCATTTTTGGCACATCTGCTCCAAAGGACAAAGGACAGAATCGCAATCTTGCAGAAGGGCAGGGCCCGGTGTCCCTTTCCGTGGGAGCTCTTCTCACACCTGCTGAGGCACAGCATAACAACCCTCTTTGGCCGCCAGCATGGTAGTTCAGGTTCAAGGTAATGAGAATCACATAGGGCAGGTGCTGAATTGTCCTGACTTAAAAGCCTCATACCCTGAAGGAGCCAGTATTTCTTATTAAAAAAAATCTAGGCACCGTTTCTAAGTTTCCTGCCAAGGAACTTCCCAGTTACAAGAGTCACTGTAGTTTCCATATCTTGGCCATTGCAAATAATGCTGTAATAAACATAGGGGTTCATATATCTTTTTTTTTTTTTAAGATTTTATTTATTTATTTGACAGAGAGAGACATAGCGAGAGCAGGAACACAAGCAGGGGGAGTGGGAGAGGGAGAAGCAGGCTTCCCGCCCAGCAGGGAGCCTGATGTGGGACTCGATCCCAGGACCCTGGGATCATGACCTGAGCCGATGGCAGACGCTTAACGACTGAGCCACCCAGGCGCCCGGGGTTCATATATCTTTTCAAATTCATGTTTTTGTTTTCTTTGAATAAATACCCATAGTGGAATTACTGGATCTATGTTGTTTCTATTTGTGATTTTTTTTTTTTTAAAGATTTTTTATTTATTTATTTGAGACAGAATGAGAGAGAATACATGAGAGGGGATAGGGTCAGAGGGCAAAGCAGACTCCCTGCCGAGCAGGGAGCCCGATGCGGGACTCGATCCAGGGACTCCAGGATCATGACCTGAGCCGAAGGCAGTCGCTTAACCAACTGAGCCACCCAGGCGCCCTCTATTTGTGATTTTTTGAGGAACTTCCAAGCTGTGTCAACTGTAGGTCATAAAAAAAATTAATAATAAAAAAAAGAGTCACTATAGTCAGGGAAGTCCATTTCAGTGACTCTCCATTAGGTATTTGTAGATCATCTATAGTTTCTCTTGGTCTAGACGGAACTCACCAATCAGGGGTCATTGTTATCATAGCCGATGTTACCTAGCAATCTAGTTGATAGCTCTACCTTTATATGGTCTCTAGAGATCAGAGCTAGAGAGTTCCCACACTAGGGGAAAGTTACTCTGTGAGTTACACCATTGAACTCTTCATCATACTCTGGTACTTTAGCTCATGTTTCCTTTTGGAGTTTCCATCTATCTTGCTCTATTTTTTTCTGTCATTCCAGTTCTTTAAAATTCTGGTCAATGACTTTAATCTCTGCAAAGACTCTCCTGGCCTCTCCAGTATGAAATAATGTCTTCCATATCTCTAAACTGTCCCTTGTACTTTTTCTATACCTCTTCTGTTATTCTTATCACCTTTTAACCTCACACTAGATACTTCATAGACATATGCTTTAGGGTTATGGTTCTTATTAGATGAATATCTGGAGATAAGTGGTTATCCTTCACATGTCTTTGTATCTCCAATGCCTAGCATGCAGGTGATAAGTAAATAGCAGAAGCATGAACAAATCTTACACAATTTATGGGGATTTTGGTGAGTAGGTCTCTTTTAAAAATTATTATGTAGTAATGTATGCATCAGGCACAAGAGAATATTGAAACATTAAGTGAGTCTTCCTCCCAACCCATACTCCTAATCTTACCCTCAGAAGTAACTATCATGAAAACATATTTTTTCTTGAAACTTTTCATGCATATTCAAGTATGTAAATACATATGCACACACACGTGTGTGTATTTTTAATAGTAAAATATGGTAGGACATTTTTATTACCCTATATCATACCTTTATTTTTCACTTAATAATATCATGTTTTATGAAGGCCTTTTCATGCCAATATGTAGATATGTACCTTATTCATTTTAGTGGCTATATTATATTTCATTGTTTGAATATACCAAAATACTATTAATGGATGTGCTATTTAACCTATTGTGTCTCACCTTTAAACCCACCTTTCTATATATTCTGCTTTGTGATGCTGAGGCTGGGGCTCTGCAAACCAGTTTTTCCCAGAAAGCCAACTGGCTTCCTGTTAGGATCTGTCAATAGCAGGTGTTAGAGGGAGATTGGAAGGCAGAAGCAAAGTTAAGGAAAGTGTTTGTCCTTTTGTTTTCTATTTCTGGTTTGCTTCTCCTTGTGTCTCTCCAGCAATGTCTTTTTCACCCAAGCAGTGGCTGTTCATTCCAGCAGCAGCAGTTAATTCCATTTGCAGTTTTCCCAGTGTTCCCAGAAATAACTTAATTGCACCCCCTCAACAATTCAGCTCCAGCTGCTGGCTCTGTCCTTGGAGGTCCAAATCTCAGCTTCTTAAGACCATTGCTCCCCGCTTCTAAGTTTTAGTAATTCAACCTCTTCCCTTTGCTTCATCAGCAAAAATAGTGTGGTAGATGCCTTCTGCATATTTGCTGCTCCCTTTTTGTCTCTTCAGTTCTCCAATATCTGACTAACTGTTCTTTGTATCATTTTTTTTCCATTGAAATTGCTGGTGTGGTTTCAGTCTCCTGATAGCTAGATCCTTACTAGTTCAGAGGGAATTTGTTTCTAGTTAGTTTTGCTGTTAAAATCAAATAAACATCTTGTACTGTTTTTTTTTTTTTTGCTAAGCAAGTGTATTAATAGAACTGCATGGCCAAAGGATGTGTGCATTTTAAATTTTGATAACTATTAACAAATTGTCTTCCAAAGGGGTTGCACTAATTCCTACTCCCACCATCAGTATATGCAAGTTTCTATTTCACAACATTTATACTAATATGCATTGTAAAACAAACATTTTGCCAATAAATTAGTTGGAAATAGTTTTAATTGCTCTGTAAGTTTGCATTTCTTTAAGAGTGAGGTTAGAATCTTCTCATATATTTGTGGTCATGTGTATTTATGTGAACAGCCTATTTACATGTCCCTTGCCCATTTATTGAGGTTTATTTTTCCTTTTATTTGAAAGAAATCTTTGTGTATAAAAGAAATTAGCGCTTTGGCATGTACTTTACAGGTATTTTTCTCAGTTTGCATTTTTTTCATGTTTATGATTTTTGTGTCATACAAACATTTTAGATTGTCTAGTTTTTGTCCTCTGTTATTGATTCTTGATTAGAATGCCATTGTTCACACTAAGATTAAAAATAATTCTTCCATGCTTTCTTTTGTTAGTTATATAGTTTTATTTTTAATATTAAGCTTGTTAAATATTTAGTGCATCTAGAATTTATTTTTGAATAAATTTACTTTAGAATAGTGATGTATGGCTGCAAATTAATATTTTTCCAAATGACCAATCAACTGTTCTAACACTATTTGTTGAGTAATCTTTTTCTACTAATTTGAAATGCCAGTTTTTATTGTATGCTAAATTTTCATATGCATTCTGGATCTATCTCTGGAAACTATTACTTTTTTCCACTTATCTCTTGTCTCTTTATGCATTTGTGTTGAATTGTTATAATTTTTGAAGCATTATTACATATTTCAGTATCTGGTAAGATTAACCTTTACTGATTACTCTTTTTTGGAAAGACTTTTTCGGGCCTTTCTTCTTGGTTTATTTTTCTATAGATCTTTAGAAATATTTGGGCTTTTTCAACAAATAAACATGGGTATTTTAGTTGGAAATGCATTAAACTTAAAGATTCATTTATGGAGAATTGATATCTTTATGATATTGAATATTCCTGCTCAAGAACTTGTATTTTTGTAATATTCAACCTTCCTACTTCCAGTTTTTGCAAGTGTCTTATGATGCAACAATAAAATTTATTTCTGGGCATTTTATCTTTTTTTCTTTGTTATTATGAATGATATCTTTTCTCATTATATTTTCTAACTACAGAAGTCATATGAGAAAGTTATTAAATTTTTGAAAATAAAATTTAAAAAGTTTGAAACTGCAATCTTAAATGTTGTTAAGTTTAATGTAGAGAAACTTATTTTTTCAGAGCCATTTGACACTCCACTTTCCTTAAATATTTTAGTATGTATTTCTTAAAAACAAGGAAATACGCTTATTACATAATCATAATACATCATCAAATTAAAAAAAATTAACACAGTTACAGATACTGTAATCTAATTCTTAGACCCCTCCCATTTGAATTTAGCCAATTGTTCTGATAATGATTTTTATAGTAAAAAGATCCTAAGCAGGGAGCCTGATGTGGGGCTTGATCCCAGGACCCCAGGATCATGACCTGAGCCGAAGGCAGACGCTTAACCAACTGAGCCACACAGGCGCCCCTATTCCAAGGATTTTAATGAGTTATTATCATTACATATTTTGATGTCTAGATAGTTCACAGTCTGGCCACTGGAGATGCCTTCATTTTGGTCTAACCATTTCCGTGCTTTCTGGTACAGTAAGATTTTTCAGGCTCATCTTGTGCTTTCCCTATCTGAGCCCTAGAACCAACTCTCTTGAATTTATTTTTTTCTACAGTTCTTCCTGCTTTATAAACCCATTAATTTCTGCTTTTCTACTTTCTTCCTTGCATTTCTCTTGTTTTAATTTTCTTTTCCTAACTTTTTGAGTCAAAATGCTTAATTCTTTTGATTTTATTTTTTGTCTTTTCTTGTAATATAAATATTTTGGGGAATGCATTTTCACCGGAGAAAGACTAATTATATTCCATAGGTTCATGAAAACATTCCCTATTTTTACCTTCTTGATATTTTATAGTTTCAGTTTTGATATGCTCTTTGATTTAAGAATAAATTTAATATATGTTTAATATATCTCATTAATTATGTAATTTATATTTATATCCTCAGTGATTCAGTTGTTACTTGATTTGTAGGTAAGAAGGAAGGAAAGTTACTGTGGAGGTTGTTTTGTCTCCATTTATTCCTGAAACTTTTGCTTTATGAATTTTAATGTTATATAATTTGGAACACAAAACATTTAATAGATTCCATACCTAAACCTGTACTTCTTGATTTATCAACTTAGACAATGAATATTCACAACCTAGTATAAAATGAGAAGAATTTCCCTCTTCACATCATGATTTGATTAGTAAGAATATTAATGTCTAAGTCTTTGACTAGTTGCATTCATACCTTCAAATATTAAGGTCCCATTATTTTTAAATATTCTTTAAATTGTAAATATTAATTATTTACTATGTGAGGGTGTTTGTACAAGTATATTTTATGCTTTCACTTCTCTGCTGAAACTTCCAAGTTGTTACTCATTACTATTTATACCCTTTTTATTAGAATCTATGAAGAATTTATTATTTGCATTAAGGCTTACAGAATTTACTTACCCTTTATTAGTATAGTGTCCATACTATTTAAGCTTCAGTTGTATGTTTATCAAATTGTATTTTTCAAAGAGATCTTACAGTACTTTATATTCTCTGAGGTCTTATATTTATTTATTACCTTTTTAGTTATTGGAGAATAAAACTCATGATATATTCCCTCCCCCCATTTGTCTTACTGTTTGCCAAGACTTTGCTATAGAGAAGACTAAGACCGCACTGGGTTTTGGCTAGGTGCTAAAATAATTGTTTATCTTCAAAACATAGTAACATTTAATTATTCACTCAGTCCAGAATATCTGGTCTCTTTGTAAATCATGTATTATGCTTTCTTTTTCCCTTTCTGGGTCATGGTATTTGATTCTTCATATTCAAGTCTTTATATGAGAAAAGTGTTTTTATATGTTTGAGCATTTTTTTCCTGTACCATCATTTCTGTTTTCTTATTCAGAAAAAGTTTTCACGTATAATCTCTGTTTTCTATCTTCATTTATCATTTTCTCTTTTTCTTTTCTCTATTTGAATGTTAGCCTTTATGTTCTGATTATATTAAATATTCCCATTTTTGCTATTTCTAACATAAATTTTGTCATAATTTTATCTTTCTCTTCTTTCCTAAATATAGCCTATTTGTAATTTCTTTCTGTTGTCTTATTTATATTTAATGTCATGTAGCTCTTTGTTCTTCTTTCATCAAGGATGTGTGTGTGTGTGTGTGTGTAATTGGAGGGCTTTCTCCCCACTTCCACTATTTATTCTGATGCATATTATTTGATTTTTATTTGGTAACTTAATTGTTTCTCATTGTTTTTCACACTTTCCCTAGGGTATGTTTTTCCTAGGTTCCCAGATTATTGAATGGTGGTTATTTTTTGAAGATAGGTTACTTGCTTGAAAAAAGATAGCAGTAGGGAGTAAGCTGGTACAACAGACAGGTTGAATTTTCTTGTATGTTAACTTTGAATACTTTCTCATCAACTCTGTTCTATGCTCTTCCCTAAATGATATATCTCTAATTAGTACTGTCATAATTCATATTCCAAAGGTTTCTTGGTAGTGACTTGACATCTATTTTTGAGTATAGTTGATACATAATGTTACATTAGTTTTGGGTGTACAACTTAGTGATTTGACAGGTTTATACATTATGCTATGCTCACCATAAGTGTAGCTACCATCTGTCCTGTTCCATCGCTATTACAGTATCATTGACTATATTCCTTATGCTGTTTATTTGGCCTCTATTTCTCTTCAGTGACTGAGACAAGCTGTTTCTGTGTTGATTGCCACCTAACATTTGTCCTCCTACCACTACAACAACCTGATTCTTAAAAAAATATGAGTATATGTGAAATTCTTATTCGGCTCTACATTCCTTATATGTCATGGGCTTTGGGTTCCTGTTAGTCTGTCTAAGTCTCAAGAACTTCCCATTTCAAGTAGGATTTAATTGGTTATATTCTTTAGGGCTATACAACCTTCCCCTAAAGAACTCTGCTTGTTTCCTCAAACAAGATAAACTTTTGTACCTCTTTTAAAGTTTATTGAAATTACACTATTTAGCTGGTATTTTTCAGTTTGTAGTTTGGAAATATGGTAAATACTCAGTATTTTTTCCTTTTTCAAGTTTTTATTTAAATTCCAATTAGTTACTATACAATGTAATATTGGTTTTAGCTGTAGAATTGAGTGATTCATCACTTACATATAACACCCAGTGCTCATCACAAGTGCCCTTCTTAATAACCATCACCCATCTACCCCATCCCTCTGCCCACCTCCTTTGCAGCAACCCTCAGTTTGTTCTCTATGTTAAGAGTCTGGTAAATACTCAGTTTTAATGAAAATCAAAATTATTTCCTCTTTTTACCCTTTGTTATTTAGTGGGCTCTTTGCCATGGTGAGATTTTTAATGCCGCAAAGACATTGGCATGATCTTCAATCTTACGTAGAAGAGAGGTAAAATGATTAAAGTATGATAACCTGCAAGGGGCAGGGAGTGTGTGTGTGTGTGTGAGAGAGAGAGAGAGAGAGAGAGATTTTAAGTAAAGCTTCTGTTATCCTGAAATTGATTTTCAAGAATGACGTTCATGTGAATATTAGTGGAGTGCAGGTTAGAGTTTTGTGCTAGAGAGATTGAGTCAAGGATCCTAAGTGTATGTGTGATAGCTGGACATGCAGGTGCAGGTAAGATTGTGGAGGAAGAGGATCTAAACTGAAAAGATAGAGGCATTGAGAATGGATTCATGGACAGTGAAGATGAGCCAGTAGAGTAGTCAAATGAGGAAGAAGCAAGCAGGGAGAGAATAGTGTCACAGAAGCCTGGTAGGTAGGCTTCACCAGTGCCAGATGTCACACAGAATTTAGTGCAAGGAAGACTGAAAAGAGGTTATTAGACTGGAAACTATAGGATTTCCTATATTTTTAATGAAACAAATTTTAATGAATAATGAAAGTGGAAGATAAATTATAGTGAGTAGAGAAGTGAATTTGAGTTGAGGAAATAAAGATGAATGTAGATTACTTTTCCAAAATTGTTGGATATAAAGGGAAGTTATTTTGATAATTTGTTGCATAATATTTCCCTCTTCTCTTCCCTCCTCAGTTAATATATGTATATTTTAACATCATAACCCACTCAGACAAGGGGCAGGAACAACATAAGCCCACTTATGTAATTGTCCATGTTGTACATCAGCTTTTAGTTATAGAAGTCCTTGATTAGGCTGTATTCCTTTGCCTCTTGATGGTTTATTTAGCTGACATTTTTCAGGTCCCTTATGTTTATTCAATGTTATTTTGAAGGATAATTAACTTGGTTATTTTAGAAAACAAAATTAGTTGAAGAGAAACAAATACACTATTTTTTTTAAAGATTATTTATTTGAGAGAGAGAGAGAGAGCATAGGGAGAGGGGCAGAGGGAGAGGGAGAAACTTAAGCAGACTCCGTGCTGAGTGTGGGGCCTGGTGTGGGGCTCTATCTCATGATCCTGAGATCAAGACCTGAGCTGAAACCAAGAGTTAGATGCTTAACCGACTCTGCCACCCACATGCCCCAAAACAAATACACTATTAATCATCAATGTTTAATTCCCTATTATTACACAAATCTAGACTTACTTATCCAAGTGTATAGAATTAGTCATGCTTATAGTGTCTGATGGATCATTTATTTTCTCCATGTTCTGTACTTCAGTCCTATGCTAGAATTTACCACCTCCTTTTTGGTAGAAGTACTGCTACTCTTACCATAAAAAAAAAATATTGATAATGTTTCTGTTGTTATTGCTGCTGAACTGTTTCTTTGTGCTCTGAATATTGCATTAAACAAAGTTCTGCTTATCACTGGATTAGTTATCAGTGTATCCTGCAAGTACTTTTGAAGAGGTCTCAGCTTTCTGTTTTCCAGCTAAACATACCCTGACAATTCCACATGGTCACTGTCACATTTTCTCTTTGGCTGTGCTGTCCATCTCTTTTATGTTACCCAGTAGCCACTCCAATAAGCCTAATTTCCCAGTAAATAGTGGTTTTGCATTTACATATTTCTAAGGCTTCACTTATTCTTAGCTTTTTTTCCCCTTTTAAGGGAAAGTTTATTGGGGAAAAATAGTTTAATTTTATTTTAACACTCACAAGACCCATTTTTAACAAATTTTTATAATCCCCACAAAAAGCATACGTAATTGATTCTACCGCACGAATTTAAAAATACATATCTACCCCTGGATGGACATTTTTATAAACAAAAGATCACCAGTGAGTCACTCGGATAAAACATTGGATTTTAGTTTCTCTATTTCAATAATATATAGTGAGCATTATATCTGTAAAGAAAATTGGTTTTTTAATTGTGCCATGAATTTCTTGTTCTTTGTCTCTAGTTTAGGATTTACTTTGTAACCACCCTTTTATATCAGCTTCTAATCTTTGAAACAAACTGTGGTCAAATCTGTGGTTTTTACCCCTGTCATAGGGTTAAGCTCCCTCTGCTTCTGTCAAAAGCCCAGCTAAGACATATTCATGAGGGAAAACAAGACTGGAAAACAAATGTAAACTTAGTCCCTCTGAAACTCCTTAAGCTTTATCCTGGTATTAAATTTGATCACCAGAAAAGCTTGACTTCTGCTCTCTACAAAGTTATAATTTCATGTTGAAATCTATTGACTTTTTTCTTTTTAATGAAACTGCTTCAAAGACAAGACCCATTATGTTGTTCAACACCCTTTATATAAAGTCCCTTGTCACAAATACCTCCTGGAAATGAGAATCAGTGAAGAAATTTTTTGGTGAATTGTAAAGTGTCCTTCTAGGCTGTGAGTACTTAGTATATAAGCTAGTCTGGTTTTGAGTTTACTTGGCTGTGCCAAGTTTAGGGCAAAGCCTTACCCTCAAGTGCTGTAGCTTTTCTCAGGCAAGTTGATGATTCTCAAGTTTTCTATTCTCTGCTAGCAATTCTTAGTCTTATAATATCCATCCTGTGATTTTTTTTTTTTTTGGTAAGCTATTTTAACTGAAGGATGATTTTTAAAATCCCCCTTTTAAGCCAGGATTTCTCAAACCTTGAACTTTTTTTTAAAAAATATCTATGGCAACCATCCCCTTTTCCTGTCCATACCAGACACCAGGGCTATTTCTGATTCTGTTTTTAAACTGGGTTGGGAAATTGGACTAAACTAATACTTCGTAGAAATCTCTTCTTAATCCATCAATCTAAAAATCTACTATAATTAAAATTTTATATAATATCCTGTATTGGAAATATGAGTATACTTAAAAGTATTTTTGATAAAATGTGGCTATAACTTGGTTCATTTAAAATAATTATTCGATATGTTGCTAAAATGCAATTAGGTAATTTTCTGATTCATAAGACTTAACTGAGTATTATAGGTAAGAAAATAACCTAAATCATGTTATTAGTATTTTCAAGTTTATTACATGGTAATAATTTATGTGGATAGCAACCAGTTTTCTGTTTAAATTTCTTTTATCCCAATTTCATTTTTAAAAAAGTAGTATATGTTATTGATGATTAATTTTAGATCACAAAAGGCTTAAAAATGTTAGTGTAATTCAATAATTTGAAATTAAAATTGATAAGTTTGTACATGTCAAATTCTACTGGGATATGGTCAAAAATACATTTTAAAAAGTTTAGAAGTGCATTAAGCTGCTGATTTTCTCAATACCTTTTCACTAAGGAAAGGAATAATGTGCATGTTGGTATTACTGCTTTCTGTTTTACAACATTTCTAACAGCATGCATTCTCCTGGAGAAAGGGGAGGACCTGTGATGTGAGTGCCCATCACTGTAATGATGCTTATCGTACTCAATACTCTATCTTCCTTTTCATCTCCTTTGAAGGATGTCAGTTCTTTCTGGCACTGAAGGAGAATTGCAATTAGTTTGCTTCTTGGCTATGATTACTATCTTTCTGCTCTTAAGGGATATTGTGTGATTTGCTTACACATTAACTTCAAATGGGATTGCAAACTGAATCCAGATATTGGAAGGTGCTCTGAAGAGGGCTAGTGTAAGATGGGGGCCTGCATGAATTGAATAAAAATTAGTAGTATTGCAGAGAGAGAGACAGAGACAGAGACAGGGACCTCAAGAAACTCTTCTTTGAATTGTCATGGCATTGTCAGTCCACATTCTAAAGGTATAGGATGGGGATTCTGAAAGGCTTTCTTCCAGAGGAGGGACATTATATGACACATATAAACTCCAAAAACAAACAAACAATGTCAGACCAGATTTGACATCAATGAAAAACATTACACTCTTTTTTTGTATTATTTAATCACCTTATTCAGTTCTGCTTGTATATCAAAGACTGGTAATAATTCACTACCATGGTCACTGAATTCTTTTACTATGATGAATGTTTGGAATTAAACTCTATTTATAATTTTGGTTAATAAGATTACAGAAAATTACTCAAATTTTTAATTGATTTTTTTTCAGAGTTGAAAATGTCTAAGTACATTGATTATGGCCAGTTGAATGCATTGTGCCATATAAGAGGACTACAATCCAGGTAAGTTTCTCATGTGTTTCTTTTTCTTTCATTCAAATGAATATGAACATGTTTGTTTTATGGATAAAGTATAGTAGTAAACTATTGTTGACTCCATAGGTACTTGATTTACCACATAGATAAAAAACATTTGAAAACCTGGAGGTTATTTCTCCAGATTAAAGGGGCAGAATATATGTTATATTTTAAGGAAACAATTGAGTGTGAAGCAAACATAATTCATCCCTAGCTGAGCCCTTTCTAGTACTTAAAAAACAGTCATAAGGGAAGAAAGCTTTAAATGGTTGGAAACACAAATCCTGAGTGAAATAAGTACTTCAGCAGTGCTTAGGAGATACCCACTTGAAAGATACTGGAGCCAAAGAATTAGGAAATATTAGGGCTCAAAGCTCAGGATTCCTAAGGTATATGATACTTGAAGATATAATTTGAAAAAAAAATTATTGTTTTGCCAACTCGGTTTCCCAGTTTGGATTTTTGAAATTATAAAACTAGTTAGTTTCTTACATATCAGTGTCCATCCACTCTTCCACTTTCCTTTATTAAGAGAGGACCTTGCCTCATCTTTAATGGGACCACTGAGAAAATGCCCCTATCTATTCTATTCTATTCTCTTCTTTATGATAAGTGCCCTTCTTAATTCCCATCACCTATGCCCCCCGCTGCCCCCACCCACTTCTCCTCTGGTAACCATCAGTTTATTCTCTATAGTTAAGACTCTGTTTCTTGGATTGTCTCTCTTTTTCCCTTTTGCTCATTTGTTTTGTTTCTTAAATTCCACATATGAGTGAGATCATATGGTATTTGTCTTTCTCTGACTGACTTATTTCACTTAGCATTATACTCTCTAGCTCCATCCATTATTGCAAATGGCAAGATTTCATTCTCTTCTATGGCTGAATAATATTCCACTGTGTGTGTGTGTGTGTGTGTGTGTGTGTGTGTGTGTATACACCATATCTTCTTCATCCATTTATCTATGACAGACATTTAGGCTGCTTCCATAGTTTAGCTATTGTAAGCAATAAACATAGGGGTGCATGTATTCCTTTGAATTAGTGTTTTTGTATTTTTTGGGTAAATGCCCAGTAATATAATCCTGGATCATAGGTTCTATGATTAAAATCATTCTATTTTTAACTTTTTGAGGAACCTCCATACTGTTTTCCAGAGTGGCTACACCAGTTAACAATTCCCACCAATAGTGTAGAAAGTTCCTTTTTCTCTACATCCTTACCAACACTTGTTTTGTGTTTTTGATTTTCTTATGTTTCTGATTTCAGATTATTTCTGTATCTTCATTGATCTTGCCATTTCTTCTTTTTTTTCAGAGAAAAGGAGGAGGACTTGCTTCTTTTATATTTCTTGGATTTCTCCTAAGAATGATTTTTTTTTTTTCCTATGCCACTTATGCCTCCTCCTCACTCTCAGTGCCTTTCCACACAGGATGAAGAATCAAGTCATGCCACTTGGTTTGAATCCGGCTCAGACACTCACTGAATGTGTGACCTTGGGTTGGTTACTTAATTTCTCTTTACTTCAGTTTTCTTATTTTTAAAATGGAGATAATAATAGTACCTATTTTACAGAGTTATTGGGATGACGAAATGAGCTAACATATGTTGAGTAAACAGGGTCTGGCACATAGTGAGAGCTATATAAATGTTATTTTAAAATGATTATTGCTATTCAAAAAGGCTCATCCAAGTTTTTAAGTGTTGAATTTATCTTATATGCTGTACCCTTTTCTAACACATAAGAAGCTAGTTCAGGCTTTTGGAGCCGAATGCCTTTTGTGCTGTCATTTTCCTTTTGCTTTTTCGCCCAGACGTAAAAAACTAAAAACAAAAAACAAAACATGTTTCTAGACCTCTCCCTCCACCCACCTTGGGTGATCATAGTAAGAGAAATTGAATCATCTAGATGTGGAACTGCCAAAGTATCCATTCTACATAAATCTTATCAGCCTTTGTCTTCCTGGTTTGATAATCTTTCCTAAGTAGTGGTCTCTCATCAGACAATCAGCTGTTCCAAGCCCAGTCTGGTGTCCTGCTTGACTTCCTTCGATTAAGTTTTACATTTACTGTGCCTTTTCTTAGACACCAAATCCCGTGAATTTCTTGGATGTTTTCTTTTGATGCATTGGTACACACCAGGGGTCTGGGAGACGGCATGTTTTCGGGTACTTATATATATATATATATATTGGGTTTAGGTTTAGGTTTAGGTTTTAGGCTTATGTTTTAGAAACAGAATATAAGATTACAAATACAAACATAAATTTGAAAATGAGTATCTTTTTAGAATAAGATAATAAATTACAAAAGATTAATGATGGCTTGGCAATACAGTCCTTTTTCCTACCAAGATTTCTTTATGCAGTTTATCAGAAATATATACATTGAATTCTTCCAGAATTACAAAGCTTTCAATTGATTTCCACAAATTGGGAAGAGATTTAAGAAAAATGTATTCCTTCATATTTATTCTTTATCTATTATATGTTAAAAATGACCAAAGAATTATTTTTCTCCTATAATTAAAAAAAAAGAAAGGCTGAGAATTAAATGACTCAAGGATTGCAATTTTTGAACATGAAAACTACTAAGGGTTTGATTATATATTATATATATATGTGTATATAAACCCTACCAAGGGTTAGATTATATATATTATATATATAATATTTATGTTATATATTATATATATGTAATATATAATATTTATATATATATATTTTAAATATATAATCTTCCTTATAGTTGTCCTTCCTTTGGTCCAGGGTGGGAGGATGGAGGGGAGGCTGCTACTCTCCACCACTTCCTATGTGCCTCTACCCTGTCCTTAATCCCAGCTGTTGAAACTACTCCTATCCCCTACCTGGGTATATGAGGGATTTTATACCCTTGTGCCTGTGTGTCTGTATATATATAAACTTTGTACAAAAAGCAAGCCCCACTGTGTGGTGGCTGCTGCTCAAATGCAAGTAGTCAGTCAGTTGGTGTCTGTCTGATGTTTCTTCTCCTCTGACAATAAAGGCAGTATATTAATATGTTATTCTGGGATTTTTTATCACAAGTAAAAGAAAAAATTTTGTGTAACAAAGAGGAATGATGTCAGTTTTGATTTCTAAATTCTTGGATGTAGGACTTTTCATCTCTAGTAGACTATATGTTCCATGAGGACAGAAGATTTGTTTATCTTATTGCTTCCTACCCCTTGACATTTGGCATAGGGTTCAATGTTTTGAATTGAGTTACATTCTCATCTTCAGTAGAACTAAATATCTTCTTGATGCTTTAAAAATATATGTAGGTTTTCTACCTGTTGATTAGGAGGATAGCTGCATATTTATAGTGTGATATTTATTTGTTTATTTGTAAGATTATTTATTTATTTATTTGAGAGAGAGAATGAGCATGGGGGGCGCAGTGCAGAGGGAGAGAGAGAAGCAGACTCCCTGCTCAGCAGGGAGTCAGATGTGGGGCTGGATCCCAGGACCTGGGATCATGATCTGAGCCGATGGTAGATGCTTAACTGACTGAGACACCCTTTATTTATTTTGGTACTATTGTCTAGAGAGCTAATTATTTTTAAACTTTTTTTTTTTTTTAAAGCAACTTCTGTGGTTTGACATTCCATGCTTTGGAGATTTTCTTCCTTTTGTCACAGTACTTTATGATCAGTCAGCTCTTATGTTTAAAGTTCAGTTTACTTAGTAATAAACAGAGTAATATAGTTTGAAAGGAAATGTATGTTCTCCTAAGTTTCAAATAAACAAACTTGAGGCTATGTATTTGCAACTATATTTTCTTATGTGGCCAATTATTCTTGTAATTTCATGCAAAAGCCTTAAACATGTCTGAATTTGGAAATAAAAAAGACAAACAGTGATGATGCATGTGCGTTTATGCATTTGTATAAGAGTGGTGCTTGTCAAACAATTAGCTTTGTGACTGGGATTATAGAGTTCAGTACTTATTAGTGATTAATATTACTAATATATAGCCACTTATCCTCAAATACAGATATAGTTGTGCTGACTGTATATTTTTTATACTTACAGAGATTATACCTCATAAATAGGTTTTAGCCCAAAGTCCATTTTTAAGTTGATTATCTAGCATCATTTCCCCATACACACAATATTATAGAGTCAGAGGATTGTAGAACAGGGAGTTAACTAAGAAATCGTCTAGTGGAAACTCTTCAACTTACAGACGATTAATTTTGCCTAATTTTCCCCAACTGTATCTTTTACTTTTATACTTTTATATTAGAAAATATGGAAATGATATCATTAAAATATAGTAATTAATTAAAATATAAAAAATGACATTCAGTAATTGTTTCTTTCTCATTGCTTCAGGTTAGGGTAAAGTATATTAATTTACTGGAGTATTAGAGGTTGATAGAGACAATAGAAATTATTTTAAGGAGGCTCCTCGACAAGTTTAAGGCTCTTAGAGTCTATTGATAATGGTTGGTTCTTCATTATAATTATTTTTATTTCAAAATATATTATTATCTTTCTTTTTCTTAGTGTTTTGCTAATTCTGTTGGCATCAGGCATAAACAAACATTTTTTGACATAAAAATTAAGATATGAAGAGATAGGTGATTTTTATTTTTAAGGAAATAAAGTATGGAAGAGAAAGGAGACAAGAAGAACTTTGAAAATATGGCTTAGTACAAATAAAAGAAATTAATTAAACTGTGATTCTACAAACATTTATCTGGAATGAAGTCAATTTTTTTTTTTGAACGGTTTCTACTGAAGACCATCAGTTGGTACTGTCAATCCAGTGGTGGCAGAAAAGGTGGGCAGAGACAGATGGAATCTTGCATTTACTTTATAGGTTGTGAACAGTTGGAGGCTTATAATTCAGGGTGTACTTATTAATGTTATTTTACCTAATGTGCATGTACATATATCCAGTTGTCTAGAACAAGACCCTCTACCTGAGGCAGCACCTTTCCCAGGGGACATTTGGAAATGTGAACACATTTGTAGGTGTTACAATGACTAGGAGATGACAATGATAATAAGTGGGTAGGGGCTAGGCATTGTAAACAGTGCAGTGTGTAGTAAAATCCTGCACACTGTTCTATCCAAAATGCCAATAGCACTCTGTGATACTGTGTTTTATAAGAAATATATATTTGGTCTTTGTCCTTCTTTCTGGCAGGGAGCTCCTAAAACTGTTGGAATTTCCTAAATGATAGAGTGATAAATGTGTCTGTTGTTATGTTAATGAGGTGACAGTTGGACCCCACCTAGGGGTTGGTTGCCTAGGAGGGAGAACCAACTAAGTATTCAGAGGGTTTTAACTTTCAGTCCCACCCGCTGACCTCTTGGGAGAGGCTGGAGGTTGAATCAATTGCTAATTGCCAATGATTAAATCAGTCATGACTATATAGTGAAGCTTCTATAAAAACCCAGAAGCATGGGGTTTGGGGATCTCCTGGGTTAACACACGGAGGTGCTGATTGAGTGGCCAGCCTGGAGAAGGCATGGAAGCTCTTGTACCCCTTACCACATACCTTGCTCAATGCATTTGTTCCATCTGGATGCTCATCTGTATCCTTTATCATATGCTTTTATAGTAAACTAGTAAACATGAGTACAGTTGACCCTTGAACACACGGGTTTGAGCTGCATGGGTCAACTTGCGTGTTTTGTTTTCAAGTTTTTATTTAAATTCCAGTGTAATATTAGTTTCAGGTATAGAATTTATATCACTTACATACAACACCCAGGGCTCATCACAACAAATGCTCTCCTTAATACCCATCACCTATTCAACCCATCCCCCTGCCACCTACCTGCTAGTAACCATCAGTTTGTTTTCTGTAGTTAAGAGTCTGTTTCCTGGTTTGTCTCTCTCTTTTCTTCCTCCCTATGTTATCTGTTTTATTTCTTAAATTCCACATATGGGGGCGCCTGGGTGGCTCAGTCGGTTAAGCGTCTGACTCTTAATTTCGGCTCAGGTCGTGATCTCAGGGTCTTGAGATCAAGCCCTGTCTCTGGCTCTGTGCTCCGTGGGGAGTCTGCTAGAGATTCTCTCTCTTCCTCTCCCTCTGCCTCTCCCTGCCATCTCTAAAATAATAAATAAATAAATCTTTTAAAAAAATTCCACATATGAGTGAAATCATTTGGTATTTGTCTTTCTCTGACTTATTTCACTTAGCATAATATTCTCTAGCTCCATCAATGTTGTTGCAAATGGCAAGATTTCATTATTTTTGATGATCTCACTCTTTCTCTCTCTCTATATATATACACTCATTCTTTACATATAATATATATGTGTGTGTGTACACAAATACATATATACCATATCTTCTTTATCCAGTCTTCAGTTGGTAGACATTTGGGCTCTTTCCATAATTTGGCTATTGTTGATAATGCTGCCATAAACATCGGGTGTATCTCTTCGAATCAGTATTTTTGTATCTTTGGGTAAATACCTAGTAGTGCAATTGCTGGATCATAGGGTAGTTCTATTTTTAGCTTTTTTAGGAACCTCCATACTGTTTTCCAGAGTGGCTGCATTCTTTTTTTTTTTTTTTTTTTTAAGATTTTACTTATTTATTTGACAGAGAGAGACACAGCGAGAGAGGGAACACAAGCAGGGGGAGTGGGAGAGGGAGAAGCAGGCTCCCCGCTGAGCATGGAGCCCAATGCGGGGCTCGATCCCAGGACCCTGGGATCATGACCTGAGCCGAAGGCAGACGCTTAATGGTCTGAGCCACCCAGGTGCCCCCAGAGTGGCTGCATTCTTACCAACAGTATAAGAAGGTTCAAGTTTCTCTATCCCCTTGCCAACACCAGTTGTTTCATGTGTTCATTTTAGCCATTCTAACAGGTATGAGCTGATATCTCATTGTAGTTTTGATTTGTATTTCCCTGATAGTGAGTGATGTTGAGCATCTTTTCATGTGTGTGTTAGCCATCTGGATGTCTTCTTTGGAAAAATGTCTGTTCATGTCTTCTTTCCAGTTCTTAACTGGATTATTTGTTTCTTGGATGTTGAGCTTGGTAAGTTCCTTATAGATTTTTTTTTTTTTTTTTTTAGAGATTTTATTTATTTGTTTGTCAGAGAGAGAGAGAGAGGGAGAGAGCAGGTGCACAAGCAGGGGGGGTGGCAGGCAGAGGGAGAAGCAGGCTCCCCACTGAGCAAGAAGCCTGATGTGGGACTCAATCCCAGGACCCTGGGATCGTGACCTGAGCTGAAGGCAGACACTTAACCAACTGAGCCACCCAGGCATCCCTGTTCTTTATAGATTGTGTATACTAACCCTTTATCAGATATGTTATTTGAAGATATCTTCTCCTATTCTGAAGGTTGCCTCTTAGTTTTGGTAATTGTTTCCTTCACTGTGAAAAAGCTTTTTATTTTCCTGAAGTTCCAATAGTCTATTTTTGTTTTTGCTTTCCTTGTCTCAGGAGACACCTAGTAAGAAGTTGGTCTGGCCCATGTCAAAGAGGTTACTACCTGTATTCTCCTCTAGGATTTTGATGGTTCCCTGTCTCACGTGTAGGTCTTTCATCCATTTTGAATTTATTTTTGTGTATGGCATAAGAAAGTGGTCCAGTTTCATTCTTTTGCATGTTGCTGTCCAGTTTTCCCAACACCATTTGTTGAAGAGACTGTCTTTTTCCCATTAGATTATTCTTTCCTGCTTCCTTGAAAATTAGGTGACTCTAGAGTTGTGGGTCCATTTCTGGGTTTTCTAATATGTGCCATTGATCTGTATCTGTTTTTGTACCAGTGCCATACCGTCTTGATCACTACAACTTTGTAATATAACCATGATGTCCTTAACTGTGATGCCTCCAAGTTTGCTTTTCTTTTTCAAGATTGTTTTGGCTATTCAGGGTCTTTCCTGGTTCCATACAAAGTTTAGAATTGTTTGTTCTAGCTCTGTGAAAAATACTGGTGGTATTTTGATAGGGATTGCATTAAATGTGTGGATTGCTTTAGGTAGTATAGACATTTTAACAATGTTTGTTCTTCCAGTCCATGAGCATGGAATATATTTCCACTTCTTTGTGTCATCTTCAATTTCTTTCATTAAGTATTCTGTAATTTTCAGAGTACAGGTTTTTTACCTCTTTGGTTAGGTTTATTCCTAGGTATCATGGTTTTTGATGCAGTGGTAAATGGGATTGATTTCTTGATTTCTCTTTCTGATGCCCCATTATTGGTGTGTAGAAATGCAACAGATTTCTGTAGGTTGATTTTGTATCCTATGACTTTGCTGAATTCGTGTATCAGTTCTAGCAATTTTTTGGTGGAATCTTTTGGACTTTTTACATAGAGTATCTTGTTGTCTGGGAAGAGTGAAAGTTTGACTTCTTCTTTGCTGATTTGGATACCTTTTATTTCTTTTTGTTGTTGGATTGCTGAGGCTAGGACTTTCTGTACTAGGTTAAATAACAATAGTGAGAGTGAAGATCCTTATCTTGTTCCTGACCATAGAGGAAAAGCTCTGTTCTTCACATTGAGGATGATATTAGCTGTGGGTCTTTTGTATATGGCCTTTATGATGTTGAGGTATGTTCCGTCTATCCCTACTTTTTTGAGGGTTTTTATCAAGAATGAATGCTGTATTTTGTCAAATGCTTTCTCTGCATCTATTGAGAAGATTGTATGGTTCCTATCCTTTCTTTTATTAATGTGGTGTATCATGTTGATTAATTTGGGAATAGTGAACCACCCTTGCAGATCAGGAATAAATCCCACTTGATCATGGTGAAGAATTCTTTTAATGTACTGTTGGATTTGATTTGCTAGTATCTTGTTGAGAATTTATGCATCCATGTTTATCAGGGATATTGGTCCTTATTGTGGGGTCTTTGTCTGGTTTCAGATTTGAGGTAATGTTGACCTTGTAGAATGAGTTTGGAAGTTTTCCTTCCATTACTACTTTCTGGAACAGTTTGAGAAGAATTGGTACTAACTCTTTTTAAATGTTTGGTAGAATTCCCCTGGGAAGCCATATGGCCCTGGACTTTTGTTTGTTGGGAGATTTTTGATTATTGATTCAATTTCCTTGCTGGTTATGGGTCTGTTCACATTTTCTATATCTTTCTCTTTCAGTTTTGGTAGTTAATATGTTTCTAGGAATTTATCTAATTCTTTCGGATTGCCCAATGTGTTGGCATATAATTTTTCATGATTTTTTAAAATAATTATTTGTATATCTGTGGTTTTGGTTGTTATTTCTCCTCTCTCATTTGTGATTTTATTTATTTGGGTACTTTTGCTGCATCCCAAAGGTTTTGGACCTTCATGTTTTCATCTTCATTTGTTTCCATGTATTTTTAAATTTCTTCTTTAATTTCCTGGTTGATCTATTTAATTTTAGTAGCATGTTGTTTAACCTCCATGTATATGTGGTCTTTCCAAATTTTTTCTTGTGGTTGACTTCAAATTTCATAGCATTGAGGTCAGAAAAGTTGCATTGTATGATCTCATTCTTTTTGTTGTGGCCTGATTTTTGATCTAAAATGTGGTGTATTCTGGAGAATGTCCTGTGTGCACTCACTTGAAAAGAGTGTATATTTTGCAGCTTTAGGATGAAATGTTCTGAATATATCTGCTAAGTCCGTCTGGTTCAGTGTGTCATTCAAAGCCACTGTTTCCTTGTTGATTTTCTGCTTAGATAATCGGTCCATTGCTGTGAGTGGGGTGTTAATGTCCCCTACTATTATTGTATTATGATCCATGAATTTCTTTATGTTTATTGTTAATTGATTTATATTTTTGGGTGCTCCCAAGTTAGGGGCATAAATATTTATAATTTTTAGATCTTCTTAACGAGTAGATCCCTTTATTATGTTAAAATGCCCTTATTCATCTCATGTTATAGTCTTTGTTTTAAAATCTAGCTTGATTGATATAAATATGGCTACTCTGGCTTTCTTTTGATGTCCATTAGCCTGGTAGATAGTTCTCCATCCCCTCATTTCCAATTTGCAGGTGTCTTTAGGTCTAAAATGAATCTCTTGTAAGCAGCATATAGATGGATCTTGTTTTTTATCTATTCTGATACCCTATGTCTTATGATTGGAGCATTTAGTCCATTAACATTCAGAGTGATTACTGAAAGATATGAATTTAATGTCATTGTGTTACCTGTAGAGAGTTGCTGTTTCTGGTGATGTTCTCTGGTCCTTTCTAGTCTTTGTCACTTTTGGTCTTTCCTTCCCACTCAAAGAATCTCCTTTAACATTTCTTGCATGGCTGGTTTAGTGGTCATGAACTCCTTTAGTTTTTTTCCCATCTAGGAAACTCTTTTTCTCTCCTATTCTGAATGATAGACTTGCTGGATAGAGTGTTATTGGCTGCAGATTTTTCCCCTTCAGCATGTTGAATATATCATACCACTCTCTTCTGGGTTGCCAAGTTTCTGTGGCGAGATCTGCAGCTAGCCTTATGGGTCTTCCCTTGTAAGTTAGAGACTTCTTTTGTTGTTTTGCTTTTTGGATTTTTTCTTTACCACTATATTTTGCAAATTTAACTATAGTATGTCTTGGCGTTGGCCTGCTTTGTTGACTTTCATGGGAGTTCTCTGTGCCTCCTGTATTTGAATGTCTGTTTCCTTCCCCAGATTAGGGAAGTTTTCAACTACTATTTCCTCAAATAAACCTTTTACTTTCTTTTCTCTCTAGACTCCTTTGATATGAACGTTATTATGTCTGATGGAGTCATTGAGTTCCCTGTCTACTTTCTTGATCCATCATTCTTCTTTCTCTCTTTTGTTCAGCTTCATTATTTTCCATAATTCTATCTTCTATATCACTGTTCATTCCTGTGCTTCTTCTATCCTTATGGTCATTACATCTATTTGGTTTTGAATCACAGTTATTGCATTCTTCATTTTGGCCTGATTGTTTTTTAGCTGTTTTATGTTTGCAGTAAGGTTCTCCCTGATGTCTTCCATGCTCTTCTCAAGTCCAGCTAGTATTCTTATCCCTATTGCTTTAAATTCTGGATCAGGCATATTTCTTTTTTTTTTAAAGATTTTATTTATTCATTTGAGACCCAGAGATACAGAGAGAGAGAGAGAGAGCATGAGCAGGGAGAGAGGTCGAGGGAGAGGGAGAAGCAGGCTCCCCACTAAGCCAGGAGCCCGATGTGGGGCTCGATCCCAGGACCCTGGGATCATGACTTGAGCCGAAGGCAGATGCTTAACCATCTGAGCCACCCAGGTGCCCCTGGGCATATTTCTTCTATCTGTTTCAATTAGATCTCTGGCCATTATCTTTTCTTGTTCTTTCTTTTGGGATGAATTCCTCTGTCTTGGCATTTTGTCTAGGTCTCTTGTCTTCTGTGTGGTAGAAAAGCCTGTTATGTTTTCTACTCCCAAGAGTAATGGCTTTATGAAGAGGAGGTTATATAGTGTCTATGGCCTGGTGCTTTAGGAAGTGTCTATGGTGTGTGCTGCATGCACTTTGCTGCTGTGTTTTGGCTGTTCTATCGCTCAGGTTAGTTGTTGGCAGAGGTTCTCCTTGCCTGCAGTGGGTAGTGTTTGGACCTTGGCCAGAGTGTGGTGAGTTTTAACTAGTTGTGCTCTGGTCTGCTTGTTAAATGAGACCTAATGCTACTTTCATTAGAACTGAAGCTTTGCAGAACTCTGTGATCAATAGACATGGTGCATGTGGGGGTTTTTGCTGGTTTTCTGGGGAAGGAACCTGCTGAACTGGTCCTTAGGAACACTTGTCTGAAAACAGTACTAGCAGAGCCTAGGGGGGCAGGATTTGGTGTAAGCTGGTTAGGCAGCCAGTGTTGGCACTGTGCTGTTTAATGAAGTTGGTTTATGCTGACGGTTGAAGGAGGGAAATGGGCCAGCCAACTCCTTTGTCCCCGGAGAGGGGACTCTGTGCTTCCTGCTCTCAGGGAAACACTCTCAGAGGAGTGAATAATTTACCCTTGGGCATCCCAAGTGTTTTTCAGATTGCTATTTTCATGCTCTCTGTTTCTAGGTTGCTTGCCTGCCTGGAGCAACTCAGTGCACTTTGAGCTCTATCCCAGCCAAGCCTGCTGACTTTTAAAACTTCAAACTTTAAGGACCTTGTGTGATGGAGACTGGTGCTGGTTTTCTGGGGGAGGGTTTTGCCACACTGCAACTGATGCAGGTTTCACCAAGAAGGGCAGTTGCATCAGAGTGCAGGGGCATGGGATTTGGAACAAAGCAGGCTAAACAGCCAGTGTCTGGCTTAGCCACTCTCAGCAGGTGTCTCTCCACCTATGCTGAGGGGTGGGGTTGGGGGGTGGAAATGGCACCCACTGGCTCTTTTGTCCCTGGATAGACTCTGAGAACACCAGCTCTCACAGATGCACTCCAAGAAGAGTGAATAGTCTCTCCCCGTGTACCTTAGGCGATCCTCTGATGGTGCCATATCCCCGGTGCTCGCCAACCCCCCCCCCCAGGTTGCTTGTGTGCCTTCTCTCCAGAAATAGGACAGCGCCCTCAGGTCTCTGTCCCAGCCAATCCCACTGACCTCTAAAACTTCTGTCTTTGAGGCCCATTGATTGGAAAAACACAAAAATCAACCCCTCTCAGTTTCCCAGACAATGGCTTTGGGGAAGTGTTCTCCTTGTGCATATCCCTGTGTCCTCCACTCTCTCTCACCTTGCTCCTTGACTAGGGCTCCCTCCTCTCCACAGCATCACAATCCACTTCTCCCCCAAACCACGTCTCTGCACTTCCTACCTTCCTCGATGTGGCCTCCTCTCTCCCTCTAGTTGTGCAGTTTGTTCTGTCAGTCCTCAGGTCGATTTCTTGGGTATTCAGAATGATTTGATAGTTATCTAACTGTGTTCCAGGGAAGAAGCAAGCTTAGGGTCCTCCTACTATGCTGCCATCTTAGCTCCCTCCACTTACGTATATAATACAGTACTGTAAATGCATTTTCCTAATAACATTTTCTTTTCTTTAGCTTACTTTATTGTAAAAATACAGCATATAACACGTCTAACATAAAAAATATGTATTAATTGACTGTTTTGTTATCAGTAAGGCTTCTGGCAAACAGTAGGCTGTTAGTTAAGTTTTGGGGGCATCAAAAGTTCTACATGGATTTTCAACTGCACGGGGGACTGGATGGGAGGGTGGGTGGTGCCCCTAACCCTGCTGTGAGCCTCTGTAGCAAATTAACCAAACCTGAACTTGGAGGGAGTCATGGAAACCTCGCATTGTAGCCAAATGGAACAGAGTTGTGGGTAACCTGGGGATCTGCTACATGTGATTGGCATCTGAAGTGAGACGGGAGCAGTCTTGTGGGACTGAGCCTGTGAGATTTAAGACTATCTCCAGGCAGTGTAAGAACTGAGTTGAATTCTCAGACACCTTACTGGTGTCCCCAGAATTGCCTGGTATTTTGTGGGGGGATCCGTCTCCATATGCAGTGGAATTGGTTCCAGGAACCCATAATCCCCTTTTCCCATTTCCTGCCCTCTTAAGGAATTCTGGTTTAGAAGATGTTTTCTTAGATAAACTTTCTCAAGTTAGAGAAGCTACAGAATATCTCTAAGATGAGATTAACCCTCAAATTTCCCTATATCTTGATTTAAGAAACGAACTCCTATTCTTTTTTTAAATTTAATTTTATTATGTTATGTTAATCACCATACATTACATCATTAGTTTTTGATGTAGTGTTCCATGGTTCATTGTTTGCATATAACACCCAGTGCTCCATTCAATATGTGCCCTCTTTAATACCCATCACCAGGCTAACACATCCCCCCACGCCCCTCCCCTCTAGAACCCTCAGTTTGTTTCTCAGAGTCCATAGTCTCCCATGGTTTGTCTCCCCCGATTCCCCACCCCTTCATTTTTCCCTTCCTACTGTCTTCTTTTTTTTTTTTTAACATATAATGTATTATTTGTTTCAGAGGTTATGAAAACTTGCTTCTCATCTCCATTCCTTATCAGTATTATCACAATTAGACTCTAAATTCCCAGAGGGAATAATCATGTGAGTTTGGTTCACCACTGCATTTTCATTGCCTATTTCAGTTTAAGGAACATAATTGGCATTCAATACATATTTGCTGAATGCCTGCCATTTACCTAGTAATTGAAGCATGAAAATCTTGCAGGCATGTTTTATTCACTTGTTTCTTCATTTTTCCATACATTATACTTAGATTCTACCATTCCTTTGTATTTCTAATACTTGCTACTTATCTTTTATCCAGTATTCAACTCTAGCTTTCATTACCTGTCTCCAAGACTACCACATTTACAATTAGAGTTCCATTCTCAAGTCTCTTCATATCTTAATTCCTCATTGTGTACTACTACAAGTAAATCTTTTTAATTCATTCATATATATATATATATTTTTTTAAAGATTTTATTTATTTATATGAGAGAGAGAGCGAGTACATGAGAGGGGGGAGGGTCAGAGGGAGAAGCAGACCCCCTGCCAAGCAGGGAGCCCGATGCGGGACTCGATCCAGGGACTCCAGGATCATGACCTGAGCCGAAGGCAGTCGCTTAACCAACTGAGCCACCCAGGCGCCCCATTCATATATTTTTAATAGACTTTATTTTTTGAGCAGTTTTATGTTTACAGAAAATTTGAGCAGAAAGTAGAGTTTCCAAATACTCTTTACCTCTCTCCTAGTTTCCCATATTATTAACATCTTGCATAATAGTGATATATTTTTACAATTAATTAGTCAATATTGGTACATTACTATTGACTGAATTCAATGTTTGTAATAGGGTTCACTGTGTTGTACATGCTAGGGTTTTTGACAAATGTATAAGGACATGTATTCCCCATTATAGTATCATATAGAATATTTACTGCTCTAAACATTCCTTGTATTTCACCTATTCTTCCCTCCTTCCCTAATCCCTGGTAACCACTGATCTTTTTACTATTTCTATAGTTTTACCCTTTCCAGAATGTTATATACTTGGAAAAATACAGTTTATAGCCTTTTTAAACTGATTTCTTTCTCTTAGCAATGATGTATTTAAGGTTCCTTCATGTTTTTTCATGACAAGATAGCTCATTTCCTTTTGTCACTGAAAAATTTTCATTGTATGGATGTACTACTGTTTATCTATTCAATTGAAGAATATTTTAATTTCTTCCAAGTTTTAGCAATTATGAATAAAGCTGCCATAAATATTCATGTACAGGTTTTTATGTGAATGTTAAGTTTTCAACTTGCTTGGGTAAATACCAAAGAGTGCAATTGTTGTATTGTGTGGTAAAAGTATGTTTAGTTTTGTAAGAAACCACCAAACTGTCCTACCAAGTGTCTGTACCACTGCATTTCCACCAGCAATGAATGAGAGTTTCTATTGCTCCAATCCTTGGCAGCAATTTGTGTTGTCAGTGTTCTGAATTTTAGCCATCATAGTAGGTGTGTAGTGATATCTTGTTTTTGTTTGTTTGTTTTGTTTTGCTTTATTTTGTTTTTTAGAGAGGGAGACACACACAAGTGGGGGCAGGCACAGAGGAAGAGGGAGAGAAAGAATCTTAAGGAGGCTCTATGCTCAACGCAGAGCTCTATGTGGGGCTCGATCTCAGGACCCTGAGATCTTGACCCGAGCAGAAATCAGGGGTCGGACACTTAACTGGGTCACCTACGTGCCCCTGATATCTTGTTGTTTTAATTTACATGTCTCTGATGACATATGATGTGGAGCATCTTTTTATATGCTAATTTTCCATCTGTATTTCTTCTTTGTGAGCTGTCTGTTCATATCTTTTACTGATTTTTTAATTGGGTTGTTTGTTTTCCTATTGTTGAGTTTTAAAAGTTATCTTTATATTTTGGATACCAATCCTTTATCAAATAGGTGTTTTGCAAATATTTTCTCCCAGTATGTGTATTGTTTTTTCATTCTCACAATAGTGTCTTGCAAGCAGAAGTTTTAAATGCTAATAAAGTTTAACTTACTAATTTTTCCTTTCATGAATGATATTTTTTGTGTTTAATCTAAGACGTCATCACCACACCAAGGTCACCTAGATAATATTCCCATATTTTTTCTGCAAGTTTTATACTTACGCATTTTACATTTAGGTCTGTGATCCATTTTGAGATAATTTTATGAAGCGTGTAAAGTCTGTGTCCCCGTGCATTTTTTTCCCAGATAGATGTCCAGTTGTTATAATACCACTTTTGGAAAAAATTATCCTTTCTGTATTGAACTGCCTTTGCTCCTTTGATTTGATCATTTCTCCTCTTTTTGCCAATATTATTTCTCTGAAGCATTTGGGAATTTCTGTAGATATATCTTCAAATTTAATTTCTTATCCAACTCTCTCTAATTTGATCCTAATCTTTTCATTATGTTTTTAATTTTAATAATTATAATTTTCATTTTGAAAAGTTCCACCAAGTTCTTTTTTCAAATTTGTCTGGTCATTCCTGATAGTCTTTTGTTATTGATTATCACTGTTATTCTGTCTTTTATTTCTACAAATATTTTATACCATTCTATATTCTGTATCTAACATGCCAAGATTTATAGTCTTTAGGCGTGTAAATCTAATGTTCCACTCATGGTAACTTGTCTTTCCAGGTAATCTTTCTGTGAAAGATTTGCTTATTCTTAACATGTAATAACATGTGACCTAAATTGTGGATAATTTCCCCCAGGGAGAATTTATAACTGTCTCTTCCTAGAACCCAGGTATATCAAGCAGCTGGTGCTACTTCATTCTCCTTCAAGAATCTTTCTCCAAAGCAAGGTCCTCAGACTGGGCTCCCCCCTTTTTTCCTGGGTCAAGTTGCATTTTCTTCCTAGCAGTGCTTTTATCAGTGCCCTTCTCAAAACCCTACCCCTCTTGTTTACATCTTGCTCACATCTCAGGTACTCACTCACTTTCATTTCCTTTTTTTTTTTGCAATGTGGTGGTCCTTGGAGACCTCAATTACTTACTACTTGTGAGATCAACAATGCAACAGAGAGTTCTTATGCATGATATGTGCAACAACAGAGTTCTTCAGAGAATCAATACTGCCATGATGTAGAAACTGTGAAGATCTTTCTTCGTTTCTTTTTGTTTTTTAAGATTTTATTTATTTATTTGTCTGAGAGAGAGAGGTAGGCAGAGGGAGAAGCAGGGTTCCCGTTGAGCAAGGAGCCCCATGTGGGACTCGATCCCAGGACCCCGGGATCATGACCTGAGCTGAAGGCAGACGTTTAGCTGACTGAGTCACCCAGGTGTCCCAAGATCTTTCTTTCTAAGGTGTGATGTTCTACACTACAGGAGAATGAGTGCCAGACATTTTATTTTTAATAGTTCTGTTACAACAATGAAAAGTTTCCCGTAGACTCACTGTCTACGTCCTTTTGATAAAGAAGTCTCTCTCATGGCTAGACTATTCTAGTCTTAATGTTTAACACGAGGACTTCATATGTATTGTTAAAGAAGGATTTAATGTTGACTCGAATTCTTGTCCTTTTTTCATTGAATGTAGAGTTTATATCTCTACATTTAAAAAAATATATTTATTTATTTTAGAAAGAGAGAGAGAGCATAAGCAGGAGGGGCAAAGGGAGAGGGAGAGAGAATCTCAAGCAGACTCTACACTGAGCATGGAGCCTGACACAAAGTTTGATCTCAGGACCCTAAGATCACAACCTTGGCTGTAACCAAGAGTCGGATGCTTAACTGACTGAGCCACTGAGGTGCCCCTATATCTCTACATTTTTAATAAAATGAAAAATTTGTTACTATATGCTTTATATTCTGTACCTGGATTATAGTAATAGTTATATTTTTACATGCCTAATATATTATAAACGATGGGTCAGAGCTTCTCATTTATTACTTCTAACTACTACAACAATCCTAAAGGTAAGTAGTCCTTTTCTAGAGATAAATAAATGAAAAGTTGAAATAGTTTATAAAATATAAAGCACAACTTCAGTTTATATGCTGATCAGATATTTGTTCTGAAAATAGGGGAAGTAAAATTTTATGACAGATCAATATCCCTGTAAAACGTTTAGATTCGGTCTTCAAGTCATATCTTTGCAGTTGGCTTCGTCAAAACAGATCTTTTAATTTTTTTCCAGGAACTTTATGAAAATAAAAAGTTAGGGATTAATCTTTATGATCAATATATCTACTAATCAATTATAGTGGCATAGGAGTGGAACTCTTTTGAAAAAATAATCAAATAATTTTGAAGCCATGAAGTCACTCGTAATGAGCTGTATCCATAGATAAGAAAGATGATCAAATGAATTCATAACTAGAGACTAACATTTCCAAAAATTTTAAAAATAAATATAGAGGAAACTGAATAGAGTGACACTTTATAGTGGCCTTATCTGAAGATTGCTCATTGATTGATCTTTTCATTTAGTAGCTAGGGTATGTTAAATACATTGGCCTTATTACAGAACATTTTTTCTTCAACTTAATATTGTAATAAAATAATAAAATCCATTATATACAATGTAATGTATAATAAAATAAAATGTAAATCCATTTTATATAATGTATAATAACATATTATCTCTCTCTCTATATATATATAAAGTGAACTTAATTTGTATCAAAATACCTGTACCTTCTTCTAATGTGCAAGAATAGCATTTACATTTCTTTCAATTTTCATCAAATAAATGTGTAGATGCTACAATATTTAATAGACAAATTCAGGAGGAAAAAAGTCTGTCAGAGGTTGAATAGATTCAACTTTTATGACTTGTTTTAATTAATTTAAAATGAAAAATGTAAATTGCCTTAGGGAAGTCACATAAATATAATTAATCAATAAGTATTTTATTAAAAGTGTATTATGTTCCCAGACTTGTAAGCGGGAACAGAATAGGATGCAGAAGATATAAGTTGTTAGGGTATTCTAGCTGTTATAGACAAAACCTAAATCTCGGTGGTTTAACATAATAGAAGTTTCTTTGTTTCTCAGATCAAGCTTATAGGGTTATTTAGGCTGTTCTGATTTAGGAACTCAGGTCTCTTTCAAATTTTTGTTCTCGCATCTTTGTGTGTGGTTTTCAAGTCTACCCTGCTTATTTGCTTCAAGGTGGAAAGGAAAAAGACACGGAGAATCTTTTGTAGGAGGGTTTTTTGGTGAGGTTGGGGGCAGATTTTGATGGGCCTGGTCTGGAATGGTGCACTTTACTCCCACCCTCTCTTCTATGTTCCATTGGCTAGAACTCAGCCATGAGACTATATCTAAGTGCAAGAGAGGTTGGGAAATGTAGTTTTTAGCTCTGTGCCCAGGAAGAAAAAGACATGGTTTGTTGTAGCATAGGGAAGTTCTTGAGATAGATATAAAATCATTGTATATTAAAAACTGAATTGTTATTATTTAGACATATATCTATCATTTGGTATATAAAGAACTGAGGCATATGAAGTTTAAATAACCTGCTTAAGTTTATATAAAGTAGAAAAATTAATATATAAATTCAGGTCATTTTGACCCCAAGACTAGGGTTCTTTTATTTCTTATCATAGGCACAATCTAGTAGAGGATGCAAGAAGTAACTACATGTCATGCAGTTAAGGAACACTGCCAAGGCCATTAACTGGGACTCTTTCCCTTGGCCTGAGATAGTGTAATTGGTGTAGAGCCCAAAGATTATTTTGATTGATTCACACAGTAATTCAACACTTTTTAAAAAGTAAGTTACTGTCTTAGTCTGCTTAGGCTGCCATAACATAAAACCATAGGTTGTTTTAAATGACAGAAATTTATTTCTCACAGTTCTGGAAGCAAGAAGTCCAAGATCAAGGTGCCAGTTGATTCAGTTTCTGGTGGGAGCTCTCTTCCCAGTTTGCAGACAGCTGCCTTCTTGTTGTGTCCTCTCTTAGCCTTGGTGTGTGCATGTGGAGAGAGAGAGATCTTTCTCTTTCTCCTCTTAGAAGAATACCAATCCTATCAGATTAGGTAGGTCCCTACCCTCATGATTTCACTTAACTTTATATCCTAAAAGCTTTATATCCAAATACAATTGCATTAGGGGCTGGGGCTTCAACATATGAATTCTGGGGGAACACAGTTCAATCTACAGCAGTTACTAATATTTAAAAATCAAAATTTCACGTGAAACTTCAGACTTCTGGCTTCTGTAAAAGCAAACAAAACAAAACAAAACAAAAGCCTGCAGAGTCTGACCCCTTTGGACTTCTCTTAACACATGACAAAAACAAGAAAACATCGACAGCAGAGAGAGAGAGGGGTTGTGGCTTTATGGGCATTCTTTCCAGTTCAGCACAGTCCCCTTTTAATACCTGCTTGGCTATTTGTAAGCATTTACTTTTGTGATCCTTGGATACAGAGTATCCTGAAAGCGTTCTAGAGCTCTTGTGTGTAAATCTATAGGTTTTGGATGTATCTCCCCTTCATCTGCTTGAGGAAATTGAAGTTCTTTCTTTGTAGGAGAGTTGCCTTGCAGGTGAGCATCAATAAAGTAGTGAATTTTGTCCATAGACAGTGTTTACTTATAGCCTGGGAAATTATGAAAGTTATCTTGGGGACAGCATTCAAATGTCAAATAGTTATTTGGATCCATGGTCTACTCTCTGACCTTGCCATAATTCTTAATCTTCCTGTGTCCCTGACTTTATAATTATATTTATATCATTTCTCTTAATCTACTTTTCTTATCCATATTTAGAGGCAGTTTTTTGCAGACTTCACATAGTTTTAGACAATAATGCATACTTACTGAACACAGAGAACTGTATGTTTTTATTTCAAGAGAGACTCAGAAATAAGAATATATTGTCAAATTACATTTTGTGATGTAGAACATACATCATAGCATCATAGGGCACTTAGGGCCTCATTCTGAAAATTATATCATTCATAGTTCTAACATTTGACTCTTCCATTTTAACCTTCCACATCTTTTACTTCTTTAAGATATTACTTTGGAGATAGATCATAAACACTGGTCCATGTACACCAGTCACCATATCTTGAAAATTCTCAAGGATTAGATGAAGCAGGCAATTCAGTCATACATATAGAAAATGACAAGAGTGAAGGTATTAGCATTTTGGTGTAAATGTCTTAGCTACTCCAAAGATGATCTATCCAGATCACAGATTGAGGTAAGTTTCCAAGGCTTATAGCATACGCTACATGTAGACAAAGGAAAGAGGTCACACTTTAGCACTTCTTGGGTCTCAATTTCTTTATCTACAAAATAGGGACGATAGGAATATCAGCTAATATAGTTGTATAAGGATAAATTATCTGAAGCATGTAAACTGCCTAGAATAATGGCTGGCACTTAGTAAGAACCAACACGTTTTATTATTTAGGGGGGCAGTATATCCAAAAGGTTAAGACAATGTTTTTTTTTTTTAAAGATTTATTTGTCTACTTACCTACTTATGTACCTATCTATTTACTTATTTTAGAGAGAGAATGTGAGAGAGGGCAAGTGAGGAGAGGGGCAAAGGAAGAGGGAGAGAGAGAATCCTCAAGCAGACTCCCTGCTGAGCATGGAGTCTAACCCGGGGCTCCATCACAGGACCCTGAGATCATGACCTGAGCCAAAATCGAGTCCACTGCTTAACCGAGCCACCCAGGCACCCTGACAATGGATTTTCAAGACAATTTAGTTTTCCTTTGTATCCTGTGTCCTCCACTTCCTAGTTATATGAATCAAGTTTGCAGTTTCTTTATGTGTAGAATGGGCAATAAAGAATAGCTACCTTGTCAGGTTATATAAATATATAATGAGACAGAAATAGTGTAAAGATATTAGTTCAAAGTTTGGCATATAACAAGTATTTGATATATTACAAGTAGATGTGTAAAATAGATGATTGTAGAATGCTAGTTCCAAATGGGGGGAAAAAAAAGATCGTGGAAAAGCTTATAATGATATCAGTGACTTGATTTAAAAAAGAGTGGATTCTTGGGGTTCCTGGGTGGCTCAGTTGGTTAAGCATCTGCCTTCCGTCCTGGTCATGATCCCAGGGCCCTGGGATCGAGCCCCACATCGAGCTCCCTGCTCAACGGGAGCCTGCTTCTCCCTCCTCCCTGCTTCTGCTCTCTCTCTCTCTCAAATAACTAGATAAAATCTTTAAAAAAAAAAAGAGTGGATTCTTGCTCTGTGTATCTCTACAGTGTGAGATTAGGCATGATAATGCCTAATGTCATATTAAATCAAATTCATATCGCATTATGTGAATCAAGTTAACTTACATAGCATTTATAAAGTATGTAGTATTTGTTTTGTGTAAAGAATTAATATGGTGTTTTAAGAAACTTTGGCCAGGAGAAAAAAAGCTGTTATAAATATTTTATAATGTGTTGTTATTATTTACATTGACAGTGAAATAAGAAAAGCCTTCTTGGGGATTTTTATATTCATTGCCATGTGGCAAATATTGACTAAGATGTTTGTCAGTGTTCATTTTTAAGTATGATCATTTTTGATAATTATTGAAATAAGCTATCAAAATGAATGCTTAGCATTTTAAAAAAATGACCAACTTTTCATGGTGGTTGTCAATTAAAAATGGAATGAAGCAGATTTTCCAGAAACATATGTCATTACCTGACACTGAATTCTAATTTACTGTATCTAGTGGCTCTTGCTATTGGCATTTTTAGTATTTGCCATGGATTGAAACCTGGCTCCAAATAGGAATCACCTGGAGAAGGGTATTTATTTATTTATTTATTTATTTATTTATTTATTTATTTGACAGAGAGAGAGAGTGAGAGAGAGAGCATAAGCAGGGGGAGCGGCAGGCAGAGGGAGAGGGAGAAGCAGGCTTCCAGCCCAGCAGGGAGCAGGTTCAGGGCTTGATCCCAGGACGCTGGGATCTTGACCTGAGCTGAAGGCAGATGCTTAACCAACTGAGCCACTCAGATGGCCTCTGGAGAAGGATATTTATTTATTTATTTATTTTTAAAGATTTTATTTATTTATTTATTAGAGAGAGAGAGAAACAGCATAAGAGGGGAGAGGGTCAGGGGGAGAAGCAGGCTCCCCGCTGAGCAGGGAGCCCGATGCAGGACTCGATCCTGGGACTCTGGGATCATGACCTGAGCTGAAGGCAGTCGCTTAACCAACTGAGCCACCCAGGTGCCCTGGAGAAGGATATTTAAAATAGAGAAGGCCACACAGACTTCCACCCGTGGAGATCTTGTTTCCTAAGGAAAAGGACCAGGAATCTGTACTTATAAAAAAAGGCGTCTTAACGATTCCAGTGATCTTCTGAATTGGGAAATGCTGATCTTTTTTTTTTTTTAAAGATTTTATTTATGTATTTGAGAGAGAATGAGATAGAGAGAGCATGAGAGGGGGGAGGGTCAGAGGGAGAAGCAGACCCACTGCCAAGCAGGGAGCCTGATGTGGGACTCGATCCCGGGACTCCAGGATCATGACCTGAGCTGAAGGCAGTCGCTTAACCAACTGAGCCACCCAGGCGCCCGGGAAATGCTGATCTTTTGCTCTAACACATCTTTATTCCAGTCCTAAAAATACAGTGCATGAGATTTTCATAAATCTTTGCAAAGATCAGATAAAATATACTTTTTGGTAATGTATATGTGAACTCTATTTGAATCATTTTGGAAGAATTTAATTATGTGACATATTTTATGTAAGGGCTTTCATCAATTACAGAAATAAAAGTTTTAAGAAGCCTCAACTTAAAAATTAAGTTTTTGACATTGACATTCCCATGAATCTGTTGTTCATAAAATATTTCTCACTGAGGCACACTATGGACAATTTTTATAGTGGATATTTTTATTTATTTATTTTTTAAAGATTTTATTTATTTATTTGACAGTGAGAGATGGTGAGAGAGGGAACACAAGCAGGGAGAGCTGGAGAGGGAGAAGCAGGCTCCCCACTGAGCAGGGAGCTCAATCCCAGCACCTTGGGATCATGACCTGAGCCGAAGGCAGACGCTTAACAACTGAGCCACCCAGGCACCCCTATAGTGGATATTTTTAAAGCACAGGATGTTTAGGTTTCATATTTTTGTCATTTGCTTTTTAGCCTAAATAGTTGTATGTCTTGAGTTAAAAATCTTTCCCATGGAAACTATTATCTGATGATACTTAAATTTTAATTTGTCTCTTCTTATTTTTAAAACAGGAGTTCTTCCAGTGTGCTATCAGCTCACACTATGTTTATAAAGCAATATCCTAAAATATTCCTGCAGAAAAAACACAGACTGCCTAAACTTTTCAAACAGGAGGGAAAAAGGTAATGATGTCTTCTTTTGGAAGCAAGGTTGATGTGTGTGTGCATTAAAGAACAAATGGAACTCAAATAATGAAAGTATTTGATCTGTTTCCAGCACTCCATGCTAGGGAGTTTGATAAGGAAGAGTAAATTCACACAATCATTTTGGAGGAATTTTAATTTATATGGTATGATAATTAGGACGAATAAATGTATGTTGCTCCTTTAGTTTTATCATTAAAATGAATAAGCAACTAGTCTTATATAATAAACATGAAAGAAAATACTATTAGGAATGTGAAAGATAATACAATAAAAGATACAAAAAAACCTAAAAAAATTAAAAATTATGATAGAATACCTTATATAACTGGAGGCTAATTTGATAATCTAGATCTTATTGGTTAATTTTCTAAGAAAAATATGCTACTGAATTTATTCAAGATGATAAAAATTAAGAAATTGTTATAGTATAAAGAGAAATTGTGAAAAGTACTCTTCAAAAGTATTTTTTGAAGCAAAAAAGAACAAAAACAAAAATTAAAAACCCATAGCCCAAGTGATATCACCAGAAGTTCTTTTCAGATGTCCAAGAAAAGGTAATTTCTGTGCAATTTAATTTTCCCAGAGTGTTGAAAATAAAAAATAGTTTGAATTTGCCATGTACATGTAACTCTGATATCAAAACTTAACAAGAGTGGTTACAATAATAAACAAGAAATACCAATTTTAATTATGATTATTTAGGCAAACATACACAATAAAATTTCAGCAAATGAAATAATACAATAGTGTAATAGATTTGTATATCATGGTTAAGTTGGCTTCATCTCATGAGCATAAAGAAGGTTCATCATTAGAAAAGCTATTATATTTTTTTTTTAAAGATTTTATTTATTTATTTGACAGAGAGAGAGACACAGCGAGAGAGGGAACACAAGCAGGGGGAGTGGGAGAGGGAGAAGCAGGCTTCCCGCGGAGCAGGGAGCCCGATGTGGGGCTCGATCCCAGGACCCTGGGATCATGACCTGAGCCGAAGGCAGATGCTTAATGACTGAGCCACCCAGGCGCCCCATAAAAGCTATTATAATTTTATAATATTATTAGCTCAATGAGAAACTGTATGATCTACCAATGCTGAAAACGTATTTGATGTAATTCAGTATCTATCTATGTATAAAATCATGCTTTTATGCGTAATGTGTGCAGTAGGTGGCCATTAAATAGTACAAAACATTTATATTTTCAGCCAGAAAGAAATTACTCTAAAGTAGCAATAAAAATACCTTAAACTGAATTAAAATAAAATTTCATAAAATATATTAAGAAATTATAAATCTCTACACTTAGCTGCACTGGTCCTTCATGTAATGTGATGAACCCATATATGCCTGGATGGTGGGACTGGAGCTCAGGTAATTCAGAGAAGTTTTTCGCAGAATATAATTGATGAAACATGAATCTTGGCAGATACTAAATACCTACACTATTAAAATTATTCATCAATAGTCTTTACCTATTATCATTGCCATATTCAACACTCTATAATTCATTTAACATAAATGTCATGTGATAGATATAATAGCAAGACTTTGAAGTATGGCATGTGCCTGGTTGTGAACATATGGTGAGAATGCCTGATGACAGGGTATTTGCTAAATATCGAAGTGCAGGAGGGTAGAAGAAATGCTTCATACAACCATTAAATCCATTTGGAGCAATGCCACATTAATGAAAATAAATGGAAGACCTGGCTGAGACATAGGGAAACAGTTCTTCCAGAGCAAAAAAATGTGAATACAGAGCACAAATGAGATCGAGGACTGCTCAAATGATTGTCTAAAATTTATTTTATTTATGAATTAGCTAGAGAGAAGGTAAATTTTTGGTAGATTCACAGATGTAGGATATCAAACAGACATTTCTTTTAGAAAAGCACTGAATTTTCACCCAGATGACTTGGATTTGAGTTTCTGTTTTGCCCAATTGTGGCAGCATGACTTTGGAATAGTCTCTGAATATCAACTTCTCTGTTTTTACTCAGGAAAAGAAGATATTAATATCCTACTTCAGAGTTATGCATGAAAAAAACTTTTTAATTGTACTAGCTCTTATTATTATCATGGACTATATATATAGGTAGTGATGTTTTATATAGATTTATACCAACTGTCAAAAAATTCTGCCTCTTTTTAAATGAGTTAATCAACAAAGCAACAATAACAATTTAATACATATAATACTAACAGTAACAAATCACTGCATTCTTCACTTCAACAAGTTTAATATTCACCCTTTTTTAAACAAAAAGACTTAATTTTTTTTTTTTTAAACATTTTACTTATTTGACAGAGAGACAGTGAGAGAGGGAACACAGGCAGGGGGAGTGGGAGAGAGAGAGAGAGAAGCAGGCTTCCCGCTGAGCAGGGAGCCCGATGTGGGGCTCGATCCCAGGACTCTGGGATCATGACCTGAGCCGAAGGCATACGCTTAACGGCTGAGCCACCCAGGAGCCACTTAAAATTATTTTTAATTGAAATATAGTTGACACACACTATTAAATTAGTTTCAGGTGTAAAACTGTGATTAATCAACACTATACATTTTGCTATGCTCAGCACAAGTGTATCTACCATCTGTCTCCATACAGCGCTATTACAATACCATTGACTATGTGCTCTAGGCTGTGCCTTTCATCTCTGTCCCTTATTCATTCCATAACTGGAAGCCTGTTCTCCCACTCCCCTTCACCCATTTTGCCCATCCGCCCCCCCAATCTGGAAACCACCAGTTTGCTCTCTGTATTTATGGGTCTGTTTCTGCTTTTGTTTGTTTATACATTTGTTTATACATTTGTTTGGTTTTTTAGATTCCTCATATAAGTGAAATCATTTGGTATTTGCCTTTCTCTGATTTATTTCATTTAACATAATACCCTCTGGGGCCATCCATGTTGTTGCAAATGGCAAGATCTCATTCTTTTCTTATGGCTGAATAATATTCCATTGTATATATACCACATCTTCTTTATCCATTCCTCTATCATTGGACATTTTGGGTTGCTTCTGTATCTTGTTGTTATAAATAATGCTGCAATAAACAGGGTGCATATATCTTTTTTAATTAGTGTCTTCATTTCTTTGGGTAAATACCCAGTAGTGAAATTACTGAATTGTATGACATTTCTATTTTCAAATTTTTGAGGAAACTCTATACTGTTTTTCATGGTGGCTGTACCAATTTTTATTCCCATCGACAGTGCATGAGGGTTCCTTTTTCTTCACATCATCACCAACACTTGTTATTTCTTAGAAAAGACATAGACCTTTTTTTTTTTTTAAAGATTTTATTTATTTGACAGAGAGATACACAGCGAGAGGGGAACACAAGCAGGGGGAGTGGGAGAGGGAGAAGCAGGCTTCCCGCTGAGCAGGGAGCCCGACTCAGGGCTCGATCCCAGGACTCTGGGATCCGGACCCCAGCCAAAGGTAGACACTTAACGACATAGACTTTTAATCAGTACACCTTTATATCAGTTCATTTCTGGAGGAAAAGAAGTTTAATGAAATGATATTAACTGAGAAAACAAATAATAAGCACCACAGAATGGTAATCTTTGTTGAAGATATATTTATTAAATAAGTAATGTTTTGGGAGGGTAGGAATTCACATATTTACAAGGAAGCTTGTATTCTTATTTGACTTTTATAAATCTTTTGAATTACTTTTTTGGATAGTAAGCCTAGAGACAATATGATTTTTTTTTCTTTTAGAGAATGAAAAAAATGACTAAACTGCAGCTTTTCTACTGGGAAATTTAGCCCACATTTTTAACCATTTATTCATTTGTCTGTGGGCTTATTTTAATGTTAAACTACAAAGCTGTGTATGGGCTTTGGTTATAATGTACTTGTTTCATCAAATTTGGCATCAAATCAAATGTTGTACTTAATATGCAGAGTGTGGCATTTTAGAATTTTTTGATATATTTTACTCCGGACATTTTCATGAAGTCCAGTCAGTATCTATTATCTTAAAAAATTTAATTCTAATTAGATATAAGATCAAATAAGAACAAAGAGGAAAGAGTAACTTGCTATGTTTAGAAGGAGTTTCAGGTTTTTAACTTATAACAGGTTATAACAGGCTTATAATTAGGTAATGGTAATATTTAGTAAAACCATTTTAACTTGGCTTGTGTTATATAATTTACAACTGAATAATTTGACCTGGGAAGAGTAAAAGGATTTTAGCAATGTGCCATACTGTGCTTCCTGCCCACCAACCCCAGGATTTTACTAAGAGTATTCTTCAGTGTGCTAAAGGCATCCTGACCAGAAGAGGTTCTGCTGGGATGCTTCTCATGGGCCCAGAAGTCTGTATTGGCCAAATTACTAATCACTCCAAAAGCTGTCAAAGCATGTTTTGTGCAAAGAATTGATACTTCAGTTTAGACTTTAGATTCTAAATAGACTAGGACATTCCAGTTGCTTGAATTGAAGCTCAGAATTTCACTTCTAGATCTAAAAGCAGCAGTAACACGTACCTTTGATCTGGGTTAAAATAATGTGGAATTTCTCTGTAATATATATATTTTTTTCCAAACACATTTTAAAACAGTTATTTGGTATAGTACACATACCACCTTGATGAATTATAAATTCTCTCTGAAAGTGTAAGTGCAGAAAATGCTGGGAAACAAAGATGAATGTCTGGAGATGAAGCAACTAAAAACCTAGAGCAAATGGATTCTGATAGATGGACTTAAAAAAAAAATCTCTGCAAAATTACTTTCTTAGCTTGAGATTTTCTTTTGAGATTTGGACTCCACTTCATTCCCTAGCATTGTGAAAATTACCCATGTGCTACAGCTACATCTAAGTAGTGCTTACTTCATGCTAGCTTGAATCTGGCCTCAGGGTAATTAAGCATAGGGTATCTGAAAAATATGTATTTAACATTAGAACAAATGAAACTATCCTTTTTTATGATTATAAAACCCCTATTTTCTCTGAAGTTCTGAGGTCTGTTGAATGAGATGCTCCCTGTGTTTTTTTAAAGTCAGAACTATAATAATTTTGTTGCACTATTTTTCTCTAAAAAGAAAAACAAAAATTTACGTTATCTGGAAGAAACCTAACCTAAGAGGTAATAAAGAAAGTATATAAGTGTCAGAGGTGACAGGGTAGAGGGGCAGTTTCCACTGAGAGTGCTTATGTTGATAGCAGACAACGTACTGGAAAATCAGCGCAAGTATCCCTGAGGAAGTGATGTTGAAGTTCAAGAATAATTAAGAGTTGGGTAGGAGAAGATGGTAAACAGTCCCTGAGACAAAAACAAAACAAAATAACACAAAACCAAAACATCCAAGCCCCTGTGATGGTCTTCACACTGTTTAGTATATAAGTGCTGGTGAAGCTATTTTGTCTGGTATACTAATTGCCCAGTTTAGTAGTTTCCACCAGAAAGTTGTTGAAAAATTTTTTTCAAAATCTTTAGATAATTTCTTCCATATATATCAGGATGGGAGTGGTGGTGGCTGAGGGTGCAGGAAGAGAAGATAGGAGGAGAGAAAGAAAGAAAGAGAAAGGAAAGAAAGAAAGAAAGAAAGAAAGAAAGAAAGAAAGAAAGAAAGAAAGAAAGAAAGAAAGAGAAAGAAAGAAAGAAAGAAAGGAAAGAAAGAAAGAAAAGAAAGAAAGAAAGAAAGAGAAAGAAAGAAAGAAAGAAAGAAAGGAAAGAAAGAAAGAAAAAGAAAGAAAGAGAAAGAAAGAAGGGAAAGGGAAAGGAAATGAAAGAAAAAAGAAAGAAGGAAGGAAAGAGAAAAGGAAGGAAGCGAAAAAGGAAAGAGGGAGTAAGGGAGAAAGGCAAGGGAGAAATGAAGGACTGTCATGCTAGCTCATGAGAGCAATATTTGGACCTTTTGGAGAATTCTATGAAGGGAAGGGGAGGGAAATTTATAGAATCTAACTAGTTGCCTCACCCATGGTCTGATGTCTTCTGTGGCCCAAATCAAAGCCTTTACTATGACATAAAAATGAAACCCTAGATGACTTGGGGCATTATTGTAGCAAAGTGGTGGCAATTTGTAAAAATTGCCTAAGTGTGTAGGATTTCCTTGCATTAGAGTGGACTGTTAACAAGAAAGTTTCAAGTCTGAGTCTAAAAAAAAAAAAAAAAAAAACTGCCATCCATGTTTACAACTGCCACTGAGGAATGGCAGATTATGCTAAAAGGAAGGCCCTTTTGTCACACTTCCTTCCTAATTGTTTTGCTTAGAATTGTCTGGGAATAGGTGCTGAGGAGGGTTGAATGGCTCTGGCTGGGGTAGAGGCATTCTAACTTGGAGTTGTGGAGCTATCCAGGAGTGAGGAAAGACAGAGAAAACAAGGAGCAGACAAGGAGCAAGAGGAGCCAGGAAATAATTGGAGAAGTGTGCACTGAGTAAGGAGAAACCATTGGTCCTAGGCATGGGGTTGAGGACGTTTAAGAAAGCTCTATTAATGGATTTCAAGTATGCTGTGCTGTATGTGATACGGCATCTCTTTAGGTTAACCCCAGTGTTTGATGAACTCTATTGCACTTACAAATGCTCTAAATATTTGGTTTAGTTTAGTTTTGTTGAGGAAATATAGGCAGAGTTGGTTTTATTTCTGGATAAACAAGACATGGAATAAAGAGTATTTAAGGAAGAAACACAGTGGCAGAGGTGACATCAAAATGTAATCTGGGGAAATGTTGAAATCTTAAGGAGAGCTTTGTATTTCTGTGGATTTGCATGGGACTTTATCTAGATATTAAGATGCCAGTAGATCCCAGCTTTCATAATTTGTATTGCATGAAATTCTTGACCAATATCCTGATAATGGAAAAATGTGATACCATCAGTTAAGAGATAGGTAGTGGGCATGATGCAATTATGAGTTCAGCTGGAGGAGTATTGTAAATGCTGACGTATTTTCTTATAAATTCCATTCATCAAAGACCTTATGCAACTAAGGGGGAAAAGCCATCTTTGATTCAAAGGGAGTCATTCTATGCTTTGAAAGGCTATAGTTGAACATTTGGAACTTCTTCCAATTGTGTACTATTGGTGGCAGGAAATTTGCCTCCTTATGCCTCCAAATTGGCCTTTCCATTCTTCAAAACTAGATGCTTCATTCAGTAATTAAATTAGCCCTATGAGCCTGAGATCCCTTCAAGGAGATTACTATGAAATCAGGAAGAGAAATTCTAAAAATTTACGGGACACATTTTCTCTGCATTTTATTCTTCTCTTCAATAAATTAAGTCCAGCATAAGTGACAGTGTCACTGAATGGTTAGAATGGTGTTTTATCCATTGTTTTATCATTTTATTATTGTTTTATCATTGTTTCTCAACAGTCAGTAATCACCAGTTCCTATATAGAGGTCAGGTAGAGAGCACTGGTACTGAAGTAAGGTTGTCTATAGAATGTGGAAATGGGGATGGAAAAGAAGCTAGATAAAAGCCATTAAAGTGAGTGTGTAAGAGCTTAACTAAGCTAATTTAAGAATGCTGAGAAAAATTAAGGATCATAAAAATTAGATAATGTAGATGTGTAATCATCCAGGTGTGTAACCAGTTCAGCAATGTTCTGTGGGTGGAAAAAGTAGGGTGATTAAAATGGAAAAATTAAAATGATTCATATCTGGGAACTGAGAGAGTGAACAAAATAAATGCTTCTTTGTATGGGTTTGGAGGTTAGCAAATGTTTGTTGAATTGGATTGTGAATAGAGGGAATTTAGGTTATAAGTGAAGACAGAGCATGGTATTTGATTATTCTTTAATAACAATATAATAATATATTGTTATATTAAAGGTTGTCTTTAGATATTCCACTTTTTTAAATTTGAGCTTAATTTCAATTAATCCTTAGTAGGTAAATAATCTTTTCAAAATAATTTCACTTTCTTGCATTTTCATATGGCTTGTCATATGTTATGCAAAATGTATTGCTGTTTTATTCCATAGAATACATGTTAAGTCCAGCTGTTTACATTTAACTGTAGATTTTCTATTGCTCTTTGGAAATGAAGAGAGGAGACTTCGAGTTTGGCATAGACATTTATTTAGTAGAAACTAGGGAAATATTGCTTACCTCTGTCTAATCTTAAAATATTCTTTCTTTTATTATAAGAGATGACAGGATTCCAATGTTTGCTGTCAAGAGTATATAATGGAACTTGCTTTTGAATCCTCAGTTGTAACTTTGGATATGTTGGCAATGTGTAGGACAAAGTCAGCACTATTGTATAGCATAAGACAAAGCTTGCAATTTATGAACTTGTATCTTTGGGATGGAATTTACCCTTAATTATTTCCCTGGTTTGTCATTAGTGATAATTAAGCTAAGCTTAACAAATGGAGTTAATGTAGTATACTTAAAGTGACTGTACTTATTTGTATTTTTATGAGTCAGGCTGACTTTAGTATCTAAAAAAAAAGGATTGAAGAATCCTATAGCACACATCTTATTAAGATCCCATATATTACTCTGGCTCTAACTACTACCTAGTAAAATTTATGTGGGTTTACAAAAAAGTCGGGGAGGGAGTTACAAAAAGATTCGGGGAACTGATTTTAAAAAGTTCGTAAGAGCTATAATACAAGAATACATGGATTGCAATGTGTTGTGATGGCCTTTGGACTAATCACATCTGGGTTTAAATTTCAGTTCTGCAATTTGGCTATTGTGTTGCCTTAAGAAGATTAGCTAAAACTTTGAATCTTAGTCTCTTCATCTAAAATGGAGACAATAATACATACTCTACAGTGATGTTGGAGGACTGAATGAGATAATGTATACAAAATTTTATTTTAGTTTGTTTGCTTGGTGGTGGTGCTAATCCCTAGCACCTGAATTTACTGAGGCTTTTTTTTTTATCTTTAATATGGCCAATTTAAAAACATTGATAGCTACAAAAACTATTATTTTACTAATGCATGATTGTGTAATATACACTGGCCATTTAGAAAACATTGGTCCACTGGGTTATACAGATCTTACAAATGTTGACATGTTTATGCAATATATGAAAATGACAATTTTTAATATCAACACTGATCATCAGAAAGCCTTAAGTGTTAGGAGGCTGTCAAGTTTACAGAAGTGGATACAAGTTTTCCAAAAATCAAATTTTTACTTGAAAGTTTAAATTTTATCATAAGCAACAGATACTGTATATTTCACTCATTTTTGAGAAAATATATTCCAAACATCAAAGTCATTTATTATAGTTTGTTTTTTGGCTGTTCTTTCAAGTAATTATGGAGTGCAGTGAAAAAAGTGGATAGTTTAGCTTACAATTGGATAATAAACTCACTTTTACTTGAGACAAAAATCTCTTTGAAATGCTGCAAAAATTCTTTATACTTTTCATTTTGTCACACAGAATATCATGAAAAAGTGTACTCAGGGTCAGAATGTTGAGATTTAATAAAATTAATATTTTTTCTGGCTTTTTAAAAATTCCAAGTGTGTGGCAGTGAGGAATTCAGTGACTGCTAGTACAGTTTGGTCTCATTATTTTGAATCATGCTTAGTTGCAAATAGTTTTACCCGTCATTATTTTTGCATGATTAAACTCCAACACAGCAAAAAGAGGCAAATCACATCTTAATTGTGTTGTGATCTTTTTAAATAATATTTTTTCTCTTCACAGTTACTGAGGAATTAAATAACAGGGATTTCCTATAGTCTATATAACTCAGTGATTACATGAAGCATGATTAATATTTTACAATTAGATTCACAAAATCAAAAATTTAATAATATCATGGTGGCAGTGAGAATGTAGAGCAACTGAAACTTACACCTTGGCTACTATTTTAGCCACTTTAGAAAATAATTTGGCTAATTATTAATATAATTGAGGATGCACATACATTATGACTTAAAAATTCTAATTCTGGGTGTATTCCCTGGAGAAGCTGTGCATATACAAAATTAGTCATAGTAAGCAAGTTTGTATACAGCAAGCAAACAAACAAAAGGCAAAACAAACCTGGAAACAAAAATCCCAGTTGCCCACAGACTAAGAAAATGGGAATAGAAAGTCCTCTTTGTGGTACATAAATATAATGAAATCTTACACAGCAGTAAAATGAATGAACGACAGTCATTAAGTCTCATAAACACAATGTTGAACAATAACAACCAAAAAGCGAGTTACAGAATACTTAAGAATCACTTCATTTCTATCAAGTGCAAAACTAAATATGCAAAATTAAAATTAGGTTTTTAAAGAGATGCATACATTTTTGACTAAAATGTATAATGAAAACCAAGGAACAAAATTCAGGGTAGTGGTTATCTCTGGAGTGAGTGCTACATCTGTCCATGGAGGAGTAGCTGTACAGTACCACAGGTACTTTAAAGATCTGAGTGAGTATATTAACACTATTTTATTGTTACTCTTAAACTTACAATATATTATGTATGTTTTTAATTTAATTATCAGTAGAAAAAATGCCAAAACTTTAAACAGTTAATAGCAGAGAAATGAATAGAATTGCCTAATTACTAGCTCGTTATGGTAATTATCCAATTCTATAGATAGGTAATTTCATGCATCCCTATCATTTACCTTGAGCAAAAGTTAATTCAGAAATAATTAGATGTAATGATACCAAAAAAGTATGGAAAGATTAACAGAGGACATTAATCTGTTATACAGTGGCTATGTCTATTTGACAGGGTCAAAATATTTTTGAGCAGAATTTAGCATCTTTAGAAATTTCTTCTGCAGGAAAATTCCTTGTACCTTCTTCTGGAATATTCTTTTTTAAACTCTTTTCATCTTGAATGTCTCAGTTTAAATCTCTCTGTGAGAGACATTGTCTTTTCCTTTTTTTAAGATTTTATTTATTTATTTGACAGAGAGCAAGCACAAGCAGGGAGAGTGGCAGGCAGAGGGAGAGGGCTCCTTGCAGAGCAAGGGAAGCCCCATGTGGGACTTGATCCCAGGACCCGGGATCATGACCTGAGCCGAAGGCAGTTGCTTAAGCAACTGAGCCACCCAGGCACCCCATTGTCTTTTCCTATAAGCAAAATAGGTCCCCTGGTTTTACACTCCTACAAGCGCCCTATGATTGTTTTTCACAACAGGTATAAATTCTTTGTATCACTTTTAATAACTTTCAATAACACATTTAGAGACTGATTATACCATTAGTGCCTTCCTGCATTGGATAGTAGGGAACATATTGGCTAAGCCAGATTGTCCTGAAACCTTGTTACCCAGGAGATACCTGGCTGGCCCTGTCCAGTGATGGCCAATATTATCTGTTGCATCAGAAGTTGCGTGAGTGAAGTCCTGGTCATGTTAGGGCTTTCCATAACTTGATAAGACCTTATCTTAAGTAGGTGTGTAACCATCATTATAACCCAAATATATGTCCTATGAGGAAATGGGGGAGACTTTTGAAGCCATACTCACTGATGACTGATGGTATCATGTATTCCCTGCTGAAATATGTATACTTTGAGTTTATTGCAATAAAATGGAGTGACATTAAGAAAAAAAAAAGGTAATAAGGAACATAAAGGCAGAAATACAATTGATGTTTGTCTGTTGAACTTTTACCCAGCAACCTCGCTAAATTCTCTTATGAAATCTAGTATCTGTAAACACTAGAATAGTAATAATGTCATAATGTCATTAATAATTATAATGTCATCCAAAAAAATAACAGCTTTACTGATACTTCCTGATTCTTACACTTTTTGCTTGTATTTTAATGCCTAAGACCTCCATTACAGTGTTGAATAGGTTAGAGCAGTATACATGACTTATTTCCAATTCCAGAGGCAAAGCTTTTTAAATTGCAGTTTAATATTTGTTGTATTGTTTTAAGATTTTATTTATTTATTTGACAGAGACAGAGATAGTGAAAGCAGGAACACAAGCAGGGGGGAGTGGGGGAGGGAGAAGCAGACTCCCCGCCGAGCAGGGAGCCTGATGTGGGGCTTGATCCCAGGACCCTGGGATCATGACCTGAGTCGAAGGCAGACGCTTAATGACTGAGCCACCCAGGGGCCCCAATATTTGTTGTATTTTTAAAATACTTTTGTCATATTAAGAAAGTTCATTATTTCTAGTTTTGTAGGATTTTGTATTACACATAAATATTGTATCATATGAAATGTTTAGATGATCATGATTTTTCTTATTCCATTAATGTGTTGAATAACATACCTGAAATAGTATTCCTGGTATAGTCCCAACTAGGCTATGCTTTACTATCTTTTAAAATTACTGGATTCAGTTTATTAATATTTTGCTTAGAATTTTTGCATCTATATTCAGTGATATTGGCTTGTAATTTTCTGTTCTTGTGATATCCTTGACAGATGTTGATATTAAGGCTATGTTGGCTTCCTAAAACTAGCTGGAAAGTATAACTGTCTTTTGTATTTTCTGAAAGTGTTTGCTTTTATTTATTAAGAATTTGAATTCATCATTAAGGCCATTTTGGCCAGGAGTTTCTTTGTGGAAAGATTTTTACTTATTAGTTATATTCTTTTTTTTTTTTTTAAGATTTTATTTATTTATTTGACAGAGGGAGACACAGTGTGAGAAGGAACACAAGCAGGGGAAGTGGGAGAGGGAGAAGCAGGCTCCCCGCTGAGCAGGGAGCCTGATGCAGGTCTTGATCCCAGGACCCTGGGATCATGACCTGAGTCGAAGGCAGACGCTTAATGACTGAGCCACCCAGGCACCCCATCTTGGCACAATCTTAGCATAGAGTGACTAGGACTTTATGAAAAATATCTTTAGAAGCCTGAGAATAACACTAAGGATTCAGTTTTCAAGTTAGACTCACAAGAATCAGAGATTTTACCCCATATCAAACTTAACTTAAAAAATTTAAAGGTACAGTTTATTGTGAAATATAGAGAGATGGAGAAGTCTGAGATCCTCAACATAGCTCTCCAGAAAAGATCTGAATCATATCCATGACCTTCTATACTCCCGCTTGCCTTGTCTGCTTGTACAACTTATTAACTTCTCATAAAATGATTCTTGAATTTTGTATGACTGAAGTTTTTAGACTATATGTATTGCATTATTGCTAGTTTTACTATATAATGATGAGGATAATTTTCTACCATTTCCTGAGGAGCATAGGGCACAATTTAATCAATTAATATGTATGGCCACCTACTTTTTCCTGTTGCTTTTGGTGGCTTAGTATCTCCTGGTTAATTTCAAGAAGCTTAAATGTCACTCGGGACTATTCTGAATCCTTTGGCTGCCTTGAGATTTCCAACACAAAGTAGGAAATCCAGGAGTCACCTGCCTTGGGCAAATATGATGAACTTGGACCAGAAGAATACTAGGTCCAATGAAGACTCACTTTCCACATTCTTGCCACAAAGTCTGCCATATCTACCTCCCACTTTCCCTCCAGTCCATGGCCCTCTCTTCTCCAGATTATAAAAACTTCATTCCATTTGCATTTTAGCATCCAGGTTTGGTGGAGGAAAGCCAATTGCTTTATACCTGAATTTTTATCATTGCTGAGTTTTACTGTGCTTACTATTTACGCGAGTAACTAGAGATAGAGTTTTAAGTGGGGTTCTAGGTCTGGAAGGAATGGTTCCATGAAAGTGATGGAAGGGGAAATGGATTTTGGCTTTTAATTTTATCTTTGTAAGTTATGCTAGGCTATCTCCTTCCTGTATACATCAAATAAGTAAGCTTTACTACTCAGCTTTAACATCTGTAAACTTAAGAGAGATTACAGAAATTCTAGCTCTACTAGCTATGAGTGGTAAGACAAATTATATAAACTCTTTAACCTGAAATTTCCTTATCAATGGAGGATATTATTGCTTATTTCACATAGTTAATGAGATATGTGTATATAATGTTTAGCAAAACAACTAGCACAAAAGCTCAAGTATGTGTTAGATGTTAATGTGATTATTTACTATTATTATTACTCCGCATGTTTACCTTATATTTAAGTATGATTTTTATATTCTCATGTATATAATTACAAGTCAGTAATCTATGGTCATTTGGGCTTTTATCATCTCCTCCACATTGTTTTTTTTCTTAAGGATATACAGAAATTGTTAGTTTTTGCTCTTAGATTTTTAGTGATTTCTTTTAGCAATAATCGCGCCTTGGATAAACCTCATTGGCTATGATACTGCCACTGCCCAAAGCTGAGATTTTTAGTGACTTCTTAATAGGAATGCATGGGGCTAGAAAAATGAATGGAGAATGGTCATTCAGTCATACATCTCCTGGGGACTTGGGTGTATAACATACTGTAGCACAACAATAAAGAACAATGGCTGCTTTCAAGATGTTCATAATTTACCAGTTGGAAAAAAAAGTTTTTAAAAAGCACTTTTATCGTTGGTATGAAGTTTACAACAAAAAACAAGTGTATGGCTATAAAGAGAAGGATATCAACCATTGACTTCAAATATTTCCTTAAATTATGTACACCTAGTTACAAAAGATGTTTCAATCACTTAAGACAGTTATAATATGTGTAATCAAGTCCTGTATGTAGAAAATATTTTATATATGTCAGTGTTTAGGCTTAACAGGATGATGTATTTAACTGTACTACTAATGATTGGAAAAAAAAAAACTAAGTCATTGAAAAGGCATACACTATTAAAATGCCAAATTATCTTACAACAGTGCCTTTCTACTCTTGACAGTGAAGAGTTCATGTCAGTCATTTTTGTACAATATGCAACACCATAATCTGTTATGTTCCTTTGTTCAGAAAATCTATTGAAGACACAGTAGACTATGAACCCCAACAACCTGATGATTCTCACAATATAGCTATCCATGTTAAAAAAGCACGTGGTGGCCTTACTTTATATGAGCCCAAAAAATTAGAAGAGAAGTTGGTAGAATTCCTGGATATTTTAAAGAAATTGTAAGTATTTTTAATATATTACTTCTTGTAGTTGAATAATACTTTTGAATATCTCTACTTTTTTTTTTTTTTTAAGTTAGTTGCTTTCAGGTAAGTGTGCTTTAATTGTATTCTACCATTAATGATTGATTCGGGAGAGGTAGAAATACTGAAGACTGTTTCTAGATGAATGCAGTCTTCATCAATTCCATCTTCATGGCATACATATCATGGATATATTGATAATATATCCAACTGTGGCACATTTTAATTTTAAGTTGCAAGCAAAATAGATGTTATTTTCTGATTGTGTTAAATCAAAATTATGTTTAAGATTTCATCAGCTTATGGTTACTTGTCAGCGCTTCACAGCATTTAAACTGTCTTCCCCATCACAGAGGCTTTAAAATGAACTTACCTCATATTCTTTTTAACTTCTTGGAAGACATTGTACTATGACTGGGACACAACTGCCTGAAGGAGAAGGAGAAGAAGGAGAAAGGAGGGCTTAAATTTAGGTGGAGGCTGGTTTCCAGAGATGATATTGGATTTGTGAGTAAAATTAAAGTTGAAATGAGACCTTGGGAAACTATGATAATAGAATAAGGATTGACAACACACACACACACACACAAAATGAAGAGAAAGTGTCAAGACTAGAATTGTGCCCAAAATAAAGACCAGTAGCATGGAATGAGAAAATAAAAATCTGGCATTTATGTTTGGAGAAGTCTATTCTATAACACTCTTCTTCAAAATTGTCATTGCAGAGGCACCTGGGTGGCTCAGATGGTTAAGCGGCTGACTCTTGATTTTAGCTCAGGTTTTGATCTCATGGTCCTGAGTTCATGCCCAGCGTGGAGCCTACTTGAAAAAAAAAATTATCATTGCAAATTTGACAAAATATGGTGAGAGCTTCCAGGAGATTTGGGAATAGTCAGATTTCTGATACTTTTACTTACAACAACATCAATGAAATAAACACAGCAAATACTAGTCCCTTTATAAGAAAGTAGGTGTGAGGGAATTGTAGAGAAGGAAATTATAACCACCTGCCATATAGGGGTATAATTAAACTGGTAAGCTGCAGAAATAGAAAATTCAACGAGAATGTGTTCAGTGATTATGTTAAAAATATACTTTGGTAGAAAATCACTAAAGCACCAAAAGTTATTGGAGCTATAGCCACTTTCATTCCATTAAACCATAATGTTGACAAAAATTGCGTTGGATTAAATTTTTTAAGGTCTGGAAACCTGTGAATTACTCACTGTTGGTTTCAGATTGTGCTGGGCTGCAGGGTTTTCAATGGGGGTAATCTTTGTCTTCCTGAAAAATAACAAAGTGACACTTCCCAGATAACAAAGGTTCTTAATCTAAGATGCAGGAGGAGCTCAAGTAGCTATGGTTCTCTGGCAAGGTGTTAAAATACTAAGAAGCAAATGTAGGTTGAAGTTAGGATGGAAACTACAAATGGATAAAAACCCAATACCGTGTTAGCAATAGACTGAAGCAGGAGCCATGGTAGAAGGCTCTCCAAACACAGGGTAGAATAGACAAAGAATCTACTGCTGCATCCTTATGTGGACCTCCATGGAGTCCATCTAACAACCAGTCTCCAAATACCCTAGACGATAGATGTTGGGAGAGCGGCAATTTCCAGAACCCACTCCCTCACTCACGTGTGAGAGAATGGGTGGGTAGGTGGAAGAGATCCTGAAGTTCGCCAAGCTCCCACTTTCAGTGGCTCAGAATTGGACAAGTATGACTTCAAAATGAAGGTAGCAGGTCTTGACAGCTGCCCATGGGTGGGGCTGTGTCACTCACTGAGTTACAAGGGCAGAGTATATGAGAAGGGAACTCATTTTTATGTTTAATATTCACACAAGGCTTTAATTTCTATACATAAAAATTCTGATTCATCCTCATATCAATGCTCTGAAGTGGATATGATAAGCTAGTCAGTAAAAGAGCAGTGAATGTGCTAAGTTCACAATCTATATTTGTTCTTCTACAGACATGGCTTTTATCTTCTTGTCTCCTTGGTACACTATTGTATTCATTTTCCATTACTGTGTAACAAATTATCATAAACGTGGTGGCTTAAAACAACGTCCATTTATCATCTCTCTGGGCAAGGGATAGTTGGGTCCTCTGCTCAGGTCTCACAAGGTTTCAGTCAAGGTGTTCGTGGAGCTACATTCCTTTCTGGGGCATGAGGTCCTCTTCCAAGCTCGTAAATGTTGGCAGAATTTAGCTCCTTGTAGTTGTAGGGCTGAGGTCCCTACTTTCTTCCTGACTCTCAGGTAGGGCCCATTTCAGCTCCTAAAGGCCTGCAGATCGTTGCAGAATCACCATCTCTCAGACCTTCCCACAACATGGAAGCTTAAATATTCAAAGCCAGCAAGGGAGATTCTGTCTCTCCTATTCTGCTAAGATGAAGTTTTATATAACCTAATCAAGGACGTGTATATCCTATCACCTTTGTCATATTATACGGGTTAGAAATGAATGTTGGTTTTGCCCGCATCCCCTAAAACTCTGGTAGAGGGGATGGGTGGAGTGCCCTTAGGGTATGTTAGCCATATTTAGTAACATCATAAGTCTCTGTGACTCAATCACATTTGCAGTGGGGCTGTATGCTTTATGTACTCAAAGTAGTTCAACTAAAATCTGTTTATTGATGAATAAGTTGTCACCCCGTAGCCCTCTTTATCTCTAATTGAACTGTGATCAGATTGATGCGCTGCCTTAGTGTTGTGATTTAACACATTTTCCCTAAAAGTAACTACCTTATGCTTTCTAAAATTCTTCACTTTGTTATCCTGCCTGAAATTTTAACAAATAAATTTTGAGTAACAGTAGCCTCTTTTTAAAGAAATGCAAATATGCATGGCAAGATTAAAAAGCTGTTGCTTAGAGGTACCTGGGTGGCTCTGTTGGTTGAGCATCTGACTATTGATTTTGGCTGGGGTCATGATCTTGGGGGCGTGGGATCAAGCCTCGCACTGGGCTCTGCGCTCTGAGTGTGGAGCCTGCTTGAGGATTCTCTCTCTCCCCTTCTCTCTCTGCCCCTCTTCAATAGCCCCCCCCACACACTCATGCTCACACTCTCTCTCTCTCTCAAAAAAAGAAGAAGCTATTGCTTATTGATAACTTGGTGAGATTTGGCTTAATCGTATTGATTACTTAACTTCTATTTTAATTCAGCAACTTTAAGTAAACAGTGCTAGGTGGGAGGAGTGATAAATGATTTTGAAACATTAAACATTAGAAATGGCATTTCTGGGAGATGTCTTCAGAGAGGTGGGGTTTGATAACTAAAGGATGCTGTGTAATTGGGAAGTATGTGTGGAGAACAAACTGAGAGGGAAAGATGAGAGATAGAAAAAAGAGTTGGGAAACTTTCTGTTAAATTTTTTATTTTGGATTGTAACCAACAGAAACTGATTCTGGTTAATTAAAACAAACAAACAAACAAACAAACAGGGTAGGGGATAGAAAGGAAACCTATGGAAGAATATTGGATAGCTCCCCAAATACAAGAACTACTAGATACTGGAGATATATGAACTAGAGCACCTCTGGATGTCCCCTCAAGATACAACACTGGACTCGGGGCACCTGGGTGGTTCAGTTAAGTGTCTGCCTTCGGTTCAGGTCATGATCCCCGAGTCCTGGGATCGAGCCCTGCATTGGGCTCCCTGCTCAGTGGGGAGTCTTGCTTGTTCCTTTCCCTCTGCCCCTCCCCCAGCTGGCGTGCACTTGTGCTTTCTCTCTCTCACAAATAAATAAATAAAATCTTTTTAAAAATATACAACACTGGACTCCATTGGCTATAAATATTTTTGATTGGGAGTTTTTAGGCTCACACTTTAGTTTCAGGGATAAGGAGTCAGGTTGTTGTAGTTTGTTTTTGTACCCACCCCTTGGATAAATGCTGAGGGACAGTACACTTTTATTGATAGTTTTACTGAGTTTACATTCAATTGGTAAGGGATAGCATTTCAAAAGAGAAAGTATTTTAGAAGGAAGGGGAAATGGATCATGAATAAACAACATCAAAGTTTATGAATTAAAACATGACTTAGAATTTTAATTTATAATTTTACTGACTTAATATTTTGCATCCATTAATTAATGAATTCAACATATACTTTTGAACTCCTGTATATGTTTCAGGCAATGTTCTTGGTATTGGGACTTTAGTGGTGGACACACAATATCTTTGCCCTCATGGGAGCTTATATTCTAGTGTAAGAGAGAGAGATAATAAATACATAGGTATTGGGGTGCCTGAGTGGCTTAGTCATTAAGCATCTGCCTTCGGCTAGGTCATGATCCCAGGGTCCTGGGATCGAGCCCCACATCGGGTTCCCTGTTCAGCAGGAAGCCTGCTTCTCCGTCTCCCACTCCCCCTGCTTGTGTTCCTGTTCTCACTAACTCTCTCTCTTTCTCTCAAATAAATAAATAAAATCTTAAAAAAAAAATAAAAAAACAAACACATATGTATTACATCAGTTAGTGATAAATGCTAGGAAGGAAAAACTCTATGCAGAATGAGGGGATAGGGTATGATGAAAATGATCAGAAAAGTCTTCTCTAAAAGGTGACATTGATCAGATAATTTCATGAAATCAGAGAGCTAGCCAATCAAGTATCTTAGAGAAATGCATTACGGCAATGCAAGAGCCCAGGATGGCAGCATGTTTTGTAAATTGAAAAAGAAAAATTTAGCAAGGAGACCAGTGCTATGAAAATGCATGAGTGAGGGGACAAGGTGGAAATGAGGCTTTCGAGGTAGCCAGGAATCAGGTCATCACCTAGAGTCCTGTAGGCCCTGGTAGGTCTTTAATCTTGCTGTGACTGGCAAAATGGGAGTGACATGTTATGATTTAAATAGTATAGGTCATGTGTGGAGAGATGACTGTGGGTGCAGGAGATTTAGGGTGACCTCAGGAGGCTATGTGGAATTGGTCTCGGTGAGAGATGACTGTAGCCTGACTTCTGTGTTAGGGAGTTCAGTCTGACATATAGAACTTGATTTTATTTATTTTTTTAAGACATGAGCAGTTTTCAATTGATAGTCCTGGAAGCATATCATATTCTTTGCTCAACTTGACCACTAACAGCCAGTATCCTGGACAAATGATCTAACACTCTCACTTGTTTGTATTTGATTACACTGCCTATAACAGTGACCAGCTTTTAAAATGCAATTATGGATTGCTTTGGTAAAAATAATTGGTTTCTTTATAAGTGACTAATTTCTTTTTTTTTTTTAAAGATTTTATTTATTTATTTGAGACAGAGAGAATGAGAGAGAATACATGAGAGGGGATAGGGTCAGAGGGCAAAGCAGACTCCCTGCCGAGCAGGGAGCCCGATGCGGGACTCGATCCAGGGACTCCAGGATCATGACCTGAGCCGAAGGCAGTCGCTTAACCAACTGAGCCACCCAGGCGCCCCTATAAGTGACTAATTTCTGAAAAGAAAAGTGACATGCATGTATATTTCTGAGGGTCGTGGAAAGGGTAGGAGAAGAAACAAACTTATAAATGAGCTGTGAAAAACAGTTTAAGATCCTTTGAGAAAACTTGGCCCAGTTGTGTTTTCTCCTACTTTCTCCAATTAAAGATATTTCCTTTGAGGGAATGAGGCATCAGAAGATCATTATGTTTCAGTGGAGCAGTGATGCAAAGCTCTTCTCAGGAATGACTCAGAGGAATTGCTCCCTAGAAGGACATGAGGATTTTTGCTTTTTAGATTCAGGCTGTTTAAAATCCAAATGCAATATGGTTCTTACACTGTTGTCTTCCAGTGAAATGGCATATAAGATGAGGAATTGTAATCTCAAACTATATTTTAAGGCTGTATGCTGATGAGAGAAAAATACTTTGTGGGGTTAATTCTGTTAAAAATACAGAGTTTGGATAAAAACTGACTGATTAGGGAGGGGGACTTGCCTCTAGAAAAGAAAATCTTTATTTGAAGCTAAAAGGGAACATAGGTTAATAAAGAATGGTGTGAATATTACAAGTAATTTAAATTTTTGACAGAAAACAGTGATCATTTACGATATAAGATTGGAACTAAATGCACACCTGAAACTAATATAACACTTATGTTAACTATACTGGAATTAAAATTAAATTAACTTAAAAAAAATAAAATAAAACTCATAGGATCCAACTCATAGGATCATTGTTGTGAAACCTAAATGAAGTTAAAAATGTAAAGCCCGGTGCATATTACTTAGTCTGTCATACATGGTACACACTGTACAAGTCAATCTTCCCTTTGCCAAAGGATCTTATATTTCTTGATACGTTTTCATACAAAAGATTTTACTATGTTCTTGCCATATTTGAGTATAAAAGGATTCTTAATGTCTTAGAATAACAATGTATCCCATTTTTTTATTTCTTCAAGAAAGGATGCAAATTTCTCTTACAGTTTATTAATAAATAATGCCTATTAATTATTTATTATATTTACATTAGTTTACAAAGTTGCCAGTAATATTTTCATACTGAAGTTTCAGAAACTAGTATTTGGTCACAAATTAACTAGTATTTTAAAAATGATATTTTTATGCTGTTCTATTATTTGGAAATAAGCAAATGTCTTCTATTACAATGTTTCTTGCAAAAATTTTTTTTTCACTGTGCAGATGTCTTAGTTCATTTGGGTTGCTCTAACAAAAATACCATAGACTGGTGGCTGAACAGAAATTTATTTCTTACAATTCTGGAGGCTGAAAAATCTAAGATCCAGGCAGATTCTGTGTCTGGTGAGGACACTCTTCTTGGTTCATAGATGGCTCTCTTGCGGTGTCCTCACATGAAGGAAGGGGTGAGAGTTCTTTGGGGTCTCTTTCTAAGGGCACTAAATTAGGTATTCTGAGACTCAATTCCAATGTGTGGAGTTGTGGGGGTTCACACACCAACCAGCAAGGTGTTCAAGAATTCAGCTCAATTCTGACACTCTCTGGACAGAGCATCAGATTCCACAGATTAAGGATTCACTCCTACAAGACTGTGTCTCCCCATCCCCTGATGCTTGTGACAAAGCCCAAGCAGTTACCTGCCCTTCTAACCAACTGGCTAGAAATCACAGATTTCTATAACTCCCTTTTTTGGGTTTGATTAATTTGGTAGAATGGCTCACAGAACTCAGAGAAATATTTTACTTACCTGATCACTTATGAAAAGATGTAACAGGAACAGCCAGATAAAAGAGGTGCATAGGACAAGATGTATGGGAAGGGGCTTGAAGCTTTTATGCCCTCTCAGGGTGGGCCACCATTCTTCCCAAATCTCTTGTTCACCAACTTGGAAGCTCTCCAAACCCTGTCCTTTTTGGTTTTATGGGAGGTTTCATTACAAAGTCATGATTGGTTAAATCATTGGCCATTGGTGATTGATTTGATATCCAGGCCCTCTCCCTCCCTGGAGGTGGGAAGGGTTGGGAGTTTGGGGGAGGGGGTGTGTGGACTGAAAGTTCCAACCTTTTAAAACCAACCTTGGTTCTTTTGTTAACCAGCTCTCATCCTCAGGTTGGGTCCAAAAGTCACCTCATTAATAACCAGAGACACCTTTGTCAATCTTAACACTAAGGAAATTCCAAGGGTTTTGGGAGCTGTGAGCCAGGAACTATGGATGAAGACTAGATATATACTCAGATGACCAAATTTATATTTCTTATAAATGACAATATCACAGACACTAATCCCATTTCATAAGTGTTCCACTCTCATTACCTAATCATCTCCCAAAGGCCCTACTTCTTAACACTGTAACATTGAGGTTTAGAATTTTAGCATATGAATTTTGGGATGACACAAACATTATGTCTATAATAAGTTGTATATTATTTCAACATAGATGTGAATGTTAAAGCTGTGACTTCTTATCTTGAGTGACTATTTCATTTTGCGTTTCAAGTTAGAATCTTTTTTTTCCACGGAAATATTTTACTAAGTATTTGGTATAAGTACTTATTATATTAGATTTATAAATGTAATAGAAAGCAGAGATCGTGCACTGAGAGATCAGAATGAAATGACTCTAATGGGTTTTTTTGTTATGCGTTGTATTATAGATATAATAAGACAATGGAATATAATGTCTTTAAAAATATTTCTTGTAACAATTGTTTTCTGAAATTATCACAAAAATGCAAGTTTTTGTTAGAAATATTATTTATGGCCTTACAAAGGACATTACTTGCCTTCCTAATGTAATTACTTATTCACAAAGTCATCTTGAAAGTTCTAACTTTATCAAGCAAGATGTCTTAGTTTTCTATGTGTAAAATTGTGCATTATATGTACGGGAAGAATGCTTTTGTACTCTTGGATTTGTTATCTACTGGCATAAGGAACTGTTTTGGAGAGACTTAGGAAATCAAGTCTAGGCCCAAGTAGTACTATATCTAGAAACTCTTAGAAAGATTTGGTTGTTTCTAGTAGAGTGTAGGTCTGCATGGTCACTGTTGTCTAAATGTCAAATCTTAGGTCTAATTGCAGAGAGGTAATAAACTATTTGGTGGTCTTTAAAAGCTTGAAACATGATTCCTTATTTGTCTCTCCTTCTGTTTCATCCATTAAACACCTATTCTTGCAAAACAGCAGTTTAATTGGTTTCCTATTCAAGGTTGACATGATAAACGTGTGGCTTGCACATACCTTGATTTGGCTAAAGAGAGTGTGATAATATTCTGTAATGTGTTTGCAACATTCATTTATGGTTCTCAGTGGATTTGAGACTCTACCGCCTATCTCATAGTCTGCATGGAGTTTAGTTTCAAAATGAGCCACTACATTGGGTTTGCTGTACAGCAAGTTACTCCATCAGTGTATGGTTCAGTGCTCTTTCTTCTGCATTAGATCCTGTCAACAAACCTGACCTGAAAACTATATTGGCAAAAATTTTTCTTTGAAGCATTTATTTTCTATGTGTTTAGTAATAATTATTATGCCTAAAAATTTTCACACATTACTTCTCTACTGTTTGCTTTTTGATGTTACAAATTTAATAATTTTAGACTTCATTCCTATTTGTTTTTAATTTTTTTGCAATTAGAATTCTTATTTGAAAGCAATGGAACCTGATTCTTCAGCTAAGAGGAAGTGTTAAATTTCTGGTTATTTATGATGATTTCCTTGAAATGGAATTACTAGTGTGTAAAAGAGTACAGATAATGTTAAGTATTCTTGATATTTTTAGCCACATTTATTTTTGGAAAAAGTGAACTAATTGATATTGCCCCTAGCAGTGAACATTCGCTTTTAAGAAAAAATTCAATTTCATAGAACAATGACAAAAGATATCACATAATTATTTTAATTTGTGTTTCTTCGCTTCCTTCTTGAGCTGAATTTTTCTTCATTTGTTTATTGGCTATTTGTATTTATTTGTGTTGGTGTGAGCAATCTGATCATAGCCTTTACCCATCTTTTCTATTGTGCTTTAATTATGTATTGTTGATATAAAGAGCTTTATATGTATTATAGATATAATATGGACATAGTACCATTTATGGAATGGAGAATAAATACTTCAAAAAAGGATTTTGTCCAACATATATACTTCCCCAATATATATTTGCAGGTCATGCTAGATTTTGACAAATGTCAAATGTAGATATGTAGCATATCTTATTAACAGTTTTATTGAAGCATAATTTACATAAAATAGAATGCATATTTTAAATTATACTATTTGATATGTCTTGGCACATGTATACATCTATGAAACCATCACTACAATCAAGATAATGAACATATCCATCATTCCCAAGAGTTTCCTTGTGCACTTTATATTCCTTTTTTCTACCCCAACCTTATATCCCACCCCCTGTCCTCAAGCAACCACTTAACTGCTTCTGTCACTATAGATTAGTTTACGTTTCCTAGAATTTTTTATAAATGGAATCATAGAGTACATACTATTTTTTAGTTTGGCTCTTTCACTTAGCACAGATATTTGGAGATTCATCCATGTTGTTTTGTTTATCAGTAGTTCATTCTTTTTTTTTTTTTTTTGTCCTGAAATAGTAATGTGCTATATGAATACACTACAGTTTATCTATTCATCTATTTATGGACATTTGGGTTGTTTTAGGCTATTACACAAAGCTGCCGTAAACATTCATGTACAAGTCTTAGTATAGGTGTTTGTCTTCACTTCTCTTAAGTAAACACCTAGAAGTAGAGCATCTTGATCACGTGGTTAGTGTATGTTAAACTTTTTGAGAATTTGCCAAACTGTTTTCCAAAATTCTTGCACCACTAGACATTCTCACCATCAGTTTATGAGAGTTCCAGTTTCTCTACATTCTTGCCAGATCTTGCCAAACATTTCCTAGGTACAGCATCAAAAGCATGATTCATAAAAGAAAACTTAGTAAATTAGAGTTTATCACAATTTAAGTATTTCCGCTTTTTGAAACACTCTGCTAAGAGAATGAAAATATTTCCAAAGCATGTATCTAATAAAGGACTTTCCACAAAATATAAAGAAACCTCAATATTTGTGCAGTTGTTTTCCCATTCTTAAAATGTGCAAAATATTTGCACAAATATTCCACCAAAGAATATATGACAAGTAAGTACATGAAAATATCAACATCATTATCATTAGAGAAGTGCAAATTAAAATCATGATATATCACTACATACCTATTAGAATGGCTAAAATGTTAAAGAACGGCCTCTGTATAAGTTTAAGATATATAGCATAATGACTTGACCTACATGTATTGTGCAATGATTACCACAATAAGTTTAGCTTATATCTGTCATCTCAAATAGATACAAAAAATGATTTTTTCTTTGTTTTGGGAAGTTTTAGGATCTACTGTCTTAGCAACTTTCAAATGATTGTATTTTCTAACCAAGTATTGTAAGTATATGTGAAAGCTATTTCATTAAATTTATATATATTTGTGACTGGCTGCCTTACTGAGCTCATATTAATTTCAGTATATTTCTTTTTTTTTAAAAGATTTTATTTATTTATTTGACAGAGAGAGATACAGCAAGAGAGGTAATACAAGCAGGGGGAGAGGGAGAGGGAGAAGCAGACTGATCAGGGAGCCCGATGTGGGGCTCGATCCCAGGACCCTGGGATCAGGACCCGAGCCGAAGGCAGACGCTTAACCGACTGAGCCACCCAGGCGCCCCTAATTTCAGTATATTTCAAAATGACTTTCTTTTAATTACTTTTAAGCCCACGATACTCTCCAGGAATAATGATCATTTATCTGCTTTCAAAGAGATATATTTCATTTTCATTTATTATTTTAATGCATTAAAAATAATATTACACTAGTATTAAATAAGTAATTGTGGGAACAGTGAACAGCTTTTTCATGTATTTTGTTTTAATAGTATGCCTCTAGTGATTTACTATACCATGTGATATTGGCTCTTGGTTGAAGGGAGAAAACATATTTTAGAGTAGAAGCATTCTTGTCAAAATGTATTGAGTTGGAAACCTGGCTTGCAACTTGCTAGATATGGGATCATAAATAATTTGTCTAACCTGAGTTTCTTTATTTTTAAAAAAGGTGGTAAATATATCTAGTTCCCAGGATTTTTAAGAAGCTTAAAGAGATAGTGCTCATGAAGTGCATAAATTATAATGTTTTGCACATAGTAGGTGAGATACACACATATGCATATGCACACACACACATCTTCTCCACACTGCTCTATGTGCCAGCCAGATGATCTTTATAAACTCTGAGCTACTCTTCCTGGACATCTTTTCTGGTTGTATTTAGTACAATGGGAGACACTAGAAGATAACAACGGATGGAAACAGACTGAGGACTGTTATTCCTTTGAGTCCTTCTTCCCAAATAGACAAGATTGGCTGTGTCCTTCTACCAAATGCTGTAGTACCCCCCTTCTACAACTACAGCCCTTTCAGCATATCAAGGATCCCTCCTTTCCCAAGTACCGTTGGTCTATGGTAGTAACTTCCTGCTGTACCTGTCCCCAGTTCCAGCTACTGGTCCTTCACTCCCTTGTAGACTTCCCTCAACCCTGTCTATATTTCTGTAAATAATCCCTTCATTAAAATCCTCTTAATGATCTCTTCTGAGTATGTAATCTCCTTCCTGTTGATGCAATATATACATTATTTTATGTAATTACACATAACATTTCCAAACTCCCCAGAGTACTATACCAGAATCATACTATTTGGCCCCTTTCTACTCTATATCGTGCTATAAGCCCCATTTATGCCTGATCATCTGTAGTTTTCTGACTGGGCTACTGTTTCATGTGCTTATGCTAATGCTTTTCCCTCTACTTTGAACCCATTCACTTTTCAACTTATTCTGTGAAGCCTTTTTACACCAGGTAAAAGTCTACAATTACTTGTTTGAGCCTCTATGGGCAGACATCTATATAAACTCTTGTCTTAGTACCAGAATAGTTTATTTGCATGGCCAAATGTTAAACTTTTGTTATTAAACTATAATCTCCCTAAAGGGTGGGGACTTGTCTCCTCATCATTATTTATTCCATGTGTAGCATATAGTTCTTAGCATACAGTAGGTACTGAGGAAATTTTTACAGAATAAGTGAACCAGGTTTATTATTAGGAGTTAATTCATATAATCTATGTTAGACTTGAAATGTTGTGGAGAAGATTGTAAGCTACCGTGATTCAGAAGTTACGTTTCCTCACAGTGAGTGAGCTGTCTGGTCCAAGTTGATAGCCTCTCTGGGATGCAGTGACTGGGGTGGGATTGGAGTGTGTTTTATGCCATACTCGCTGTACACATTTCTTCATTTCCTTAGTAGTGGAGTGAAAATAGGTCTTATGTGTTTTCACTGCCCTGACATGTTTTTCTTTTTGAGTTGACGCTTTGTTTTATAATACTAGGTGAAATTCCATAGAGTTTAAATAGACAGGGATTAACTCTTCTCCTGATAGAATTGAGGCAGATGGTGGGAGTTTTGAGGAAACTTTAATTATTCACTTTTTAAAAAAAGATTTTATTTATTTATTTGAGAGAGACACAGCGAGAGAGGGAACACAAGCAGGGGGAGTGGGAGAGGGAGAAGCAGGCTTCCTGCTGAGCAAGGAGCCTGATGCAGCCTCCATCCCAGGACCCTGGGATCATGACCTGAGCCAAAGGCAGATGCTTAACGACTGAGCCACCCAGGTGCCCCGTTCACTTTTTTAAAAAAGCAGTAATCTGCTAATTTCTGGTAGTACTTGATACCATGGAATTTTTTTTTCTCCATAGGCCACTTAGAACACAGTAGGGCATTAATAAACATTGCACAAATAAGGATTCAGTATTCTGTTTTTGTTTTGTTTTGTTTTCTTTGTTTTGTTTTTAAAGTGGAAAGTGTACTCCAAATAATTATTAAGAGGAAAGGAAATGTTTTGTCTCATAAATCTAAACATTCAAAGGTATAATTGGACTGTTTTATAGAAGAGAAAATAGTAGTGGGATCAAAACACATATGAAACAGTACTCAATCTCAGTAGTCATTAGGGAAATATAAATTAAAATTATAATGAAATACCAGTAAATGCCCACCAGATTGAAAAATTTAGAAGTGGGACAATACAAAATTTTGGCCAGAATGTGGACTTCTTATATACTGATTTTGAGAGTATAAATCAATACAATCACCTTGCAATACATTTAGTGTTACCTGATATAGTTAAACATTCATAAATTATAATCTACTCCTATGCATAGACTATAGAGCAACTATTGCCCTGTAGGTACCAAGAAGCATATCTAAGATTATTCGCAATAGCATTTTTTTACTGAAATGTTGTAAACCTTCTAAGTGTCCAGTAGCAGTAGAATGGATATAAATGGTGGCCTATCCACATAATGGAACACTATATTATAGTGAATGAATGGACATTCATTACCACTAATCTAATTTACAGGAAGCCAATCTCCAAATTGACCTTCATGTGTCAGTGACATTTATGTTTCAGTGTGGGTGGATGAGCTTCCTCTTGAGGAAACAATAATAACAAGAAAGTCTTTTATTTCCTAAAAACATAAATAAGACATGAGATAATCTAGACAGTGTATTTGAAACAATGTTGTGTCTAATTCAAAGTTAAAATTGCCCAGTGGCTTATATTGGAAATTTGGTTTATAAAATATAGATTTGGTATTCCTAGTAAGTAAGCGCATCTCTTTGTTTCCATTTCACAGTGTAGACACAATAATCCCTGTAACCCACCCTAGTTTTTGTTTGTAAATGGCATGCTTTTTATTTTAGCAACGTATATTCTGATTTTAGCCCTCTATGTAGCAAATAAATATTGTTTTGTAGAAAAAAGTGCAATCTCTACCACAGCCTAGGTATATTTAGAAGTTGAGTATATACAGTGAACATTCTAAGTAATGAATCACATAATGTAATTTTCATCTTTTTTTCATTTACAGAAATGTTAAGATTCGTCTTCAAACCAATTCAAATTTAGAATCTATCAATGATTTATTAATTCACAAAATCAAATAAAAAATCAGGTCACATTTTCCCTTTGTAGTCTCCATTGTCTTTATCATTAATCACTGAAGAACAAGTGTATTTCTTTTCTTGTGTATTTGTAATACGGGAAATACATTTTTCCTTAGTTTAAATAAGAAAATGTCAGAATGGAAACTATAATAAATAACACTGAGAAACTAATTTTAAATGATTACTCTCCTAGAAATATTTCTTAATAAATAGATATTTCAGATAAATTAGCTCTTCAGTGTAGAAAAGACTTTTTTTTTTTTTTTTTTAATTGGAAGTAACCTGTCTCCATATAGGAGGTCCTATGGGGTGTGTGCTTTTAAGGCCATTGTCTATGCTAGGTGTGTTCTCAGAGCCTCAGCTTGGACCACCTACTATCTGCTTCTCAGGTTAACTGCCATTTTTTATAGGGTAACAAGGTAATAACAATGTGGTGACATGCTAGATTCTTCCAGTGTTGTTGAAAAATGTAACAATTTATGGTGCCTGACAGAAAAAGCTTTTTGATTGAATTACTCTACTTATAATAAACAGTTGTGCTTCCATAAACACATATTATTCAATTTTTGTTATTTTAAGTGATTTTGATACTTATAAGCTCTAAAAGGTAGATTTATCAACAGCTTTCAAGTATTTGCCTTTATTTTCTCCTATGATTACCTTTTTTGGGTTGTTTTCACACTTGAGCCTAGAATTTGTAACATTGGAAATGTATCACTTTAAAGAATGAGGCAAATCAAACAATGTATCAAGAAGAATTACTTCGGGGATGGTATGGTGAGTAGTTTCCTGACCCCCAAGTTGCTTGGGGCTAGCTCTCAGCTGTCGTCTCTGAGCAAGTGAGCTATCCAGCCCAAGCTTATGCCCTGTCTCTGGCATGCAATGATGGGGCAGTGTTGGAGACTGTTTTATGTCCTGTTTACTTTGTACATTTCTCTACTTCCTTAGTGAATGTCTAATTCACTGCCCAACATTTGTATCTCAATGTGGGCTTATTTTCCGATTTTCAACACATTTTGAAAAAGTATAAAAAGTTCATTAATTTAGATACAACACCTAAGACATGATCCAAGAAAGAAACTTCTGCTTTGAGAAAAACAATAAAACTGGACAGCTGCATGCAAAAGAATGAAACTGGACCACTTCCTTAGACCATACACAAAAATAAAATGGATTAAAGACCTAAATGTGAGACTTGAAACCATAAAACTAGAAGAAAACATTGGCCTTAGCAACATTTTTCTAGATACATCTTCTGAGGCAAGGGAAACAAAAGCAAAAATGAATTATTAGGACTACACCAAAATAAAAAGCTTTTAAAAGGCAAAGGAAATGATCAACAAAATGAAAAGGCAATGTGCTGAATGGGAGAAGATATTTGCAAATAATATATCCGATAAGGGGTTAATATGTAAAATATATAAGGAGCTTACACAATTCAACACCAAAATGATTAAAAAATGGGCAAAGGATTTGAATATATATTTTTCCAAAGAAGACACGTAATTAACCAATAGACACATGAAAAGATGCTCAACATCACCAATAATCAGGGAAATGCAAATCAAAACCATAATGAGATATCACTTTTTATCTGTCAGAATGGCTAGAATCGAAAAGATAAGAAATAACAAGTGTTGGGGGGGGATGTGGAGGAAAAGAATCATTGTGCACTGTTAGTAGGAATATAAATTGGTGCGGTCACTGTGGAAAAGAGTATGAAAGTTCCTCAAAAAATTGAAAATAGAAGTACCATATGATCCAGTAATCTCACTACTGGGCATATACCTAAAGAAAACAAAAACACTAATTCAAGAAGATATATGCATCCCTGTGCTTATTGCAGCATTATTTACAATAGCCAAGATACAGAAGCAACCCAAGTGTTCATTGACAGATGAATGGATGAAGATGTGGCATACATAACAATAGAATATTATTCAGCCATAAATATGAATGAAATCCTGCCATTTGCAACAACATGGATAGACCCAGAGGGTATTATACTAAGTGAAATAAGTCAAAGACAAATACCATATTATTTCATTTATGTGTGGAATCTTAAAAACAAAACAAAGAAACAAACAAACAAAAAAAACCACACTCTTAAATACAGAGAACAAACTGGTAATTGCCAGAAAAGAGGGGAGCAGGGGGCATGGATGAATTAGGTGAAAGGGATTAGAGGTACAAACTTCCATTTATAAAATAAATAAGCCATGGAAATGAAAAGTACAACATTGGGAATATTGTCAATAATATTGTAATAACATTGCATAGTGACATGGTGACTGTGCTTATTGTTGTGAGCACTTAGTAATGTATTGTTGAATTAATATATTGTAGAGCTGAAACTAATATAACAATATGTTAATTATGCTTCAGTTAAAAAAAAAGACTTCTCTGAGAAAGATAATATCAAGATAATGAGAAGACAAGTCATAGGCTAGGAGAAAATATTTGCAAAAGACACATCTGATGAAGGACTATAAGATAAAATATACAAAGAACTTTAAAGTTCAACAATAAGAAAACAAAAAAATAGATTTTTAAAATAGGCCAAAGACCTTGACACCTCACCAAAGAAGATATACGTATTGCAAATAATCATATGGAAAGATGGCTCCACATCATATGCCATCAGAGAAATGCAAATTAAAACAACAATGAGATGTCACTACACACCTAATAGAGTGGCCAAAATCGAGAACACTGACAACACCAAATGTTGGTGAGGATGTGGAATAACAGAAACTCTCATTCATTGCTGCTGGGAGTGCAAAATGGTAAAGCCACTTTGGGTGGTTTTAAGAAACCACAGTTGGGTGGTTTCTTAGAAAACTCCAACAAACTTTTACCATACAATTCAGCAATTGTGCTTCTTGGCATTTACCCAGAGGAGTTGAAAACTTATGTCTACACAAAACCCCACACAGGGATGATTGTAGCAACTTTATTCATCATTGTCAAAACTTAGAGGCAACAAAGATGTTTCTCACTGGGTGAATGAATAAATTATAGTACATCCAGACAATGGAATATTATTCAGTCCTAAAATGAAATGAGCTATCAAGCCATAAAAAGACATGGAGAAAATTTAAATGTACATTACTAAGTAAAAAAATCCAACCTGAAAGCCTACATACTATATGATTCCAACCATACAAGATTCTGGAAAATACAAAAGCAAGGAGACAGTGAAAAGATCAGTCATTGCCAAGGGTTGGGTAGTGGGGAGGGGTTAACAGATGGAACATAGAGGATTTTTAGGGCTGTGAAAATACTCTGTATGATACTATAATGATGAATACATGTCATGATGTATTTGTCCAAACTCAGAACGTATACCAAGAGTGAACTCTAATATACGGAATGGATTTTGGGTGATTATGATGTGTCAGTGTAGGTTCATTAATTTTAATAATTTACCACTGTGGTGGGGGATGTCGATAATGTATAGAGGCAGAGGTAATATGGAAAATCTCTGTACTTTCCAGTTAATTTTGCTGTGAACCTAAAACTGCTCTAAAAAAATTAAGTCTCTAAAAAAAAGCTAATCAGGTGAATACACAGTTAACATGCTACAGTAAACTAAAATTAATTTTAGTAAACTAAAAGTTTATTTTAGAGATAAAATTTATTTTAATAGCTTTGTATATACGTCATACGTATTATGGAATCATTAAGAGCCTAAAGGGATTGCTTAATTTTTTGGTTATACTTTACTGTGTTTTATGGAGCAAATTATTTGCTCTAGTGTTATTAAGGGATTTGAAAAGATCTCAGGATATAGCTAATAATAAAAGTTGACATTTATTGAGCTTTACATTTGCTATTGCTTTTGATATTCACAACAATCGAATTAGGTGGGAGTTTTTATTTCCCCCCATTTTAACAGATGAAGAAACTGGGATTTGGATCTAGGGCTTGGTATGGGGACTTAGATTTGGAACTCAAATTCAGAATAGTGTGACAGCAAAGCCTCTGTCAACTACTGCAGTATATGTGCTTGAATATTAGTGATCTGCAGAACTTTTATACACGTAAACTATTTTCTCCTGTAGAGGTAGGGGACAGTTACTGACTCCTGATTGCCTCTCCCCAGGTGTGGTATGATGGGGCTGTGTGAGCAAATGGAGACAGCATGTGTGTTTTAATATGGCCTTTACTGTAATACCATCAAGGTCCCCAAGGAGTCACGTCACAGCTAGGAGGGTTTATAGTTAATCTCCCAGCTTATTTAACCTCCTGACTGAGAAGTTTCCCCTCAGACCCAGCGGCATCTATTCTCTAAGTAGGTCCTAATTTTTCTTGGTGGGGAAGTTGTGATTGCAACTCCTCCACCACAAGCAGCTTCTACAACTGAGAGCAGCTCAGGAGCAAAAGCGGATGATAGAGTTTAATGTTCCTTGTTAAGCATGTTCCTTTTCCTAAAGTGCTGAGAGTGAGCCCAGAGTGGATTCAAGATTCCTTTCCTACACATTCACATTACAACACAAAGGCAAATATATTCCATAAATACTGAGTAGATACAGTTGATCATTGTTATCTGTGATAATTATGGTCTATAGTCGCTGCCAGTACTGACCATTACTCATAGGGGAATACAGGGTTAGGTCCTTGTACTTGCGAGCCTGTAGTCACATTTTCCTCAACTGATCAATACATATCCTTGTTTTACATGGGATCCTTTTAGAGACATCTACTTACTATATATTGTTGAACTTGTGGCTATCAGCACTATAATTTATGCCTGAATGAAACTTATCTAACACATGTATTTTCTCTATAAGACCTATCACAGCCCTCTTATGCTTAGGAACACCAGATGGCACTTCAGCATTATGTCTGGGGGCCATTTCACACCATGAAATCACCAAGAAAAAGCACAAAAAATGTGGAGAACATGGCACTAAGTAAACCCTGAGAAGGACACTTTCTTATAAATGTAGAAGTTGAAGAAAAGCAGTATATTGTCTTGTTCAACTTCAGCTGGGGTCATGTGTGTTGGGAGACTCAGGCTTTTGCCTTTCCATGTCTCTATGAATCACTGTGAAACCACCACAAATAAATTTTAGTGAGTAGATGAATTAAAAAATACAGAACTCATAAATAATGAGAGTCAACTCTAGATTACTGATACCATGCTTAATTTTGTAATTACTGTATTTTAAACCCTCTGAATGAATTGCAAGTGTATATTTTTGGAGCTGCTTAATACTGAAACATATCAGCCAGTGTAGGACTTTTCCAACCAGTTGTTATACCCTTTCACCTATACCTAGGCAGATTTCTATTTGCAAATGAGTCTTGCTTTGTCCTGGATCCTCAAAGCTTCCCACAGTCCATCCCTGTGTAACTGTTTTTGATTGGAGTATGATTTGATGAATCTGTAAAATGGAAAACGACTTTCCCATCCCATTCCTGACCTTTATGCCCACTATCTGTGGAGACTGCCGTCATTTTTAATCACAAGAGCTACCTTCTTTCAATAACAAAATGTCCCTGTCATTGAAATAATCAACTCTCTGAGCTTCATTTCCAATTAAAGTCTGCTTTTGGAAGAGTGAGGGGTGGGAGAGGTGGCACATTCTAGGCTCCTTTTTGCATTTATTGACTACCTCTTTTTTTTTTTTTTTAAGATTTTATTTTTAATCTCTATGCCCAGTGTGGGGCTTGAACTCATGACCCAGAGATCAAGAGTCACCGACTGAGCCAGCCAGGTGCCCATGTTGACTACCTCTTTTGCCTTTTCTCTCTCACCCAAAAGCTAAAGATTCGGGGTCCAGGGGAAGGGGGGATTAGGAGGAAATGCAGTCTTGGGTGACTAGGATTCTACTGATCTGGACTTGACTTCTGGTTTGGCAAATTCTCTGTGCTGGTAATTTCCTTTTGGAGCTTTTGAGAGTTTGTCAGATATTTTCCTACTGGGAATTTCCATTTGCAGTTACAATTATGTGAGCAATGGTTCTATTAACTATCTGTTGTTGCTTCCAAACTTCAGTCAAACTTCTTGACGCTCTACCTGAGGTAGAGCTCTTAACTCCTGTCTGATTCCCTTCTAAGTGTCTTCTCACTGTATGGAAAGAAAATCATATGTTCTTTTTTTTTAAAGTTTTAATTTTAATTCCAGTAGAGTTAACGTATGGTGTTATAGTACTTTCAGGTATACAATATAGTGATTCAATACTTCCATATATCACCTGGTGCTCATCACAACAATGTACTTTTTTAACCTATTTAACCCATCCCCCCACCCACCTCCCCTCTGGTAACCATCAGTTTATTCTCCATAGTTGAATCTGTCTCTTGTTTTTTCTCTTTCTCTCTTTCTGCCCCCCCTTCTTTACTCATTTGTCTTGTTTCTTAAATTCCACATATGAGTGAGATCATATGGTATTTGTCTTCCTCTGACTGACTTATTAAACAGCGTAATACTCTTTAGCTCCATTCATGTTGCTGCAAATGGCAAGATTTCATTCTTTTTTTATGGCCGAATAATATTCCATTGTATGTCTGTACCACATTTTCTTTATCTATTCACCAATTGATGGACACTTGGGCTGCTTCCATATCTTGGTTATTTTTAAATAATGCTGCTATAAACATAGGGGTGCATGTATCCCTTTGAATTCTTTTTGTGTTTTTGTATTCTTTGGGTAAATACCCAGTAATGTGAATGCTGGATTATAGGGTAGTTCTATTTTTAACTTTTTGAGGAACCTCCATACTGTTTTTATAGTGGTTGCACCAGAAAAATCATGTGTTCTTTATTTCAAAGCACAGCTTACTCTGCAAAGTGATTTGGTCTCTTTGCCTTTGCCCTGGCCCCAGGTTGAGAGCCTAACCTCTTGCTTTTAGGTTTCTTAAACACATATCAGAGACCAAACCCTTATTTCCTCAAACTTCAAAGGACACATATAAAACTCTCATTTGATCTTTTGAAGTCCTTTTCACTTCGCTTGAGCTGAAAGTGGATATTTTCTCCCCTTACCTATGGTGGGGAGAAAGGAGTAAATACTTCAGTGATGTTCTTCAAAGCATCTTTTTCATTCTGTTATTGATTATACATGGACATTAGCCCTCAGTGTGAGAACCACAGCGCAGTTACTTAACATGTTCTATCTGTGAATTGTACTACATTGCTTTGCTAAGTGGCACCTATTATTTTGTTAGCTTTAGGCTGAATTTTATCTTTTTTTTCCTCATTTTTGTTTACTAGGAAAAGCTCATGGGTGCTGTAGTCATCAAATATTTAAGTTCTTTATTTTTTATTTTATAAGGGAGATAGTATAGCTAATGTGTGGTCTTTGAAGCAAGACAGTCTAGATTCAAGTGAGTCTAGATTCAAGTGGGACTTTGAGCAATTTTATAATCTCATTATATATTAGTTTTCTCATGTGCAAAGTTGGGTGAATAATAGGACCTTCCTCATAATGTTGTTGTGAAGATAAATTAACATAGGCTTGTCACATAGTAGACACCCAAGAAATAGTAGTTATGCTCAAGTATATTTTACAATTGCTTTTATATTTGAATAGCATCTTGGCTGATATAATAATCTTAGATCTCACTTTCATTTTTTAGAACTTTTTAACATTGTTCCATCATCTTATGGCATTTAATGTTTCTCTGTAGAAATTTAATGTTGCCCTATTTATTTTTCTCTTTTGTGGGTAATTTGTTCTTCCTGCCTATATTCTAGAATAATTCTTTATCTTTGAAATTCTTTATTATAACTAGGGTAGGTCTCAATATTGGACATTTTATTTCTTTATTTATTTTTAAAGATTTTATTTATTTATTTGACAGAGTGAGAAAGCACAAGCAGGGGGAGTGACAGAGGGAGAGGGAGAAGCAGGCTCCCTGTTGAGCAGGGTACTCGATTTGGGGCTCAATCCTAGGACCCTGGGATTATGACCTGAACCGAAGGCAGATGCTTAACCAATTGAGCCACCCAGGTGCCCCAATATTGGACATTTTAAAATCAAATTTTCCTATAATCTGCATGTATTAGGGTTCTCTAGAGAAAGGCCATCGACAGGATCTATAGAAAGAGAAAGGAATTGGCTTATGCAATTATGGAGGCTGAGGAGTCCCATGATCTGTGTTTACAAGCTGAAGAACTAAGAAAGCCACTGGTGTAATTCAGTGTCGGTCTGATGGCCAGAGAAACAGGAGCATCCAGAGCAGATTAATGTCCCAGTTCAAGCAGTCATTTGGGAAGGGGGGGGATTCCTCATCCCTCTGCCTTTTGCTTTATTCAGGCCTTGAACAGATTGAATGATGCCCACCCAAACTGGGGAACGCAGTCAACTGAATCCATAGATTCAAGTGTTAATTTCATCTAGAGACACTCACAGACATACCCAGAAAGAATATTTAATCTGGGTACCCTGTGGTTAGTCCAGATGACACATAGAATGAACTATCACACTGCTATTCTTTTTTTAAAGATTTTATTTATTTGACAGAGAGAGAGACAGCAAGAGAGGGAACACAAGCAGGGGGAGTGGAGAGGGAGAAGCAGGCTTCCCGTCGAGCAGGGAGCCCGATGTGGGGCTCGATCCCGGGACCCTGGAATCATGACCTGAGCCGAAGGCAGACGCTTAACGACTGAGCCACCCAGGTGCCCCATGGAGCCTGTATGATTTTTTTTGTTCTTTTCATACTGTACCTAAGGCCAGTTGTTCTTTCCAATGAGCTAAAGTTTAAGACTGGTTATTTTATTTTATTTATATACACTTTTTCTATAGACTGGGAACATATAGATATAGGGATAAGCTCAGCTGAGGGAATGTTCAGTTTTTGTTTTTGTTAAAATACTTTTTTTAAAAACTTAGAATCTGTTTTACATTCTGGGATTTTTTGAATGTCTGTTAACTGCAATTCAGTTTATTTAGTTGGGGAGATATTTCCCATTCCCATTGTGGAGTATATCAAGGTTCCCCCTCTTGACCTACCACTCCAGGTTTTACTTTAATGACTATCAATGAAACCTTCAGTTCTTTAAGAAGTCACCTCCACATTTCATTCTAACTATTCTTTTTTTTTTTTAAGATTTTATTTATTTATTTATGAGAGAGAGGGAGAGAGAGAGAGAGGAGGGGAGGGGAGGGGGAGAGGGAGAGAATTTCCAGCAGACTCCGCACTGAGTTGGAACCCCATGAGGGGCTCCATCACACAACCCTGAGACCACCACCTGAGCTGAAACCAGGAGGTGGATGCTCAAATGACTGAGCCACCCAGGTGACCCATGTTTTAACTGTTATTCTAAGTGATCATTTATAAATGTCCTTTGTAAGAAGTAAAAGAAGACATCCTCCCAGGTTGTTTATCCCAGTATTTGAGGTAATAGTAGAATTCTCCAAATTTTGTCATTTGCTGATATGGATTATGGAAAGTAGAGTCAGAAGTAAGAGTCTCCAGGGGCATCTGGGTGGCTCAGTCAGTTCAGCATCTGATTCTGGCTCCGGTCCTGATCTCAGGGTCATGGGGTCAAGCCCTGCATCGGCCTCTGCACTCAGGGCAGAGTCTGCTGGTAATTCTCTCTCTCTCTCCCCGCCTCTGCCTCTCCCCCTGCTCGGGCTCTCTATCTCTCTTTATTTAAAAAAAAAAGAAGTAAGAGCCTCTAATATGTGTCATTGCACTTCATTCTGCTGCAGAGATTTCATTTAATTTGATGGAATTCACATAAAAATTATTTAGTACTCTTTTTATTTCTCATACCTTACATCTAATCCAATAAGAAATCCTGCTGAAATGAGCTTCAAAATAAAGTATGTCTAGAATTCAATCCAATCACTTTCCTCTAACTCTGCTGACACAGAACTGGTCAGAGCCACCATCATCTCTCTCCTGGTTCATTGTCATAGCCTCCCAACTGATCTTGGCTTCTATTCTTCATCTTCTAAAGTCTAGTCTTAACTACTGTAGCCAAAATTGTCCTTTAAAAATAGTAATCAGATCATGTTTTTCCTCTGCTGCAAATTCTGGGTGGTAAAAGCCAGAGTCCTTTCAATATCCCACAAAGTGGTACATGATTTTTCCTCCCCCCATCACTTCAAACCCCATCTCTTAGTAATAATTACACTATTCATTCTATTCCAGTCACATGGTCCCCTTGCTGTTTCTCAAAATGCCAAATCTGTTCTCCTCTTTGCATTGATTCTTACCTGTCCTGAAACCCCTTCTGTCAGATGTCCTCATGCTAACTCCTCATTCAAGCCTTTGCTCAAATGTCACCTTTTCAGTAAAGCCTGTCCTGGTTAGCTAATTTAAACTTACAACCTATTCTCACTCTGCTTTCTTCATCTTCCTTATCCTGATGTATTTTTTTCTTTTTCCATATAACTTTTTACCATTTAACATGCTATGCAATTGGTTTAATTATGCTTATTGTTTGTCTATCTCCTCTCTCTAAAATGTAAGTTCCATGAACACAAGCATCTGTGCCTATCTTGTTTGTTATTGTATTCCAAGTGCCTAGAAATGTGCCCAGCAGGTATTATGTGTGCAGGAAAATATTTATTGACTATTTTGAAGGGTTAATCATCTCTTTCTTAGGATAGATGATAAGAAAATGAGATTCAGACACCTTTTTCCTTTGAAGCAATTACTAGTTCATGCTCATGCAACTTGGCTGAGGGCACAACTCTCTCCTTTTCTGATCTTCATTCTGGATGGAGTCCTGATTTGTTGAAATGTTTGAAAAGAAAAGAGATATTTAACATCAGAGATCAGAAAGACAATGCAAAAAATATCTCATTACTTAATATTATCTTGTGCAGAAATACAGGGATATGTTGAAAAACATTTCATGATCGTTCCATGTTCTGTGATTCTTGCTATTTTAAAATATTTGTCTCACAACTTTTAAAAGTAAATAATTAATTGATTAAAAAGGAGTGTGGAACACCTGGCTGGCTCAGTCAGTAGAGCATACAACTCTTGATCTTGGGGTCATGCGTTCAAGCCCCACGTTGGGCATAGAGTTTACTTTAAAAAAAGAAAAAGGAGGGAGTGATTATTTATTTTGCAATATCTTAAAATACCTAAATTATTAGAATATGAGATTACCTATTATTTTATCATAGTAATGATAAAAAAAGAGGCAGTGTAGTGTGATAAGAGCAATTTAGGAGTTGGGAAGATCCTAGTACAAATTGTCATTCTGCTTCTACTTAATTATTATGTGTGACCTTGGGCAAATTAAACGTTGAATTATTGTGGTCTTTATTTGCCTAGTAGGAGATAATAAAACATCAGTTAAAAGAAAAACAAATCATTTTACCTGGAAAAGAGAAATCTTTTTATTTAAAAAAAAATAGAAGGAGTTTAATTTAGGGCATTGGTAACCTAGGTCCTAGATGAAATGAAAAGTAAAACAAGGAAAAGCTAAGCAACCCAGAAATTATGCCAACAGGGAGGACGAAAGGAAAAAGAGGAAATAGAGCGGCCTATAAGCTAAGGTCACCCAGTTTAAGTGATACCAGTGGGCTGAATCAGAGGGACCTGAAGTCAAATAGGAGACCAACAGTTGTAGGAGATGGTGCTTAAGTTAGAAGGTGGGGGGAAATACTCTGGTTTCTCTCTTCTGTGTGTCTTCTAGTCTCCTGTCAGTGTCTTTCAAAGGCCAAACTTAGCTGGAAGCCAGTAGACAAAAGACTAGAAGAAGGGCAGGGAATGAATCCACTAACAGGTATACCAAGAATTGGCAAAAAATACTTGAAAATTAAATGTGATATACTATATACATAAAGAATCTATTGTGCTTTGCACGGAGTAAATTTTCAGTAAACTAACTATTAGTGTAATGATGCATGAAATAATGCATTTTCTTTTCTTTTGTGTTTGGATGGGTCAACTTTAAACATTGGATAACAAAAATATAACTTATTTATAAAATTTCTCATTATAAACATTTTGTATTATTCATTATTGATACTCTTGGACTTATTTTTTCCTGGTCAATTCTATTTTTGCAAATTGATTTTTCTCAAAAATGAAATTCCTAACTCATAAAGCACAAGGATCTAAATGTTCATTTTGTTATACATATATTTATATTAATGATCACATCTTCGCCCTATTTAAGAACCTCTGATAATTACTTACTGTCTTCAGCATAAAGTCCAGTTTCTTTGGCTGGAAATCAAAGTTCTTCTCAATATAGCTACACCTACCTTACCAACCATTTTCAGCCTACACCAGACTTCTCACTTTTCTCTGATCACAGCTTTTTTTCCACGCATTTATGCCTTTTTTCATCCTGTTCACCAAAGGAAAATGCAACTCTTCTCCCCTTGGCCAATTCATCTCCTTCTTCTACCAACCCAAATCAGTGCTTCTATCAAAAGAAAGCCTCTTCAGCTTCCAAGTCAGATGCCAGGGCAGGAGATATGTTGTTTAAAGCAATAGACTGAACAGGCAATTGTAGAGCCCCAAGACCAAAGGGACTCCCAGCAATTAGAAAGTAGGCAGGACTCAACAAGAGACTAAGAAGGAATAAAAAAAGAAATAGGAGGAAAGCAGTGTGGTATGATGGAAGCCAAGTGAAGAAAATGTTTCAATGAGAAGAGAGTAATCTTTGGTGCCAAGAATCTGCTGGGAGGGTAGTGAGATGAAGATAGACAATTGATCATTGGATTTAACAACATAGAGGTCATTGCAACCTTCATGGTTGTGTTTTCAGTGGTGTAATGAAAAAAGCCTGATTGGCTTGGCTTGTTTGTTGAATGGGTGAAGTATTAGGTAAATGAAGAAATGATGTCTGAGAGAGGGTTTCACGATTGGTCAGGAACCAAAATAGAATAATTATTTTGAACTCTTAGAGGCACTTAAAATTTTCCAAATAGAAACAAGGATGCCACCTTGTGGTGCAAAACTTTCTTAAGTGAAGGTAATTCAGAGTAAGATTAATGAGGCAGTTGCGTTAGTCTAGAAAGGGTTCTATATGAGCCCTATAGTGTATCAAATATATTTGAAGATTCAATATTGAGAACTCATCTGTGCATTACAGCAACATATGTGCAGGATAGATATGCTATCTATTAGACATTTCTGGCATAAAAATACCAGATGTAACAATGAAGGTGAAAAGGAACCTAAAAACTAAGAACATACCAGTGTTAATTCAAGCAACATGATGAATTGTGTTACACGATATTTAAACAAATCTGCTCTTTGTAATATATACTACCTTCAAGAAAGACTTTTGAAATTCAACCTACTCATTATTGAATTTTGATACATTAAAATAAAACTAAAGTTTTTTTTTAAATGGGTGGTTATAAAATAATATGTTTCATTTGCACAGGCATCACAAAATTGTCTTAGAAAATCCCAACCTAAGACAGATTTGAAATAGAATAGTTTGCTGTTCGATTTAATTCATTTAATGTTACAATGTTTGTTGAAGTATTTTACAAGATATTAAAAAAATAAGACCTGAAAGTGTAAACTCCTAGGAGAAAGCATAGGGGAAAAGCTTCTTGTCATTGGCTTTGGCAATAATTTCTTGGCTATGATATCAAAGCACAGGCAACACAAGCGACATAAACAAGTGGGGGCACATCAAACTAAAAAAGCTTCTGTGCAGCAAAGGAAACCATTAACAAAATGAAAAGGCAACCTGCAGAACAGGAGAAAATATTTGCAAGCCTATATCTGATCAGGGGTTAATATCCAAAATATAAAGGGAACATATACAATTCAAGTGCAAAAAACAAATAATCCAATTAAAAATGGGCAAAGGAACCGAATAGACATTTTTCCAAAGAAGACATAAAAATGGTCAACTAGTACATGAAAAGGTGCTCAAAATCAGTAATCATGAGGGAAATGCAAATCAAAACCACAATGAGATATAATTGCACACCTGTTAGGTTAGCAATTATAATGAAACTAAAGATAACAAGTGTTGAGGATATGGAGAAAGGGGAACTTTTGTATACTGTTGGTAGCAATGTAAGTTGGGTGCAGCTGCTATGGAAAACAGCATGGAGGTTCCTCAACAAATTAAAAAATTAACATGATCCAGCAGTCTATCACATCTGGGTGTATATCTGCAGGAAACAAAATCAGTATTTCAAAGGGTATCTTCATTCCCATCTTCATTGCAGTATTATTCAATAGTCAAGATATAGAAACAACCCAAGTCTCCATCAATAGATGAATGAATAAAGAAATTGTAGTATATACATACAATGGAATATTTTTTTTTTTAAAGATTTTATTTATTTGACGGAGAGACACAGCGAGAGAGGGAACACAAGCAGGGGGAGTGGGAGAGGAAGAAGCAGGCCCCCCGCGGAGCAGGGAGCCCGATGCGGGGCTCGATCCCAGGACCCTGGGATCATGACCTGAGCCGAAGGCAGACGCTCAATGACTGAGCCACCCAGGCGCCCCCATACAATGGAATATTATTCAGCTTTTAAAAAGAAGGAAATCCTGCATTTACTACAACATGGGTAAGCTTGGAAGACATTATAAGTGAAATAAACCAGACACAGAAGAACAAATGCTACATGATCTCACTTATATTAGGAATCTTAAATCATAAAACTCATAGAAGCAGAGAGTAGAATGGTGGCTACCAGGACCTGGGGGAGTAGGAATCAGGGAGATGTTGGTTAAAGGGTACATTGTTTCACTTCTGCAAGCTAAAGAAGTCTTGGAAATCTACAGTACAGCATAGTGCACATAGTTAATAATACTGTATTTGTTGAAGGTAGATCTTATATTAAATGTTCTTATCAAAAAAAATAAAAGAGGGAGGGAGGAAACTTTTCGAGGTGATGTTAAATTTGCTGCATTGTATATGGTGATGGTTTCTTGGGTGTATTCTGCAAACTCATTAAGATGTATATATTAAATATGTACAGCTTTTTGTATGTCAATTATAACTCAATAAAAAAATTACAGCTCTCAAACATTGAAAAAGAAAGGTTTGGGTCACAAAAGTGATACCTTGTGATAATGAGAAGGAAGATTTGAAATGATTTTTTTAACTTAAAGTGGTTTCTAGTTAAAACATAGTAGGACCCCTGGGTGATAGTGTATTGACTGCTCTTACTCCTATCAGAACGAAATGTTAATTCCATAATTTCCATCTACATTTTTGGCACTTCAGCTTGCTTATTTATTGAGGAATACACATGTATTTCTCTTATGCTCGTAATTGAGTAGGACCATGGTGGGAAGGAAATATTGCACCAGATATGTTCAACAGATAAGGAAGACTTTAAGACTATTGCAATAGTGGGGAGAGAATGTAACTTAAGTCTTTTGAAACAGAAGGTGGGAGAGGTTTTGAGCACTGGGGTAAGCTAGTGGAAAAGTATCAGATAATTGACAGTGGAAAGGTTGATCAATGCGATCAGGCCATCTATGTTTGCTAATTGGTGTTTATCTAAATAAGGCTTCTACACTCTCACAGAGTACAGGGCTGGCTTCTAGGTGCTTAAGAAAGACCTGCCTGGGTTGTAGAAGATTTAAATCTCAAAAGGATAGAGGAAGAATTTACAACTGCAAGTAAAAAGTCTTAAGAACTAGGTGAGCAGAGACCTGTAGTCAGCAAAAATCCCGTCTAAAGTTTAGTCAAGCTGAGGGTAAGGGTGAGGCCCTCTTGGTCAAGATATCCTACAGGTATCCTTTGGAGCTGAGATCTCGGTTAACGGCAACACCGAGCAACCAGCTTTAGGCAACTCTTTTCCGCTTAATTCTGTCTGGATTCCAATTGACCATTTTCTCTCCATCACTCTGAATCTTGAAAAAGAATGTCCTCCTGTGAGTCTCCTGTTCTTCATTTCCTCAGCCCTTACCTTAGTTCTAAGTGACCTTTAGAGTACTCCCAAACAGGAAGCATCACTACTCCCATTATCTATAATTATAGCAAGTCTGAAATGAATGAACCAAGCAAAAGACAATTTTAACTTCCTTCTCTTCTTGCCTTAAATGTTTCACTTCCTGATATAAGCTAATGTTTACCTAATGAGAGCTAAAATACATAACCATTATGATTTTATCTTAGTACCTAATTAAACATTGTGTAATAAAAAATCATATTATTACTGATTTTCCTAAATGTATTCCCCCATCCCCCCATTCACTTCTACCTTTTTATACTGTAAAGAATGCAGAAGTATTAACTTCACTGGGGACTTGCTTCTTTTTTTTTTTTTTTTAAGATTTTATTTATTTATTTGACAGAGAGAGAGAGACAGCGAGAGAGGGAACACAAGCAGGGGGAGCGGGAGAGGGAGAAGCAGGCTTCCCGCTGAGCAGAGAGCCCGATGGGGAGCTCGATTCCAGGACCCAGGGACCTGAGCCGAAGGCAGATGCTTAACGATTGAGCCACCCAGGCGCCCTGGGGACTTGATTCTAGTCAAACTGGAAAATACCTAAAAAATCAATAAGGTCTTGTTTTTATATTTTCAACTTTTCACACATTTTCACATAGTACTTTTATATTTTTCCTAATCTTTTTCCTTTATTGGATGGTACTCATATAATTATTAAATGACTCTAAAAAAATTTGTGCATGAATATTCTTAAATGATATTTGAGGGGAGAGATATAAGGAAAGAACTAATACTAATAAAATTAACATTTTGGTCTACATATGTATGTTGTTTATTTTCATATGAATTTAAGAAGCATTCGAGTTTGAAATAAGCTTTTGGAACTTTATCTATATAGATTATTTCTGTGAGATGGAGAAACTTCTCATACCTCCTACTAGTTTGAAATGCATATCACTAATTTCTTTGTTTTTTTAAAATGCTAATTCAAGGCTAATATAATGGGTTGGTGTAAAGTCTTATATGAGGTCTCAGATTCTCCCCCGTGTTGTGTTTGTTTTAAATGTCATCTTTATTTGAATCTATTTACATGTGTTTCTAAACATATTGCTTGATGTTCCCTTAGTTTCATGGGTTTTTATTTATTACATGCTTAATTTGTTTTAGAAACTGAATATAGAAATCTGGAGGTGAATGTGTACTGGTGTTTCTTAGATGTTTTACATAGTATCGCTTTCCTTAACTATAGCCTTTGCATTTTTTTTAGTCTTATAAGTGCTTCCTGCAGAATTTATCCAGTAAGAGTTAGTTTTTAGATATGCTGAAGTTTATTTTTAATGTATATCTGAATGCTCAGTGTTGACAAGTCAAATGTATCCCAGCATCTGAGTCCCTGCTGAGTGAAATATTTTGTCACAGCTAGAAGTCTAGGAGAAAAGCAGAAATCATCAGGGAGTTAGCTTGATGTATGAAAGACCCACAGGAAACAAAATTGAATTGATGTGGGCCTATAGTAGCAATTAAGAAAGAATGGGCTTGTGCCAAAATGTTCCCATAAGTTTATTCGGGGAACTGTATTTCTTTGCTTTACCAAACAACATTTATTCATCTTTTCATAAACAAAATGTCCCATTCACATTGCAAAAATGTTTTCTTTCAATACAACGTTATTTTTTTCACGTTTTCAATAAATTCATATTTTTTTTTACTCAGTTTGATGATCTCTGTCTTAATTATGACATCTATTCTGTTTATTATTTAATGTAATTATGATATGTTTGGGTTGAAATTTGTACTATAACTCTTGGTTTTCTATTTGTATTATCTATTTTTTTTTTCTCTTTCATGCTTTCCTTCCTGCACATTATCTGGTTAACTATATGTCCTTTCATTTACTTCCCTAGTAATTACTTCATATGCCCTTGATATACTGGAATCTATGATAAATTTGTGTTTTTCCACTTTGACAAAATTGAAATGATCTTAGAACAGTTTAACACTATTTAATTGTTTGCCATTTGTTCTTTTTCTGTTGTTTAATTCTATATATATTTTCCCATCCATCAAACATTATTACTATTATTTTATATAGTCAATATTCATTTCAATTCACCTATGTATTTTTTTATCTTTTTGTGTACTTTTCATTCCTTCCTCATTTCCATGCCTTAATCTGAGATCACTTTTCTTCTTCAGGAAGAATTCCTTCCAGTATTTATTTCTAGCTCAGGTCTGCTGGGTGTCAGATTCCCTTGGTTTTTATTTATTTGAAATATCTATATTTTCTCTTTATTTTTAGAAGATTTTTTTTAAAGACTTTATTTATTTGACAGAGAGAGAGAGAGAGAGCACAAGCAGGGGGAATGGGAGAGGGAGAAGCAGGCTTCCCGAGGAGCAGGGAGCCCGATGTGGGGCTCCATCCCAGGACCCTGGGATCATGACCTGAGCCGAAGGCAGATGCTTAACGACTGAGCCACCCAGGCACCCCTGATGGTCTTATTTCCTTTTTGAAGGTAATATCCTCTCATCACTCTGACAACCTTTAAGTTTTCTTCCTTATCTTTGATTTTTGGATTCTTTTTGTAATGTGCCTAATTTGTTGTTTCTTGGTAAAATGCAATGAATCTGTGGCTTTTTAAAGTCTTTCATTAGTTTTGGAAAAATTTCATAATACTCTGCTCAAATATTGCCCTTCGTCTTTTTTTTTTTTTTACTTCTTTGTGGCACTCTAAATGCATGTGTTAGATCTACAGTGAATGACTTATAAGTTTCTAAAACTTTTCTGGTTTTTAGCTTTTCATTTCTATAAGCTTCAGTCTTGATATTTTCTATTGATCTATCTTCCAATTCACTAATGCTCTGTTTTTTTGTTCAGTTTGTTGTTAAATCTATCTAAGAGATTGTTTTTTCTATTATTGTATGTTCATTTCTAAAATTTACATTTTATTCTTCTTTATAAATTCCAGTTCTATGGTGAAAGTCTATATATTTTCATCTGTTTTCTTCAATATATTGAAAACATTTAGTTAAAATCCATGTTTGAAAATTACAGTATCTGGATTTCTTGTAGGTATGTTTCTACCTTTATCCCCTTTCTGTCTTTTGATTTTTAATCATTTGGTTTGTTCTTCAGGCATGCCTTGTAATGTTTGTTTGTAAGCCAAACATTAAGTGTGAAACATGGTAGAAGTTCTGGATGATGATATCTTTTTTTTAAAAGATTTTTATTTATTAAATTTGTCGGAGAGAGACAGAGCACAAGCAGGGGGAGTGGGAGAGGGAGAAGCAGGCTCCCCACTGAGCAAGGAGACTGATGCAGGACTCGATCCCAGGACCGTGGGATCATGACCTGAGCCGAAGGCAGACACTTAACTGACTGAGCCACCCAGGTGTCCCTGGATGATGATATCTTTTGGGGGAGGATTAAATTCGTTTTTGTCAGAGTATATCACCATGTTGCAATCATGGTTGGAGGATTTAGAACTGGATTCAGTTTTTCCTAGACCTGGTTTTGTTTGTTTTGTCTCTTTTCCTAAAGTATAGCTTTTCAGGGTTTTCAGGGTATGTTTACTGGGGCTTTTTTCTTCTTGGCAGTCCCTGGATTCTAATACTTAATCTCTGCAGCACAGTGAGACTGTAGAAATCTCTGCTTAGATTTTATCCTGTTAAGTTTTATATTCTGTTGGGCTTCCTGGCCTTTTGCCTTATGCAGCTTATGAATAATCAAATGCCTTAAGAGGAAAACAGTAAAAACTATTGGCCCACCTCTATGAGTTTTCCTTTCTCCAAAGCATTTTGACTCCTTGTCTATTTTGATTTTCTTTGATATATTCAAAATTCTGTTTTTGTTTATTTGTTTGCTTTTGTTCAGTTTATCCAACATTTGTGATTTTTCTTTTTTTCTTGTTGGGGGTAGTTATCTGAGAAGAGCTATTTTATTATAGGTAGAGCAGAAGAACTTGTTTAAATATTCATCTAACATCTTCCAGATTAAAAACAAAACACTTCATTAAATGAGTTAAATCTTTATTTTATCATTTGAATAATAACAAAGTAAGCATTTGATTTAAGAAAAACATTGTGGTGAAGGGATATGTTTTCTTATTTTCCGTTTTTAGAGTTATAATGCTAGATATTGTCAGTTTGTTCCAGGACAGTAATTTAAAGAATAAACATGAGGCTCATACTGTTTTCTCAGAAGACTAATTGAAACTCTGGAGAAGATAAACAATATTAGGAGAATAGCTCAGATAATTGATGCTAAGAATAATTGTACATGGAATAATTTATGTTTGAAGGAAGAGAACAGATTAATTGGAGTATAAAAGTTAAGGAACATCTGGGAACTTTGTTTTTGTACTTTTTTTTTCCTATGAGGCAAAGGAAATTCTAGTATAAATAAAACCATGTATGTGAAATTATGTAGAGGACATCTAGATCTATTGTAGGACAAGTTCATTGTGGTTTGAATTTACAAGCTAAAAAAGAATTAGAAAGTTATTAAATGAGACTGAAAAATGCTGTCTTTAACAGCAGATGGATTAGCAGGAAATTTGTTGTTCAACTTTACAGCAGAATTCATTGATTGCAGGGGCGCCTGGGTGGCTCAGTCGTTAAGCGTCTGCCTTCGGCTCAGGTCATGATCCCAGGGTCCTGGGATCGAGCCCTGCATTGGGCTCCCTGCTCAGCAGGAAGCCTACTTCTCCCTCTCCCACTCCCCTTGCTTGTGTTCCCTCTCTCGCTGTGTCTATCTGTCAAATAAATAAATAAAAATCTTAAAAAAAAAAGAATTCATTGATTGCAGAAATGTTGGTGATTTTGTTGGTCATTCTTGTTGCTGAGTCTTGTGGGGACAGTGTTGTACACAATATGTATAGTTTGTCAGACATCTTATTCTTTCAAAATACTTTTACAAATGTTAGTTTGATAAGTTTTCCTACAGTCTGGAAATGCTTTTGTGGTAAGTATACTATTATACCTATTATATTTCACTGCATTATTCATACTGTACAGACACAAAAAGCGTGTGTAGATAATTAAATGTGATTTGGTAGCTATATTTCTTACATGTTTAAGCTACTTTGAATTATAGGCATTATAGTTTTTAGCATTCTGATGGTTACATTTTCTTATTGAAGGTGGCAACTTAGATTCATTTATTTAAACCAGTGGTTCTCAAATGAGGACAATTTTGCCTCTGAGGTGACATTTGGCAGTATCTGGGGTGGATAACTGGGGGAATAACTGGGATGAAATTCCATTGGCATCTGGAGGGTAGAGACTAGGAAAGCTCCTTAATATCCTAAAGTACACAAGTAGACTCTTTAGCATTATCTGGCTCAAATGTCAGTAGTGTCAAGTTTAAGAAACTCTGATCTAAAGATGAAATTAATATAAATAAAATTGTAGAGAAAACATATATACCTGAATTCTTATTCAAATCAATAAGCATTCTGAGTGTCTAATAATTATCAGATATGTATTTTTCAAAGGCAAATAGATATGGATCCTATGTGAGAGAAAAATTGTGCACTGATATACATTTTAATACATGATACTTAGTACTTTTTCATGAGAAATAATGTTTATATTAGAAAGGACAATGAGATAACAGTAAGAATATGTGCATGTCAAGGCATGCCTGTGTTTTAACTTAACATATGAAATGCATCTCATGAAATATTCAGCAATAAAATTATTATATTCAGTAATATAAATTATTGTAGAGGGCAATGAAATGGGAAAATTATACCTTTTCCTTGGTGAAAAGAGAAATAAGAAAATGCATCAAATGAGGCCCAATGAAAGAAATACAATGAAAAATACAAGTTTAGGGTCACCTGGGTGGCTCAGTCCTTAAGCATCTGCCTTCGTCTCAGGTCATGATCCAAGGTTCCTGGGATCCGGCCCTGCATCGGGCTCCCTGCTCGGCAGGAAGCCTGCTTCTCCCTCTCTCACTCCCCCTGCTTGTGTTCCCTCTCTCGCTGTCTCTCTCTGTCAAATAAATAAATAAAATCTTAAAAAAAAAAAGAAAAATACAAGTTTATCTCTGATGATTCCAACTGGGGTACCCTTCCATAAGGAAACAAAAAGTACTAGAACTTTGGGCTTTAAAGTTTGTGCATGACGTTTCAGATGACTTTGGTTATACTCTGTTTACTATGGTCCTTGAATTTATTAAATCTACAAATTTCCAGGTGAGCATATATTTATATGCTAGCCTTTAGTAACTGCTATTGCCGAGATGATAGTTATCATCTTGCCTGTTTTTATTCTGTAGATTATCAAATCTACTGCCCAACCTCCAGAAGAGTGAATACAATACCAAGTTGATTCTCAGTCAGTATCAACTGATACTAATTGCTGGAAACATTTTAATACTTTGTTAGATGGAGACAATTTGAAATTTAAAGACAACTTGAATTTGAAGCCACAAAATTTGGATTACAAATTTGAGAGAAAGGGAAGAAAGAAGAAAGTTTTAGAGGAGAATAATTCTGTGAGCCCAGGTATCTTCAGATATTATAGTATTTACAGCAACCTTTTTTTTTTTTTTTAAGATTTTATTTATTTATTTGAGAGAGAGAATGAGAGACAGAGAGCATGAGAGGGAGGAGGGTCAGAGGGAGAAGCAGACTCCCTGCCGAGCAGGGAGCCCAATGTGGGACTCGATCCTAGGACTCCAGGATCATGACCTGAGCCGAAGGCAGTCGCTTAACCAACTGAGCCACCCAGGCGCCCTACAGCAACCCTTCTAAGCAGATACTATCACCATTACATCCAAGGAAACTGAAATTAGTGTGGGTAGTGTCACTCAGCTCCCAATTAGAGAGAAGAAACTTGAATTCAGGTCCTTTGGAGCAAAGGTTAGTGGTTGTTATGGACTGAATGTTTGTGTCCCCACAAAATTCTTATGTTGAAGCTTAATGCCCAAAGTAGTGTTATTTGGAGGTGGTGCCTTTGGGAAATGATTAGGTCATGAGGGTGGAGCCCTCATGAATGAGATTAGTGTTCTTATAAGAGACCCCAGAGAGCCCCCTCATCTCTTCTGTTATGTTGGACATAGCAAGACAGCTGTCTATGAACTGGGAAGCAGGCTCTCACCAGACAAAGAGTCTGCTGGTGCTTTGATCTTGGACTCTCCAATCTTCAGACTATGAGAAATAAAATTCTGTTGTCACCCAGTTTGTGGTATTTTGTTAGTAGCCTGAGCTAACTAGAACAGTGGTCTTTCTTCCAGTCATGCTTCTTCTATTTAGCAGACTATGGTACTTACGTTTTTGACTTCATTGAGTCTATTTCATATGAATGATTTTGCTGAGGATAACAAAAGAATACAAAAAATGAAAAATATCCAAACAGTGCTGATGAGGGGCTTACAATGCTGGGAGGAGCAAATCCTGTCTTTATAATGGTGACTTCTGTGCAATTAACAGAGCTAGAGTAGCCATGACTAAAGAGAGTTTTCTTATCTTTCCTTCCCTTTTTTTCCTTTTCCTTTTCTCTTCTTTTCCCTTCCTTTTTCTCCCTCCATCCTCCCTCCGTCCCTCTCTTTCTTATTGCTAAGAGAATAGAGTACCTCTATTTGTTATATAGTTACTCTAATTTGAGTGGGAAATGTGATTTTCTAATCTTTAAACATATATGTACTTATAAAAGTCTATTCCAAAATCTGCCTAATCTTCAGATTATGGATTTATATTTCAAAATGAAGTATGGAATCTATGAGACTATTTTATAATTTGAGGGGTTTTTGGGCCCAGAAGTCATTCCATTCCTGACTTAGAAACAATATCAGGAAGCAGAAGAGTAATAGAATATTATAAGTCTCATCTAGTGATTTTCTATGTATGAATAAGACACTGTGACAAAGAATTCTTTTGTAATAGCTATTATTCTCATATAAAATATAAGCAAAATAGTTGGTTTTGAATGTAGGTGATGTGTGGGGAAAAAAGCATTTGCTTGTCCTGAAAAATTTTTCTTGATAATGTGTTCTTATCTCTATTTACCAGTCTCCTTTTTTTCTTCTCCATTTTGAAACCTGAGTATGTTTTAATTAAAAATGTTTTTTCAGATTTATTTACATGAAGAGTGAATAATAGTGCAGTATCATGCAGGAGAAGCCAAACATACAAACATGCAAACAACAAAGGAATCATACTCATAGTATTCTTCAAAGGCATATTAAATACTAAATTATAAAGTCCTCCAAAATTATTACAGTTTTTGTATAGTTAAGTAACTCTGTTGAAAAGTAAAAGTAAAGCAGTTTAAATAAGGAAGTAAAAATCCTCATATGCCCTTATAGGAAAACAATAAATGAAATCTAAAACTGTTGAATAAAAAAAATAACAGAATATGCATATTGTTTAGAAATCTGGTGATGTGTCATGACAGAAAACAAAGAAATAACTATTATAGTCAAAGTGGTTACCTGTGTGAAAGAGATCAGGAGAACAGTGAGAAAGGTTGTCATTTTATTAAAAGCCTTTTAGTACTACTTGCAAAAAAAAAAGTATGGGAGACAAGATTTAGGGAAAATAATTTGTACACCATTATTTTATGTCTTAATTTATTTTTTAATTACTTTATTGGTTATGATTATTACATCCTTAATAATTAAATACTTAATAATTAAAACAAAACCTCATAACCTTACAATGCTTATATTTGCATTGTAAGGTTATGAGGTTTTGTTTTTAAGGTGTATTTTCATTTTATTGGTATGATTATTGTATTTAAATTATAAGATTATGAGGTTTTGTTTTTGAGATATAGTTTCATTTTGAGAGATTAATTTCCTGAAATACAAAGTCTGGATTTATTTAAGGAATGAAATATTTAAAAGCTACCATAAAAAGTGAAGATGTTGACTAATTCACATTGATCTCATTTTTAATATACTCTGACAGGCAAATATATGTGTGTTCAGCATTCCACATAGAAATTAAGTCACAAGTATAATCAATGGAGAATAAAAGTAAAATAAATTTAGATATGCTTTTTCTTAGTGAATGCTGTACATTGTTCATTGAATTTAACACATCTGCTGAGTTTTCAGCATTATTATCATCATACAACAGAGATGATTAGTTGTCAAGATAAACATTTCTAAAAAATTTTTAAAAAATGCTTGATGGCACTAATTTTTTTAAGTAGCTTGCTAAATGTCTTATGGCTGCTGGAGTTAATAGAAGTAACCATGGAAACTGTCTCACAATGCTTTGTAGTTGAATGGGATTTAAAATATCCATTTTAAAACATAAACACTTTGACAGCTGTAAGAATATTTACATTTCCTCAAATTTTAATTTGATGGCACTGCTTGGAAAATGGGAGAAATAAGCACTAAGACAGAAGCAGCTTTAGATATTCTTGGAATTCTTCTGAAGTACTCTAGCACTTTGGTTTATCTTTAGAGATAGGCCTACTTTCTGGGAGATAACGAAGGATTAGGAAAATTATGAAATTCCATACATTGTGTCCAGGGACATGGAAATAATCTGTTCCTTTTTCTTCTCTTATCTCCACATATCCCATTCTTTTTGCTTATTCTTCCCTTTGCCTCTCTTTCTAATCTACCTGACTAAATACATTTTAAATATTTAAATTTTTTTGAAGTAAAATTTGTCAATGTACTTTGATGTTCCAGAATTATTCAGAGATGTAGTATATCATTAGTATTCTTTGTAAATAAATTATGTAATAAATTGCATGTTTGCCACATCATCTGAAGTGGGATGTGCAGTAATTTGTCTAGAACTCAGGATATGATGAGGGGAAACACAGCTCCAGCCATAACATCTGTGTTCAAGGCAAGAAGGGGAAGTGATGGTGATGTCCATGTTTTTCTTTCTATCTAATATAATAATAATGGAAAGCATCAAATATAGATTTAATAAAAAATTATAAGAAACATGAATTGTGGGGAGAGGGAGGAATTGATGAGATTTAAAGGGCGTAAAAGATCTCAATCCTAAATTTCCATAATAAGTCAATAGACGATGTCTAGAATTGCAAAATCAAGAAATAAGTGTGCCAATACCAGTTCCTCCCCCAAAACCCCGTTCTCCATAGCAATACAAGGCTATGGAGGCACCTTCTAGTCATAGCTGGCCCATATAGTATTAGAGTTTCTTTCTATACAACATTTTGTTTCTCCTGGAAATGATAGTATTTTATTTTTCATTTACTCACTTGTTTCTGTATCTACCATTAATTTATTCCAAAGTGTTAAAAAAAAGAGTAAAACTCTTTTAATAAGATCAAATATATCAGATTATCTATAATTTTTTTTTCTTTAGGTGAGCTTCCTGGAGGCCTCTGTCCTGCTTCATTCTATAATAGATGCTGTCCAGGCCTGATGCACCTTTTTTTGTCATTCTAGGACTTCTTCCCCTTCATCCTGGGAATTCTCAACTTTCACTTGCAACGGATCAACCTAGCAAATGCTGTGTCTTCTCTCTCTATTCACTCTCTCTCTCGGGCAACAGTTTCTCTATGAGCTTCTGAGAATGTAGAATTCTTTGAGACCTTTAATATAAAAATATGTCTTTATTCTATTCTAACATTTAATTGCTGGCTTGGCTGGACATAGAATTTAGAGTTCAAAATACCTCATATTTTGTTTCCTTCTCTTCCAGCTTCCAGGTTGCTTTTGTGAGGAGCTTGATGCTTTTGTGATTGACAATTATTTAAAAGTGCCCCCCCCCCTTTTTTTGAAAAAATATTTCCTTTCTGGAAGCTTTTAGGATCTGTATTTCTAGAATTCTGAAACTTCACAATGATGTAACTCTTGTGGGAATTTTTTCATTCATTTTGTTGACCATTTGATTGGCATTGTCAGTCTCTAAGTCTTATCCTTATGGGTTTTAGATTTCTTATATTATTTCTATGGTAATTGCTTCACTCTCCATTCTTTGGGAACCCATTAGTTAAATATTAGCACTCCCTTTCTGGAACTGACCGTAGCTGTTCTACATTGACTATCTGATTTTTAAAAACTTTTTCCATTTTATCTTTAATGGAAGATAAAATCTTTCAACTTTATCTTCCAACCCTTCTGTTGAATTTGCATATCTGCTACCACAATTTAAACTTCCAATACCCCTTTATTTTGTTTTTCAAATATTTCTTTTTCATAGCATCCTTTTATTATTTTAAGGATTTAGTATTCTCTTGTCTTTCTTGGGTTATTAATTTTTTAAAGATATATTTCCAAACCATTCATGGAACACTTTCTGGTTCTTCCAAAAGTTTGTTTTTGTGTTTTTGTTTTTGCCTCTGTCTTTCATGTTGGAAATTTTCTCAACTGTCCGGTTATCATCTGTTGCCCATTCAAATTTGAGAGTGAGGCACTAAATTGCTGATTCAAAATTGTGTTTGTAGGCCTCACAAAGGATGAAACAGTTTGTTACTGAGGGATTTCAGTCTCAGACATCATTTTCTAGGGCTGTGTTGGTTCTCAAACTGCCTCCTGTACACAGAAGTCAGAGACTGAAGACAGAGGCAGACCACTCCAGATTGGTAGGTGGCAGATTTAATAAGCAAGAACTTACATATGAGGCTTGGGTGGCCCCCAAACAAGAAGATCTGTGCACAAGCCCTCCAGAATCTTAAAAGTTTTTAATGGGAACTTGACAGGATTCAGTCACGTATACCCTTCAGGTGGTATCAGCCAACACATTGCTCTCTCAAGTCTGTGTCTTTGAAAATGGCTCCTCTGGGGGAATGGTTGGCAGAGCAGGCATTCTAAGGACGAGGAAGTAGTAAGGAGCCTTCGATTGCCTGGGTCTACTTGAGGTTAAAAAGGAGTCAGGTCATCTTGATGGCCTCCTCCAACAGGCTGGTTATTTTCTCCTAAGTATGATCTTTCAGTCTCTTAGCTGTTGGTAGTACAGGTGAGGGTCTCACAGCCAGTGCTCTTGGGAACGGATGATAGGAACTGGAACTGAGGGGTCATACCATATGGTATGAGACTTGCGCTTACATCTCTGTTTTCAGTAACTTGTCTCTCTTTGTCTTTTGCTCCCTGGAGCCTGCACAGATCATAAATGTTCTGGTGTCATCTGGGATTGAGAAGTGGTAGCCATCTGCCTACATAGGATGGGGGGGTGGGGAATCTAGTGATCTAATATCTCGATGTTCATGTTAAGTCAATATCCCTTTTTTCAGTAGTCCCACCTTTACTTCCCAACAGTGCCTTTAGTGAGACCAGTTGACTCTGATTCCTGAGACTTTCCTGGGGTTTTATGTAGCAAATCTTTTACTTTTGTGTGCTTCTTTCCATCTATACACTTTCAGCAGAGCAGAGAAAGTTGAAACTTAAGTCAGTTACTGTTGTCCCCCTTTTTTCTTTTTTAAAAATTTTGTTGACCTCTCTTTTCTGCTGTTAACTTTTCTTACATAATTTGTGTATGTTTGGATTTATACACCTTTTTAAGTTCTTGCATTTTGGTGATATTTCAGGAAGAGTGAAGATAACACATATCTTGAACTTGCTATGTTCAATTGGAAGTTGATTATCTATTGGATATATATATTTTAATCATCTCTGGTGATTTTTATGGGTATTGGCCTTTGGAATTCAAAAGTGATTTTTCTGTTCAAGTTTCCTACCTCTTCCTGAATTTGCCGTACTACTTTAGCTAGTGGATCACAAATTTCTTAACTGTATTTGTACTTACAGGTTTCAACCTTTTCTTTAGCTAGAGTTATATCCTTTCTGTAGTTATAGAAATAATATAGGATATTATTTCTGAATATTTGTGAATCCCTTCATTTTTCTGGGCCAGGTTTACCAGAGGTTTATCTATTTTATTGTCCTTTTCTAAGAAACTATTCTTGGTTTTATCACTTCTACTGTTTATTTTTTTTAAGTATTTATAAATATGTTAACTTTGTTCTTTGTCTTTATTCTTATTATTGAATATTATTTCTATTTCTTAGCTTTTGTACTGAGCTGTTATGGTTTTTCTTATTGAGAAAGAGAAGGCTTGGGGAGAGCAGAGTTTTGAGGGACTAATGAATCAAAGGATTGTTTTCCAATATGTTAATTTTGACATGTCAATTATAAATATATATTAGTAAAGAAATTGACTTGGCAGTGGAATATAAGCATCTGGAGCTTAGGGTGAGGGCCTGGGGCAAGAGATAAAAGTGAGTCATTAGTTCATGGATGGTATTTAAAACCATGGACCTGAATAGAATCACCTGGATTGATTCTGTAAGGGTGTATATGTAGAGAAAAGAAAAGAGCTCAGTAATAAACTATATCAAATGATGCTGTGAGTGTGAAAGGATCAAGGTCTGGGGATTGATAGTCGTATTTGGGAATATGAGGGAGTTGGTGATGGAGAAGAAATCTTGATGGAGTGGACTACAGAGAGAGATTGGACAATGAGGAGTCAGCAAGACTCCTTTTAGGAAGTTTTATGTGAAATAATGATCATAAATTCTATTTTCAACAGAGGGTAGTGTTTTAATCTCTTTTCAGAGAAAAATTTGAAATACATAGATAGGTAGATGTGTAATAGTCACTAACATGTGTTATAGATAATAATTATGCAGTAAATATACAAATTTAAATATATATATACTATATAAAATATAATAGAATTATAAATATAATTGTTATATTACTATATCTCCATAATCTTAGAAATTGTATATGTATATATGTGTGTTATACATATATAAACACACACACACACACATATATATATATAATCTGAGATTTACTAAAATTATTCACAATAATTTTGGTTTTATCAATTTCTCCTTATATTTTTTTACTTATAGAATTCTTGATTCAAGATATTTTCCCTGTAAACTTTATTCTAATGTTTCTGATTTTTGACATTTTAGTTTTGATTTCTAATGTCAGTCTCACTTCCTGTACACAGTGGCCTTTTGGCTCTGATATTAGATCCCAATTTGGTCCCCTGGAACTCTAGATTCCTTTGGTTTTCTCAGCAGATCTCTGGATCACATGTTCATCACATATGGGCTCTCGCTAACTAAGGATATTGACTTAGAAAACTTAACTACCACCTCTGTGCAACTCTTCTGGAGTCACCTGGATATCCCTCCCCTCCTCCCCTGCTGACTGGGAAGTGCAACACTATCCCTAATGTTCTCAGACTCCTTACCTTTCCCAATGTTTCTAAAAACTCCTTCTCCCTTCTTGGCTTAACTGTGAGAAACTTGGTATTTGAGCTCATTGATATACCACCTGTCATCCCCCTGTGAGAAAGAAATTGGTTTCAGGCCTTCTCCTTACTGTTAAGCAACAAACTCATTGTTTTGATGTCTCTGTAGAAGGAGCCACACAATGTGGGAGATCTCATCATTCTTGATCTTTATATGCAAGGTAAATGATTTTAGAAAGGATGTTAGTGTTACTTTCAAGACTGTTCTCTTTCTTTGAAATCTTTTTTTGGTTGTCTGTGGAAGCAAATATGACTTGAAACTAATGAAAATTGAGTTTCAGGACCACTCATTTGGATGGTCTTTCCAAGGTTCTGGGAGGAACCCTACCAGTATGTTCACAAAGTTGTATGTTTTTGTAATTTTACAAGGTACATTATTTTTACATTATTTTTATCAAAGAAGGACCCCATATTGCACAAGTTTTAGGCTCCACAAAATCTGGATATGCCCTTGGATATTTAAAATCAAAGATTTTTTCTTCTTTCCCTCCCTTCCTCTTTTCTTCCTTTTCCTTCTCTCCCTCTTTCTCTCACTGTTTTGTTCCTTCTTCTTCTTTTCCTTTACCTCTTTTAATAATCTATGTAGTTGGTACTATTATACCCACTTTACAGATAAAGAAATCTAGGCACAGAGAGGTTAAACAACTTGCCTACTATCTCATAGGACAGGTAGAGATAACAGGAGTTGCTAGCCTATATAAAGCCCTTAGGCAGTTTATGAAAAAGCGCCTCCACCTCTAAGCACAGAGATTACAAAAGCACCTCTGTGGGGGAATGGAGCACTTTATTTTAATAAAAGACACCTCTTTCCATAGACATGCTTCTCTATATTGGGCATGCTGCTAGGCCAGCAGGGCAGAAATGGATATCAAGCTCCTCCTACATCTTTGCCCTGGTTCCTCTGGACAGTACACAAACTGTACAACCATGCACAGTAACTTACCTTTAATTACAAGGAAATGTAAAGAAAAATGCACATTAATACTCTTATATTAAGAATATTACCCTAGAGGGGCATCTGGGTGGCTCACTGGGTTAAGCGGCTGACTTCGGCTTAGGTCATGATCTCAAGGTCCTGAGATTGAACCCTGTGTCAGACTTCTCACTCAGTGGGGAGTATGCTTGTCCTGCTCCCTCTCTCTCTACCTCTGCCCCTGCTTGTGGTCTTTCTTTCTCTCATAAATAAATAAATAAATAAATAAATAAATAAAATCTTCTTAAAAAATTACCCTAGAGAGGAGATAGTCCAAGACGGTGTAGGAGTGGAAACCTTGGTTTCATCTACTCCCAGGAATTCAGCTAGATAGCTATCAAATCATTCTGAACACCTGTGAACTCAACCAGAGATCTAAGAAAAGAATAGCTGCAACTCTACAAATAGAAAAGTGACCACTTCCTTCAAAGTAGGAGGTGTGGAGAACTGAATCTGAGGTGATATATCAGAAGATAAACTGCAGGAGGAGGGAGCCTCCATAAGCCAGCACCGGAAAGTGATATAGTAGTGAAATGCAAAATCAGAACTTTTAGAAGTCTGCTCTGGTGAAGGACATTCCTGCCTGAAAGGTGCTCAGGTAGCGAAGCAGGGCAGAATCCTAGGTGGGACAGTGTGGTCTCAGGATTCCTGGGGTCACAGGAAGACTAGGGGTGCCTGAGTGCAACAGAGTTCCCAGGCATCAGAGCATGGAAGTTGGCTTCAATCAGCAAGCCCGGGAATGGGCTCTCAGCTCAGGGTTGCCATATTCCACAAACTGTGGCATGGTCCAGCAACCACTCTCCTAGCAGGGGCCCAGTGAATGGCAGAAACACAGTGAGAGCCCCCGCTTTCTGCCCCAGGAGGAGTGGGGCAGGTGCACACCACGGAGTCTGCAGGGTTTGGAGACTTGAAACAGAGTCTTGTACCTGAGATAGAAATGTTTGGTCACAGGCTAGGTGAGCACGGAGTGTGGACTAAGACAGAAGTGATTAACTGGTTTTCCTTGAGGGTGCACTGAGGAGTGGGGCCTGGAGCTCTGGGCTCCAGGGCTGGAGATTGGAAGTCTGCCATTTTCATTCTCATCCTCTAAAGCTTCATGGAAAGCACATAGAGCAATCTGGAGCCACTTACTTAGCCTGGCACCCTGGGAAAGGTGGTGCAATTGTGCTCTGGGCAAAGACACTGGAGAATCAATGCAACAGGCCCCTCCCACAGAAGATCATCAAGAACATCAGGCTAAGACGAAGTTTACCAATCATAGAGAACTGCAAAACTCCAGCACTAGAGGAAAATAGTATATAGAATTCATGGGTTTTTTATCCCACAATTCTTTAGTCTTCTATTTTAATTTTTTTCTCTTTCCTTTTTCAACCAATTTCTTATTTTATCAACTCTTTTTTAAAATCTTTTTTTTTTTTTTTTAAAGATTTTATTTATTTATTTGAGACAGAGAGAATGAGAGAGACAGAGAGCACATGAGAGGGGGGAGGGTCAGAGAGAGAAGCAGACTCCCCGCCGAGCAGGGAGCCCGATGCGGGACTCGATCCCGGGACTCCAGGATCATGACCTGAGCCGAAGGCAGTCGCTTAACCAACTGAGCCACCCAGGCGCCCCTAAAATCTTTTTTAATTTTCATTTTTACAGTTACATTCTATCCTTTCATTGGGTTTAATTTTATTTTTTGTATATATATAAGTTTTTCTTTCTTTACAATTTTGGAATGCAGTTTCTTCTAACAAACAGACCAAAATATACCCAGAATCTAGTGTATGGTTTTGTTCTTTTCACCTGTCTGATCATATTCTCTCTCTCTTTCTTTTAAATAGGCTTTTTAAATTTTCATTTTTACAGTTACATTCTAACCTTTCAATGTATTTAATTTTATTTTTGTATATATTTAAGTTTTTCTTTCTTTACAATTTTGAGTTGTAGTTTCTTCTACCTGACCAAAAGACACTCAAGATATAGTGTATTGCTCTATTCTGTTCACCTGTCTGTTTATATTCCTTCTTTTCTTTTTCCCTTTCTTTTTGTCTTTTAATTTTAATTTTTATATTTATATTGCATCCTTTCATTGTATTTAATTTTATTTTTGTACATATATAAGTTTTTCTTTCTTTACGACTTTGGGATCTAGTTTTCTAACAAACAGACTAAAAAACACACAGGATCCAGTGTATTGCTCTGTTCTGTTCACCTGTCTAATTATATTCTTTCTCTCTTTTTTAAAAAATTTTAATTATAATTTTTTTTTCTGTTTCGGGTCTCTTCTGATTTGTTTAGTGTGTATTTCTCTGGGGTCCTTGCTGCCATTTTAGTATTTTGTTCTCTTATTCCTCTGTACTTCTCTGGACAGAATGACAAGATGGAAAAACTCACCTCAAAAAAGAGAACAAGAGGCAGTACTGACTGCCAAGGACCTAATCAGTATGGATATAAGTAAGATGTTGGAACTAGAGTTCAGAATAATGATTGTAAAGATACTAGCTGGGCTTGAAAAAAGCATAGAAGACACTAGAGAATCACTTTCTGGAGAAATAAGAGAACTAAAATCTAATCAAGTCAAAATAAAAAAGGCTATTAATGAGATGCAATAAAAAATGGAGGCTCTGGGATGCCTGGGTGGCTCAGTCAGTTAAGCATCTCCCTTTGGCTCAGCTCATGACCCCAGGGTCCTGGGATCGAGTCCTGCATTGGGGTCCTTAATCAGCTGGGAGTCTGCTTCTCCCTCTGCCTGCTGTTCCCACTGCTTGTTCTCTCTCTCTCTGGCAAAAAAGTAAATTCTTTTTTAAAATGGGGGTTCTAACTGTTAGGATAAAGGAGGCAGGAGAGAGAATTAGTCATATAGAAGACAAAATGACAGAGAATAAAGAAGCTGAGAAAAAGAGAGATAAATAATTACTGGATCACAAGGGGAGAATTTGAGAGATAAGTGATACCATAAAGTGAAACAATATTAGAATAATTGGTATCCCAGAAGAAGAGGAGAGAGAGAGGGGCAGAAGGTATATTGGAGCAAATTATAGTGGAGAACTTCCCTAATCTGAGAAAGTAAACAGGCATTCAAGTCCAGGAGGCACAGAGAACCCCCCTCAAAATCAGTAAAAATTGGTCCCAACACCCCAACATATAATAGTGAAACTTACAAATCTCAGAGACAAAGAGAAAATCCTGAAAGCAGCTTGGGACAAGAGGTCTGTAACCTGCAAGGGTAGAAACATTAGACTGGCAACAGACGTATCCACAGATACCTGGCAGGTCAGAAAGGACTGACATGATACATTCAGGGTGCTAAATGAAAAAAAAAAATGCAGCCAAGAATACTTTATCCAGCTATGGTATCATTCATAATAGAGGAGAGATAAAAAGCTTCCAGGACAAACAGAAACTAAAAGAATTCGTGATCACCAAACCAGCCCTGCAAGAAATATTGAAAGGGATCTTTTAAGCAAAGAGAGAGCCCAATAGTAACACAGACCAGAGAGGAACAGAGCCAATATACAGGTGACTTTACAGGTACAGATGAATTTAAAAAATTCATGGAAACAAATGAAAATGAAAACACTTTTGGGATGCAGCAAATGTGGTCCTAAGTGGAAAATATATAGCAGTACAAGCCTTTCTCAAGAAACAAGAAAGGTCTCAAACACACAACTTAATCTTACACCTAAAGGAGCTGGAGAAGGAACACAAATAAAGCCTGAATCCAGCAGGAGAAGAGAATTAACAAGGATTAGAGCAGAAATCAATGAAATAGAAACCAAAAGAACAGTAAAACAGATCAATGAAACTAGGAGCTGGTTCTTTGAATTAATAAGATTAATAATCCTTGGCTAGACTTACAAAAAAGAAAAGAGAAAGGACTCAAATAAATAAAATCACAAATGAAAGAGATCACAACTAACACTGAAGAAATACAATTATAAGAACATATTAGCATTTATATGCCAATAAATTAGGCAATCTGGAAGAAATGGATGCATTCCTAGAGCCATATAAACTACCAAAACTGAACCAGGAAGAAATAGAAAACCTGAACAGACCCATAACTAGTAAGGAAATTGAAGCAGTAATCAAAAATCTCCCAACAAACAAGAGCCTAGGGCCAGATGGCTTCCCAGGGGAATTCTACTAAACATTTAAAGAAGAATTAATACCTATTCTTCTGAAGCTGTTTCAAAAAATAGAAATGGAAATAAAACTTCCTAACTCTTCTATGAGGCCAAAATTATATTGATCCCAAAACCAGACAAAGACCCCACCAAAAAGAATTACCGACCAATATCTTGATGAACATGGATGCAAAAATTCTCATCAAGATGCTAGCCAGTAGGATCTAGGGGAGACGAACCGTGAGAGACTATGGACTCTGAGAAACAAACTGCGGGTTCTAGAGGGGAGGGGGGGATGGGTTAGCCTAGTGATGGGTATTAAAGAGGGCAATTATGGAATGGAGCACTGGGTGTTATACGCAAACAATGAATCATGGAACACTACGTCAAAAACTAATGATGTAATGTATGGTGATTACCATAACAAAATTAAAAAAAAGAAATATATAAATAAAAAAATAAAAGGAGGAAAGGGAAAAAAATAAATAAATAAAAGGATTATTCACCATGACCAAGTGGAATTTATTCCTGGGCTACAAGGGTGGTTCAACATCTGCATATCAATCAATGTGATAACTACATTAATAAAAGAAAGGACAAGAATCATTTGATCCTCTCAATAGATGCAGAAAAAGCATTTGACAAAGTACAGCATTCTTTCTTGATTACACCTCTTCACAGTGGAGGGATTGAGGGAAGATACCTCAATATCAAAAAAGCCATATACGAAAAGCCCACAGCAAATATCATTCTCAATGGGGAAAAACTGAGAGATTTTCCCTTAAGGTCAGGAACCCGACAGGGATGTCCACTATCACCACTGTTGTTCAACATAGCACTAGAAGTGCTAGCCTATCAAAATACCATCAACTTTTTTCAAAGAAATGGAACAAATAATCCTAAAATGTATATGGAATCAGAAAAGACCCGAATAGCCAAAGGAATGTTGAAAAAGAGAATCAAAGCTGGTGGCATCACAATTCCAGACTTCAAGCTCTATTACAAAGCTGTAATCACCAAGACAGTATGGAACTGGCACAAAAACAGACACATAGATTAATGGAACAGAATGGAGAACCCAGAAATGGACCCTCAACTGTATGGTGAACTAATCTTCAACAAAGCAGGAAAGAATGTCCAATGTAAAAAAGACAGTGTCTTCAACAAATGGTGTTGGGAAAATTGGACAGCCACATGCAGAATGAAACTGGACCATTTCCTTACACCATACACAAAAATAGACTCAAAATGGATAAAAGACCTAAATGTGAGACAGGAATCCATCAAAATCCTAGAGAAGAACACAGGCAGAAACCTCTGTGACCTTGGCTGCTGCAACTTCTTACTAGATACATCTCCAAATGCAAGGGAAACAAAGGCAAAAATGAACTATTGGGATTTCATCAAGATAAAAAGCTTTTGCACAGCAAAGGAAATAGTCAACAAAACCAAAAGACAACTGACAGAATGGGAGAAGATAGTTGTAAATGTCTTATCAGATAAAGGGTTAGTATCCAAAATCTATAAAGAACTCATCAAACTTAACACCCAAAAAATAATCCAATCAAGAAATGGGCAGAAGACATGAACAGACATTTCTCCAAAGAAGACATACAAATGGCCAATGGTATTTTTATGAATACTATATATATATATATGAAGCTGTTATATATATATATATATATATCATGTCACCATTGCTGTAGGACAAGATTCTGGGCATGGCCTAACTGGCTCCCCTGCCCAAGGTCTCACAAGGTTGCAATCAAAGTGGCAGCTGGGCTGCATTTCCATCTGGAAATCTGACTAAAGAACAATTCTACTCATTCAAGTGGTTTCCTGAATTTTATATATATATATATATATATATATATATATATATATACACATACACACACACACACACACACACACACACAATGGAATACTACAGAGCCATCAAAAAAATGAAGTCTTGCCATTTGTAACAATGTGGATGGAACTAGAGGGTATTATGCTTTGAGAAATGAGTCAATCAGGGAAAAACAATTATCATATGATCTCACTCATATGTGGAATTTAAGAAACAGAGGATCATAGGGGAAGAGAGGAAAAAATAAAACAGGATGAAATCAGATAGGGAGACAAACCATAAGAGACTCTTAATCATAGGAAAGAAACTGAGGTTTGCTGGAGGGGAGGGAGGTGGGGGGATGGGGTAACTGGGTGATAGACATTAAGGAGAGCACGTGATGTAATGATTGGTATTATGGGTATTATATAAGACTGATGAATCACTGACCTCTACCTCTGAAAGTAATCATACATTATATGTTAATTAATTGAATTAAAAAAAACCCTAGAAATCTACAAATTTACTAATGTATTAGATAGAACAAAATTTCACAAAGGTGTTTATATACAGTGTAAATGCCGATTATAAGCTAATAGTAATTCACTACATGAATAAATATTTATAAAATTTAAAAAGTAAAAGTCTTATTCTCATTAGTCATTAACATCCAGAAATATTTTTGACTGAAAAAGTCCCTCAACCAGAATATATATGAACTACATGAAGATAATGATAATACTCTTTATCTCTTTAAAGATAACATGAACATTTGAATGCATTCATGACTATTTAATGTTTCTGGTTGGAAGGATTACATTTTAGAAGTATTTTCTCCCAAATTAAAATATATGATACATTCAAACAGATATACACAGATATATGTTATAACCAGGAAACTACATTCATAAAAATAGTAAATACGTATTTGAAAAAATACTAAAAGTTAGTTTAAATTTGTGATAGGCAGAATTCTAAAAGATCCCTCATGATTTCCGTCCCTGATGTTACACCTGTATCTGCATTCGTATGTGAATGGACACTGTGACTTATTGCTAACCAATAGAATATGGCAAAGGTGATGGGCTGTGACTTCCATTATTTTGTTATATTTTATAAGACTTTATCTTAGCAGATTGGAAAGACTCTCCACCTTGAAGAAGCAACCTGCCATATTGTGACTGCTTATGAAGAGGGTCACATGGCTGGGAATTATAAATGGCCATTAGTACCTGAGGACAGCCTCCACCTAATGGTCTGTAAGAAATTGGGGCCCTCAATCCCACAAATGCAAGAAAAAAAATTCAGGAAACCACTTGAATGAGTGGAATTGTTCTCGAGTCAGATTTCCAGATGGAAATGCAGCCCAGCTGCCACTTTAATTGCAGCCTTGTGAGACCTTGGGCAGGGGAGCCAGTTAGGCCATGCCCAGAATCTTGTCCCACAGCAATGGTGGTTTTATTTTTTTTTTTTAAGCTTCTGAGTCTGTGCTAATTCCTTACGCATCAATATAAAATTAATACAAAATATAGAGGAAAATATTAAAACATGTGGACAGATCAATGAAAAAGAAGAGATAATTTTGACTTTGGTCTTATTAAATGTAAGAACGTAATATAGTATAAAGGAACATGACAAATTACATTTAAATACCTACTCACACTTGCATTTACTGATACCTACCTCTACCTGTCTCCATTTGAGAATCACTGCCATATCACTGAAGTAAATAGCCGATAGATTAGGTGTATTATATTGAGAAATTTAAAATCACAATAAAACTAATAAATCTTAGTCTGTTGTAAGCCTGGGTGTAATAAAATATGTCACAGAAAAAAAAGATTGTCTACATGGATATTTTAAAACTTCCGATCATAATAATAATTTAAAATAAAAAAATTTAAATTAAAAAAATATTTCCATCAACTATTAAGAAGTATAGTATATCTATTATAGGGTGAGCTAATATAATCTGAAATACAAATTGAGTCATCAGTTATATAATTTACAAAAGATAAGCACAATTTGTAAACCTTACATCAAAAAAGTTTTACCCGTCAAGGAAGAAGCAGGCCAGCAATAAATACTCCTTCCTTTGTTTAAAGACTGAAGAGTGTGAGCAGTGAGTAAAGATGTTACTGACTCTGAGAAAGTTTTACTTTCTGCCTCTCTTGGTCTGGCTCAACACAAGAATTATTTGCAGAGACCAGATTTTAACAGTTGTGAAACTCAAATTCCTCTTCTAATGCGAAGCTCTTTTCTAAAAGGCCAAGTTCACAATTGTCAAACTGGGGATAAAACTGTCTGTGGCTGCTTGTAATGAGTCAGTTGTGTACTCGCTTCTCTTGTACTAGTGGAAAAATGTTCATTTGCTCTGAGATCCCCACAAATGGCTAATTTATTTTTTTCCTTCTGAACTTTTCCTTTCTAATCACATAAATGCAATCCTCTTAATCTCCATCCTCATTGACCTCCTAGAATGCCTTTTTAAATCATTTATAGTCACGCTGAATTTACTATTTTTTTTTTCTATGGAGCTCCTGTCACAATTTGAAATAACTATTTGGTGAGAATTCACGAGGCCTGAATGTGTTACGTGTGCCTTATTCTGAGATTTGTTTAGGAATGTGGGCTAAGCTGATGACATTTCTAATGGCTTAATTTGTCCTTCTTTTGTGTACCATGCAAGTGTATTTCAGAGAATATGAAAATTGTATAAGAAAATATGTTTTCATGAAGCGTGGATCACTACATCAAAAACTAATGATGTATGGTGACTATCATAACATAATAAAATAAGATTTAAAAAAAAGAAAATATGTTTTTCAAAGGAAAATGTACAAGCACATTTTTCCCAGATACTTATTTTAAAAAAGAAGAAGCAGTTCTGACAGGACCACACAACTCTCCTAATGGCTTCTCTACAGACAGCCCCATAATTATTCTACCCTGTGGTATGTCTTGTCAGCACAGCTATGTTTGATGGAGAAAATGAAATAATCAGGATCTATTCAGGATCTGTTTTTAGCTGAGCACAGATAGTCAGTTGTCTTTTTGCTGGTGAGAGTAGGCCATTAGTGACATCAAGGCTATGACACCAGCCAAATGAAAAGAGCTGGGATTGTGGCGAGCCAGCAAGTCAACTCCCAAGTAAGTGGTAATAGTCATCAAAAAATATGAGCAAACTACAGAGGTCTGAAAGGACAACTAGGCTTATTCATAATTTCTATGTAAGTTTATGTTTTCTTAGTTTTTCAAGGTAAAATTAATTTCAGTGAATAATTCTTGACAATGGCAACTTCTTTCTTTTTTGTTTTTAATTTTATTTATTTATTTGAGACAGAGAGAATGAGAGACAGAGAGCATGAGAGGGAGGAGGGTCAGAGGGAGAAGCAGACTCCCCGCCGAGCAGGGAGCCCGATGCGGGACTCGATCCCGGGACTCGATCCCGGGACTCCAGGATCATGACCTGAGCCGAAGGCAGTCGCTTAACCAACTGAGCCACCCAGGCGCCCGACAATGGCAACTTCTTTCAATACTGTAATTGTGGGCTTGAGAGAAATGGACACATCAATGCCTGTCTGTGTATTGTGTTGTGTGTTTGCATGTAAGTGAGCCAAGTCATTTTCCTAGAAGGTGCCTAAATTATTAAGGAAAATTTGACATTTTTAAACAGCTAATATTTTTATTGTTTACTATAAACCAGGTGTCATATTAAAGTGCTTTATACATTATATCTCATTTTCCCTTAAATTTAATAGAATTTAATGTAAACCTTGAGGCTTACGTTAAAAGCATTGCACAACTCTACAATTCAAAATGGAGAAGAGAGGTCTTCCTATATGTGGGAAAAAAAGATTTTAGCTGATTGCAATCTTAGTACAAGCCATCTACTGGTATGGTTGCCAAGAAAATTAGCATATAGCTGTATTAATAATGTAACAACTGAAACACAGGCAATTATAGTGCAGATCAGAATTTGAAGCATGTGTTTCACTTTTGGTTATGTGTTCTGAAAGAGAGATTGGCAAATTTCAGCCCAGCAAGATGAAGGTAACCATAATAGTGAGTGGCTTAGAAGCCATATCATATGATGAACAGTTCATGGAACTTTGGAACTAAGCTAGAGAAAAGAATATATAGGAGTGGTACAATAGTTGATAGCTTCCTTTTAGTTCACCTAGACTTCCTTAACACAGGGACTATATTCTTGAGAAGAGAAGTGTTGACTGAATCAGTATTATAAAGATTGTGATACAATGGTCCTTATGGACCCATATGGATATCCAGTTGTCTCAGTACCACTTACTGAAAAGACCATGAATTATCCAATGCTCTGCAGTACCATCTTTGCTCTAGATGAAGTGTCCATATATTCAAGTCGTTGGTTCTGGCCTCTATTCTCTTACAATCTATTGGTGTAGTTTTTTTTTTTTTTTTTTTAAGATTTTCATTATTCATTTGAGAGAGAGAGCACAAGGAGGGGGCAAGCAGAGGGAGAGGGAGAAGCAGACTCCCCACCGAGCTGGGAGCCTGACATGGCAGGACTGGAGATCTTTTTTTTTTTTTTATTCTTACGTTAATCCCCATACATTACATCATTAGTTTTAGATGAAGTGTTCCATGATTCATTGTTTGTGCATAACACCCAGTGCTCCATGCAGAAGGTGCCCTCCTCAATACCCACCACCAGGCTAGCCCATCCTCCCAACCCCCTCCCCTCTAGAACCCTCAGTTTGTTTTTCAGAGTCCATCGTCTCTCATGGTTCGTCTACCCCTCCGATTTCCCCCACTTCATTCTTCCCCTCCCGCTACCACCTTCTTCTTCTTTTTTTTTTTCTTAACATATATTGCATTATTTGTTTCAGAGGTACAGATCTGAGATTCAACAGTCTTGCACAATTCACAGTGCTTACCAGAGCACATACCCTCCCCAGTGTCTATCACCCAGTCACCCCATCCCTCCCACCCCACCCCAGGACTGGAGATCTTGACCTGAGCTAAAGGTGGATGCTCAATGGTCTGAGCCACCCAGGCGCCCCTATTGGTGTAGGTTTTATGCTGAGATTATATCTCCTTTATTACTTAAATTTTAATTAAACTTGGTATCTGATAAAGTTCTCAAATCCTTGAGAGTCATAACTATTCTTACTCCTTGAATCTCCATGTAAAGGTTAGAATCAGATCATCAATTTTCTTTTTCTTTTTTAAGATTTTATTTATGTATTTGATAGAGAGAGAAAGAGAGCACAAGCAGGGGGAGTGGAAGAGGGAGAAGCAGGCTTCCCACTGAGCAGGGAGCCTGACGCGATGGGACCTTGATCCCAGGACCCTGGGATCATGACCTGAGCCAAAGACAGATGCTTAACCAACTGAACCACCTAGGCACCCCCAGATCATCAATTTTCAGAAAAGAAGATTTGGGATTTTGATTAAGATTCCATTATTAATATATTAATTTAGGGAAAATTGACATCTTTTTAATATTAAGTTTTCCAATTCATAAAGTTTTTCCTTCCATTTACTTGAATCCTTCAAAACTTCTCTCAATAATGTTTATAGTTTTCCTAAAATAGGACTTGATATCTTTTGTTAGAATTATTTGTAGGAGTTTCATATTTTGAATTATTAGTATTTTAAATAGTATCTTTTTAAAAAATTTCATATTTGATTTGCTTAATGCTACTATATGGAAATGCAATTGATTTTGGTATATTGACCAAATAGCAATATATCTAGCACTTTGTTAAACTCATTTATTAATTCAAATAGTTCATCTGTAACTCTCTGTTTTTCCTATACACAATCTTATCATCTGTGAAGTTAAGAATTTTTTTTCCTCCTTTCATTCTTTATACCCTTTTCCTCATAATAGTACTACTACACTGGCTTTTATCTTCAGTAAATGTTGCTCTTGGAAACAGGGTTGAGGATTTCCGATGCAACCTTTATTATAGGTATTCCTCAACTGATATTTACTAAAATTATTAACATATCTGATTTTATTTTATTTTTTAAAGATTTTATTTATTTAAGAGAAAGAGAATGGGCAATGGGGAGGAGCAGAGGAAGAGGGAGAAGCAGGCTCCCTGCTTCTCAGGTCTCCATCCCAGGACACTGAGATCATGACTTGAGCTGAAGGCAGACACTTAACGGCTTAACCAACTGAACCACCGAGGTGCCCCTAGCATATCTGATTTTGTTTTAAATTCTTTTTTTTTTTATTTTTTTATTTTTTTTTAAAGATTTTATTTACTTATTTGACACAGAGAGACATAGTGAGAGCAGAAACACAAGCAGGGGGAGTAGGAGAGGGAGAAGCAGGCTTCCCGCGGAGCAGGGAGCCCGATGTGGGACTCGATCCCAGGACCTTGGGATCATGACCTGAGCCGAAGGCAGACGCTTAACGACTGAGCCACCCAGGCGCCCCAGCATATCTGATTTTGAATGAAGTTTCTTGCTTGCTTTCTGTTTTGAATTTTCTTTTTTTTTTGAAAGATTTTATTTATTTATTTATTTGAGATAGAGAAAGAGATAGAGATAGAGAGAGCATGAGTGGGGGAGGAGGGGCAGAGGGACCAGCAGACTCCCTACTGAGCATAGAGCCCAATGCTGGGCTCCATCCCAGGATCCTGAGATCATGATCTGAGTCTAAGTCAGACTCTTAACTGACTGGGCCACTCAAGCAACCCTCTGTTTTGACTTTCCTATATTCTTATTTTCTCCTATCTTGTCTTCTATTGCATATGTCTTATTATGTAATTTTCCAATACATTATCTTGAAAATTAGGTGATTTTATCTTTTTTGTTTGTTTCTCTAGAAATTACCACATGTATCTTTGTCAAAGTGTAATGTTAATTGACACTTTTTCTCTCTTCCTAAGTAAGGAAAGACCTTAGGACATTGTAAATCCACGGAATTATATGTTATTTTTTCATGTCTCTTAATTTTTCTATATTTTAAACTCCAAAAGATGTTATTATTTTACAAAATCAGTAATATATTTGTTGCCCTTTATTTCTATTCGTATATCCAATTTTGTTTGTCTAAAGAGCACTCTTTTAGTTTTTTATTTGTTTGCTTTTTTCCTTGTCTGAAAATGTTATTACTCATCTCTCTCCTTCACTTTCAAAGGACATTTTCTCCAGGAATAGGTTTCTAGATTTTGCTGTGGTATGGTATAGGAGTTTTCTTATCACTTACCCTGTTTTGGGCTTTTTAAATCTGTGGTTTATTGTCTTCTATTGCTTCAACAAAATAGGTATTTTCTTTTTCAAATCTGCTTCTGTTTTATTCACTCACTCTTCTTATTCTGCAACAATTACATGTATGTTAGGCCTTCTCAACTTATCCTTTATATGTCTTACCCTCTACATTTTCCATACTTTTGCTCTGTATGCTTCAGTCTGGCTATTTTCTTTTGATCAGTTTTGGTTCATAAATTCTGTATCTATGTTTATCCTTCTGTTACTCTGATCTATTCAGTTCTTAATTTGATTGCTGTGTTTTTCATTTTTGTAATTTCAGATATCCCATATGCTTTTTATAGATTTACTAGTTCTGTGCAGAAGTTCTAATTTTGTCTTTTATCTCTTTGAAGCATAGTAAGTATATTTTACAGCCTATGCCTGATAACTCTAATATCTGAAGTTGTGGGTTTATTTCTATTGTCTGTTTTTCTGCTGTTTGTTTTGTTTATGTCTTTCTTTTCCTGGGCCTGATTAATTTTTTTATGTGCTAGCCATTATATTTGAAAAATTGTAGAAACACTATAAAGCCTAGTGATGTTATCTTTCTCCAGCAGGATTTACATTGCTTCTGATGGGCTTTGAGGAAGACTAGCAGTTAGGACTTCCTAATCTCTTTTAAGGAATTGAGATGATTTAACATTGAGTTGTAGTCCTCTGTGGTCCTATTTCTAATTCTTCCTTACTCTGAAAATATAGTTTTTTGGGCCTACTAACCATTTTGTAGGGGTATTTATTAGGCACAGCCTTAGCAGGCCTGGATTCCAATTTCTGCTTCCCATTTTTTCTCTAAACTTTAGAAATGGACAGATTTCTAAGGGAAAGGCAACTCCAAATACTGGGTTCACTTTTCTTCATGGCATTATTAGCCCTCTGATACCTTCATGTAAATATTTTTGTATTTTTTCCAGGGATTAAAGTCCTCCAAATTTGCCACCAAATTTGTGTAAAGTGGGGCTTGCCCAAAGACACATATCTATAAACGTGGAATTTGGAACTTAAACCCAGTTTTCTGTAGCTCTAAAGCACATTATTCTTAATCAATATGTCGATCTTTCTTATCAACGCCTATGTTTAAATTTCAAAGAACAATGCACAATGACTCCTGGAAGTCAGCAAAGAAGTACACATTATTGGAGTCTATGAACTTCAATAGAGTCCTGAAGCAACCTTTGGGAATTCACCATAGCTAGGGTTAGATTGCATCTTTTTAGATTTAATGCCCCAGTATCGTATGATGGTGATGTAAATTCTCAGAAACAGAGTCACAATACCAACGTCAGAGAAGGCGATGAATAAATCTAAACAATTTATTCATTTATAGTTAAAAAAGATAAACTATCATGAAGACTATGTCAGCCAGTTAGTGGTCTCTATTTGTTGGTTAGTGACTGGGAAAAAAGATGAATTATAATCAGAAGGTTACATGTAATCAGAACAAGAATTATTTGGATATTACATAAGCTACCCTCATTCCCAGGGCTGAGTCCTTAAATCCATGGACCAGCACACGCTCTTCCTCGGATGAATGAGTGCTACTGCCTTACAAGTTTTTGAGGCTTCCATTTCTATGCACTAGGGTGGTTAAGCCCTTCTTATTCCAGTCCTGTCTTCCTAAAGAAATGTCCAGGACACTTTGGAGCTTTAGGTATTCCAAAACATTTCAGGTGAATAATTACAGACACTCTTGTTTTATTTCTACAGCGGTCAATTGCACTGATTGTGTGGATTTTTTTAAAAATGTAATTAGGTGTGTAACCATATGTATCATAACTCCAGATATATATTATTCACATTATTATTGCCTAATATAGTGATAAACTATATTCTATGTATTTAGAATTTTATAAATTCTAGAAACTACCTCTGTTAGATGGTAATTTTTTGAAAACTAATAATTATTTCAAAAAGTGTGATAAAAACATATATATGTTTGTATATGCTCACATTATCATTAAAATATATTTTATTTTTACTTCTTATAATCTGCTAATTGTGTTAAAATAAAAAATACAACTTCTTGTTCATGTGATCAAGCTAGAGAATTTGCCTCTGGGTTTTGTTTGTAAAAGGAATGTTTTGGATTAGATGATATTGAAGTTTCCTTACAGATCTAAAATTTCATGACTTCATGTAGATTTAGAAAAAAATATCATTCTACTGGCTATGTTTTTAATTTAGGTACAAGTCACTTGTGTGCTGCCATCATTGGTCAGGGTACCTATAGAAGCATCATCTCATCTACATGTTGATGTGCTTGAGCATTGAACTTATTTGTTGAGAGATGGAATATTAGTTATGTGTATATTAGGAGCACATGTAAACAAAGTCTTTAGACATTGATAATTTGACTATATTAATCCCAGTGAATAAGCTTGGGAGAAAATGAATAAAGAGAACAAGAAGGAAACATAAGCTTTTCTCAATATGTATGTATGGCATGCCTTAAAAATAAAGTCCACCCTAATAATTGTGCAGTTATTATGGCATTACTAATTCTCACAGTGGTCTTTTGACATTGCTCTTGAGATCTTAAACACCCTGATGCTACCAGAAAGCATTACATTTGTCTTTTGATTTTTGAAGGTGTTATTTATAGAAGTTTTATGACATGCAGTGTTCCTGGACACATTTTAATATTTGAAAAATTTTTTTCCCTTTTCCTATTTTTTAAAATTATTTTCTTAGTTTTTATTATTTTTTTAATTTAAATTCAAGTTAGTGAATATGTAGTGTAGTATTGGTTTCAGGAGTAGAATTTAGTGATTTATCACTTAAGTATAACACCCAGTGCTCATCCCAGTAAGTGCCCTCCTTAATGCCCATTACCTATTTAGCACATGCCTCCACCCTCCTCTCTTCCAGAAACCCTCAGATTGTTCTCTATAGTTAAGAGTCTTTTATGGTTTGCCTCCCTCTCTGTTTTTATCTTATTTTGTTTTTCCTTCCCTTCCGCTATGTTCATGTGTTTTGTTTCTTAAATTCCACAAATGAGTGAAATAATAAGACCAATAAGGAAGCTTTAAAAGCAAGTTGTATTTGGTCATAAATAATTAAATCTTCATTTCCCCTTTCTCCAGGGTAAATGTAGGTATTTCCTTTAGACATTTCAGAGCATTCTTTTCACTTTTCAGTCTCACAAATTAATATTATTGAGCAAAGGCCATTTGTTTCACTCAGTATTTAATTCATAACCTTGTATTTTTTTAATTTGCCTCTTTAAAATGTGATTGATTTCCACTAACGTATTATTTCTCTGTGTAATTTCTTCATGCCTTATAATTTACTTAGTGTTGTTACCCGAAGAGACCTAAGAATGTCCCTTCATTTTCATGTTCCTCTCCAATAAGGAATTTAAATAATCACTCACAAATAGGAGAGAATATTTTGACCTAAGAATAGTTACCAACTGAGCTTTTTTTTGAAATAATTATTCAAAAACCTGAGTAACTGTTATATTCTTAAAAAGATGTACAAATAATCTCCTCTATAGCTTTAGCAAATTAGACTTTGAAAATATGTTAAGCATTCTGAGGTGTGGATAAGTAATCATCTGTTCTTCCAGTATTTAATTGCTTTTTTAATTGCATCTGTGATTTTGAGCTCCAACATAAAGCAAGCATGATTTATTGGGTTACTCAATAAAGCAGCAGAAGCACTTATAGATGTTATCTTACTCATCACATTCTGACAAAGTTTTTAGTTAATTTACAGACGACTTGCACATGGGTGGGAGCTTAAAATGTGTTTTCAATGACTGGGTGTAATAATGTTTTAAGTAACATGTTCTTAAAATGGTAAGAAAAAAATCCTATTTTTTTTTTTATTTTGAATGGGTTAAGGGATCTGAGAAGGAAAGATGAATTGCTTTTCTATTTTAACATAATTTAATCTTTACCACAAATACTGGAGGTGGGTTTTATAGTAAGAAACATAAGAAAACCAAGGTTCCAGGTGATTGTATAATCTACCAATATGTCAATATCTATATGTGCTCAGTTTGTATGTGTTTAGGCCAAGATTTGAGACTGAGCTTGTCTAGTTAATCTTGTGTTTTGATAAGCTAATTTCAAATCTTTCCTAGAACCAAGAGTGTATCAATCAGTAAATCATTTATAAAATTAACACATCAAAGGAAAAAAAATCGTCAGAACCTGTGTGGGGTCTGATATTCAACATATGTAAAGTATCATTAAAATGTACTTAAAGAATCTGCAAATGCATTATTTTCTTTCTCAGACAAGACTTTCTCACACAGAAAGAAAATAATAAGCACATTTTGGGATTACCCATGAGTATTGCTATTTCAGAAACTATCTTCAACAAAGCTACATATTACATGAGAAATGAACTAAGAAAAGATAAGGTTGAAATGAAAAAAAGGGACAGGTCTTTGTTCCTATAAGCTACACCTACTAATTTGGTGCTACAGTGAAGCTATTTTTAGGATAAATAAACAAATCTCTGCTTTTGTAATCTTATTTGTTTTTTGTTTTATTTCATCATTTATTTGTTGTTGCTACTATGAATGCTTCTGCTGTTATTGTTTTGAAAAATAGTTTTGAAAGTTAAACCTATCATAGAGGAGGAAATTTTGTTGATGTCTATGTCAAGCAGGAACAAATATAGTAATCAGTGAAAACTTGGAATGAAAAATTGTAGGGATTCACTGGAGTTGCCATTCTTATGCCACCTTGACTTTGTTTTATAAATCTTTAGTACTTTTGTAATTTAGCTTTTTAGGTGTAGGTAAATCTCATTTTAGCATATATTTGAGTTTATACTCTATCTCAAATGTCCCAACTTCCTTTGCTCATTAACTCACTCATTCCTAATAGTGATGATGTGTACACAGCTGCCCAATTCCTAGGAGAACTCCCATTTGGTTCTGTTAGTTTCATTTTGGTAGGAGAGTGATGCTTTTATTTGACGTCTCAGTCTCCAAACAAATGAATAATCCCTCCGTCTCTGCTCGGAGGGTGTCGGATAGCTGAATGCACACAGACAATTGATGAGTAGTGTGTCCACACGTCTGGACATTTGGACACGGTGTCTCCTTAACCTGGCTAGTCCTTATGAGGAAAGTTCCTCCTTCAGCCACTCTGAGTATCCTTCTCTGCCCACTCCTTCCTTGCTGGCTTTGTTATCATTCTGGTGCCTTCCCTCTCTTTCCCCAGCTCTAGTCCTAACCAGCATATAACAAAATATTCTTTCTCAGATAGTGTTAGAGCTTTTTAAAGACTTGTTTCTGTATGGGATGGGGGAGGAAAAAAATACCTTTGATATTGTTGGAGGAAGACGTGAGAGGGAAGGACATAAACCTAAAATATACTGATTAATAATTGCAGATAAACCTCTATCACATATTTGTTCATCAAATATTTATCAAGTGCTTGTTACTTGTCAGAGATCATTTTAAGTAATGAGAATAGCACACTTAAAAAAATAGAAAAGGTCTCTGCTCCCTTGGAGATACTGTGTATGGGCTTTGAGGGAAATAGTGAGAAATAGAGCTGTTGATGTTTCTCCCCCGCCCCTCCTTTGAATTGTAATGGGAAGCCATTGGATGGTTTTTAAGCAGTGGAATTATATAATTTGTAGCCTGTATTTGGAAGATTAGTTTATGCTATGAGGAGCAGATAACTGCATTAAATCAGGAGGGGGAGTAAGGAAAGTAGAATCAAGGATGATTACTTGGCCTTTTTATTAATTATTTCAAGCAGTATATATTTATTTATTTATTTATTTATTTATTTTTTTAAAGATTTTATTTATTTATTTGAGAGAGAGAATGAGATAGAGAGCATGAGAGGGGGGAGGGTCAGAGAGAGAGGCAGACTCCCTGCTGAGCAGGGAGCCCGACGTGGGACTCGATCCCGGAACTCCAGGATCATGACCTGAGCCGAAGGCAGTGGCTTAACCAACTGAGCCACCCAGGCGCCCAAGCAGTATATATTTATTAAGCATCTATTATGCACGAGGCACAGTAATAGGCACCATGGTAAATATTTTTGTATGATGCCATTTATCCAGAGCCTTGATGTTTTGACCAAATTGATAATAATGAGCACAACAGTACCTTTTTTAAAATTATGATTCCAAGATACCATAAAATAATAGATTTAAAAATATGAAATGGGAGGTGAGAAATTTTGCTGTTATTGTTTTACAGTTTATTTACTGTTTATTTTCAATCGTTAATGAATTAATTATTCTTTGGAAGAGAAATTTAAACAAAAACAAAAAACACAATGGAGAAAATAGGGCAAAGGAAGCTTCTGTGTGATGCAAAGAACTCCCTTTTTGTGTCTGTGTCTTGTGTGTGCAGTCTAGGGCTATTAGGAATATTGCAGCTATGAAGATTCTTGGTGTCTCTTAGGGCATGTAGTTCTTTTGGATATATGTCTAAGAGCTAAATTCTTAGATCATAATGTAGGTGAGATTTTAACTTTCGTAAATACTGCCATCCAATTTTCCAAAATTGATGTAACTATTTTGACTCGTAACTGCTGTGTGTATGTTTCCAGTATACCACATCTTCACCAAAACTTGATATGATTAATCTTTAGTTTTAACCATATTGGTGGGTGTTGCAGTATCTCATTTTATATTTAGTATGGCTTTCCCTGATGATCAGTGAGTTTGAGCACCTTTCATTTGTTTATTGACAAATCAAATATGATATTTAATGAAATCTCTGTTCAAATATTTTGCCCACTTAAAAAATTAAATTGTCTTTTTGTTATTGAGGATATAACTCCATTGTTGGTTATATGTGTTGCAAATATCTTTTGCTGCTGTGCGACTCAATTTTTCAGTCTCTTAATGTTATCACTTAATGAGCACACTTTTTAGTTTTAATACAGTCTAATGTGTCAGTCTCTTCTGGTTAGAATTTTTTCTGTCTTATTTAAGAAATCTTCCTCTACCAGAGGCTTAAGAAGACATTTGTTGTTACCTTTTAAGTTTATTGTTTGTCTTTCACATGTAGATCTATAATCCACCTGAAAATGTTTGGGATTTCATCCAACCTAGAGATTATTTGGGGGTGAAATTGTAGCTTCACTGTAGTTAGCCTTTCCATTAATGAACATGATTTGTTTCTTCATTAATTAAGCTTCTTCTAGTTTCTCTCAATAATGTTTTATTTTTTCTATATTGAATTTGTTAGGCTTATTTGATTTAGATCTATTTGTTGTTTTTGATACTATTGTGCATAGTATCCTTAAATATTTTTATTTGAGATATAGAAATACAATTGATTTTTATATTGACCTGTATCCAACAATGTTAACACATTATTTCTATTAAATTTTCTCTGGATTATTTAAGATTTTTTACATGCATAATCATATCATTTGCAAGTGACATTTGTCTCTGTTTCCTATTCAAATGACCTTTATTTCTTTTCCTTGTCATATTATGCTGGACCTGTGGTCCGCTATCACTAGGAGTGATGACAACTGTCATACTTCATTGTGAAATAAGAGTATCAGGGGGAAAGATTTCAGCTTTATGTATGATAGAAGTTTATTTTTAAATAGATATGTTTCCCTGATCATAATAAAGATGTTCTCTTGGATTCCTGATTTCTTAATGTTTTTTGTTAAGACTGCTGAATTTTATTCAAGTCTTTTTCTACATCTATTAAAATGATCATAGGAGTTTTTTTCTCCTTTATTCTGTTAATGGTGAATTACATTGTTAGGATTTTGAAAGCTAAGCATCATTGATTCTTGTTATAAACCCAGCTTGGTCTTATGTATTATCCTTTTTATTATTGCTGGGTGAAATTTGCTAATATTTTATTTAAAAATTTTTAAACTCATTTTCATGAGTGAATTTGGTTTCTAGTTTTCTTTTCTTTGTAATGTCCTTGTCAAGCTTTGTTTTTAAGGTTATACTGGTCTCATAAAATGAACTATGAAATTTTCCCCATTTTCCATTTTCTAAAAGCATCTGTGGAAGTTTGGTTTCTTTTCTTTCAGCACTAGGAATTGAATGTCAATATAATTTAGTGATTAGGAGCATGCATCTTGACTCTTCCAATCACTCTGTGTATTTGGGAAAAGTACATAACTTCTGTATGCCTCAGTTTGCTCATCTGTATGTGGGAATAATAGTAGTATCTATCTCTTAGGGATTTTATGAGAATTAAACAAGTTAATATTTGCAGAACTCTAAGAACACTCTCTGACACATAGTAAGCATATATAAAGTTATTCACTCATATAAAATATCTATCCAATGAGAAAAAAAAGTTGCATTTATTTGTACTTCTTCACTTATTAGTGAGGTAAAAATACATAATATACCCATATGCCATTTGTATTTCCTCCTTTTTAAACTACATGTACAAAGGGGTTTTAGGATATTTTTCTGTTTGTTATGTTTGGCTTTAATAGCTCTCTGAGAGAGACTTCTTTAGCCCATGAATCTAGCTTCTATCCTTCAAATTTCCACTGACATGTTAAAGAAAAATATACATATCAATGGTGTAAATCAGGATACATTACACATGCAGCAACTTCAAGACATTTCTGGAAGACAGTACAGATGGGATGAAAGAGAGGAAGGCAGAGGTTTACCACTTATGTAGGAAAAGCTGTAACATTCTCATCATGAAGTGAGTGGGAACTACAGAGAAGGTTGAGTGACAGGGCAGGGAGGAGATTTTATTAAACCTCTGAGAAATGCCCTGGTTTCTAGAGTCTACAGAGTGATGATTTCATAGTAGTAATTATAGCCTACATCTGGATGGTATGTTATTAGGGCCTGCTACAATTTGGCCCTAAGATATAGTTACTCTCCACATAGGATTTTTGACTGGTTTTACTGGTGGTTTGTATTTTTTATAACTTAAATTATTAGGTACCTTAATTGTAATAAAATATTAGAGTGCTATGGAAATATTAATTACATTGTGATTATAACTACTCATATAGTTAAGTATAATAAAACTCTGAGCATCTTATGTCAGGAAAATATAACAAAGATTTAGTCAAGAAATTGAGGGATAAACATTCATGGTGAAAATACAGATAATATGAACTGACTTCTTTGAGACTGTCTTAAATCATTTTATGTGATTTGAGTGAGGAATTGAGCATTCAGAAACCTCTAGGCTTTGTTGATTCCACAAGCAGTTAAATGATTGCACCTTGAAAATGCCACCAAAATAACCTGTTGAAAAAAAATGACCTTGGGCGCCTGGGTGGCTCAGTCGGTTGAGCGACTGCCTTTGGCTCAGGTCATGATCCCAGGGTCCTGGGATCGAGTCCCACATCGGGCTCCCTGCTCTGCGGGGAGGCTGCTTCTCCCTCTCCCACTCCCCCTGCTTGTGTTCCCTCTCTCGCTGTGTCTCTCTCTGTCAAATAAATAAATAAAATCTTTAAAAAAAAAATGACCTTATTGCTTACTGCAGAAAGGGAGGTATTTATCTTAATCGTGTTTTAGTAGTGTCTCAGAAGGGGGAGCACAGAGGCAAGATATTTATGACGCTTTGAGAACCGTGGCTTAAAGAGGTTCTTTTCAGTGTTTGGGCTTCGTTGGGATTAGACAAGTTTCAGGATGTATTTTGAGTGATAGATGCAGGGAGACAAACATATTGAGGCAAGAGTTTCCAAGTAAGTCTCTGACAGTCCGTGAGCCTAGTTGAGCTTTCTATTTTGTTTAGCTGAGTACTTTCAGAAAGTACCTAAAACACCGACTGAATATATATGCAATTTTACTTTCTTAGGAAGAGGTTGCTTGAATAGAACTGTTCATGTGGACTGAAAGCTATATGAAGGTAGCTGGTTTCATTTCTCAAAGCAGTGCATTTGGAGATAAAATATACAGTCCAAGCAATGTAACAAGGAACAAATGCTGTGGGCATAACTTGAAAGACCTAGAAGCCAATGTAGAGACAAGATTCTGGTTTTGGTATCTTCTCTGGCAAAATAAACATGACTAGTTTGAGAGGAATCATTGCATTGGACCCATTACTTCTTCATCAAAGATACTCATATGCTTGGTTTTCTCCATTGATGAGAAGTCTGCTGTAGTTGGGACTAGGAAAGTAAAAGGGACTAATATAGGCTTGATCTGGATGGCTTTGACACTTTTGTTTGTATCTAAGACATCCTTACACAGAAAAAAAGGAACTGCAAATATCAGAGAGCCTAGTATGTGAAATATCTATAAATTTTCAAAAGCTATTCAGGCATGATTTGAGGTTATTCCAGAATAAAGGTAAAGTGGTCTCAATGATGTAGTCTATAGATCTGTATAGTATCTGCTCTTAGGAATTTATTGAGAATTACTTTAACATCAACTTTGTGTAGACATAATTTATTTACAGTAAACTGCATACATTTATTTTTTTATTTTTTTTAAGATTTTATTATTTGTTAGAGAGAGAGAGTGCGCACATAAGCAGGGGGAGTGGCAAGCAGAGAGAGAAGCACGCTCCCCACTGAGCAAGGAGCCCGATGTGGGCCTTGATCCTAGGACACTGGGATCATGACCTGAACCAAAGGCAGACGCTCAACTGACTGAGCCACCCAGGCGCCCCAACTGAGTGCATTTAAAGTGTATAATTTGATGAGTTGTAGCAAATGTAACTGTGAAACCATCAACACAATATAAAAAAGAATCCTGTCACTTCCAAAAGTTTCATTGTTCCCTTAAGAAGTCCATCCCTCCCTCTTCTCTTGGCCACAGGAAACCACCAATTGCTTATTTACTTAGCTATTTTGGTCACGATTAGTTTCCATTTTTAAGATTTTTATGTGAATGGAATAAGACAATATGGATTCTGTAGCATCTTATTTCTTTCACTCAGCACACTGATTTTGAGATGATCCGTATCTTGTAGTAATACGTTCCTTTTTAATACTGAATTACTTTCCACTGTCAGGATATATTACATTTTGTTTATTCATTCATTGTGTATTTGGGTTCATTCCAGTTTTGGACTATGAATAAAGGTCCTGTGATAATTTGTGTACAACTCTTCATAAATACGGCTAGAATGGCTAGATTGTGAGAGGGGTGTTTTTTAACATTTACAGAAATCACTAGTTTTCTAATATGGCTGTACCATTTTACATTTCCATTATTAACACATAAGAGTTTCAGTTGCCTTTGTATCCTTGTCAGCACTTGGTATTGTTAGTCTTTTTAATTTCAGCTATTCTAATGGATATATAGTAGCATCTGACTAAAGATTTAATTTGCATTTCCCTGGGGACTCTTGATGTTGAGCATTTTTTCATGGGCATATTGATTATTTGTATGTCTTCTTTTGTACATCTGTTCAAATCTGTATCCCATTTTTTAATACAGTTGTTTATCTTCTTAATTGAATGAGAGGGATACCTTAAATAGATAGGAATCTTTGCCTGAGAAGATATTGCAAATATTTTTTTCATACTGTGGATTGCAAATATTTATTAAATATTTTAAATATATATATGCAAAGAGCAGAATATTTTTTATTTCAGTATAGTCTAATTTATTAGGTTTTTATGTTATGTTTCATGATATTTATGTCCTATCTAAGAAATGTTTGGCCAACTCAAGTTTTCCAGTTTTAATTTTTACATTTAGATTTTTCGTTCATTTTGGTTAATATTTGTGTATGATGTGAAATAAAAGTCAGGGTTCATTTTGTCCACATGGATATCCAGTTGTTCTGACAATGTTTATTGAAAAAACTTTCCTTTCCCTAGTGGCATCTCTTGGCACCTTTGTTTTTTTTTTAAAGATTTTATTTATTTATTTGAGAGAGAGAGAATGAGAGAGAGAGAACACATGAGAGGGGATAGGGTCAGAGGACGAAGCAGACTCCCTGCCGAGCAGGGAGCCCGATGCGGGACTCGATCCAGGGACTCCAGGATCATGACCTGAGCTGAAGGCAGATGCTTAACTGACTGAGCCACCCAGGCGCCCACTTGGCACCTTTGTTTGAAAATCAATTGAACATATATTTATGGGTCTGTTTTTGAACTCTGTAATTGGCTTCATTGATGTGTATATTCTTTTGTGAATATCACACTGTCTTAATTACTGTAGTTTCATGTGTCTTGCAATCAGGTACGGTATGTCCTTCAATTTTGTTCTTCTTAAAAATTATTTAGGATATTTTAGGTCACTGAATTTTTATATAATTCTTAGAAACAGAGTGTCAATTTTATTTTCTATTTTCTGGAAATGATTGTGTAGGATTTGTATCATTTCATAGTTAAATATTTCGGGGAATTGCCAGTAAACTTTCTCAGAAGTCTTTGTGGGGTGGTTTTGAATTGCAAGTTATTTTTCTTAATAGATTATTAAGACTATCTAGGTTTTCCATTTCTACTTCAGTGAGCTCTGGTAGTTCAAATATTTCAATGAATTTGTCAATTTTGGTGAAGTACTCATTTTTTCCCCCATAATGTTGTTCATTATATTAACATTCTTATCATATCTGTAGGATCTATAGTGACTTGATATCATTCTTAATATCAGTAATTTGTGTCTTCTTTTTTATTTTTTTTTCTTATGTTAATCCCCATACATTACATCATTAGTTTTAAATGAAGTGTTCCATGATTCATTGTTTGTGCATAACACCCAGTGCTCCATGCAGAAGGTGCCCTCCTCAATACCCACCACCAGGCTAACCCATCCTCCCACCCCTCTCCCCTCTAGAACCCTCAGTTTGTTTTTCAGAGTCCATCGTCTCTCATGGTTCATCTACCCCTCCGATTTCCCCCACTTCATTCTTCCCCTCCTGCTACCTTCTTCTTCCTCTTTTTTTTTTTCTTAACATATATTGCATTATTTGTTTCAGAGGTACAGATCTGAGATTCAACAGTCTTGCACAATTCACAG
>NC_138372.1:127470430-127528182 GCF_054177405.1 Leptonychotes weddellii
CGCACTCAGTCACCCCCGGTCTTTCTGTGACCCCGGGGGTCCTGAGACCACACTGTCCCGGAGGGTTCCACCCCCCGCTTAGCCACCAGAGTGACATCCCTCAGCGGAGCAGACTTTTTAAAAGTTCCGGTTTTGTGCTCTGCGGCTCTATCACTTGCCAGAAGCGGCGGACGGAGGCCCCTCCCCTGCCGTCTATCCTCCCGAATATCGCCTCGGATTCACTTCTCCGCACGGCCTACCTTCCAGAAAGTGGTCGCTTTTCTGTTCAGAGAGTTGTTGCTATTCCTTTCTTTGATCTCCTGTTGAGTTTGTAGGTGTTCAGAATGGTTTGGTCCCTATCCAGCTGAATTCCTGAGAGGAGACGAAATCCAGGTCTCCTACTCCTCCGCCATCTTGCTCCGCCCCCAGTAATTTGTGTCTTCTTTCTTTTTCTTTGTCACTGTGGTTAAAGGTTTGTCGATTTTCTTTATTTTTCAAACAACCATTTGCTTTCATTTATTTTCTCTATTTTTATGTTTTCAAAAAATTTTTTGCTCTTTTCTCTTGGTTTGTGATTATTTTGGTCTTTATTATCTTGTTTCTTAAGATGGAGGTTTAGTTCATTGATTCAAAACTATTATTGTTTTATAAAGTAAGCTTTTAGTGTTTTAAAGTTTTCTCTAATCACTGACTTAGCTGCAATCTTATAAATTTTGATATGTGGTATTATTTTCAATTCAAAATATTTTCTAATTTTTCTTATTGATTCTTCTTGACCCATGGGTTATTTAGAAGTGTATTGCTTAATTTCCAAATATTTGGGATTTTCCAAATATCTTTCTGTATTTCTAGTCTAATTCCCTTGTATGTTGTCAGTGTTTAAAAAGTAAGCTTGTTTTATTACTATTCTGGGTAATAGAGTTTATCTTAGTGAACGTGACTTGTGCATTTTTCTGTTATTGGGTAGCTAATTCTATAAATGTAAGTTGTTCAGGTGTTCAGTCATTTCTCCAATTTTTCTAACTATGCATTTCTTAGATTACTCATAGAAAATTGTTGAAATTTATAATAATTGTGGCTATGTTTATTCCTTCTTTTAATTCTATTAGTTTTTGCTTCATGCATTTTAAAACTTTGCTATTAGAAGAATACACGTTTAGCATATTAATGTCTTCTTGATCCCTTTATAATTATGTAATGTCCCTCTTAATCCTGATAATTTTCTTTCTTTGTTGCCTACTTTGTACATACCCTCTATAGCTTGCTTTTGAGTAATGTTTGAATGGTGTATTTTTCCCATCATTTTATTTTAAAATTATTTATATTTTTGTGTTTAAAGTTGGTTTCTTATACATTGCATATACCTCAATCTTGTGTGTGTGTGTGTGTGTATGTGTTTAATCCAAATTCACAATCTCTGTATTTTAATTCTGGTGTTTAGACCACATAAGTTCATTTAATATTACTGTGGTTGGATTTAATTCTTCCACTTTTCTAGTTTTCTATTATGTTCCACTTGTTCTTTTTTTTCACATTTTGCATTTTCTTTTGGATTATTTTTTTATGATTCCATTTTATATCTCCCCTACTGGCTTATTAATTATGATTCTTTAAAAAATATTTTTTGTGGTTACCTAGAATTAACAATACACAAATTTAATATATCATAGTCTACCTTCAAATAATATTTATACCACTTCACATGTAGTGTTAAAGCATTACAGCAATATATATCCACTTCTCTATAATTCTTTATGCTACTTTTTTCATACATTTATTTTATGTATGTTGTAAAACTCACAATACATTGCTTCTGTTTTTGTTTTAGATAATAAAATTTCTTTTAAAGCAATTAATAAGAAGTTTTTAATACTTATTTTTACTTCTGCCATTTTCAGAGCTTGTAATTTCTTTATGTAGATCCAAATTCCTGTCTGGTATCCTTCTACTGGAAGAAATTGAGTTAATATTTCTTGTAGCACAGGCTACTGACAATGAATTATCTCAAGCTTTGTTTACCCCAAAACATGTTTATTTTACTTTTGTTTCTTTTTTTTTTTTTTTTTGAGAGATGTTTTCACTGATAGAGAATCTTGAGTTAACAGGGTTTTTAAAAAAATTTTATACTTTTGGGGTGCCTGGGTAGCTTAGTTGGTTAAGCATCCGACTCTTGATTTCATCTCAGGTCATGATCTCAGGGTCATGAGATCAAACCCCCCATTGGGCTCTGTGCTCAGTGGGGAGTCTGCTTGAGATTCTCTCTCTCTCCCTCTCCCTTTGCTCCTCCCCTCACTTGCATGAATGCTTGCATTCTTTCTCTCTCTCTCAAATAAATAAATCTTTAAAATAAAAAGGTGTAAGACAATAGAGTAAATAGTATTTATGTCTGGAAACAAGGTTCAATTCTTTCTCTGTTCAGCTTTTGGTGGATTGAGGTGAATTTGTTTTTCTTTCTTTTTTTCTTTTTCATTCTCTCTTTCTCTTTTTAATGTGGCTACCCTCAGTCTATCATTGACTGTATATTCCTCTAGGATTATTTTGTACTTAGGGTGAGGGCTAGTTTGTAAGTTTTCTTCAGTATTCCTATTAAACCTTTAGCTTTAGTCTTTTCCTATGGGTCTGTGCCTCAGGGAGGTTATTTTTCCACGTTCTTGCAACTTTCTTCAGCAGGAGACTGCTATTACTTGTTTCCTTGCTTGTTAGCCTGGAGTTAGAAGTTGTGGGGTTATTCTCTGTTGACCTGATTCAGCCTCAGTCTTATGCAGGCCTTCTGTCCCTGGGTCTCAGGAATTGGACTTTCTTAGTGATTTTGGCCTTACCCCAGTGGTGGGGTCTTTCTAATTGTCTGGACACAGGGAGTTTTCCTGCCCATACTCAGGAATGGAGGTTTTATCTGCTCACTTCCCTTAGTCCCCAACTGCAGTGGTTCTCCACTAGTATCCTGAGGATGACAGAGTTTGCTGCCTTTCCCAGAATGCCTTAAGCTTTTGTTCCATAGTAGAGACAGGGGAGAAGGATCCAGAGAGGGCTTCATGCTTTTCCTTCAGTAGCTGTTCCTCTCCTTTTCTTCATTTTGTGCTGCCGCCAAAATCTCTACTAAGGTCCTAGTGAGGTCAGTGAAGAGTCTGTGAATGAATGTGAACTCTCATAGAGTCTGAGGCTCCTAAGGGTTATAAATCACATTATAGCCCTCACTCACATTTTTAAAGAAATTTTAAGGTGATTTTTAGCTGGATTCTTACCAGCTAGTGTAGATTCTTCCTGGGATTCTTACCCAGTTCTGCCTTAGCTTATGCCCCTCTCTCCTTGGATGCATCTGACTTTCTTTAGATTTCTGCTGAGATTTTTTTGCCTCGCAACCTCAGCTCTCTGATTTATTTTTTAAAAAGAGAGTTATACTTTTGTTGATTATTTGGCTTTTTCTGGTTCTTAGAGCATGGGAGAGACATTCTTTCTAGCTTTCTGCATGCTAAGCAGAATGCAAATAGGATTTTTAAAAGTAGAAAAGGAAGGTATATGGGCATGGAGCAGAATATTTCATAACAAGTATATGGAAATATTTCTGAAGTAATGATTATTATGTTCAGATTTTCAGATGTTACCATTTTGAAATATTGTCCCTCGGGTAATGCAAATATTATAAACCTGCTTTCAAAGGCCAAAACATTGTTTATTTTCCAAAATGATGGTTTTATGAAAAATGAAATAACTTTAAATTATGGAATTGTATTTACTGAAAATACAAATTATAGAATTGATGTTAAACCATAAAACAAAATAAGATATTCTAATATATTTCTTATAGTCAGTATTTAGTTTTTGAGAGATCCCCAAGGCGTTGCTAATCAGATCCTTTGCAATTTCTGTAATTGCCTGCATTTGAATGTTTCAGTTGCATGTAAAAGAAAATCCAACTTAAACTGCCTTAAACTGAAAAGTAAATGCACTTTCTCATAAGACCAAAAATCCAAGGGCTATAAAAACTTTATGCACAGGTTGAAAGAGGGGTTCATAACGTTTAACAGGGCTTCAGTGACATTTCTCTTCGATCCCTCCCCTTGGCTTTCCTTTGGGTATCAGCTTAATCCTTTGTCTAGCTGAGCTATTCCATACCTTACATTTTGACATGATACTGTCAAAGGAAGGAAAAGGGGCCAGCATTCAAAGCAAAAACTCAAAATCCACTCTGTTTAAATCAGGTTTCGTCATATGCCTACTTCTGAACCAATCATTATCCCCAAGGGGATGTGATATGCTTCCTGGATTGGCCTAAATGACAGGATTCTTTCCTGGAAGTGGCAGTGAATTCAACTACCTTAGAATAAAATAAAATGCCAATGAATATCAAGAATACCTGGAAAGCAGAGAAATGGATGTTAGTGAAACACTTCTTAGTATCCATTCTACACATTTTTTATGTGCCTAGCAGGTATAAAGTACCAAACTAGACACTTTGGGGATTTAAAGTGCATGGAAAAAATTAACTATCTACATTCAAAAAAATAGAGCAAAATATGGCATTATATGGCAAAACAGCAGTAAGCATGTTGTTGAGGGATATTGTAAGAGAAAAGTCTTGGAAATTCTTCCATTGAAATATATTCCTGGGAGTCTTAGGATTTTAGAGCATGGAATTACCTGAAAGATTACTGAGTTTACCTTATTTTACAGATGAGGTAACAGAGACCAGAGACACTAAATGACTTGACAAAGGTCATGTGGGTGGCAGGTGTTGAAACCTGGGAGAGAACACAATTTCTTGGCTGTGAGTCTGCAGCTCTTTCCATTACCCCATGTTTATTCTGAAAAAGAAAAATTTTGTGATCACATTATGTGCACATAGTCATTTGTCACTATGTAATAGCCTTTTTGAAGTGATAAATTGATTGCAAAAGTTCTGTCCCCCTTTCCAAAGGCCAGGTTTTATGCATGCCTGCTTATGACTGTAACTTTCAGATTGAAAGGCATATTATTTTTTTTCTCTCTTGTTTCAAAGACATTTTTCAAATGTTTCACCTTTGACATTGCCATCTACTAATACTTATGAATATTAAGTAATGTTAGAGGTTAATGGACTACTAATGATAGAGTGTTGTAACTCAATTGGCCCCTTTTGGCATAAAATGCCCAATAAAATGCTCTTTTTATAGCAAAACTAAGTAGTCTTAGTTATATTGTGCCTGATTGAGGACAATGGTATATTTTGTATATCCATGTGGCATAGCTGTCAGAATAATATTAAAAGAGCATTTGTGATTTTTGTAAGTCATTTTTTAAATTATTGATGAATTTACCACTTTTTCTGTACCCTGCCACTTATAGTTATAATTCTTTTTAGTAGTGCTTGTTTTAAAATACTGTGCTTAAATAATTTAACTTTTTAAAATAGTATTTGATTGAGATAATTTTAAATGACACCTGAAGGAAATATTTTATATGTTAAAAGTAGCAATAGTATGATTAAAATTATTAGGGAGGAGTAAATTTTGACATTGATTTTACTAGCATTTTGTTATGAAAAGCTCTCATTAACCTTATATCTCTTTATAAAGGTAGAAGAATACTTTTTGAAGAAATGGGTCCAAAAGCCAAATTTCCTTGAAAGTAAATTGAAATGTTTAATGTAATATAATAATAAGCATTTATATTGTTCTTGATATTTTGGTGCACAGAAGTATAACCAAAAGAGAATCTCTACTTTAACAAAACTGACAATCTTAGAGAAGAAATATGGCATGAACATGAGTAATTATATACTGTCAAATATGATATTGGTACTGAACTGGGACCTTGGGCTCGCTAAACAGTAGAAATTGACGAGAGGCCAAACATGAGTTCCAGGCAAGGCTTTATTGGAACTTATGCTCCAGCAGAAAGGTAAAAGTCCTTAGGCTGGCTTTCTGAGGAGAGATTGGGGAGAACTTTAGAAGACTTAGGCAGGAAAAGGGTGAAGTCTAAATATGTAGAGGTGGGAATATTTTTGGCATCTGTGCACTTCAAGGTCATGCTTCTTCATGTGTTGCATGTCTAATTAGCATGTTAAATCTCTACTCTTGGACATGATTATAACGAGGGAGAAAGTTGATGAAAGGTCAGTACTGGGATCCATCCTGGTGCAGAATGGTTTGGTCAGGTTCTGGAAGCCGAGCTTCTTTTTTAGGTGAATATCCTACTTTTGTATTCTCCTGAGATACCTTATTCAGGAGGCATGTGTCTCAGCTCTTCTTTCAATAGATCTGGCCAAGGAATACTGGTTTTTGTGATTAAGGGTGAGGGGACCCGAGTCCAATCCTTGCTCTGTCTCAGTATGGGTATGAATAATACATAGTGATTTGACACTATAGGAGAAGAGATGACTTCAATGAGGGAGATTTAGGGAAAACTTGATAGAGAAGAAAGTAGGCTTTAAAAAGACTTAGAAGATGGAAAAAAAAGAAACAACAAGCCTTGAAGGCAAGAAGGATCCTAGAATTCTCAGGAAGTCTTTTTGTGGGGAAGATGGATCTATGAAGTAAAGTAGATAGGATTACTGATAAAAAAAAAAAAAGGTCAAATATAGTGAAACTGAATCTAATAGTGCTGAGAGTAGTAATAGGTTAACTATAGACTTGATTCTGTAGCCAGTGGTAGTCATTAAAAGTATGATCTTAGAGTCACATGGTCAAAGTATCTAAGTATACCTAAAAAAATATTATTTTGCACCTGTATAGGATGGACTTAAATATATGTGTGTAGGAGGTAGGAAAACAGGGTGCATGGAAAAAATCAAATGATGTTATTGCATATTTCAAACCAAATATGTTAAGTTCAGTTTGGAAGTGGGAAATGGAAAAAAGAAATTAAATATAATTAACATTCTAGAAATTGACTTGGTAAGCATGGTGACTAAATGAAGATATGTCTGGATTTATTGGGGATTAAGAAATATAGTTTAGAGGAATAGAGAGTGTCAAATACTTTATGAAAAGTTGGAAGAATGAAGACAAAGCAGCTATTGAGTTTGTTAATTGAAAACCCTTTTTATAAAGATCAATTTTATAGAGTCATAGGGGTCCAATCATATTGCAAAGATTTGAGGGGTAAGTGAGAGATGAAAAATTGAGTTTGGAATTATAATTTAGTCTTGCCTTTTCCCAAAGAATTTTTTTCTTTCCTTCTATTTAAAAATTGTATAGTATTAGACTTTGATACTATTGAAAATGTTACTTATTCATACAGAATGTCTTTCATCAGTAACATGTAGATATTTTATAATACAGCCAGTCAGTTCTTCAGATGGATATTCAGGTACAGTCTTAATTTACAGATGTAAGTAGGAAATCCAGGTTGGACATATTCCTTTTTATTTTCATTTGTCCCATTTTCCTATTTTATTTTTTTATATATACAAATAAAATGAATACACCTTTAAAACATTTTCATTAATCACATGGTGGTTCTAGCATACCCTTTCAAAGAATGTAATGTTTCTATTTTATTTAATTACTATTTAATTAGTGTACAGTTTGTGAGTGAGGGGGATAAATAATTCACAATAGATAAGCAAGCAATGATTTGAGAATGTGCAAAACAGCATATTTTATAAAGATAGCTTCATCTAAGATTATTTCCTTTTTGTCATTCTCTAATATGTCCCCAAGAATGCTAATTTATCTTGATTTACTGCCTTGTGTGGAGGTTAATAACCTTCCAAGGATGGTTGACTGATGACAAGGTAGTGTTCCCCATTATCTGCCAAAGATGAGTAAGTCATTGGAAATACATTAATTCATCAGAATATATCAGTTTCCAATATCTCACTAAATTCACAACTGAGGTATTTTTTTCAAGTAACACATTTAAAGCTTTATACAATTGGTGTGAATTGTCTGCAACTGAATTCTTAGTTTGCTTATCTTCAAAATTCTTTTTATTTTTTTATTTTTTCAACTTTTTTGAGGAATAATTGACAAATTATAATTACACGTATTTAAGGTGTACAATGTGATGATTGGATATACATACACACTATGGAATGATTACCACTTTTCAGTATACTGTATTGTTATTACAAATTTATATTGATTTAATTCTTACATGTAACAATTATAGGTAGATATATTAATTTAATTTTCCAAAAGGCAAAACTAAGACACAGGAAATTAAAATATTCAGGAGCAAAGACATAACAAGAGAAATAGTCAGGCTAGGGATTTACATCTACTGATTCCACTTCTCACTCTAGTCAGCCTTCCATCCTTGAAGAATGATTTTATTTATTTGCCATACTAAGAGAGTTCTTACTTGCCTCACATTTTCAGTCTAGAGGAACTACATCAGATTTAGTATTTCTGGGATTAATTTATTACTGCAGTTCTCAACTGGCTCATATATATTATATAAAAATTTTCCCCTCCTACGTATTTTGCAGTTCACTTTTATTTCCTGTGCTGGCTCCACTTTTTGTACCTGACTGCTAAATTTGGGTAATTTTTAGAGCTTATTGTTTTTTTTTCTTACTGTATTAATTTTTCCTAGGCCACCAATAACTTAGAAAAGAGTCTGTAAGTCATCCTTTCATAGATTTGTATCCCCAGATGTTACCTCTTTTCTGATCTTCAGACCTATTAGTTCTGAAATGGGATGTCTCATGGTCATCCATATTCAACATTCTCAAAACTTAATTTACCATCTCTCCACAACCTTGTAATTTCAAACTTGTTCTTCCCCCAGTATTCCCTCTCTCAGTAAGATGAAGGGCCTTTTTTCATTAGTGTAGTTACGTAAGACAGAAGCCTGGGAGTCATCTCTATTCCTCCTCCCTGTCTCATTCATGTCTGCCACCTTGAGTTTATCACCGCATCTTTTTGCTGTTTCCTCCTAAATATCTATGACGGGGACTAAGTTATTAATATATGAATAAACATGATCTTTTCATCTCCCGATTTCTAAGATAAATATATCCTTATTTTATTTTTTTGCATGTGAGTTCTTGGCAACTCTTTTGTTGTATAGAATTTGGTAAAAGGATTGTACTAGTTACCCATCTGGTCTCTCCATAGTCACTCTTTCCCCCTTCTTCATCTATTCTTCATGTATCAGTCTATGAACTTTATGTGGCTTCCAAAGACACAGATTTGAGAGTTTTAGCATGAGGAGCCTAATACTTGGCTTTGACTCTAAGCTTCTTGACTGCATTTCCAACTTCATCTTATATCATTTTTTTTTTTTAATTTTATTTACTTATTTGACAGAGAGAGAGAGCACAAGTAAGGGGAGTGGCAGAGGGAGAGGGAGAATCAGGCTCCCTTCTGAGCAAGGAGCCCGACATGGAACTTGATCCCAGGATGCTGGGATCATGACCCAAGCTGAAGACAGATGCTCAATGGACTGAGCCACCCAGGCACCCCTTTCTTATATCATTTACTCCTATTATCTGTGCTTTAAGTGTTCTAGGTTTATTGCATTCCGGCCTTATTCAGTTCCAGTAGTTACCTTTTTTTTTTTTCCCTTATGTCTCAGAGACCTCTCACTGTCTCTCCCTTTAGCCCTAGCTATTCTTCTTCTCCCATGCTTACAGTAGGAAGTGACTTCCATTTCCTTAGTTTTCCTTAATTTTGAATGTCATTTTATGAGGGAAGTCTATACTAATTCCAAAGATTAATCCCTCTTTACATGCTTCCATAATGCCCTATACTAATCATTTGTTTAAAATTGATATTCCCTCTAGGCATATTGGCACACGCTAGGCCTGCAATAACTCTTGAATTCATGGCAGGATCCACTTCAGAACACACTTGATCTGTACAGTCTCTGCCATAACTTTGTGCTTTTCCGAAGAGTGACAAAACCCCTCTACCACTTCTCCTCCCTTAATTGCAAGGGAAGAGGATACTTTGTGGATCATCCAGGTGCACTGATAATTGTGCTAAGAATTCAGATAAGCAAAGGTACTAAAGGCTCAGGCTTGTCAGAGTAGGGTGGCTTTGGGATTCACTTTTTAACTTTTTTTCTCTCTTCCCCACAAGGCAGCTGCTATAATTAGAAGAGCTAGAGATGCTACTGAAGGGAAGGGCCCAAGTTTTGGAAATATTAAGCACAGACTCTTAGGTAAAACTCTTCTTAGATCTTAGAGCAAATGTTTCCTTTTCCTGTTATTTCCTTGATGTTTCTTTCTTCTCTAGTGCTTTTTAAACTTATTTATTTATTTATTTATTTATTTATTTTTTTTAAGATTTTATTTATTTATTGGAGAGAGAGAGAGTGAGAGAGAACATGAGAGGGGAAAGGGTCAGAGGGAGAAGCAGACTCCCCACCGAGCAGGGAACCCGACATGGGACTCGATCCTGGGACTTAAGAATCATGACCTGAGCCGAAGGCAGTCGCTTAACCAACTGAGCCACCCAGGCGCTCTAAACTTATTTATTTTTTGACTGGTCAGATTCACTTTCTTAGAATGGTTAAAAATAATCAAGAAAGAGAAGGAATGTCATATTTACACATTTATTCATTTCACAGTGAGGTTGCTAATTTTTTAAAAATTTTCAAATTATTTCTGGCCCTCCTGGAGCATTGGATAACCTGGTCCCATTGCTATGCCTATTAAGTCTTTGCTCCTGTAAACCTTGTGTGCATAGAGGCTGCAGGACCCCAAGATTCTAAAACAGAAGTAAAATTTTCAGGGATCTTTGCCCAATGCATTTCTGTTAAATCTGCAAAAATAATTTATGCATTGTGAGCCAATGCCTATAACCTCCTAAAACATCACATTCACAATAGCATACCCTCTTCACCTAAACTGTGAAAGCTTCAGATTAAATGAAGGTTAATTATGTTTCCCACTGTGTTTTGTTTTCACAAAGTACAAAATGCAGAGTAAAATCACCTAGAAACTACACATTAGAATTACCTTTTACTCTCTTTTGGGGGCTAAGGGATTGTTTAGTTTGGATTTGGAGTCCTGGAAAACCTAGTGTTTTCCTAAGATAATACACTTGACAGCCTATATTGAACATACTGAATTGATTAGGAGATAAGTGTATGCTTTTTTGGATAGCTTCCTATTTGAATATTGTCTTTTTTTTCTTATTTTCCTTCACTCTAACTAGATTATATATCTCTCTGCTATTATAACAATCAATAAATAGCTTTTATTTTTAACTTGTGATTTTGCATCATAATTAGTAGATTATGTGTCCTTGTCCTCTACTAAATTGCCTGTTGGCAAGGCAACAATCTAATTGTCCTTGTAACTAGGCCTATGGCAAGCACTCAGTTATTACCTTCTGAGTGAATGAATGAATGAATATATATTTGGTTTTGTCTTTGAAACATCCCTTACTTCTTTGTAATATTGAATGTAACCTCAGAGGATGTTAAGTAATAGTTGTTAAGCAATTGGTCTTTTTTCTGTTCTTAAAAATCACTCATACTCCGAAGCAATCAGTCCTTGCATGTATTTTAAATATCATAGGAAGGGACTCTTGTGGGAAATCAAACAAGGACTCTATTAGTCACTCAAGCTCCCTTAACCAGTAGTATATAGACTGGGTGTCTTACACAGCAGAAATTTATTTTCTGACAATTTTGGAGGCTGGGAAGTCCAAGATCAAGGTGCTGGTCAGTTGAGTTTCTAGTGAGAGCTCTCTTTCTGACTTGCAGATGGCCTTCTTGCTGTATCATCACATGGAAGAGAGGGAGTGAGTATATAAGAGTGAGCACTTTGGTGTTTCTTCTTGTAAGGACACTAATCCTATCAGACTAGGTCCCTGCCCCGTGACCTCATATAACCTTAATGACTAACTCTAAATACATTTACATTTGGACTTAGGACTTCAACATATGAATTTTGGGAGGACACAATTCAGTCCATAGCAGGGGCATCAGAGAATTTTTAATTTAAAGGTCTATTTTTAATGCTGAAAAAGCACGATTGAATATGAGGAATCTGAGAGAGAACTCAGCAAAACTACAAATTTGTGCCAGAGTACTTTCCTTCAGGAATTTCCTCAAATTTCCATTGCCCTTTGTGGATTTCCACAAATTTCCTGCCATTCAGATAAGAAGATAGGAAAAACAATGCATCTTCCATCCAGTAACCTAAATTAGAATCGGAGTTCCAGATCACAAGCCAGAAAATGGAGTTCGTAGAGCAGACCAAGATGAGGGGGCTTTCTTTCTTCTGATTCTGCTTTTCACCCTCCCCAACCCCGTCCCTTATAACATTTAGTTTACGAAAAGTTGTGCATAATAATTATAGCAGATTAAAAGGAAATATGAGAGAAGGCCAATTTAAATGCCAAAAAGTAGTGCCTGGAGCACTGGATTAAGTGGACATTAATGCAAGAAGTAAAGGAAGTTCAAGATACACCAGGAAGCAGACATAGCTCCCTTAATCACATGGCTTTCTTCCCATTTGACATTTTCTTTCCCAGAGCATTCCCTGAGCATCAACAGTTAAGTTTTGATGAGGGAAAAAAGTTTACAGGATCAACTTTCTGGGATGAAGGAAAATATTGGATTTTCTGAGTATCTCCTTATGCAATGAACCTTTTATATATAAAGTTCATTTTGTTTTTCCATTTCAACACTGGTTTTGATATCACATGTTCCTATTTTCTTTTATTTTTGTATTTATATTGTTTAAGATTAATTTTTGAATTATTAGTTAGACTAAAAATTAAGTCTGAGGAGTAAAAAATTTTCTGCAACTTGCAAAAGAAGAAACTTAGGCTCACAGTTTATGCAACACATGAGATCACATACCTTCGAACGGGTAAAGCTGTGGTTCAAATCCAAGAGTGACTAACTCCAAAGACTGTTGTTTTTTCATATAAAACACTTCAGTGTGTACCAAGAAAAACATTTATGTTTCTCTACTTGACAAGCACAAGCCCTGTCTTCATAAACCATTAGAAATAATTATAGTCTTCACAGTGGGGCAGAAAGCAGTTTTTTGCTTTGATGTATGTCTTGTAGGGAAGAATAACATTTTAACTATGATTTTGACTTTGTTCTTCATTAGTTTACATCATGTTGAGCTTTTCGTCTTACTGCTTTCCTCTGAAGAATTTTAGTGCAATGCATGTTACCACAAATTTGATTAGATTATCTGGCATTTGATTGTGCTTTGCTTCAAACTTCCCTCCTTGTTGCCTCAGGTGCTAGCTTTTTAGGATTTCCTGCAGTGATCAGCAACTAAGGAGATTTGCACTTTTGACACCCTAACAGGTAAATTAACTTCACAATCCATCAAATTCCACTAGAGTCGTCCTTATTCTGTGTTGTGACATGCAACCCTTGTAAAGTATTTTAAGAGGTTTGGAGATTGATGATACATAAATATGTATGTTTATAACATTATATGCCATTCTTTGCATATTGTTATAGAAAAAACTCATTTTGTCAAAAATTCCTAGGTATGATCAATACCATATTGGAAAAATGTATAATACACTATGATAAATTATTATTTAAGCACGCCTATAAGAAAATTATATAACTCATTAATATTTTGTGTGAAAAGAAAGTGGTGTTAGACTTGGGTTGAAATACTGGTTTTTCCATATATTGATTCTATAGCCATAAGCAAGCCTTAGTCTTACTCACTTCTAATAACTTTTCATTAATAATAATAATACCTTTCAGATTTTCTTCTTAATATTAATTATAGTTTTTGAGAAACATTTGACCAAAAATTTGAAATAAAATCATACACAAAATAGAGGTGATCTTGCTATGAATGACTTATTAGAGTTTTGAGTTTCAGTTGAATAAACAAATTCTATAATGAGTAATAGGTATCCGGGGAAGAAGATAAAACTAATCCAGACTGGGGTTAAGGGGGTCTGAAAAAGTAAGAAAAGACTTCTTGAAAGACAAAACTTAAAACATGACTATTTATTATCCATGTGGGGAGAAAGACTTAAAGACATGAAGCTCTTTGAAGGTAAACAGAGGCAATATTATGCAGAAGATTATAAGATATTAGGAGTTTGGATTCTATCCAAAGATCAAAGGGAAGTCACTTAGGATTTTATTTATTTATTTATTTATTTATTTATTTATTTATTTATTAGTTCAACAACTATTCATTACCAGACTTGTGTTAGGCACTCTTCTGGGTTCAAACAAACAACAAAACCAAAAATTATTACTCTCATGCTTACATTCTAGTGGGGGAAGACACCTAAATATAATAAATTGATTATATTCAAAGCAAGAAAATCAACAATATTGGGGGGAAACAAGATTTAAAATACAGGGCAAAGGTAAGAGTCTACAATTTTAGAAAAAAATCCAGAATGCCGTCATGTACTGAGTAGATAGGAGAGAAGTAGAACAGGTCAGAGAATGGCCAGACCATATAGGACTCTTCAGGTCATTGTAAAGGTCACTGAACAGTTTTTTTGGGGCAGAGAAATAACATTATCTGTTTTACATTTTAAAAGAATAATTTATTTACTGATTTGAGAAAAATAGTGGAATGGCAATGGTAGAAGTTGAAAAATCAATTAGGGGCAGTTCCAAATATAAAGATAAGCAATAATGACCAAGGTGGATTTGACCAGCTTGAAAGGCAAATTGTAGACCTAGTCTTGGATATTTTTTGAGGGGGGTTGAGCATTTAATGTTTCCTAACAGTTTGAGTGTATGAGAAAATAAAACATTCAAGGAAGACCCCAGCATTTTTATCTGAGCAACTGGAAGTTTGAAATAACCAATAATGATGTATTGAAAAATGCAGTTTAAACATGTTTGGATAATGTAATATTAAGAGTTTACTTTTTGACATAATCATATTTGAGGTATCTAACAGATTTTCAAGTGGGGATGATAAACAGTAAATTAGAGATATATGTCTGGAATTTAAGAAGAACAGCTGTAAATTTGGTCATTGTTAAAGCCACTTGATGGATGATATCACTAAAGAAGTGCTTGTAGATATAACATAGAAGTTGCAGAATTGATTCATGGCATAATTTTAATATTAAGAGGTTTGGAAGAAGATGAAGAACCAGGAAAGCAACTTAAGAGGCCAGTTAAGTGGGAAGAAAACAGGGGAGTATGTTTGCCTGGAAGATAAGTGGACACTCCCAGGAGGGAGTGTCAAATTCTGTTGAAAGTTTGGATAAGTTGAAGACTAAGAATTGATCATTAGATATAGCAAGGTGGGGGTGTTGGTGATGCAAATAAAATAAGTTTCTGTAGAGTCGGGCTATGACTTGTGATTCTAGAGCATCTTTGTCATACTGATCAATCTGCAGATAACAATAATACCTAGATAAACTATTTTAAGATGTTCTAAAAGAAAACAACTATTTGAAGAAACTGGAGAGTAACCCCAAACAGGCAGAAACCTTAGGGAATGTAATATTTGAGAGCTTGTTTGGAGGTTCTAGCAGGGGAGCGCAGCTACTCGTATACCCTTGACCGAAGAACGGTCCTCCTCTATCGGGGAAGGTCGTCCTCTTCGACCGGGCGTGCAGCTTCGGGAGGGACGCACATGGAGTGGTGAGGGAGGAAGGGGACACCCGCCTAGCCAGCCAGATCAGCCGAATCAACCCTGGCGATCAATGGGGTGACAGATGTCGCAGCCAGATCGCCCTCACATCCGGGAATGTGATATTTGAAAAAAGAAAATGATATCAGATGTGATTTGTGAATTTGCATTTTTTTAAAAATCTCAGTGTGGGGCATGAGGATAGTAGAAGGTAAAGTCTTAAAGGCTTATGTTGTCAGAAGCCAGAGTTCCGAGTTGGCAGAGTAGCTGGAAAATTTAAGAAGAAAACTACAGAGGGAAGCCAGACTTTCTCTAATCTATGTAGTAACTGAAATCTATGTCATTACTCTACCAAAATCTTTGTCTTCCCACTGAGCTATCCATGTGGAGAATGTTCCAGTTCTTCTAGTAAAATCAGCAGGAAGAAAGAAGTGAGCGGGCACTTCAGCTTCTGCCTATTGCAGAAAACAGATTTTGCAGTTTCAATCTAACTGCCTACTAGAGCAAAACCTCAGCACCTTTCAAAGAAAGATAAATCCAGTGTATCTGCAATGTATAAAACACAATGCCAAGCACACAATAAAATAGTAATAGGCATAAAGTAGCAGGGAAAAGTTACTCAATAAAAATACCTGTCAATACAAACTCTAAGATGATCCAGGTGTTAGAAATAATAGACAAGGACTTTCAAGCAGTTATGATTAATATGTTCAAGAACTAGGAGAAAAACAGAATAATAATGAATTAACAGATGGGGAATCTCACCAGATAAAGTATGGGAAATATTTCAGAACTTCTTAATGATGGCAAGTGTCAAGAATGGTTCTGGAATTAGTGGGGATTAAGGCAACTGGAAATGAGGAGAGCAAAGATATGAACAGACTATTGGATGATTGTCTTCCATTGATTAGAAATACCCAGAATGCTGGCAGGACTTGGGATGGAGAAGAAAATGGGGAATGCAGAGTCAAATGCAGAGATTGAGGTGGAGGAATAATGAATTGGTTAGTGAGGCCAATGAGGTGGAATAAAGATCTATGTCTGGTTTCCAAGGAAAAGGTACTTTTACAGGAAAGTGGAAGAATGATAATACAGAAGTGTTAGTGTGAACTGAGGAAAACACCAAGCCTCCCTCCTAACCTGGACATCTGGTTTATAATAAGAGCTCAAGAAAAGAAAATTATCTTCTTATCTAATATGTTCTTTGTATATATTTGCATGCTTATTTTTTTTTTACGTTACTGATATAAATGCTACTATTGGCCATGAAGTGAACCATAATTTCACCCCAAAGGAAATGTAAAAAAACTAATACTATGTGCTTGATTTATGAAATATAAATTGTTATAGAATGTATGCTTTACTAAAAAATTCTGTAACTTTATGTCATAAAAAAATTTAAAGTCTCAATGCATAATTTTTATTCCATTTTATGGGATTTTTTTTAATACTTGACTTTATTTTGTCCTTTGGGGTAGAGCAGTGAATTAAGATTTTAAAGACCAAAACAACTTTCATCATACCATAGAATGTCTCAGAAACAATAGTTTTAAAATACTTTTTGAAAAAGTCACATTAGATATCAACTGTTATAATTTTGCAGTTAACAAAATTTAGCAATTTATTTTTGTTTTAGTCCCCACAAAAATTGCTTGGTAAATATTAATGAGATTGAGCATTTAGGGGATAATAGTTTACTTAAATTATGACAGGACGATTGTTTTTAAATTTAAAGGCAAATGCACGGGCTTATGGCCAAATCAAACTTGTGAGATATTTATTAGCTTAGAATACTTAATTGTCTTCAAAAATGGTGAAAATAATTGAAAAGCTTCTTTTTTAGAAGCACATATTTTTTTTTATAATAGATGAATATCCCAAACATTCATGTTAAATTTCTCTTAAAAATAATATAGACGTTAGTAAAAGTTAGTAAAAAAAAGCCTGAATCATGAATTCAGGCTTGCCTTTTACTGGGTTTAAAATACAGAACACAGGGCGCCTGGGTAGCTCAGTTGTTAAGCATCTGCCTTGGGCTCAGGTCATGATCCCAGGGTCCTGGGATCGAGCCCCGCATCGGGCTCCCTGCTCTGCCGGAAGCCTGCTTCTCCCTCTCCCACTCCCCCTGCTTGGGTTCCCTCTCTCGCTGTGTCTCTCTCTGTCAAATAAATAAATAAAATCTATAAAAAAAAGTACAGAACACATAAACCGATTTGGATATACTGTATAATACAGGGATGCCATTGACATGGCATTACCTCCTATTTTTGTCAGAACTTTGCTTTTTGTACTACTTTCCATATCCTGAGTGACAAACACTTTCACCAGGACCTTTTACATCTTGTTCAGTCCTTGAAAGGACACGGGCTTATTTAAATCTACAAAGTCTTTTCCCCAGAAAAAGCGTGGCCACCTACTCAACAATGAGTATGGCTGCTGTGCCTTCATCCTATAGATTCTATTTAGGCTGAGCCCTCTTTTGGATTGGATTGGACATTGCGGATGAAATTTCTGGTTGAAATTTTGGATGCCAGCTCTAAATCTAATGAAGCTGAAGCCCAGTTTGCCTCCCTTTCTTTCCTGACCCTCAGATGAAGTGCCTGTATTCCCTTCCCTTCTCAGTCTCCACACCTTATCTTGGAGATCTCAACAACCCTGTAGTTGGCTCCAATTAAAATCTGTATGCTGATGCTTGCCAAATCTCTACTTCCAACTCAGACCTCTCGGCAGGACTATGAATCTATCTACCTAACCATTTCCAAAACTAAGCTCATCTTTTTCCAGCTTTGTTCTTTGTCAAGCATTTTTATCTCAGTAAATGCTATCACCATAAAGCCAAATGCCTAAATCAAACTCCTGTGTGTGCCTGTATCATCACAGCAGAAGAGTCATTGTCCATGCACATGCTGTTTTGTCATTTGGGGAATTTCTTTACTTTGTCATATAGTTACATAATTTGATCTACCAATTTGGACCACAAGCAGAGTATATCTTTGACAGAGCAATCACTTTACAACTCATCACCCAAAAAATCAGTTACAGTGACAGCAATTCTTCTTCTGATCTTCCCTTATCACATTCTACATTAGAGTTGAATGTGAGTGATTATCACTGTTACCATTTGAGACAAATAGATGTTTCTATAGAAAATATATTTAGGTTATAATAAAATAACAACTGCTAATAATTTTTATATTGAAGAGCCATCTTGAACTTTGCAACATTTTTATTACGATTCCACACTTTTTTCCCTACCCTCTTTCCCTTTCTCCCTTCCTGTCTTCCAGCCTCCATAACAAGAATGCAAACCATGTTTACCTGTTTTTTCTTTAATCTCACTGGAGGTTTTGCTGGTTTTCATTATCATATCTTATCCTCTACCCATACTCTAAAGGTAGATGTTGAACCTTCAGTGTCTCCTCCTGGAATGCTTCTATTTCTATGCATTTATTTTACTTTCACTGACATCTCAAAAGTAATGTGTACAAAACTAAACTTTTGGTTGTATCCCCCATGTCTGGATTTCTGACTGTACTTTGAGTAAATCTCCTGACCATGGCCTATGAGAAGGTACGTTACTCTCTGCTGCCACCTCTCCGGGGCATCATTTCCTGCCAACCTTCCCCTTGCTCCATTGGTGCTAGCAACATTAATCTGTGTTTCATTTCTTCAACTGATCCTTATTCATTTCTTCAACATAGGAACACATACACAATACAAGATGCTGTCCAGCCTGGCCTCTTCGCCCGTCATGCTCTTCCTTTCCATATCAGCTAACTGTTAAATCTTTAGCAAGTCCCATTTCCAACTACTCCTCTAAAGATATCATTTCCCACATCCATAATTTTCTATGTTGACATAGAAAAGTCTGATCAGCCTATGTTCATCCATTCTTGATCTCTTTTGATTATATATTAGACTGTTAATCTATCCTTCTTCTAGGGTATATTCTGTGAGCCATCTTCATAGATCCCCGTGAGTCAGGTCCCCCCTCGGCTGTCATTAAGACTTTTTTGCCTACTACAGTAATTACTCTTACCTTGCTTCTGCTAATTAAGTACTGCCATGTGTCCTCTGATATTCTGGTAGCCATTATCCCCATGAATATCAGGGAGCCTAGTTCTACAACTTTATACTATAGAATTTTCAAAAATGTGAGTGCCTCATTCACTGAGGAATTCCTTATTGCTTTGGTAAGCAGAATGTCTCCTGGATACTCATGTAGAACACTGTCAGGTGGAGGGTCTTTCAGTCTCATGTAATGGATATACTCTAGTATGCTTACTCCTCTGAGCCTTTTGATTCTTTCTTCCATAGTTCTGAAATCTCGTCTGTTTTTAATGTGGGCCATTGGCTTTTCTGAGCTTCTAGTGGAACAGTGTGTTAGGATGTTCTCTAAGGGCCATTGCTAGGGAATTAAATTCTGAGTCATGTGACAATGCCCTGTTTTTGACAGGATTTCCCCTATCCAGTCTACATTCTATTCAGCACTCTCAGGATCTATTCCCAGGTTACGTACCTGCTTCCTACTGCAAAACCAGTTAGATCCTATAACTCCTTTGTCATAAAATCACTTTCTTCCATAGCTGGCTCAATAGTACATCCCCTCTCAGGCTATTTTTGACCCTTAGGAGATTTGACCCTCATGACTGGTCCGATAGACAGAAGGAGAGGTGGGAAACACTAAAGATGGCAAATATTGGGGCGCCTGGGTGGCTCAGTTATTAAGCATCTGCCTTTGGCACAGGTCATGATCCCAGGGTCCTGGGGTCGATCCCTGCACCGGGCTCCCTGTTTGGTGGGAAGCCTGCTTCTCCCTCTCCCACTCCCCCTGCTTGTGTTCCTGCTCTCACTATCTCTCTCTCTGTCAAATAAATAAATAAATAAATAAATAAATAAATAAATAAAATCTTTAAAAAAAAAAGAAGACAAATACTCTCCTATAAGGCATTTGCTTTGAGGCCTCTTTATAGTCTTTAAGCAAAGAGAAGCTACGTTCTTTGGGGGAAGTAGTATTTCTGCTAGCTCAAAGATTCAGGGGAACCTAGGGTGCAAGTTTCTTCACTGTATGTACACAGATATCCACATTTCAGATTTCTGACTTTGGCTTGTGAACATTGCCTAGGCTAAGAATTCAGCTTTCCGTGATGCTCTTTTATTTTTATAATTAAGTCATAGGCCTGGTCTTCAGCTTAATTAGCTTTCCAACTGTAGTAGATGACTGTCTCTTTAAACCCTGCCAAGGAGGCCCTCTGACTCCCAGACTTTGCTTTAAATTGTTGCTTAACTAATTCAATCCTGTCACATCTCTCCAGTGCATTGGTAGCTTTCAGCAATACCCACTCAATTGTGCACAAATTTTAGAGTTACTTTTCCTCCATACCTCTCAAATGCCAAAGACATTAAATGAGCTAGTGCATCCGTAATCTATATTTTCTTCCTAGATCACTATAGGTGAAAGTCTCAGCAATTGTCCTGCTTCATCTTGCTAGGGACTATCAAAAGCCACCTATGACCAGTGACTGGGTCCTAATTACTATTTGGTCAACAAGAAATCCAATTTTAAAACCCTATCCATAGAGTCTACTCCCTAGACACTCCTGACACCAACTGTCTTAGGTCAGGTTTCCTAGAAGCAAAGCTTGAGAAAGGGATTCCTGTGTGTGGCAGCGTTCTCAGGAAAAACCTATCAAGGAATGAAGGAAGAAAGCCAAGGTGGAGGAAGAAGGTAGGCAATGATATGGTTTCAAGTTCAGTTCAGCCTGATCCCACAGGGAGTTTTAAAGCATAATTTGCACTAATGAGACTGTTCTGTCCAAGAGTGAAGGGGATGAGCATAGGGCAAGGTGGCTTATGTGTGTCAAGGGCAATTCTTCAGGGAAGAGTTCCAGTGTGAGCTATAAGCAGTAGCTAGGAATGGTTGTAGCAGCCTGATTTGGGGGGTTAGTGAAAACACCTAGAGATCTGCAACACCCCATGATAGAATATTGAGAGATAATGTAATGTTAATAGCTTGGCCTTTTGAGTTTTATAGACCTGCATTCATTTGGGCAAGATAGTTAACCTTTCTGATTCTGTTTCCTCTACTGTAAAATAGGGATAATAACTCACCTTAAACATGAAAGGATTAAGTAAGGATGAATTTGCAAAGTAGCCAGTGCGGTACTTGGCTTATAATAGGTGCTAAATTAATGTTATGTTCACCCACAGAGTAGAACTTGGCTATTTTAGAAAGCAAAAATATGTATGTTTAATTTTATTTAACATAGAAAGTTGATTTATATCTCTTAATTACCTCAAAAAGAAAATGTGGCACTATGCCTCTTATTTTAGTGCAAAATAAATGAAAAACATCAGAATAATGCAACATTGACATCACATGTAGGAATAAAAGAATGTAATATTTAACCAAGATAAAGAGAAGATATTATATATACATTAACCTATGTGATTAATATAGAAAGAAAGTGAACTACTGTTAGAATTTCTTTTCTACATACTACTCAGTAATTTTTGAAAAGGTTATTGGTAAAAAGGTGTGCATGCAGTAAAATTCCTCATGCACAAATAAATCTCTAAACAGTTCAGGATGTTACTCTGTTTCATTAGTTGCTCTTTGAGCACCTCAGTTTGAATGTTTTGGTTTAGGATCAAGTTTTCAGTCAACTGATGTGATTTTTTTTTTTTTTGGCAGTTTTATTGAAAAACAGTTGACATATATCACTGTATATGTTTGAGACATTATAGCATGATGGGTTCTTTTACATAAATTGTGAAATGATCACCACAGCAGGTTCAGCTAACATCCATCTTTTCATATAGATACAACAAAAAGAAAGGAAAGAAGAAAAGAAAAAGGAAAAAAAAATCTTGTGATGACAATTCTTAGGACTTACTCTCTTAACATTCCTATATATAGTGTTAGCCATAGTCATCATGTACATAGTCATACATGTACATCATGTACATGTTCACTATATATATATATATATATAGTATATGCATACATGTATTGGCTTCCATGTCTTGGCTATTATGAATAATGCTGCTATGAATATGGGGGTGCAGATATCCTACTACTTATTTATCTTATAACTGGAAATATGATCCTTTTGACCATCTTCCTCCAATTTCCCCGCTCCCAACTCTCCACCTCTGATCTCTTTTTCTGATTTTTAAAAAATATTCCACATGTAAGTGTGATAATACAGTTACTTGTCTTTGCCTATCTGACTTCTTTCACTTAGCATAGTGCCTTCAGTCCATATTGCTGCAAGTGGAAGGATTTCTTTGTTTCATTTTGGCTGTATAATGTTCCATTGTGTTTCATTATGGCTGAATAATATTCCATTGTGTGTGTGTGTGTGTGTACATATATGTGTGTGTATATATATATATATAAAGAAGTTGTACTATATAAATACATATATATATATACAATACTACATATATACATATACTATATATACATATACTACATATATACATATATTACATATATACATATACTATATATACGCATATACTATATATATATACACATGTATTGGCTTCCATGTCTTGGCTATTATGAATAATGCTGCTATGAATATGGGGGTGCAGATATCCTTTGTAAGTGTTTTTGTTTCCTTTAGATATATTCCCAGAAGTGGAATTGCTATATCATATGGTAGTTTTGTTTTTAATTTCTTGAGGGTCCTCCATACTGTTTTCCATAGTGTCTGTACCAATTCACAATCCCATGAACAGTGTACAAGGGTTTCCTTTTCTCCACATCCATGCAAGTGTTTATCTCTTATCTTTTTGGTGATGACCATTCTAATAAGTGAGGTGATATCTCATTGTGGTTTTAATTTTCATTTCCCCAATGACTAGTGATATTGAGCACTTGACATGTACCTCTTTCATGACCTTTTGTGTATCTTCTTTGGACAAATATCTGTTCAGTTTCTTTGCCTACTTTTTATTTTTTTGCTATTGAGTTGTAGGAGTTCTTTATATATTTCTAATATTAACTCCTTATCAGATTATGGTTCACAAATATTTTTCCCATTCTATAGGTTATAGTTGCACTTTGTTGACAGTTTCTTTTGCTGTACAGAAGCTATATGTAAGTGATGCATTAAATTGCAAGGCAGTGTATATACCCAATGATTATTTCTTGACTTTTTCCTTATTTGAATTTCATTTCATCTCTCAAAGACTGCTTTTTATTTACTAATTCTTATTTACCTAGTTTCTTTTGGTAGAAGGACTTTTGCAAGTACTCTCTCTACTTGAATTTTTTCAAATCTGATTATAAGAGTGTTTGCAAATAGTGAATTACACCAATTTACCCAATAGCTTTTGGATATATTACCATTAATATAATGTTATACTATAATATGATACAATTGAACGAAGCAATCATTAAGTTAATCTGCAACATTATATTATTTTTGGAAGATATTAGTCCTTAATCTAATAACTTAATCTACTTAACCTGTTCTACCAGAGGTGAGATGCAATGAGAATATATTAAACCCATCAGCAAATGTGGTTAGGAACTGTATACGTAGACATTTGCTTTTCAAAAACACATCCCTGGGCGCCTGGGTGGCTCAGTCGTTAAGCGTCTTCCTTTGGCTCAGGTCATGATCCTGGGGTCCTGGGATTGAGCCCTGCATCGGGCTCCCTGCTCAGCAGGAAGCCTGCTTCTCCTTCTCCCACTTCCCCTGCTTGTGTTCCCTGTCTCGCTGTCTCTCTTGTCCAATAAATAAATAAAATCTTAAAAAAATACTTTAAACAATAGCAATAATAAAAAACTGAGATATGTGCAGTACCTATCACAGCACTCTTAATGCATCATTATTTATATCAGTATCTAAAAGCATTTGGATTGTAATATGCATTTACATATATGCTATATGTATATAATATGTAATATATATATGTGTGTCTAAACTTGTCTCTGCTGTGTAAATTAGGGTACTCACTATATTTAATGTTAGTTATTAACCACTTTGAAATTATTTCCGTTATGTTTGATGACAATAAATATGAAAGCAAATGTGCAGACTTTAAAATTATTCACTAGCTCCTGGGCACCTGGGTGGCTCTGTCGTTAAGTGTCTGCCTTTTGCTCAGGTCATGATCCCAGGGTCCTGGGATCGAGCCCCGCGTCGGGCTCCCTGCTCCGCGGGAAGCCTGCTTCTCCCTCTCCCACTCCCCCTGCTTGTGTTCCCTCTCTTGCTGTGTCTCTCTCTGTCAAATAAATAAATAAAATCTTTAAAAAAAATCGTTAAAAAAATAAAATTATTCACTAGCTCTTGAAGCTTCATCACTTCGCAACACGCGTGACACATAGAAGGCCCTAAGTAAACAGCTTTCAATAAATGACAGGATGAACTATCTTGGTTCTATTTGGACATAATTTATGAGAACCATTTGAAGAATTCAGAACACATCAAATGTTGATGATGAATCTAGGATAGTTGTACCTACTGTGAGACACTTTTTAGAATATTGATCATGAAAGAGTAGCCAGTGGAAATTGGGAGCTGCATCAGGCCAAGAACGCCTTATTTCCAGCCAAGCATGACTGTTCAGTTTCCTTTTTAGTTTTTTAAAAAATGTTATGCATAGCAGTGTGTAGATACAGTTAATCTTCTATCACATACTTCACTGGAGTACAGAGAGGAAAAATGTTTTACTGGCAGAGTTAGAAAGTGAGCTAAGAAAAATTGCGAAGACCCCAACTATTAACTTAATCCTTGAACTGATATTTGGGAGGGCATGCCCTGGTGGATTGTAGGCAAAAGATATTCCAGATGTTTGGCTAAAAATTTTTAAGTACATTTAGATTATGAGTGAATGATTCAATTTGTAAAGTACATTTTCTGTGTTTAAAAATTTATTGAGCACCTACCATATAGAAGGAACTAAATATGTATCAATCAACAAGATGAGACTCCCTGCCCTAGTGGTATTTATATTCTGTGGTTGAAGACAAGCAGTAAACAATAATGATAATATGTATAAATATTATAAAATATGTTAGAATGTATTAAGTCATAGTAAAAGAAAAATCAGACTAGTACAAGGGAATTTGGGAATACCATTGATTTTGAAGAGGTGTGGTGCATGTTTTTAATAGGATGGTCTGGGTGAGCTTCACTGAGAAAATACCATTTGGGAATAGCTTTGAAGGAGGGAGCTCTGCCAATATCTGATTAGTTCACCAAGCAGAAGGCTGTCTGGGTGCAGAAGGCACAGAAGTCCTAAGGCAGGAGCAGGCTTAGCATTTCTAGGAAGAGCGAGGAGACCATTTGTTACTGGAATAGAGTAAGTGGGGTATGAGATTGTAAGTGTAAGGTTTAAGTACTTTGGCTTTTATTCTGAATAAATTGCAGAGCTGTTACATGATTTTTGTATTTAATGAGCATCCATTGTATGTTGTACTCTCAGTTGTTCCTTTTTCCAGTATTGGGCTTCCCAACTTTAGAAATATCCATTGTCACTTTTGCCTTCACTTTTACAACTTTGTAATTTAACACACTTGACAAGGGCATAATTGTATGCTTAACTAATTTCCTGACTACAACTTCTCTTTGGCAAAAGTCCCTAAATTTGTTTCCTCATACTTGCCTTTTTCATAGAAATATCTTTGAAAATTTATTCAGAGAAATAAGTAAAGTTTCAGGTACAGGTTTCCAATTTCATTTTTTATTGTTTACATCTACACTCATACAGTTGTCCATAAATTCTATCATTTATGCACTTTTCATTCAACAAACATGTATTCAGTATCTCCTGTGCACCAAATACTGTTAAGTGTCTGTGTGGGGACGCAGAACACCTTCAAAGCATAAATCTCTATGCTCTTGGTTGTAATGAGTCCAAAGGCTGGCAGTAATGTTTTACAAAATAGGAAGCATCCTAAAATGTTTCTGGGGTTTAAGTGATTCTCATAGAAATAAACTACACAACTTACAGAATTTATGTAATTTCCATCATACCAATTTAAGATAATGGAAAGTCAGAAACAATTTTAAAAAGTAAAAACAAAAATAAAAACAGTGCTTATATATTTGTTTACGTTGCCAGGTGAACTGGGGAGAGCACTCCTCCTCCACCCCTCCCCATTCTGTCCTGGGCCCTGAGGCCTCCACCCAGTCTGTCCCCAGCATATCATAGGAGGCTCTTAGTCTCATCACAAAAAAAGAATTCAAGGACAGACCAGACAGTGGTTGAGCAGAGCAAGTGAAGTGTTTATTAAATGAGAATACACTTTTGAGATGTGAGAGCGGACCAGCTTAAGGGAGAGCCTCGCCCTGGGGTTTGGGTCTCTTTTATTCCAGTTGTTAACTAGGGCGTGAAATTTTTTTTTTTTTAAGATTTTATTTATTTATTTTTATTTATTTGACAGAGAGAGACACAGCGAGAGAGGGAACACAAGCAGGGGGAGTGCAAGAGGGAGAAACAGGCTCCCCACTGAGCAGGGAGCCTGATGTGGGGATCGATCCCCATGACCTGAGCCAAAGGCAGATGCTTAACGACTGAGCCACCCAGGCGCCCCTAAGGCGTGAAATATTTATTATTTGGGGAGGGAATGTTTTTTGGGAGCAGGGTTTCATGCCTTTTCTGCCTCACTTGGTCAGGGTCTTTGGCCTTTGTCCTGGGCCGGTCTGGTTCCATCCAGCTTCTGGTGGCTCTGTTTTTGGAACGTTGCTGGGACAGATATCTGGCTTTTCTTGATAGCTGACCCTGACTCTCCGTTTGTGGGCCTCCAGGCATCCTGTTAAAACCTAATGAGTTGCTTACTCTAACATTTATGTATGTAATCTCTATATCTCTCTATAAAATCTTTATATACATAAATATAAAATCTTTATATATGCATACAGTCTTTGAAAGTTTTTTTTTAAAACTGCTTGCTTTGGAAGTCTGTATTTAATCCATACATGTCTCTGATTTGTTCTGCTGCTCACAAGTTATGAGACTTTTCTAATGTTGTCAAACTGTTTCCCACATCACACAGACACAGTAATGGAGAAACTCCAGTGACTTCTGATGGCTATATAATGGTTTCTAATGTTAATATGGCTTATAGTAGAAGTTTAAACCATTATTCAAATCAATAGCATTAATCTGATCTCTCTAATTTAGTTCTGTTTTTCATTGAAAGAAGGCTGAATATATATGTCTGTTTATTGTATGGAATATTCTAAAAATGTACATGGCCATATTTGTGAATGTGTAAGGAGAGCTTATTTGACTTGAACATGATTTTACTCTGACCACTGGTATCACTATGCTGAACATATAAGATTTGTATCTTCATAACTTAATGAAAATTAAAAGCAGGCAAAAAGGAGAAAAGAAAACATTGACGTTAAACACAAAAATGTACATTTACTTTTTAAACCAAAGGTAATAGCTATTTATTATCTTTATTATTAATATTTTTTATTTTATTAAATACTTTAGTAACTTAAAAAAAGTTAATTAATGCTGTCTCTAGTCTGCTTTAGCTGTGTGCCATAATTTGTTATGTTATTTTATTATCACTTAATTCAGAATATTTAAAAATTTTTCTTGAGTTTTTCTCTGATCCATGGATTTTTTTTTAGAAGTGTGATTTTTTTTATTGCTAAATATTTGGGCTTTAGTCTAGATATGTTGTTATTATTGATTTCTATTAATTCCATTATAGTTGAAGAATGTTCTTCTCAGGATTTCAAAATTTTGAAATTTCTTGAGCCTGGTTATATGGCTCAGTATATGGTTTATCTTGGTGAATTTTCTGTGTGTTCTTGAAAAGAATGTGTATTCTGTAGCTTTTGGGTATAGTGCTTATAATGGTCAACTAAATCAAAGTGGATGATTGTGGTGTTCATCTCTTCCATGTTGCTTATTTTTTCTAATTTTCTTTTTTAAATTTCTGAGAAAGGTTTGTCAGACTATGCTATCTGTAAATTTGTGTATTTCTCCTTTTAATTTGGTCAATTGCTTCTTTATGTATTTCAGGCTCTGTGTCTAGATTATGCCTTTCTTCTGAATTCACTATTTTATCATCATGAAATATTCCTTCTGAAAGACTCCTTGCTTTGAAGTATACTTTATCTAGTATTAATATTCAACTCTAGCCTTATTACATGGTTTACATGGTTTATACCTATTCATTCTTTTACTTTCAATCTATCTGTATTTTTACATTTAAAGTGTGCTTCTTACAGAAAATCTGTGCTTATATCTTACTTTTTTAATATATATTCTGAACAGCTGTCTATATTTTCATTGGAATCCTTAGTTTATTTGTATTTAATGTAATTATTTGTATGTTTGGATTTTTGCCATTTCACTACTTGTTTTCTATTTTCCCAATCTTTTTTTTTTTTTTTTGATATTTCTCTTCTTTTTCCAAATTTCTTTTGGGTTAATTGATTTTCAAAAATAGTTTAAATTTAACTTATCTAATGACTTTTCAATTCTACTTTTTTGCAATGGTTTCTCCAATGGATATAATACACATTTTTGACTTTTCACACTCAGAGTTAAATATATCATTTCATTCAAAATGTAAGAACCTGAATATCAGCATAGACCCATTTTCTCCCACTCCATTTTGGCTACGGTTGTCATATATGCTACATTTATATGTGTTATAACTTTATATGTTGGGCTTATACTCCTTTACTTTTCTCAGTAAGCATTTAAAGCTATAAGTGTTGCTCTAGCAACTTTTCCTAATTTATTATTTTCTATAATTCATTTTAAATAATTTTAAATTTCTCTCTTGGGTTTTTTCTTTCATCTGTAGACTATTTTTTTGTTTTTTTAAAGTATTAGAACACCCATACATGCACATTATAAACACACATATTTTAAACTCCACAGTACAATGTTATATTTTGCTTTAATCAGTTATAAGTATTATTATTGAGAAAGGTATTTGTGTTTAACCAGTTCAACTCCATTCCTGATACTCTTGATCTCCTTTCTAGGATCTGATTTTTTGTTTGGTATCAATTCCCTTTATCTAGAACTTCCTTCATCATTTCTTGTAGTATTGGTCTGATGAAGATGAACACTCTTAGTTTTTACTCATTTACTCATTAGTTTCTCTTCATTCTGCAGGATATTTTCACTGGTTTATAATTCTGGGTTCAGTTTTTCTTTTAGCACCTTAAACATTTTTTTCCAATTTCTCCTGGCCTTTATATTTTTATGATGATAAATGGTCATTTGTATTGTTTTTAACTGTAGGTAATGTGTCTTTTTGGGAAATTACTTTTAAGATTTTCTTGTCATTTTGAAGTTTCAGCTGTTTCAATTTGATATGCTTGGCAATAATATTCTTTGTATTTATCCAGTTTGGAATTTGCTGAGATTCTTGAAACTATAAATTTATGTCTTCCACAGTATCTTGGAAGATGTTTGCCACTATTGAAATATTTTCTTCCTTATTTCCTCTTTTCTTTATTTTTGGGACTCCAGTACATGAATGTTATGACTTTTATAATGTACAAAGCACTGAGGTTCTGTTCAATTGTTCTCAATATTTTTCCCTGCTTTTTTCAAATTGAATAATTTTTTTGTTGATCTGTTTTCAAGTCCACTGACTATTTTTTTCTCAAATCCAATTGGCTGTTACTCTCTAATGATGTATTTTTTAAAAATTTAGATTTTTTTAGATCTGTAATTTTCATTTAATTTTTTTAATATTTTCTATTTCTCTTTCTTTTTTGCTCATTCATAACCAGCATGTTTTGAAATGCTTCATTACAATAGTTATTGTTTGCTTCTTCAAAATTCTTTTCTGCTAATTCCAGCATTTTTGACATCTTAGTGTCAATCTGTATTGATTTTTTTCTTTGCATACTAGTCATCTTACCTGTTCTTCATGCATCTAATAATTTTGAGTTGTAGTTTCAACATTGTGAAGGCTCTGGATTCAATTATATTCTTCTCAAAAATATTGATTTTTTACTTTATCAGGCTGGACCCAAATTCCAAACTCAGTCTTTCATGCAGTGATCAGAAGCTGAGAGTTCTGTTTCGTTTTTTAGCCTTAGCTGGGCTACTGGAATCTGCATTTAGTCTGAGTAGTTCAGAGCTAAGCTAGACATGGGAGTAGGGTTTATATGCAGAATTTGGGACACTTCATTAGTGATTCTCTCTCTCTCTTTTTTTTTTTTTAATTTTCCTCTTCTTTTCCAGGTGGTGTCTTTCCCTTAAAGTTGTCCTCTTATTCTTCATGCCAATAAGATTGCAGGTGTCAGGTTTCTGAGTTTTATCAGCCATAAATGGTCCTAAATAGGACCTTCCCTTAATGAAAAAAAAAAAAAAGTCTAAGGATGAGTAGCTCACTTTGTTGTTCTTTTCTTCCAAATTTTTACTCCCTTCCAGCTCCTTTTATCTGCATTTGCTCATTTTGTATTAGGCACAGTGTTTGGAATGACAAATGACCAGAAACATTATTTTTTTCTATTGATTATTATCAAAATTTTTTTTAAAAGATTCATTTATTTATTTGAGAGAGAGGAAGAGGAGAGAGAGCAAGCGTGAGTGGGGGGGAAGGGCAGAGGGAGAGAATCTTCAAGCAGGCTCCCCGCTGGGCACGGGGCTTGATCTCACTGACCCATGAGATCATGACCTGAGCCAAAACCAAGGGTCAGACACTTAACTGACTGAGCCACCCAGGCATCCCATTATAGAACTTCTTTTTAAAAAAACAAGAAAAATTAAGATTCCACAGAAGGGTTGGATTTAAAAAAATCTGAGTGAGTTATTATTCTCTTGATTCAGACAATCAACATTTGAATTCCAACTGTGGTACTAAGAAAATGCCCTTGTATATTGGAAGAAAGAGGAAACTATTTGTTGTATATGATTTAACCTTGACCTAGATTTTCCCAGACTGCTCTAATGGTAATGCACTCAAAATTGTTTCATTTAGTTCCTATTTCAAAATTGTTATTTAACAAAGCACTTCACTTTCTGCTTTATATCTCCATTAGTTGATGTTAAAATAGAGTAGGAATTACCAAACATTAGAGTATTTGCCAAACATTGAAAGGGTTGATGATTCCTTTACTTTATGTATAAACTTGTATTATTGGAAAAAGTATTACTTTTAAATATGTTCATAAGATATATTGGAAAAGGGCTGCAAACAGTATAAATCAATGTGACCTGTGTGACTAATTTGTTTAAAATGTAAATGTAAATTATTTTGAATGTAATTATCTACTATGTTAAAACTACCAATTACTGATTAATATTCTTATCAGTGCCACAATAGTTAGTGTGGATATCAAATTAATAACAAAAGCTGGGACTTGTGAATTGAGAAGGGGAATGAGTGAGTTTATAAATGATGTTTTAGGAATAAACTTTCAGTTTCATAAAGATGTTCTTAGCAATAAAAAGAAGTAAATAGTGTACTTTCAGTTGCTTAATTTCTTCAAATAACTTTTATTGTTAAAGTCTACATTTGAATCACCTTTGTTAATCAGATTCTTCCTTTAATCTTGAAAACAGACTTTAAAAAATTCTGTGATGTTGTTAACAGGAATTTTGAGGCCTGTAATGTCTGTTAATGTTCACACTTAGAAATAGATCATTAAAAACCCTTGCTTCATATCTTCCTAAATAATTTATTTTGATGGTTTATTCTAGTGTATAAAATCTACATTTATAAAAAAAGAAACAAAATGGAGTCTGATACCTAGATCATTATGGTTGTTAACAGTACTCTATAAACCATATGTAAATGAGTTACATATAGCAAAAAGATATATATTTAATAAGGCAATCATAATTCAATATTTTACTATCTCTGAGAACATTTGAAGATGGTAATAAATACATATAATATACTGATTTTATATTTTGGGAAATATTATACTAAATGATGGAGGAGAAAATATATTCGACAATTCATGTGCCGCTGCTGTTCTGTAAATTGATGACTTACTGAAAATCTTGGAAAAGAAATGTCAAAATGAGGATTTTTTTTTTTTTGCTTTCTTTAACAAATCTCATGGTCGATATATAAATAAGTATTTAGCTTATATTGCTGCTTTGCATTTTTGATGGTGCTCATCTTTGCCTGATAGAGCTATGCATTTAAGGAAAAAAAGGTTTGTCATCCTAGATATAAGGCATGTATGATACATATTCTTTAAAAAAGTGCATTTTAAAAAATGAGTAGCAACCTAAACTTATATATGCCTAGATCTGATCCAAATTTTCAGTTAAAAGTTATGTGATTTTATACCTTTATTTGGTTCTAATACATTTTATAGCTGTATTTTGTGAATTAAGGCAGGGAAAACACACACACAAACACACACACACACACACACTCACACAACCCCCAAACAAAAAAAGACCATACAACTTTTTTTGCAGTGAATCTTTTTTACTCCTTGATGCTTTAAGATCAGAGAATTTATATGGGAGAGATGGCTAACAAAGTATGTATAAGGTTTGGGAGTATCTGCATAGTTGTTCAAAATCTGTGAGAAAGTATGCTGTTGGCTTTTAAGATCTTGATGATCCAGGTTTAATCTCTTATTTATAACCTAGTTATTTTCATGGAGAAGATAAAATAGTATAGAAGGAAACAATTTTCACCCAAACATAAAATCTGAAGAAGCAACTCAAAAGCAATAAAAGAATTTATAGTGCTATACTTGACTCTTATTGAGTTATTTATTCTCTGCTTTATATGTCTGTCCAGGACAGTGTTTATTTTCATAGCCAAGTTAGATCACAGTGACATGAGAATTTTAGAAATAATGATAAAATTCCATTGGTAAAATACTAATATGTAATGTGATATGATATAGCATATCTTTGGTATTATAAATAATTTAATTTGGCTAGATACAGATATTGTTTGAATTACACATGGAGTTGCTGTTAACATTGTAATCAATGTGGAAGATGCTGCTAGTCTCTTACATGAATTTGAGTGCTTATAAAGCTACAATCCATTATAGAATATGTGAGCAAGAAGCACACGATTTTATTATTGATGTTTTCATTTCCTTATTTTATGAGAAGAACGGAGGAAGCATATGAATGGGAAGAGTTTGACAAAGAACAACTGGGTATAATGATGGGATATAGAAGAATCTCTGCTTTAGAAGGAGAATATCAAATAATAAGAAAGAACATTATTTTGGATGTTTAGTGTGAATTTCTTCTTTTAGGTAGTAGAATGAACAACTTTCCAAAGTTTTGCCATAATTATGGTTGTGTGATAATGAGCTGATTCTTCTTTTTGTTCTTGAAGCCCCTGGAAAAAAAAGAGAAGAAACATGATCTCTGTTAGGTTTTAAATTTACCCTATTTTAAAAAACAACAAAAATAGCTAAGATTATTTCTTGGAACCCCCCCCCATCTTTTTCTCTACTGTCACCAGAGAGGTTAGTTGATACAGAGTTGGGAGAGGCACACCATGTCCCATTATGCTTTTCTTTACCTCACCACTTTAAGAACATGAAGGGAGAACTTTCACTTAGAGCCTGAGTTCCAACTATTAGTCTGACATTTAATAAAGGAAATTACAAACTGATTGCAATAAAACTTACATGGAGAACAACTTTGAGGTACAAAAAGTCACGTGTGTGTCATCAATCCAGAGGTTAACAAAGCATGTCCCCAAATGGCTTATCTAATGGGAAATTTTGAGCTCTCTTCTTTCCTGCTGGATTCCTATCAAAGATCTCTCATTGACAACCTGAAGGAAACAAGTCAAATTCATTAATTGGTGACTGCATAGGTTGTGAGCATTATTTCTTACCATCTCTGGGGTACAGTTGAACTTCTACATCCTTATACACAATACTCTTTATCTGCTCTTGCTGTTTCATGGAAATAGCATTTCCTCAATCTTTGCCTGGTTAACAACTGTTAATCCTTTAATATTTAGCTAGATAGCACTTCCTATAGGAAATCTTCTCTAACTCCCTAGTAGGTGTTCCTCTCTATCATTTGCATAGAAATGCAAATGTAGCATCATATTATAACTACCTATTTTGCGATTGTCCTCTCCATTGGACTATGAATTGTATGAGATCAGGGACCACATCTTCATTTTTGGATTTCCATCATCTAGGAGAGTTCCTGGTCAATAACAGATTCTCAATAAAACACTGGTGAATGAATAAATAAATGAATGTCAATAAATGACTTACTTAGCGATACATAAGGCAAATTAATTATGATGAATTTTAGGAGGATTTATTGAGGAAGAGAGATTGAGATTTTACATGAAAGAATCATTTTGAAAAATAATTTTTAAATTAGCAGGCTAGAGAAGATAAGATAATCTAACGTCTATGGTTGAGGGTAGTGTCCTTTTTTTAAATAATTTTTCATTATAAATCCCTGTTCTTGGTGTGAAGGAATGATAGGATGAAGATCTAAAACCTTTGCTTTTATTTATTTTTTATGTTTTTAAAGATTTTATTTATTTATTTGACGGAGAATACAAGTAGGGGGGGTAGCAGTCAGAGGGAGGGGGAGAAGCAGGCTCCCTGTTGAGCAGGGAGCCTTATTTGGGGCTTGATCCCAGGACCCTGAGTTTATGACCTGAGACGAAGGCAGACACTTAACCGACTGAGCCATCCAGGCTCCCCTAAAACCTTTGCTTTTATAATCCTGTAATTCCTGTTTACTTCTTCATCTTTTCAGCCAACTAGACCTTAGTTTTCCCTGTCACAGGGAAGGGAGGTCATAGCATCAATATAAAGTGGAACAGAAAAAGTTATAGATTTTATAGTTATTATTATTATTATTATTATTACAAAGAGAGAGGATAAAAATCTCTCATAGGACTTGTTGAAGAGAACAGAATAAGGTAAGGGTTGCAAACAAACCATGTTTCAAGAAGAAACCTGCCTCGTCCAACCATACAAACAAACCCCAACTTATGTAGGAATTTGAAGGCAGGAGGGGAACCCAGGAAGCCAGCACATTTCTTGAGCTTTAAGTTCCCCGGTACCATGTAAGCAACGTTTGGCAGCATGCAAATATACTGACCAGTTGGCATATATCTGCATTAGGTGCCTAAATACAACTGCCAAGATTCCTGCAGCCAGGAGTGGTGTGGGAGAGAAACTGCAGTTTCCAATGATCTGAGAAGTTAGCTGACTTGGCAGGCCTGAAGGTCTCTCATAGTTGGGGTGGATGAAGCAGCCACGGATGGCAACACAACCAAGCCTGGGGACCAGAACAGATGGACAGAGAAGCTGATGCCAGCAAAGACTAGAGGTCAAGGGCTTCCTCCACAATTTGATGATGCTCTAAGAATCTCAGCCCCTCCTCTCTAGATAGCAAACATCAAAACCTCTCCTGAGAAAAGGTCAAGAGAACTGTTTGGCTTTAGTTTATACCTCAAATGACTGTGGTTAGTCAGAAAGACTTTATGTTATCTACCCTTAGCTGGGGCGGGGGCTTGAATTAGAGAATAATTTTTGGAGAGATCAAAAGTTACACCTAAGTTCTTGGTGTGAAAGTATTTCACTTGCTGTATTAGTTTTACCAAGATCAAGCTCTCTAAAAGAGAGAGGAAAATAAATTTGTAATTATTCCAAGTCAGGGCCCCATTACTCACACATAGAGCAGTACATTAATGCTGACAAATGTATTTTCCCCATTTATTGCTGGGTACATGGTGACTACTCTTTATGTCAGCATGTCATAAACTTGTATTACATGTCTTTTTCTCTCTCTCTCACACACACACATGCTCACACACTCTCTTTCTCTCTCTCTCCCTATACAATATAGATATTTCTATTAAACTGATGAAGAAACTTAAGATGTTATATAATCAAATATGATCAAATCCACATGGTAAGTGACAGAAATAGGATTAAATTCGGACTATCTCCTTTCAGAGTTTTGCTCTTCTCATTTATTGTTGTGGGCTGAAAGAATTGATATTTCTTTTTATATTTTTCCTCACTACCTGCTGGCAAATAATTATGAAACTTCTAGGGCTTTTCTCTAAAATATTAAATGTAAAAGAGCATTGATGGTTTAGGTAATCTGTTAATATTAAACAGTGATTTTCTGAAATATTGATATTTACTGAAGTCATGGTATGGAATGAGAAATTATAACATAATTTTTAATCTAGAGAAATAAGGCATTTCTTTGTAAAATCTTCAAATTCAATTTTTAAAATTGCAGTTATATATCAAGATTCATGTTAGAACTATTAAAAATTCAAAGATTCAGCCATTTCAGTGGTCTGGGATAGCATAGTATGTAGAATCAGAAACTTTAGTAATAATAAAAAAAAATCACAGGATGAAATGGAAAGAAGTCCCAGAGAAGGTGTGACTTATGACAGTATATGTAGTGGCGATTCTCACATTTCATCTGCAGGATACAATTCATTCCTGAACCTTGTCTTCCTGTCATAAATCATTCAAAGTTACTTTTTGGGACTGCTAAATCTTTTGCTATTTTTAGCAAGTATTAACTTTTTAAAAGACTATAAAAGGAACATCTAAAGTCTTTACTTCCTGAACATGAAAAAATATTAAGTTAATTATTTTTATTTTTAAGCATCTACAGCTTTTACAGTTCATACATGGTATTCATTATTGGGTTTTTCAGAATCAATATACTGAGTGGAAATGGCCTTAGTTTTTAAACAATCTGTCCAATTTCCACTTAAGCATGTAACTACCATATAGAAATTGATTCTCCTATTATAAAATTTCCCTGTGGCTTATTTCAGCATTACTTCTATATTTCTAGTGATATAAAAGATGTAGAAATGAATGTTGTAGTATCTAACTTAATGTTAAGTACATGAGTTATATTTGGTGTTGATTTCTTTGTTCCTTGAAGGGGAAGGAACTGTATAAACATATATGTGTTCCTATTCTTTTCTTTCTGGTAATCATATTATAAAAGGTTAGTTCAATAACTGTGTGGACCCATCTTCTAAATTGTCAGTAAATCAGAGCACACAGCCAATTCTCCTTATTATAGTCAAGTTAATGTCTGGCAGATGATTTTCCAACCATTTTTAATATCCTCTAGGTTTAGACATTTCCTAAGTACTCCTAAGTATAGCTTATTTCAGTAATTTATTTTTTATTGCTCTTTGTGTATAATATCTTAAAATTATAATAATTCTAAAAGGTGAAAATATTAAATATTCACAATGACATTAGATAAATGAACAACAGATGTACTATTAACTGAATGTATAAAACAAAGGACAAGATCAATTAGTAAAAATCCTATAGGAACACATAAAAGTTTTAATCTGACCTTTTGTGCAATTATTTTTTATATTCTGAAAAAATGGAAACAATCTCTTTTTTAATTTTATAGTACTCAGGGCCCACACTAAATTTTTTCATATGTTTTAAATACCAGTCATGTGCATAAATGACATTTATAATGTAATTATTTCTTTAAAATTGGTTAGATTCCTCTGGTGACAAAGGCTTTAAAAGACTTCTTTAACTATGAAACATTTAATTGCATAAATGAATGGGAACATTCACATTCTGCAATTACACCAGTTGTCTTTACTTTCACCTGAATGATTCTATTTATTAATATATTTGTCAGTTATCAAAATCCAACTATTTGACAAGAGAGAGCAAAGAGAAGAAAAAGGGTAGCAAAGAATAAAGTAAAGGCCAGTGGATCACCTTCAGAAAGTGGTATGGTTGCTTTTGGGAGAGTTGTCAAAATTTGGAAGAGCCATTACAGCAAATTAAGAAAGAATGCTGTTTAGGATTAAGTAAAGTTTTGTGAAAAACAGTGAGGTTGGGAATAATCGATAATGAAGTCCTCCAGCACAATAAAATGATATTTTCCTTGGAGCTGCAAGCAAGAGCAGATAAAATGAACCACAGGCTTTTGGCAGGGTTGGTAATTGCCACAGAGAACTAAGATAACCTGTCAAGGGTAGGACTGGTGAAAATTTAGTTAAAATGTTTAATTATGAGGTTCAGGATGCATATAGAATCCTATGAAGCCAGAATTGTTTAAATATTCATAATATTTAACTTAACTGTAGTGGAATTAGCTTAAATACATACCAGTCTCTCTGCAATTTTATAAAAAGCTCAGATAGTAAATATAAAACAAACATAAAAGTCACATTACTTTGGTACTAAATCATACATAATACAGTGTGGCATTTATTAACATTTCCAAACCTGTTCATTTTATCTCTTTTTCACATTAATTACACAGAGTTAATTAGTTTGTGCACAGGTAGGGATACTTTTTTTTTCTTCTAATCCATCAATAATTTTGAGAAATTTATATTAAAAATAAATAAGGTTCATAGACAGACTGAAATATGAGAATCTGGTGAGTCATTTTCACTATCTTGGCTGTTCAGTCTTTTTTTCACAAACCTGGAATATTTTGTTGCGTTTGTTGTTACACAATTTTAGTATGTCGTGTTTTCATTTGTTAACAAATATTTATTGAGTTCCTGCTAGGTACCAGCCATAGCTCTAGGCACTAAAAATATAGTACTGAACAAAACAGAGGTAGTATCTCTTCTCAGACTTAGGTTTCGATTCTATTTTAGGAACTCTATAATTAATCAACCACAGCCTAAGATATTCACAATTCAAGCCATTTTGTTACTATAGTATCTTCATTGTTATAGTTATTAGCTTACTTAGTCTTAGGCAACCCATTTCATTGCACCATTTTCCACCTGCTTTTATGGTCATAATGTATAGCCAATTCTTAATTCCTAACTTCAAGTCTTCATTATTTATTTCTCCATAATATGTGAGGGGGTGTCTTGATCTCAGTTCTTTTGAGTATTGGTTCTAGGTTTGTGCTAATTAACACAGCATACCATTATGAATGTAGTGAGCTGTTTAATCCTGCAGATGGTCTATTAAAGGCAACCATATAATACATTTAACTCTATCAGAATCAATATTCACAAATATACTCTAGTGTTTATTACTAAATATGTACATTTCTATTTCTATCAGTTCAAAGTAATTTACTTCTACTTGTGGTTTTTAAAACATTAAGACAATAATCTAGTTCTGCTTCTTGAAGTTACAGAATATAGATCTTCCTTTTTTTTTTAAGATTTTTAAAATATATTTGCCAGAGAGAGAGAGAGCACACAAGCAGGGGGAGCTGCAGGTAGAGGGAGAAGTGGGCTCCCTGCTGAGCAAGGAGCCCAATGCGGGACTCCATCCCAGCACTCTGGGATCATGACCTGAGCCGAAGGTAGACGCTTAACCGACTGAGCCCAACAGGCATCCCAGAATCAAGCTTCCTGATAAAATAACTGTAAAGGGCCTTTCTGATAAAATTACATCGTATCCTGGATAAATTATAACAAATATAAATCTTAATGCCCTTTAAGAATTGCTAAAATAATTTAATTTGCAAAATAAAATTAAATTAAAATTAAATAAAATTAAGCAAGGCAACATCAGAGGAAGGAGATCTAAGGATTAAGCTATAATAAAAATGTGAAAAAGAAGAAAAAATGACTACTTTAGTGGTGTGATGGAAGTAAAATCCATGAGACTCCAGAAATATATGGAAGCTGAACTTGAGATTCCTATATTTAAGCTTGGGAAATTTGAAGAGACCAAAGTATTCCCAGGTTGGTGATTTTCTCTGGAACTCAGAAAAAGGAAATGCAAATTCATCTTTAAAAGAAAGCACCCTCAATTTAGGACCAAACTAATCTATCTCATAGATTAAATTAAAAAATATGAGCTTACTTTAAAAGACAAAGTCACCAAGCATTTAAGGAAACAAGTCATGATATTGAGGTAAAGGAAAACAACAATCAACAGATTTGTTCTTTCAATAATTTCAGATATTAGAATGATCAGATTCAAGATATACGTTACTTTGGGGGTGCCTGGGTTTCTCAGCCAGTTAAGTGTCTGCCTTTGGCTCAGGTCATGATCTCAGGGTCCTGGGATTGAGCCCGCATCAGGCTCCCTGCTCAGTGGGGAGCCTGCTTCTCCCTCTCCTTCAGCCCTTCCCCAATGCTCATTCTCTCTCTCTCAAATAAATGAATAAAATCTTTAAGAAAAAGATATAAATTACTTTGAAATATTTAAAAGGATAAGCAGAATACCAATTAGCCAAGCACAGGGAACAATAAAAAATGTCTTGGTAGATATGAAAAACAAATCCCAATAGATATTTTATAAATTTAAAAAATATATATAGAAATAAAAACTCAGTAGATTAAGTAAGCAATAAGACAAAGTTTAGTGGAGAAGTAGTGAATTATGTGGTAGAGTTTCAGGAACAAACCAGAATACAATGCAAAGCAGGGGGATATGGAATTTGAAAGAGTGGTTAAGGAATATGGATGCTAAAATGAACACTAACAAATAGCTAGATCCCAGAAGGAGAAAATAAAGAAAACAGAAGACTGGTAATGTTTGAAAACGTAATAGTTGATGATTTTCCAGAAATAATGAAAAACACAAACAACAAATACTAAGAAGGTGTCAAAAGAGATTCTTACTTACCTGAACATCTTACTTAGATGCTTTGTGGTGAATTTTCAGAATGATATGAAGTGAAAATTTTTAAATTTTAAAAATTTAAAAATTTAAAAATTTTAAAGCAATCAGAAAAAAAAGAAACCAATTATAAAGGAATGAAAAATGAGCTGAAGGTAGACTTCTCAATAGTATAATAGATACAAAAGTATAGTAGACTAAAAATCTTTAAATAGATACAAAAGTATAGTAGACTAAAAAATCTTTAAATTACTGGGAAAAATTAATGTCAACTTTAGAATTTGTATTCACCAAAAAAATCTTTCATGAATCAGGGCAAAATAAAGACATTTTCAGATACACAAAATTTAATATATATTCACCAAAGGAACTTTTAATGGATGTATTTTAGGAAGAAGTGAAATGATCCCAGAGGCCAGGTTTGATATGCAAGAAGAAATCATAGGCAAATAATCTGGATAAAATTCATGCAAGTGAAATAATTATTGTCTATGTAAAATTATAATGATCATGATGGAAATAATCTTCAATTACATATACCAGGATAGAAATAAAATAACAGAAAACAGTATGTGAATGGAGGTTGAGTAGATTTAAAGTGTTTGAAAATCCTTTTTATTATTTGTGAAAGGATTTAAGATATTGATTAATTTTAAACTTAATGAATCAAGAGAGTAAATACATTTTCACACTTGATCTTAGCCAAAAGGCCGAGAAGCGATGAGAGTAAATACATTTTCAACAGGAAAGAAGAAACTATAGAGAAGGGCTTAGGATTTGGGGTTTTCAAATTTGCGAATATTTTCTTTTATTCCCATGCCAGTTCATGGGGTACCGGATTTTCTCATAAAGTCCCAACTTAATAAAAATGTTGAGACTGTGTGTTCAGCATAAGTTAACAGTCTGTGGGATCATACTTTGCTGTCTACTTTTGGCTATCATAGCTGCTTTATCACATATATAGAAAATTCTTTGGTTGTAGTTAAGGCCTTGAGCTAAAATTTAAAGATGTTATTTTCTATTCCCCTTTTGCCTCTATACTGGAAGATGGAGTTCTGTCCCCAAATATTTTGGAATTTTGTTTAAATATAAATGCTATTTAGATTCTGTTACTTGAGGGTTGCTGGAGTGGGGGGTGGGGTGGGAGGGATGGGGTGACTGGGTGATAGACACTGGGGAGGGTATGTGCTCTGGTAAGCGCTGTGAATTGTGCAAGACTGTTGAACCTCAGATCTGTACCTCTGAAACAAATAATGCAATATATGTTAAGAAAAAAAAAAAGAAGAAGAAGAAGGTAGCGGGAGGGGAAGAATGAAGCGGGGGAAATCGGAGGGGTAGACGAACCATGAGAGACGATGGACTCCGAAAAACAAACAGGGTTCTAGAGGGGAGGGGGGTGGGAGGATGGGTTAGCCTGGTGGTGGGTATTGAGGAGGGCACATTCTGCATGGAGCACTGGGTGTTATGCACAAACAATGAATCATGGAACACTTCATCTAAAACTAATGATGTATGGGGATTAACATAAGAATAAAAAAAAAAGATTCTGTTACTGAAACCTAATAGTTTCCAGTGTCCACTCTGATTTTATAATTATTATAATTGAATTTTTTTTCATAAGTGAGATTAAATTTCTGTTGCTGATCCTCACTCTCATAAAAATTTTAATGTATTTTCATATAAATGACATTTTTATAAATTGTCATTAAATTATTTTTAAAATGTTAATCAAATTCTCTGCCTTAGAATCAGGTACTTAGTTATATATTTATTCCTATGTTTTTACTTTCTTAATTTCCTAATATATGATTATGACCTATATGATTATGACCTGCTTTAAAAGGGTATCATGAAATAATGAAATAGATATTTGTAAGGCATTTCTACAATGCCTTTAGTCTTAGGTTTTCAAATTGTGCTTTTGACTTCACTTACATTGTTAGTGACTTCATTGAGTCCCCTGTCTTTGAATATCATCTCTATGTTGATAAACATAAAATGACCAAAAAGCAAATTCCACTCCCCTACCAGCTCTGTATGCCTGCTCCTCCTCTCCATTTTGGTAATCAGCATTGTGCCATCATCCTACTTAGTCCAGCCAAAGCAAGGGATTTATTTATGATTTCTCATTTTCCCTCACTTTTGTCTCCATTAGTAAGTCCTGTTAAGTATATTCAGTGTTCTGAATCTTCATTTCTTTCCATATCCATGATGATACCATCATACAAGTCACTCTCATCTCTCACCCATGTTACCATGATACCCTACTATTCCTTACTCTGCTTCCTTAATCTATTTTTACCAGAGTAGCTAGTTTTTTTTTTAATACACACACACACATATATATATAAATCATATTATGTTTATACTCTGCTTTAAATCTAGTGGCTTACTATGACAGTTAAAATAAAATTCAAATTCTTTGTATGTCTACAAAATCTTCTCTCCCATGCTATCTCCTCAGTTACCACCATGCCTTTGGTGTTAGCTGTTTCTTCTTCCTGAAATTCCCTACCCCTGTCTTTAGAAGACTGACTTTAGTGTTATTTGTGTCTCAGACTGACATCATTTCTTTGAGGCTTGTTAGATTTTAAGAGCCACTCAATCACTTTCTATTAAATCATCCTGTTTTATCTCTACATAACATGTTGAATTATCAGATATTTTCTTCTCTATCATGTATCAAATATTCTCTACCCCCATTTTGAATATAACATTCGTGAGAGCAGCAACCTCTTATTTATTTTTCATCAGTGTATCACCAATTCCTAGAATAGCATTTGACCCTTGGATATTGCTCATTGAACATCTGTTGCATTCATGGGCACCTGGGTAGCTCAGTCAGTAAGCGTCTGCCTTCAGCTCGGGTCATGATCCCAGCGTCCTGGGATCCAGCTGGCATCAGGCTCCCTGCTCGGTGGCGAGCCTGCCTCTTCCTCTACTTCTCCCTCTGCCACTCCCCCTGCTTGTGCTCTTTCTCTCTGTCAAATAAATAAATAAAATCTTTAAAAAAAATACCTACTGCATTCATTAAGAAAATACTTTTCTGCCATTTTTAATTAATACATTTTTACTTATGTGGAAAATGTTACTAGTATGATCACCTGTTCATAGCAGCTAGCGGTCTTATCATCCAAGAATTTAAATGTACATTTCTGACTATATTTTTTAATGTCTTATTAAACATTTGAGTTAACTTAAAACTTCTTGAAAACTGCTCAGGGTAATTTCTACTAAATTGGTTTAACTTTGAGAAATTCTAAAAGCTGCGCATGAATAGTAATTTATTTCTATCTAGTCAAATAGGATTTGAATATGATACAATCTGGCCTACTTTTTAGTACATAGAACTGTGAACAACTTCCAGAATGATAAATTTTAATTTTGAGCACCCTGGACAAAAAAATGAAAGTGTCAGGGTAGAATCATTTATTAGTGAATTCCTCTGCATTGAAGGATTGATTGAACTGTTTTGTTAAGCTATATTACCCTCTGAGTTTTTTCTCTGTTTTACTTTCTAATTCTTTGTGGAGTGATTCTTCTTTGTGTTTTCATATTTTTAGTATAAGTTTTCTTTCTCTATTTCATGCAGAATACTTTTCTGAAAAGTGTGTTGAAATTTCTAGACTTTTTTTCTTTTATCACACCCAATTAGTATTTTCTTTAAAATTTTAACACTGTATGAAGGAAATACACCATCAAGTAGGAAACTTTCATATGTTCATATAGCCATAAGATTAACTTTTGTGTAAGTACTATAGGAAAATATTATTATGAATAATGCTTTTATAAATTAAGTTCATGTGAATTATTCATATTTCTTACTTTCAACCTTGTCAAGACTTAACCTTTTTTCCCCTTTCACTCTAGTTTCATGATAGGTTTTAGTCTTTCATAAAAACATTTACATTTTTCAAAAATTTTCTTGCCTTAAGGTGGTTTGATTTGTCATTAATTTGGAATTACTGTATGTTGGACTTTATGAATAAATATGTAGACATAATTATGCATTTAAATTTTGTCATTTCCTGCAGGAGTCCTATAAAATAGACTTGTCAGTATTGTTGTTTATTTTACAGAACAGAGATTCAGATAGGTTAATGACTTTTCTGAGGCTTAACGAGGAAGAGGCAGAATTAGATTTGAACTCAGAATGTTCTGTGGCAGCCAAGGAGGAATATTAATCTAGAAGTGTGAATAGACTAACATGCTGAGATCTTTAATTTATAGACCACAGAGTCCCTGTGAAGAATGTTGACAGGCAGGCCACCAAGCTTTTTTGAGTTGTGTACTGCCAAAATTCCCCAGCCCTGCTGAAAAGGATCTGGATCTGATTCAAAATAATGTGGTAGGTAGCCTCAGTCACTCAGACCTGAGTATAAAAGATAAAAACAAACAAACTTGAGTCCATATTTTCAGAAATTTCTACAAGGTAGGTGATACCACCCTGAAGGGGACTGCTATGATTTTACAGCTGCTAATCATAAGGGATTAGTTTCCATGGGAAAACTTTAGGCAGTCTAATTGTCTGACCAAACAATTCATTTTCCTGCAAAAGGAGTGAGACTTCAATCTGTTTCCTTACCATTCCCAGCTGCTACAGTCATGAGAATTCCTAATAGGCTGGGGTGCTGTTTTACAGATTATTTTATATGCTTTGAACTAATGGTCTTCTTGTCATGCATCCTGTCCACAACCTGAACACCTGTGCTTATAGATCTAGGGGTAGATTTTTTTTTTCTTTCTCTACTTAGGTAAGAAATGTTATTTATTTGTTATTGCTACTCAATATATAGTTGTGTTATTGGTGATTACATTTAACATTGAATTCAGAAAGGAGAAAAAGATAACATCTCAGTGGAATACTAGAATAGAAATGGGGAAAAAAAAAAAAGAAAGAAATGGGCCTCTCTCCTGGATAAGGAACATTGGACTACTGGAAAGAACCCTTTGACGTGGCATTATGACACTTTCTCTAGCTGAAGAAAGCTTGTATGATTTTGCATTATCACTTGAATGAAAGTGGTGGTGATGTATTTATAGTTGAATTGCAATGAGATTATATTAGGTGGGGAACATCTTTGACAATGTATGTATCAAAGGAAAGTTAAGTTCCTTAAAAATTAAAATAAAACTATAATATAGTATAATCCATAGTCTCATACTGGGTATATACCCATAGGAAATAAAACCAGTATCTTGAAGAGATATCTGCAACTCCCATATTCTTTATAGCATTTTTTTTAGTAACCAAGTTATGGAAACAACCTAAGTGTTTGTCAACAGATGAATAGATAAAGATAATATGGTATATATACACAATGGCATATTATTCAGCAAGAAAAAGAAAAAGAAAGAAAGAAAGAAAGAAAAAAAGAAGAAAAAGAAAGAAAGAAAGAAAGAAAGAAAGAAAGAAAGAAAGAAAGAAAGAAAGAAAGAAAGAGAAAGAAAGAAAGAAAGAAACCATGCCATATGGGACAACATGGATGAACTGAGAGGATATAATACCAAGTGAAATAGACACAGAGAGATAAATACTGCCTAATCTAACTTATGTATGAAATCTAAAAATGTTGAACTCATAGTATCAGAGAGGAGAATAGTGTTTACATGGGTGGGGGTGGGAGTGTGGTGGTGAAATGGGAGTTGGTGGTTGGAGAATAAAAACTTTGTTATAAAATAAACAAGTTCTGGAAACCTAATATACAGCATGGTGACTATATTTAATAATAATTTACTGTATATTTGAAACTTACTGAGGGAATAGATCTCAAGTTTTCTCATCCTCCACACAAAAAATGGTAACTGTAAGAGGTAATGGCTATGTTAAATAACTTGATTATGGGTATCATTTCACAATATATTGGTATATCCAAATATCACATTGTACACCTTAATTATATACAATTTTTATTTGTTGATCAAACTTCAATTAAGCTGGGGGAAAAGTGTAATATGTAGATGGTAGTCTTAGTCTGTTCAGGCTGCTATAATAAAATACTACAGAATGTATTATGTGGCTTATAAACAAAAAACATTCAGTTCTCACAGCTTTGGTGTTAGAACTCAGAGCTCTGGGTGCCAGCATGGTTATCTGAGGGGCTCTTTTCTGGGTCACAGACTTCTCATTTTATCTTTACAGGATGAAAAGGGAAAGGACTTCTTTGAGGTTTCTTTTATAAACACTAATCCCATTTAGGAGGGCTCCATCCTTCATTGCATAAGCACCTCCCAGTGGCCTCATCTTCTAACACTATCCCTTTGGGAGTTAGAATTCTAACATGTGAATTTGGGAGGGACACAAACATGGAGACCATAACAATGGTGTTGTTTCATGAAGAAAATTAAAACAAGGAAAGGGAATATACTATCTCTACCTATCATAATGCAAGCCCAATGTATGGTCCCCTAGCCACTCTAGGTTTACCCCTAGGTTTACTCTTGTGGAGACAAGAGTGTAATTATAGAAGGAAGGAACTATTAGGGCTTAGCTAAAGAGGAAAGCTAAGGAGACATTTTTGGAAATTGTGATAGCCCAAATTTCACTTAATTCACAATTTTGTGTAGAACTAATCTTATATTCCTTTCAAGGAGGTTCCAGGTTGATAACTCCTAACCAGCTCTGCACATTAAACCTATCTATCCTCTAAAAATTCCAAATGCTTATATATAATCCTACCCTCACATTGACTTTTTGGTATTCCTATGGTGGATTTTCAGATTATTTTTATTTTGCAGATTTTCTATAGTAAACATACAATAGTTCTTTTAAAAAAGAAGATCATAAAATAAGATCTCAGAGTTAAATAAAACATTATATTTTTGCTTTGAGGGAAACTTGGTAGTTTCAGGAAATTGTGTTCTATTTTGCCTCCTTTATGGTTTTTAATCTAGCCATGTTCCTAATTTAAAATAATATCAAAACAATTTCCAAAAAATAAACACTAGATGCAAGGAAAATAATTATATTAATATAATTTTATTAACATTTTTTAGAAGGATGTTCTATAGCATCCCAGTATCTGGTCAATTTTGAAAAACAGTGGTTTGGGGTTGTATGCTCACATAAGTTTTTTACTTGACTGGTTAGCTATTTACTCTACAGGTTGTTGATGGCTTTTCTAATTGGAAGGAAAAGATGTAGTTACTCACCACAACATAAAATATTGAAAAGTGACACAAGGAAAGCACTTTACTAGTCTCTTGGGAAAGAAAATTGCTTATCTGTAATTGTTTTGTTCTCTGAAGAAATATATCATACTGCCATTTCCACATGAATTTTCAGGATATAGTGTGACCCACTATTTTAATGTCAATGGAAACAAGCCCTTGTAGAATTTCTCAGCCTTTTGTATGCTCTAGTTAACCTGAGGGACATGTAAGCTATAATTTGTAGAGAGAGACAGCAGTATGACACGGAGGAGGTAGGGATTGATTTGTAAGTCATGTCCCAGCATGCAGGAGACAAATTATAGACAGAAGCACTGGGAATAGGAAAAAGAAAAGTAAAAGTAAAATATGCACCCATCACCTCATGTAAAAGTAGACATTGATTAAGTGAATATCATAAAATTCCAAATAGACTGGTATGTGGAGCCTTGGTGAGAAGCATAACTAATTGTTCATTCATTTCATGACTACTGGTTGCTCATCTACAATGTATCAGGCTCTTGTTCATCGATGAAGACACATTAGTGAGCAAGGCAGATGAAGTTGCTGCATTTACATAGAATATATAACTAAATAAGCAATTGTGATAATGTAAGTTGGAGAGAGGTAGGCTATACTTGGAGATCTGTACAAGGGCATCTCATCTCATTTTGGGAGGCCCCAGAAGAAATGAAATGTATGAAAAATAAATAAAGGGGTGTAGTAGACAGAAGGTTTAGAAAACTCCAGAAAGAGTTTATGAGAAGGCCAGCAAGAAAGAGGGCTGAAATGAATGATGTTCAGGATGGATGAAATATGGCATGGGGCACATGAGTGTTGAGAGTAGGATGGGGCAGGCAGCAGGCACAGAGCATCATGTTAAGTTTGAACTGACACCCAAAGAAGTTCAAAAGCATTCTTTTTTGTACAATTATTTATCAAATGCCTAACATTTTTAAGCTACTTAAGATAAAAGATAAAAAATATTTTCTAACATCTAGTTATTCCCATTTGATAAAATGGACAGTCAAATAAAACCAACAGAAATACACAGTGAAAAGTGATATGATTGCAAGAGCTTAAAAGCTCTAACGAAACACAGCAGGGGCACCTGGGTGGCTCAGTCAGTTAAGCATCTGCTTTTGGCACAGGTCACGATCTCAGAGTCCTGTAATCAAGCCCCACATTAGACTCCCTTCTTAGTGAGGAGTCTGCTTTTCCCTCTCCCTCTGCTCCTCCCCGCCCCCCCCCCCCGGCTCATTCTCTCTCTCTCTCTCAAATAAATAAATAATCTACAAAAAAAGAGAAAGAAATAAAGAAAGAAACACAGCAGTGGAAGAGTAGGAAGGGAAGTCTAGGGGCTGAGAAAAACTGAAGAGGTGAACTTGAATTGAGTCTTAAAGGGTCATGGGAAGCTAGTGAAGCAGAGGAGGGAAGTATGTTTAAGCAGTGGGGACTGCATGTCCAGTGGTTTAGAAGCATGAGAGAATAAGATCTGTTCAGAACTGCAAGTGAAATGTTTTTAATACAGCATTTTCCAAAGTCTGGCTTAGGAAACATCCCTCAAGATGATCTGGAAACAAATGCATGGCCTATCTCCTTCTTGGAAAGACATAATGTCCATTAGCATATTAAGAGATCTGAAGCTACCCTACAGTGAGGAAACCTGTTTTCCTTTATTTGGTCCAAAATTTCTCAAAATTGTTTGATCATAGAATTTCCTCTACTGAGATCTCTTTTTGTTTTACTTATTTATTTTTTTCCAGATTTAAATGTTTGTTTATTTATTTATTATATTATGCTAGTCACCATACAGTACTTCATTAGTTTTTGATATAGTGTTCCATGATTCATTGTTTGCATATAACACCCAGTGCTCATTGCAGTACTTGCCCTCCTTAATACCCATCACCGGGCTAACCCATCCCCGTACCCCTCACCCCTCTAAAACCCTCAGTTTGTTTCCCGGAGTCCATAGTCTCTCATGATTCATCTCACCCTCTGATTCCACCTCTTCATTTTTCCCTTCCTTCTCCTAATGTCCTCCGTGCTATTCCTTATGTTCCACATATAAGTGAAACCATATGGTAATTGTCTTTCTCTGCTTGACTTATTTCACTTAGAATAATCTCCTTCAGTTCCATCCATGTCAATGCAAAGTTGGGTATTCATCCTTTCTGATAGCTGAGTAATATTCCATTATATATATGGACCACATCTTCTTTATCCATTTGTCTGTTGAAGGGCATCTTAGCTGCTTCCACAGTTTGGCTATTGTGGATATTGCTGCTATGAGCATTGGAATTCATATTCCCCTTTTTGTTCTAAAACTTAGTAACATTATATGAAACACACTTTGAAATTGATAGCAAGACCTAGACAGGGTGACAAGGGAGTGTCAGAGGATGGGGCTACAGGAGAAGCTCTAGAGGTCAGTTCATTAAGGCCTTAGTTGGCCAGGCTGGTCATTAGGGGAGAACACTCCTGATGTTTTCTTCCAGTTGAATGGTACTCTATTAATGTGATACACCCAGCCTTACTTACTCCACTCTAAGGCGGTTGTGTGGAACCACCTCTCTGAGAGGTAAACTTAGATAGATTTAAATGGAAGCATTGACATACCTTCACCATTTCTCTTTTTTAAATTAAACTTACAATTTTTTTTCAGTTTTGTAAAAACATTTAGCATGAGATCTATTCTCTTAACAAAATTTTAAGTGCACAATACAGTATTGGTAACTGTAGGGAAAATGTTGTATAGTAGATACTTAGAAGCTAATTATCTTGCATAACTGAAACTTTATACCTGTTGAATAGCAACTCCCCATTTCTCCCTCCCCTCAGCCCTAGGCAACCACCATTCTACTCTTTGTTTCTATGCATTTGAGTATTTCAGATACCTCATGTAAGTGTTATCATGCAATATTTGTTGTTTTGTGACTGGCTTATTTCACTTAGCATAATGTCCTCAAGATTCATCCATATTGTCACATGTAGCAGGATTTTTTTTAAAGGTTTAAATAATACTTCACTGAATACATATATACACTATACTTTCTTTATCCATTCATCTGTTGATGGATAATAGGTTGTTTTTACATATTGGCTATTGTGGATAATGTTCAAAGAATATGACAATATTGGTATCTCTTACAGCTAGTATTTTCATTTCTTCTGGATGAAAACCAGAAATGGGATTGCTGGATCATATGATATTCTTATTTTAAATTTTTTGATGACCTTCCATACTGTTTTCCATGGTGCCTACACTTTTATACATTCCCACCAACAGTGTACAACAATTCTAATCACTATACATCCTCACCATCATTTTTATTTCTTGTTTTTATAATAGCCATTCTAACAAGTATGAGATGATACCTCATTGAGGTTTTATTTGCATTTCCCTGATGATTAGTGATGTTGAGCATATACCTGTTTTTCATATACCTTTATATGTTGAGCATATACCTGTTTTTCATATACCTGTTGGGCATATGTATGTCTTCATTGAGAAATATCTACTCAAATACTTTCCACTTAAAAAAATTTGTTTTTTGCATTATTGAATTGAAGGAGTGCCTTATATATTACCCTTTATCAGATACATAGTTTGCAAATATTTTCTCCCATTCCATAAGTTGCTTTTTATTTTGTTGATATTCCTTTGCTGTGCAAAAGCTTTTTAGTTTGATATGGTCCCATTTATTAGTTTTTGCTTTTGGTGTCACATACAAGAAATCATTGCCAAGACTAATGTCTGGCATAAAAACAGACATACAAATAGAACAGAACAGAGTGTCCCAAAATAAAATCACATATACAGTCAACTGATTTAAGACAAGGGAACCACAAATGTGGAGAAAGGATAGTCTCTTCAACAAAGTGGGGAAACTGGATACCCATATGCAAAAGAATGAAGTTGTACACATCTTAAAGCATACACAAAAATCAACTCAAAATGAATTAAAGACTTAAAGATAAGACAAGAAACTGTAAAACTCTTAGAAGAAACCATTCCTTCTCTCCAGGTGTGCTGCTAGCTAGGAGAACCTTCTCCAGATGGGAAGAATTGCTTTGGTTCAGCACTGCCTGGGGCTGGGAGGGTAATTTTCCTGATTTTTGGTATTCAGTATTGAGGCATACTTGATTGTAAGTATAAGCCATATTTCCACCACAGCTTCATCAGTAATAAAGGAGATGCTTTAGTTATCCATCTCTCATGCTGTTGTTTTATTTCTCAATATCTTCATAGTTTGGCAGGTAAGGAGGTGGTATTTATTGTCCTCTAAGAGACCCAGACATTAAGGAATTCGGTCTTTATCTGATAGATAATGGGAGCCACTAAAGTGTTTTACCAGTGAGCCACAGTTAGATTTGCATTTAGCAGCTTTAGTGACAGCATAGAAGAGGGGGCACAAACAGAAGCTGAGAAACCAATTAAAAACGACAGCATGGATCCAGGCAAGAAATGGTCAGACCTTGAACTATACCAATGGCAGCATTAATATCAATAAGGGGTTATGAACATGAAATATATTTAGGAGGTTGAAGCAGTAGAACTAGGACACTGAGTAGATGGGTGATGCAAGAGAGAAAAAGTTGAGGACAACTCCCACATTTCTGAATGAAGGTGAATTACATTTGGTTTGGTGGAAATGTAAAACTCTATTTCCAGCATACTGAGCTGGGCATGCTTTAAGAACATTCAAGTAGACTTGTCTAGTTGCTTATTGTATACATATATTTGTCTGAAGTTCAGAGACATTTTTAGCCAAGAACTACACACACAGCAGCTGTTCACTTATTAGTGGTTTGGAGTCATAGTGTCAATCACTCTTAGGGAGAGTGTGTGGATAGTAATTTGTTTTGTTCATAAGTATTTCCATATTTTATTTTTATTTTTTAAAGATTTTATTTATTTATTTGTTTATTTATCTATTTATTTGAGAGAGAGAGAGAGAGCACCAAGAGGGGGAGGATCAGAGGGAGAAGCAGATTCCCCTCTGAGCGGGGAGCCTGATGCAGCTGGATCCTGGGACGCCAGGATCATGACCTGAGCCTGAGGCAGATACTTAGCCAACTGAGCCACCCAGGCACCCCTACATGTTTTAAATGTATCTGATAAAATGCACTTGTAATCAGACACATACACAAATATGTCTTTGTGGTTTGCTATTTTAATTATTTTTTTGCAGGGCATATATTCAAAGTATGGTGCTGTGTAATGCTCTTTGACAAATTTAAAGATTTATTTATTTATTTATTTATTTATTTATTTATTTATTTATTTGAGAGAGAGAGAGTGTGTGTGAGCGGGGGTGAGGGGGAGAGGAAGAGGGAGAGAGAGAATCCTCAAGCAGAGTCCCCACTGAGCTCAGAGCCTGACACAGGGCTCAATCCCAGGACCCTGGAATCATGACCTGAGCTGAAAGCCAGAGTTGGCCACTTAACCAACTGAGCCACCCAGGTGCCCCTTCTGACAAATTTAATTTTAGTCAGGTCTAGGGTTTTAGTCTACTATGGAAATAAAGATCAGAGAATCATGGTGCTCTTATTCTCTTCTTTGTTTCTCCCATAAAAGGTCAAATTCGAAGCATAGTGTCCTATAGTAATTTTAAGTCAGAAACTCAGTTCCTTGCTGGAATTCTAGCAGAAATTAAGTAGAAAAAAGAAAAGTACGCTTTTTTTCTATATGCATTTGGGGAAGAGAAGCTGTCTAAGATCTAGAATTTGATGAAAGTTGCTTTTTTTGGAGTAAGGCCTGTGACTCCTTGCATAGGGGGTGTTCTTAGGATAGTAAAGCTTGGGGCAACTGTCTGCATGCTTGAGCTTTAATGGCAGATGTACCTGCAGATGAACATTATCTTAATAAACAGTCCTCTCCAAAAAGCAAGTTAATGTTGCAGATTTATCAGCAATTGTTTATGCACCATTTGATTTCTGAGATTTAAAGTTGATTAACAATACTATTTCTTTTCTAATCAGCTTTTTAATCATTGGTCTATCTGGCTGATTTTGAATAATTTATGCAGGAAGATTGTGTCTGTGTTTGTCCATATGTTCTGATAAATCTGAAAATAATAGAAAATAATATTATAGTAGTAAATATGGAGCATACACAGTGCAAAACAACACAATGAAAAATCTTAACACCAATGGCTGATTTGATGTCTGTTGCAATTGCAGAATGCAGGCCAAAAGTCACCATCTTGGCCAAAGTTAAGGGATACGTTGGTACCCCCACATTGTGATTGTCCTTGTTACTTGGGAGTCATTGACAATTGCCTACATATATAGGCACATTTGATTTTCTTATGCATTTAGCAGACTGCAGCAGGATGTGTTTTGGCTGACATAAAAAAAAAATAGTAATAATGTTCTTCTCTTGCCCTTTCCCATCTCATTTTTGAAGTGCCTCTACACAGGGAGGTTTGCCTGGAGGCTTGAATGGATACTCAGGGCTACTTTTCCTGCCAAACAAGCTCAGGCAGGGCAAAAAGGGATCTCACAATCCTGAAGGCTTGGTTGTGAGTTTGGAGTGTGAATAATTGATATATTTTCATTCCTAGCATATTTGCTTATTTTTCCTTTTACTGGGCAGAGCAACCTATTTGATTTTTGAAATGCAAAAAAAAAAATGTTTGGTATGGGTAAATAGATTTCTTATTTGATATATCTCATAATCTTGGAGTAAACCAAAAGGAGGCCATACATTCTTCTTGTCAATAGCATAGGCTTTGGAGTCAGGCAAACAAATTTAGGATTCACTAATTGCTTTATATGACTATGAGCACATTACTAAACTTATGATACTTCTTTGGTGTTTTGTTTTTTAATCTATAAATTTGGGTTAATGAAGCTTAGATCATAGGTTTTTATACAAAATGTAATGAGTTATGTACAAAGTACTGATAGTGTCTGATCCTCAGAAGGTACTCAATAAACAGGGTCTGCCTATAGTATTACTAATTTAACCTTAGAATTGATCTCTTTCGAGTCAAACTGCCTGGCATAAAAAATCTCAACTCCACAACTCCACACTTCAGTAGCTTTGACCTTGGATAAGTTATGTAACATCTCTGTGCCTCCATTTCCTCTTTTGCTTAAGATCTACTCTTTAGGTACTTGAATAGATTAAATGAGTTAATACAAAAAGCCATTGGAACAGCTCTAGGCATGTGGCGAACCCTTAATTTTTTTTGTAAAATGGATTATATGTATATCAAAATTACTATCAGTGTATGGTGATGTCAAAGATATCATAGGAAACTTATGAAAGCTTGATTTCATTCAATGAAGTTTATGCTGAACAGTAAGCTATATTCATTCTTTACATAAATTGGAGAATTGGGGGTCTTTCCAGACATAGAGCTCTCTGCGATCATACAACAAAGTAATGGATACTCTGGTACTGTATTTAAACACTTTTTTACTCTGAGTTTAGTGCTTCTCAGTACTGCATAAATATTGTGAGCATGATATCCATCCAAGAGTTTACATTTAGTACACATTTCTGGAGTAAAAGAGAGTGAGCAAGAACTAAAGCAAAACCATTCCTTAGCAAGCACTTTTCATTGTTATGCAAGTGACGTTATGCAGAAAATAACATATCTCATTTTCCAAGCAATTTAATAGTCTGCCAGTTATCATTTGCCAGGATCAAGCTATAAATCTGTTTTTACATAATTTGAGGAGGGATTATGGCATCCATTACTTATTTCAATCTTTTTTTAGTTTCTAGTAACTTTTTTTTTGTAGTTAACGAGCTGCCAAATCCTTAGTTTTATAGTAGAATCTGAGTGTATCATTTCACTTGTTGCATTTCAATGGATGTTTATTTGCATTAGATTATGAAAGGTTAATGTTGAATTTCAAATAAGTATAGAATCAGGTTCTATTAGTACCTGCTATAATCCTTGCCAGTGCATAATCCTTCAAGCTATATTTTATAAATGCCAGTTGCTTTTGTTGATTTAAATGAGGCATAAGAATATTCTCTTAGTTTAGCACAAAACTGTACATAAAAACCCATCAGATAATTTTTAGGAACTTTCATGGGATATAAAAGAAATGGGGTTGATTCAAAAATTATTCTTCTAGCTTCTATGGGAAGTAGAATTAAAGTGGTGAAGTCATAATTGATGAAATACAACATGGTGCAGTGGGGGGCAGAGCTCTTGGCTGTGGCTTTTCTGTTTGTGTAGTTTTATGGGGCAGGGAGGGAATGAGAGATAAAGGAACTCTCACTTCCACGTCTGCCTTCTTCTTGGAAACATGATAAATCTTTGTCCTGCCTTTTGAGGTCACGTGTGACTAGCTTTGAGTCTGCCATAGTGTGGAAGTTGCTCTTCTGGACACAGTTTCTGCTGTCATCAACTCAAGGCTCTTGGTCCATCTTCTGAAAACATCATGGCTGTGCCTGGACTGCCAGCTCTTAGCTTTGTATTTCTGCTTCCCAAATTATTTATATACTTGTTTCTGACTGTTGAGGGTCTCCTCTGATCAAGGCACTGCACTGGGATACCCTTATTCCAACTAATGACATAATAACATTTACAATTAAAAGTAAGTGCTTATATTTTTAATATTTAAAAAACAACCATATATGAATGCCAACACAAACAACATCAACAAAAGAACTCTTGTCCTTGCATGGGGATCAAGAAAGTAGCATGCTAAGTGAAATAAGTCAGAGAAAGACAAATACCATATGATCTCTCTCATATGAAGATTAAAAAGCAAAACAAAACAAAAAATAAGTTCATAGATACAGAGAACAGATTGGTGGTTGTTAAAGACAGGGGGTGGGGTGTGGGAGAAATGGATGAAGGAATCAAAAGGTTAAAAAAGAGAAAAATCACTAATTCACAAGTAAAATCACAAATAAAAAAATGCATGGGCTAATAAATCTATTCTAAAAAGGTTAACCTAATAGTAATTTAAAAAGGCAAATTAAAAAATGAGCTAAAAGAAAAAGAAAGCATGGAGCTCAAGAGAAGTGGCACAATATTTTTTAGGTGCTGAAAGGGAACTATCAATTCAGAATATCCTTCAGGAATGAAGCAGGAATCAAGACATTCTCAAATGAAGGAACACTAAGAGAATTTGTCACCAGCAGATCTACCCCAGGAGAAAAAAATGGCTAAAGAAAGTTCTCTAAACTTAGGCAATGTCAAAAGAAGGAATCTTGGAACATCCAGAAAGAAGGAAGTCACACAAACAGCAAAAATGTGGGTAGACTTTCTTCTCCTACTGAGTATTCTAATTATGTTTCATGGTTGAAATAAAAATTATAACACTCTCTAATATTATTCTAAATTCATACACAGGGAACATTTAAGACAATTATAAACGGAGCAGGATAGAAGACATAAAAAGAGGTAAAGTTTCTATATTTCACTTAAACTTGTAAAATGTTTACCCCAGTAGATTTTTTTTTTTTTAAAGATTTTATTTATTTATTTGACAGAGAGAGACACAGCGAGAGAGGGAACACAAGCAGGGGGAGTGGGAGAGGGAGAAGCAGGCTCCCCGCAGAGCAGGGAGCCCGATGTGGGACTCGATCCCAGGACCCTGGGATCATGACCTGAGCTGAAGGCAGTCGCTTAACCAACTGAGCCACCCAGGCG
>NC_138372.1:127528682-127563807 GCF_054177405.1 Leptonychotes weddellii
AAAAAAAAAAAAAAAAAAGAGAGAAAGATATACCAGGAAAACATGAAGCCATAAAACTCCTAGAAGAGAACATATGCAGTAATTTCTTTGACATTGGCCAAGTAACATTTTTCTAGATATGTCTTCTCAGTCAAGGAAAACAAGAGCAAAAATAAATTATTGGGACTACCTCAAAATAAAAAACTTTTGCACAGTAAAGGAAACCATTAAAAAACCAAAAGGCAGGGGCGCCTGGGTGGCTCAGTTGGTTAAGCGACTGCCTTTGGCTCAGTCATGATCCTGGAGTCCCGGGATCGAGTCCCGCATCGGGCTCCCTGCTCGGCAGGGAGTCTGCTTCTCCCTCTGACCCTCCTCCCTCTCATGCTCTCTGTCTCTCATTCTCTCTCTCTCAAATAAATAAATAAAATCTTTTAAAAAAAAACAACAACAAAAGGCAATCTACTGAATGGGAGAAGATATTTTCAAATGATATATTCAATAAGGGATTAGTATCTAAAATATATAAAGAATTTATACAACTCAACACTTAAGGGGGAAAAGTAATCTGATTTAAAAATAGAGGACCTGAGTAGACATTTTTTCAGAGAAGACATACAGATGGCCAACAGACAGATGAAAAGATGCTCAACATCACTCATCGTTAGGGAAATGCAAATCAAAACCACAGTGAGATATCACCTTATACCTGTTAGAATGGCTAAAATTAAAAAATACAAGAAATAACAAGTGTTGGTGAGGATATGGAGAAAAAGGAATCCACATGCACTATTGGTGGGAATGTAAATTGGTGCAGCCAATGTGGAAAACAGTGTGGAAGTTCCCCCCAAAATTAAAAATAGAAATACCATATAATGTAAATATTGTGGATATTTCCCCAAAGAAAACAAAAACACTAATTTGAAAAGATATATGCACCTTATATTTATCCAAGTGCCCATTGACAGAGGAATGGATAAAGAATGTGGCATATATGTCTATATATATAATGTGGCATATATATAATGGGATATTATGCAGCCATAAACAAAGAACAAGACCTTGCCATTTGCAACAACATGGTTGGACCTAGAAGTTATTATTCTAAGGAAATAAGACTGAGAAAGAGAAATGCCATATGATTTCACTTATATGTGGAATCTAAAAAACAAAACAAATGAGTAAACAAAAACAGAATTAGACCTATAAATACAGAGAACAAACTAATGGTTGCCAGAGGAGAGGGGGGTGAACGGATAAATAAAATGGGTTTAGGGGAGTGGGAAATACAGGCTTCCAGATGAATAAGTCATGGAAGTAAAAGGTACAGTATGGAGAATATAGTTAATGGTGTTATAAAGTATTGTATGGTGACAAATGGTAGCTACACTTACGATGAACATAGCATAACATACAGAGTTGTTGAGTCACTATGTTGTACACCTGAAACTATTGTAGCATTGTGTGTCAACTATACTCAAATTTTTTTAAAAAATGAGTAAATAAATAAGTAAAATTAGTAAAACCAAACTCATAGAAACACAGAACTGATTGGTGGTTGCCAGGTGCAGAGTAATGGGTGATGCTGATCTGGTTATAAGATGAGTAAGTTCTGGGGGTGTAATGTACAATATGGTAACTATAATTAACAATGTCGTATTGTATATTTGAAAGCTGCTAAAAGAGTAGAACTTTAAAGTTCTCACTTCAAAAAACACTATGTGAGACAATGGATATATATACATATATATATACACTTTTAAGATTTATTTATTTGAGAGAGAGAGAGCGCATATGGGGGTGAAGGGCAGAAGGAGAGAGAGTCTTAAGCAGACTCCCACTGGTTGCAGAATCCTCCGTGGGGCTTGATCTCACGACCCTGAGATCAGGACCTGAGCCCAAACCAAGAGCCAGGTGCCCTGAGGCAATGCATATATTAACTAACCTTACTGTTGTAATCATTTTGTAATATATACATATATCAAATCATTATGTTGTATCCATGATAATTATGCAGTTATATGTCAATTAGATCTGAAAGCTGGAGAAATGTTTAAAAATTGAATAAAATTTATTCTGAAATATTAAAAAAAAAAATCTGGCCACTAAGAGGCACAATCCATCATGTCCTAAAACGCAGTTTAAAGTACAGTGTGTGATCCTATTCCCTTGTGTCTGTCTTGGCCTAGAATCTTTATCCTTATGGCATAAAAATATTTCAAAGCTTATAGCTGCAATTGCAATTGTTTTACTTTTTGTGCTTTGTTTTAAATGAATTGATTTTTAAATAAATTAGCATTTTGTTAAAAAACCAAGATATATCAGGCAAATACTAACTAAAGGAAAGCTGGTGTAATTATATTGATTTTAGACAAAATAGACTGTAAGGCAACAATTATTATATGGACCTTATATAATGAGGTTTAATTCATCAGGAAGATACCGTATTTCTACAGTTGTAGATACCTACTAAAAGAGCATCCAAATATATAAAGATTCACGGAACTACAGAGAAAAAATTAAAAAAAAAAAGGGTAGTGTGTTTTTCCATCAGGACGAGACTACGTATCTGATGTTTAAGCTCAGAAAATATGTCCTCTCTAAACATGTCCATGTACATGTTTTCTTGTGTGTAAATTATCCAGTAAACTGCATTAAAAATATCTGCAAGATGATTATTTTTTGTCATTTTGGAGCGTTTCTGTACTCCAAGCTATTTTTGTGCAAATAATATTGTAAAAAAACCATTTCCAAATGCTACCCATAAGAACAAACCCTTAAGTATTTTAATTTTACTCAAAATTAAATTTATATTTTTCTAAAATATATTATTAAAAATATGTAAATATATTACATCTCTCATAGGTGTAAATAAGAGAAGGATGGAAAATACAAGAGGAGGCTTTTACAATATATTTTTCTTCAGTTCTAGCTTCTAATACCAACTTTATCATAAAACAATATTCATCAACACCATCTAAAAATCAAATACTGAAAAAAGAAGTATACAGATGTCCTCTATGATCTTATTTGTAGAAGAGTGACATAGACATGAAGGTCAAAATTGATTAAGCCCTTGAATCATCAATATGTTCTTCTAGAACAATGCTGTGAACACTTTAAAACAATAGAATGTTTTTGAATTATTAAGAATTTCATATTCTGCCCAACAGACAGTCTTTAAAGAAACCACTTTGAGTCAGGGTATAAATCTGTAAAGGAATCTGTGCCTAGTAGAATAGGGCACTGAGTCTTGAACAAGTAAGGGATAGGAAGGTTCCTGAACTAGATGAAACTTCATTTAAGCTTCTTTTTTAACCAGAATTTTATAACCAGACATAATGACCTCTGATAATTAAAAAATCCAGGATATATTAGAATGGAGAGCAGTATTTAATGATTGGACTATCATTGGGTGTATTTCCTATGACTCAAACATCTTGTTTTAAGGAACTGGCTTAGCCACTCTAACAGATCCTAAAATACGGTGACTTAAATAATCTAGAGCTTTATTTCTCACTTGTATGACAGACTAGAGAAGTTGGGGCTGGTGGGAGCCTCTGCTTTAGCAATATATTCAAGGTCTAAATTTGCTCTCATCATGTTACTCTGCCATCCCCTGGGATATTGTCTTTGTGTCAGTGGAGAAAGATAGGTCACCTCCACATACATCTTCTAGCGGGCAAGGAAAAAAGTAAGAGTGGAAATGGAGGGAAAACAATTTTCCCTTTATGCATGTGAAATGGAAGTTACCCACATCACCTTCATTAACAAGAGATTAAGCTGGCAGACAAAACCAGCTGCAAGGGAGGGAGCTATTGCATAGCTAAAACTTGCAGGGGATTCTATTTCTAAAGGTATGAAGGGGAGGCTGATAGTGAAAGGCAATGTCAATCTCTCCTATACTTCTTACTGGCAATACAAAGTTGAAGAGTATCAAAAAGGACTAAAAAAATGATAAAATATGTGGAACCTGTTTATTTAAGAAAAACAGAGAATACGGACAGCAAAATTATTAGGTGAAATAGCAGTTGGATTCACATAAAAAACAGTCTAGAATTTCAAATAGTAAAAATAGAGAATTTTAAATTGTTTGCAACATTAAATTTGATAAGCTGTCTTTTAGGTTGGATTAACTCCCTGGAAGTTCTAAATCAATTTCCAAAGCACTCGATATAACTTTTTCAGAGAATGTATTTTGTCAGAAATGCTTTACCAAGTAACTCACAAATATAAGTACATATCCACTTCTAAATATAAAAGAAAATAGGGTGTACCGTATTGTTAAAACAGTACAAATTTTCTTAGTTCTTCAGGACATTGTAAAGCTCTAGAACAAAAGATTTAAAGGCAAAAATGTAACAATAGCACCATTTCATAACATTACGGAACAATTTCAAACTTAGTTAGGGGTTGGTGTGGGAGAATTGCTCTGAGCAGGGCTTCTTCATGGAGTTGGTCTGGAGATGCTGAAAGTATTCAAACACATTATAAGGCCTTTGTAAAACACAGTATTTGACTCATTTTTTGCCTGCATCTGCATGAAATAGAAATTTAAAATTGGAAAAAATGAAACAGACTGTAGAAAAGCTTTTCTAAAACCTGAACAATAATTAATTCTGAGAGGTTTTTTTAATAGAAAATGTGAAGAAAGGATTATAAATTTTTCGTAATGATAGTTCATGAGATAAAATTTACAAGAAGTTTGTGATGGTAAAATTGTATTCAGTCACTCTTAGATTTTTATCTTGCTGCTTTCATATTTTATTTTGGAAAGTTAATGCTTTGTGTGTCCAGTTAACACTGGAGAAAAGTTCACTAGCACAAAAAATTTTAATTTTAAAATAATGCTGCTGATTATTTTGGTCTAAATTTTTTTCCTGTTGATCATAAACTGATAAAAACTAAGAAGATTTTGGATTTAATAAAAGGCATATGTTTTCTTGATTAGAAATATTTAAGGGTAGATTCAGCTAATGTGAAATTAATTTGTTATTAATAACCTTTCTTTTATTTTTAAGATGACACTCTTAAAAGAAATCATGCTATAAAAAAATGACTTTTTACTATTCTAAACCATCTAAGAGATGTTCTATCTTCAGTATATAAGCTGCCGAAGTGAACACGAGATGTTCTATCTTCAGAAAGAATCAAGAAACAAGCATTTTGTCATTATATTTTATTAAAATTTCCTCATTTTTAGGGGCACCTGGGTGGCTCAGTCGTTAAGTGTCTGCCTTGCCGGGGTCTTGGGATTGAGCCCCACATCAGGCTCCCTGCTCAGCAGGGAGTCTGCTTGTCCCTCTCCCTCTCCCCCTGCTTGTGTTCCCTCTCTCGCTGGCTCTCTGTCAATAAATAAAGTCTTTAAAAAATAAATAAATAAATAAAATTTCCTCATTTTTAGAACGAGGAAAATGAAATAGTTATCTACTATCTACTCATATGTCTATTCAAGTCTTCGTTATGGTAATTAATAGATATATTATACTACCATTCAATAATATCTTCAGAAACTAATGGCTCACAGCCTGTCTAGTTGTACTGAGCATTCTCCAATGGTTTTAATATAGTACTTTGCATTTTCCTGTCATACTGCATAGCATGGCAGTAAAGGGACAGGTGTCTATTAATTTCATCAGAAATAAGAATTTTCTGTTCTGAGTCTAAGCTGAAATGGTTATTCCATAAAAGAGAACAAACAAAAACACACATACCATGGCAATATTAAGCAAAATCCTTAAACACTGACCCATATTGCAGGAACTCAAAAATATTCTCAACTGATTTTTTCACGCTTAATATTGTTGAGTTGTTAAGGTTGCAAGGAAATTTAGAAATTATTTAGAAGAGTTTGATATATCAAATTTATACCAGTTTGTTACAGACCTAGAAATTAAAGCATTCTGATTTTTCATAATTTCAACATTTTTCTCAAGTTTTTAATCTTGACTCATAGCAGTTCCACACAATTTCAAATCTCTTTGGACAGTTCTCACCATGACTTCAATATCAACTTATAAAAATATCCCTCATGTTTCTATTCAAGTTTCTAAATAACTATCCCATGCAAGGTACTACTTACCCAGATGATTCAGGTTCCATATCTAAGTCTCACTCATTCATTCACTGATTATTTGAATTTTTTGTTTTTATTTTTTAAAGTTTTTTTATTTTAATTCCAGTATAGTTAGCATACAGTGCTATATTAGTTTCAGGTATACAATGTAGTGATTCGGCAATTCCATACATCACTCAGTGCTCATCACAAGTGCACACTTTAATCCCTATAGCCTATTATACCCATCTCCCCACTCTCCTCCCCTCTGGTAACCATCAGTTTATTGTTTTAGTTAAGAGTCTGTTTCTTGGTTTGTCTCTTCCTCTCTCTTTTTCTTCCTTTGCTCATTTTATTTCTTAAATTCCACATATGAGTGAGATCATGTGGTATTTGTCCTTCTCTAACTTATTTCGCTTGTTATTATTTGCTTGTCATTGCAAATGGCCTGATTTCACTCTTTTTTATGGCTGAATAATATTCCGTATATATATATGTGTGTGTGTGTGTATGTGTGTGTGTGTGTGTATCACATCTTCATTATCATTTATCAGCGGACACTTGGGCTGCTTTCATAATATGGCTATTGTAGATAATGCTGCTATAAACACAGGGGTACATGTATCCCTTTGAATTAATGTTCTTGCATTTTTGGGATAAATATTGATAGTGTGATTACTGGATCATAAAGTAGTTCTATTTTTAACTTTTTGAGGAACCTCCCTACTGTTTTCCAGAGTGGCTGCACCAGTTTAAATTCCCACCAACAGTGCAAGAGGGTTCCTTTTTCTCCACATCCTCACCAAACCCTGTTGTTTCCTGTGTTGTTCATTTTAGCCATTCTGACAGGTGTGAGGTGATATCTCATTGTAGTTTTGATTTGCATTTCCCTGATGATGAGTGATGTTGAGCATCTTTTCACATGTCTGTTGGCCATCTGGATGTCTTCCTTGGGGAAATGTCTGTTCATATCTTCTGCCCATTTTTTAATCAGATTATTTGGTTTTGGGTATTGAGTTGTGTAAGTTCTTTAGAGATTTTGGATACTAACCCTTTATCATATATGTCATTTGCAAATATCTTCTTCCATTCCATAGGTTGTCTTTTAGTTTTGTTGATTGTTTCCTTCACTGTGCAGAAGCTTTTTCTTTTATTGTAGTTCCAATAGTTTATTTTGCTTTTATTTCCCTTGTGTCAGGAGACATATCTAGAAAAATGTTGCTATGGGCAATGTTAGAGACATTACTGCTTGTGTTTTCTCCTAGGATTTTTATGGTTTCAGTCTCACATTTAAGTCTTTAATCCATTTTGAGTTTATTTTTGTGTATGGTGTAAGAAAGTGGTCCATTTTCATTCTTTTGCATGTTGCTGTCCAGTTTTCCCCACACCATTTGTTGAAGAGCCTGTTTTTTTCTCATGGGATATTCTTTCCTGCTTTGTCAAAGATTAATTGACCACATAATTATGGGTTTATTTCTGGGTTTTCTATTCTCTTCTATTGATCTATATTTCTATTTTTGTGCTAGTACCATACTGTCTTGATCACTACAGGTTTTTACAGCTTGAAGTCCAGAATTGTGATGCCTCCAGCTTTGTTCTTCTTTTTGAAAATTTCTTTGGCTGTCTTTTGTGGTACAAATTTTAGGATTGTTTGTTCTAACTCTGTGAAAAATGCTGTTAGTATTTTGATAGGGACTGCATTAAATCTGTAGATTTCTTTGGATAGTATAGACATTTTAACAATATTTGTTCTTCCAATCCATGAGCATGGAATGTCTTTCTATTTCTTTATGTCATCTTCAATTTCTTTCATCAGTGTTTTATGGTTTTCAGAGTACAGGCCTTTCACCTCTTTGGTTATGTTTATTCCTAGGTATCTTATTATTTTTGGTGCTATTGTAAATTGAATTGTTTTTTAAATTTCTCTTTCCATTGCTTCATTATTAGTGTATGGAATGCAATAGATTTCTACACATTAGTTTTGTATCCTGTGACTTTACTGAATTCATTTATCAATTCTAGTAGTTTTTTGGTGGAGTCTTTAGGATTTCTTATATATAATGTCATGTCATCTGCAAATAATGAAAGTGTTATTTATTCCTTACCAATTTGGATACCTCTTATCTTGTTGTTGTTGTTGTCTAATTGCTGTGGCTAGGACTTCCAATACTATGTTGGATAAAAGTGGTGAGAGGGTGTTATACGCAACTGATGAAGTATTGAACACTACATCTGAAACTAATGATGTACTATATGTTGGCTAATTGAATTTAAATTAAAAAAAAATAAAAGTGGTGAGAGTGGACATCCTTGTCTTGTTCCTGACCTTAGGGGTAAACTCTCAGTTTTTCCCCATTGAGTACGGTGTTCCCTGTGGCTTTTTCATATATGGCCTTTATTATATTGAGGTATATTCCTTCTAATCCTCCTTTGTTAAGGGCTTTTATTATGCATGGATGTTGTACTTTGTTAAATGCTTTTTATGTATCTATTGAGATGAACTCCACTACACACACACAAACACATTTTTTTTCCTTTTTTAACACAGTATATAATTATGTATTTAATGTTTTTTTTATATTGCTAAGAGAATTACAGGCTGTGCTCAGTCTATAATTTTGAACAAAGTCCTCAAGGTCATTTCTGAAGCTCAACTGTAGTTGCTGCTATGTGATCATATAAAGTACTTTTAATTTTTAATCATAGAAATAATACATGTTCATTATAAAAATATCCAACATTACATGGAAATATTAGGAATAAAGTAACATTTACCATAAATCCCGTAACTTTGATGTTATCACCATTAACATGTTGTGACCCTCCTTTCAAGTATCTCTTTAATACTATATTCAAAAAAATTTGTGTTTATTTTTTTATTTTTTTTTTTTTATTTATTTTTTTTTTTTAAAGATTTTATTTATTTTTTAGAGAGCGAGCGAGAGAGAAACAGCATGAGAGGGGAGAGGGTCAGAGGGAGAAGCAGGCTCCCCGCCGAGCCGGGAGCCCGATGTGGGACTCGATCCCAGGACCCCGGGATCATGACCTGAGCCGAAGGCAGACGCTCAACCATCTGAGCCACCCAGGCGCCCCAAAAACATTTGTGTTTATAAAAATGAGATCATAACATGTATTCTGTGTTTGTAGGGACATGTATTTTAAATTGCCATTTAGAAAACTGGCTTATTTCCACCATTTCTTCTTCCTTTCCTCTTCAGATCACTCTCCTAAAATGTCAACAGAGTGCTATGTAGATATATATACATAATGTATGAGCAGAAGGATTTATTATTGTAATTTTATAACATTGGGATAATATTGATATACTTTAGATTGTTTTTCTCAATTACCAACTCATGGAAATAGCTCCAGGTGATGGTTACAGAGTTAATAAATTTTTAATGTATTTGTAGTGTTTCTAACAATAATCTCCCACTTGAGAGATGCACTTTATAAATTATGCTGCAGTAAACATTCTTGTGATGAAGCCTATACTTCAGTTCCCAAGAGTGGGAACTCTGGGTCAGGGTATGTTTATTATTTGCTTTAACATATATTCCCATTTTGTATTCCTAAACATCTCTAAAAACTCACAGTAATGTAAGATGGCATCCTAACCTTGCACTCCACTAAGCCTTATAATTAATGTTAATGATTCTTTGAATTTTTGATAATATGTGGAGTTAAAATCATTGTTATTTTCATTAAAGTTTCCTAATTGTTAGTGATGTTGCCCTTTTTTTTCATATTTTTATTGGCCATTTGGTTACACGTGTCTCTGAATTGGTTTTTACATCCCTTCAGATTTTTTTTAATTGAGTATAATTGACACATAATTTTACATTAGTTTCAGGTATACAACATAGTGATTCAACTTCTCTATTCATTATGCTACATTTTACACTGGCTTTTACATTTTTTTTTTCTATCAGTTGTTTATGTTTTTTATTTAAATGTAAGAGTTGTTTATTACCAATATTAATGTTATATTTGTCATTTTTATTAGACCTATTTTTCTAAGATTTTATATTGACTTTGTACATAATGTTTTTTGTCTTAAAAAGTTTAAATTTTTATATAAAGTACTTTCACCCTTTCTTTTACATCACCTCAGTTTCCTTTGTTGGTTTTAACAATGGTATTTTCAACTTTTCTGTCATTTATAGAGAAATTTAAATCTCTCCTACAGTTGATATTGTTTAGGTTTTACATTTTAGCCTTTAATTCCTGCGGCATGCATTTTTTATATTGCATGAGTTATAGGGCCCCACTTTATTTTATTTTATATCCTTATCAGTGTGTCAGAACTATTTATTTTTCCAATTTAATTGAAATATCTATCTTTGTTTTCCCGTATGTATTGTGATCTCTTTCTAGGGTCTCTCTTTTGTTCCACCTCCTTTACTTGGTCTTAATTTCTACTTGTAATTATATTCTCATTACTCTATTTTCATTTTCTCATTTTACTTAAAGCATATTTTTGAATGCCACCTGAAAATATTTGTGAAATTAGGTGGAATAAAGAAATAATAAAGTATATATATATTTTATTATATATTATATAATATTATTTATTAATAATATATATAGTAAAACTAAACCCTGAAGCTAGAATTGAAGGGTAGCACATAATTGTAGAATAATTTAAATTCTAAAGCCTAGTTATACCTCAGTATTTAACATTTAGAGAGATCAACATATAAAATTTTTAAAATAAACTATAACTTTAAACTTTGGAGAAAGAAACGTGAATTAAAATATTGACTTTTTTTCCAACAAAAGGTATATATGATTATATATTACTATATATTCCATATAATTATGTGGTGTGTATATAACATTAATTTATTTGACAACTATCTTCTCTGGATACTAGGAAAGAGATAGGATGAGCTTCAAATAATCTAAAAATCTCATGAATCTTTTCCAGCTTTCTAATTTATAATTACATTTTTTTTTTAGAATTACATTTTTTTATTCCAGATTCCCTTCTCTCCATAAAATTCTGAGACAGTTTCATTTGAGCTCAAGGGCTATTTTGTAGTGTAAGAAATGTTAAAAGAAGTATGAACTTTTTTTGTTTTATTTTCTCCTAACTTTTCAGCCTGTGCAATCATGTGTTCATACATTAAGCTTATACGAGTCATTCACAAAAATTCATGTATAATTTCCTTACATCTAGCATGGGCTAAAAAAGAAAGTAATCCCAAGCTTTTTCTAATTCTTAAACATCCATTTGGGAGTATGTGGAAGTGGTGATATATTTATTATAAATCCTTGTAAACAAAATGCTATTTTTTTTCAGAAAGATAGATGATAAGGTTGGCACCAATTACTAAAATGTTCTTAATGTGTCTCTAGAAAAACTGGCAATAGGGTGATATATATTTTTCTTATTTTAAAATTGCATAGCGCTTGGGGGTACCTGTGGCTCAGTTGGTTAAGCATCCGACTCTTGATCTGAGCTCAGGTCTTGATCTCAGAGTCATGAGTTCAATCACCACGTTGACGATAACTAAAATAATAATAATAATAATAATAATAATATTTCATAGCAATTGATATGCATATGATAATAGTCATCATCTTTGAGAGCCTACTCTGTGCTAGGTACCCTTCAAGATGCTTTATGTGTTAATATATTAAATAATTTTCTGACATAGGTTTTATTTATTAGCTTTATTTTACAGAGAATGAAACTGAGGCATAGAAAAGTCTAATAAAGTGCTCAAAGTTACCCTCTTCATAAGTAGTGAAGTTGAGATTTAGATTTGAGAAGCCTAACTCTAGAACTCATTAGCTTAATATGATATGGTGTGACAGAGCATACATTTTTTGTTATTGAGGTAGGTTATTTCAATCTGTAATTACAGCTTTTCAGTTATCTTTTTTCAGTGATACTTAAAAATGTACCTGGAGACAGGTTTGGGATTAAGATGAGGTGCCAAATTTAAGGGGGGTGTACCCAAAACTCTCAGTAATCGAGGTAAAATATTTGGTGCAATATTTTGAAAAATCTAAATTAATGTAAAATACTATGATTAACAAAATGCAAAAATTTTAAAAAGACACATCATTGTTTTTGTTTGTTTTATGACTCTGCCTTTTTGTTCAATGATGAGTACTGTCATTTCCCATCAGCTTACAGTTTCTAAATAACCAGGTGGTTGGGTCCTTGCAGGTGAATTTATGAAGGTCAACAATGGTATGTGAACTGACTGGGTAATGCAGGGCTTTATATCTATTCATTTTTGTTGTTGTTGTAGAGCATTTTATTAACATTTTCCACATAGCTCAAATTATGGGAGGGTATTTTATTATGAATATATAGGGAGCATATATATTTTTTTGCCTCAGGTTCCAATATAGTTCCACATGGCATTGCTAGACGAATATTGTGATTTACTGATCCAGAAAATATGATTGTGTATCTTTATTACATTCCTTTAGTTTCAGTTATCCAAATCTCAAGTCCTTAATTAAATCATGCTTGCGTTGAGTGCAGTCTGCCAAGGATTATGTCAGTTTGTTAACCCAGATTAAAACTGATTTTTCGTAATTCTTACTAGGAGTATTTCCTGACTGTTAGTTTTAAGTCAGTATTTGTAATACAAGATACTTATGACCAATATTTTTGTTTATTCTTAGTTCTTCTGGCTTCATAGGTTATGAAATCAAGATAAATAATAGTAATTTGATAAAATTCTTATAAAAATGTTATTTGTTTATACTTCCCTAGGCATAATGACAGGACAGGGAAGAAAATGATATCTAAAAGCAGGCTTAAGCTGTGTCTGACACTATCAGTATTATTTGAAAACATGAGGCTCTTCATGTTTTTTGACTAGATAATGGGAAAATACCAACTATTTAAATTTACAGTGTTGTTGTTAAGGTTAAATGAGGCAATATAAGTAAAAGTGCTTTGAAAATGTTAAAATTTTGGGTGCCTGGGTGGCTCAGTTGGTTAAGTGTCTGCCTTCGGCCCAGGTCATGATCCTGGGGTCCTGGGATCGAGCCCTGCATCGGGCTCCCTGCTCCGTGGGGAGCCTGTCTCTCTCTCTCTCTCTTTCTCTCTCTGTCTCTCTCTGGGTCTCATGAATAAATAAATAAAATCTTAAAAAAAAAGAAAATGTTAAAATGCTATTCAAATCTTAATTATTTTTATTATTATATGTATTCATTTTTTTCTGGAAGGGAGTAGAGAAAATTAAAGCAACATAAAGTGGAAGTAAAATGTAAAAGGGAACATTTAAGAAGTAATCATCAGGATCTAAATTGTAATAGTGTGTCTCATTCTGCTACTTCCTAAGAATAGATTCTTGCTAGGACAATGGTGTCATTCCAAAGAAACTTCACAGTGTTGAAAATTATTTTATAAAATGATTATTCTAATGAAGAAAAAGGATTGGAAGATGGAGAATTTTATCTTCAAAATAAGGTGGTTATTTTCCTGTAGGAATTAGAATACTGAAGAAATTTTATAGTATAATTGCAGAGTTCTAAATTCTACACATCACTGAACCAATCTAGCACTGATAATGAATATCAGCATCTGAAGAATATTGGCTTTTCTTTTCCTAAAACCATTGACACAGAGATTAGCACAGTGCTTCTTATCATCTTTATCACACATTTTTATGATAAATAAAACACCAAGAACTCAAATTGTTATTCCTACCCAGATATCCTACATCTATTTTAATCACATGGTAACCAATAACTATGAGATAAATGCAATTCATATTCTTTAATTAATTGATCATGTAATAGTAAATAAAATTATAAAATCTTATACTGTACTAAAATTTTATTATTACAAAAATAATCAGTTTTCTAACATACTAGGAAGAAGACAGCTACGAGGATAATTGGAACAAATAGAAGGTTTGGCATGATTTGGGGTAATTGAAGAAAGTATGTAGAGATGGTACAAAATGTAATATAGCAATGATAAACATTAAAGTAAAATTCACTTGTTTTAAGAAAATTGATAGTCCTGAAGCTTGAAAGCAACTTGGGGAATTTATTAGCAAGTAGAAGTGGCTTAAGGAAAAAGTGAAATATTTCATTTTTTCAACAAATATTTACTGAGCATCTTTTAAGTACTAAGCCTTATTCATAGTACAGAACCTAATACAGACCCTGCCTTCATTTTGCTTATAAACCAGTAGGAGACTATCAGCAATAACAAAAAAGAAAATACAAGATGTTTCAGAAAGTGATTAGTGTTATGGAGAAAGATTAGGGAGTTATGGGTCTTGGTAGGAGTAGAGGTGAATAATGAAGTTGTATCTAGAAGTCCTCAGAAAAAGTCTCACTGAGAAGCTGACATTTGAGCAGAAACATGAAGTGAGGGAGCATACAGTGCAGGTATTTTGAGAGAGAACTTTTGAAGCAGAGGAAATAAGAAATGCAAAAACTTAAGTTGGGAGTTTGCTTGGTGTGTTCGAAGGGTAGCAAAGAGACCAATGTGACTTGGGCTTTTACTTGGAGCCTGAGAAAATCCAGGGACAAAACCTGACTTACATTTTTATTTTTATTTTTTAAAAAGATTTATGTATTTATTTTAGTGGGGCAGGGGTGGAGGGAGAGAATCTTCAAGCAGACTCCCCATTGAGCGGAGAACCCAACATGAGGCTCAGTCTCACCACCCATGAGATCATGATTTGAGCCAAAACCAAGAGTCTGACACTTAACCAACTGAGCCACCCAGGCTCCCTGACTCATATTTGTAAAGGATCCCTTTGGCTGCAGTATTAAGCAAGGGTGTAAATAGGGAGAACATTTAATAGATTATTACATTAATACAGGTAAAAATGAGGTATCAGTCTGGTATCAACAGAAGGATAAGAAGTGGTCATATTCTCTTGACCTTTCAAAATATATCCAGAACACAAAAGAATTTCACAAAACCTAAAGCAGAGATTTACTTTGATGGCAGTAGATAACTGGAAGTAAGGTCTTGAACATTTCTATAGAAACTAATCGAATCTCTGAATAGTTTCCATAAAGCAAAAAGATTTAAAGATTTCAATAAAATAATTGAGTTAAAACATGTAGGAAACAATGAAGAAATAATTTTTATCACATTTGAGGTTAGTTGAAGGAATAAGACAGTAAGGCTGGATATAATTTGCTTTGGAAGCTGCATTTTAAAACATATATTAGTATGAAGACTATTAAAATAATATAATTATGGTTTTGAAGAGAAAGTATTATTTTGAAGATATTTAAAAATTGACTAAATTTAGTTTTTTCTTTTAAGATTTTATTTATTTATTTGACTCGAGAGAGAGAGCACATGCAGGCAGAGCAGCAGGCAGACGGAGAAGGAGAAGGAGAAGCAGACTCCCCACTGAGCAGGGAGCCTGATGTGGGGCTTGATCCCAGGACTCTGGGATCGTGACCTGAGCCGAAGGCAGGCGCTTAACCAACTGAGCCACTCAGGCGCCCCTAGTATTTTCTTTTAAAGAAGGGATTAAATGTAGCTTTACTCTGAATATGAAGAAAAGGAAAACATCATTAAATACCCCTCAAAAAAGCAGTTAAGAGTTAATGTAAAGGACTTATTTTTTTGTGTGATGAGTTAGTAAGACATCTAAGCAGAGTATTCTATAACAGAATTCAAAAAAAAGAAGAGGTGAAAACCTACATCTCAAAGTCACTTGCCTACAAGTAGAAGTCAAGGCATACATGAGAACTGCCCTGGAAATGTAGAAGACACAACAAAATACAACAAAACAAAAATATGAGTTACCATATTTCCTGAATATATTAGAAAATATAGGGTGAAAAAATTATTCACTGCATTTTAAAAATTTATCTTAATTTTTAATTTTTAAAATTTTATTTTATTTAAATTCAATTAATTAACATATAGTGCATTGTTAGTTTCAGAGGTAGAGTTCAGTGATTCATCAGTTGCATATAACACAGTGCTCATTACATCACATGCCCTTCTTAATGTCCATCACCCAGTTACCTCATCCCCCCACCTCCCTCCCCTCCAGCAACCCTCAGTTTGTTTCCTATGATTAAGTCTCTTATGCACCTGGGTGGCTCAGTCACTTAAACATCTGCGGTGGACTCAAGTATGATCCCAGAGTCCCTACTCAGCGGGGAGTCTACTTCTCCTTCTGCTCCTCCCCCCACTCGTGCTTTCTCTCTTTCTCTTGCTCATTTTCTCTCTCAAATAAATAATAAAAAAAATCTTAAAAAAAAAGAGAGTCTCTTATGGTTTGTCTCCCTCTCTTATATCATCTTATTTTATTTTTCCCTCCCTTCCCCTATGCTGCTCAGTTTCGTTTCTTAAATTCCATGACTGAAATCATATAATTGTCTTTCTCTGATTGACTTATTTCACTTAGTATAATACCCTCTAGTTCCATCCACGTCATTGCAAATGACAAGATTTCATTTTTTTTTTTGATAGCTGAGTAATTGTATATATACACCACATCTTTTATCCATTCATCTGTCAATAGACATTTGGGTTCTTTCCATAGTTTGGCTATTGTGGACATTGCTGGTATATGCAGGTGACCCTTCAGATCACTACATTTGTATCCTTTGGGTAAATACCTAGTAGTTATTTACTGCATTTTATACATGAGTTGGTTGTTTTCAGAAATGATAATGAATTTATTCTACAAATACATTTCTACATGTATTTTGGAAAATATACATTTTGATTATTGCCTAACTATTGCTCAATTACCACTTTGAATTAAATATTTCTGAAAATATTTCTCCAAAAGTACACCTAATATGTTGATATGTTGTCATATATATATACACATATATTATATGTGTATATGTATATAATCTATTATGTTGGGTGTTGTTTCTTAAGTATGTTTTCCTTATTATATGCATACTCTTACTTTCATTCTAAGTTAGGAAGTAATTTTGCAGAATTGTGACCTTCAACTAATACTTCTGATTGCATCTCCAAGTCTATTTTTTCCTATTTTTTTCTCCATTTTATTTGCTATAGACAACTCCAGGGGTTTTTTTGAGTTCTACACGGACCATGTCCTCTGCTGCAACTGCCTCTCCTAAGAATGCTCTGGACTTCATCTGTCTATACTCTTCTATACACCTTCTTCCCGGGAAATGTGAAGCATCCTCTTATCAACTGATGACATCCTTTATCTCTTTGATGTTTTGTTATTGTTTTATATTCCTATTTTAAAGAGTTATTTTGGAGGAGGGTGATTAACACAATAATGTCTGGATTTTAAATCAAAAGCATCTATTAATTTTTTTTAAAGTTATTTTATTGAGTTACAATTAACACATAATAAACTACACGTTTAAAGTGCACAATTTAATACATTTGGCAAAGGTACACTACATCTCTGAAACCATTACTTCAATCAAGGCAATACATAATATATGAATAAAACCTTTCAAGGTTTCCTTGTTCACTTTTGTAATTTCAAATTTAATTTTTTAAAATTAGATATATGACCATGGAAATTATCTCTTTCTTCTTGGATGACAGTAAGTAGTTTTTGTCTTTTGAGAAATCTATCCATTTCATGCAGTTGTTGAGTTTATTAACATAAAGTTGTTTATGATATTCACTTGTTACTCCTTTAATACCCAAATAATCTATAGAGATGTCATATCTGTCATTCTTGATGTTGGTTATTTGTATCTTCACTATTGTATTCTTGCTTAGTATGGCTAGCGGTTTATCAGACTTACCGATCTCAAAAAACCAGCTTTTGATTTCATTATTTCATTGATTTTTCTCCTCTGCTTGGATTCTACTATGATCCTTAGTATTCCTTTTCTACTGCTTATTTTGGATTTAAGTTCTCTTTTTTTTTAGTTTTTTGTGGTGGAAGCTGAGGTCATTGGTTCTAACCATTTCTTCTTTCTAATATGGGCATTTAGTAGTATGTCTCTTTGTAACTACTATTTTGGCTATATCCCACAAATTTTAATATGTTGTATTTTTATTTTCATTTAGTACAAAATACTTTCCAAGTCTTCTTTCAGTTTCTTTTTTGATCTGTGGGTTATTTAGAAATATGTTATTTAGTTTGCAAATATTTTTGAAAATTTTTCAGAGAGCTTTCTGTTATTGATTTTGTATTTAATTCTCTTGTGCTCTGAGGATATATATTTCATGATATTATTCCTTGTAAATATACTGTTTCATGCTGCATAATATCATCTATCTTGGTAAAAGTTTCACGTACAATTGAAAATAATGTATATTATGTTCTCATGGGGGGGTGTTCTATAAATATCATTTAGGTCAAGTGGTTCAAGATTTCTATAGCCTTATTTGCTATATTTTTATATCAATTTTTGAAAGAAGGATATTGAAATCTTGACTATAATTGTATATTTGTCTATTTATCCTTGAGCTCTAATAGTATTTGCTCTGCATGCCTGGTAATATTTGATTAAATATAAGTCTTTGCGATTATTTACCTTATTAGATGCTGGATATTTTTGTATTATTATAAATAATTTTGAGCTTTGTTCCAGGATTAGTTAGGTTTATTGGAAATCGTAATCCTTTCAAGGTTTGACTTTAGGTTTTGTTAGGTAGGATCAGTATAGCATTTAGTCTGGGGTTATTTTTCCTTAATACTAAAGCCAAACCTTCACTAGTACTTTATCCTATCTCCTGTGAATTACAACGCTTCCACTCTGCCTTTTGGAAAAAGGAACTTCCCAGATGTAGTTGAGTCCATAAATTGTTCCCTCTGACATTTTCAGGTGGTTCAGTTTCCAGCCTATGATAATTTATTCACATGGGAGCAGTGATAATACTAAAGACTCAACAGGCACTTTTTGCAAATTTGGGGGTCTCTCTTTCTTTCTGCATTTTTCTCCTCTACAATAATTTTCTCTGTGTACTCTGGCTACCTTAACCTCACCTGACTCTTGGATATGACTTTTCAATTCTGGGAGACTGGGTTCCCTTTCCTCATGCTGCAGCATAGAAATTTTCTTTCTTCTGTACACTAGGGAAATCATGCATCTTACCTTTGTTTGTATCAGGGATCATGGTTTTTCTCTGCCTGATATTCAATGTCTGTAAAACCATTATTTTATATATGGTATCTCATTTTTAATTGTTTCAGGCAGGAGAGTAAATCAAGTCCCTGTTAATCTATCTTTCCCAGAAGCAGATGCCTAGAAGCATTTATTCTAGTTAATTTTTTTTTCCTGTAGTGATTTGGATAAGTTATCTACTTGATGTATCACTTGGCATATCCCACTTTCTAAATTCAAAACTAAATTCTTGTTCATTCTACTAAACTTGCTTCTTCTGAAGCCTTTCCCATCTCATTAAATTCTACCACTACATTTAAAATTTCATAAGTCCAGAACCTGATGGTCTTCCAAGATTATTTTCTCTCCCTTCAACTACCCAATCTAATTAAGAAGTAAAAATACTTCCTTACCAGCTCCATTCCATGCCCTCATCCTAGCCATCCATTGCTCTTTCCATATCCACTTCAAGCCCTTCCAAAGTTAAAAAAACAAAAACAAAAACAAAAAAAACACCCAACAATGACAAAAGAGATTCTTCTTAAAAAGTGTATAAAACTGCTAAGGGAAAAAAAAAAAACAAATAACAAATCTGTTATTTGAATCTCATATTATCCAGTGGACCACAATACAATGTTCCTACTTTAAATTTATTATAAATTCAATTGCTATTTTAAATTTATTCTTGAATCCTTACTCTTAATTTAAATTTATTTAAATAAATCAATTCCTATTTTAAATGTAATATATAGTATACCTTAGCTAACATGCTTGATGTGTCTTAGCACTAAATTTAGCTCAAACATTTTTATGCATCCCAGAAAGAAATAGAAATGCATTAATTATCATCAGTTTAAAAAAATCAATTTGAGCGTCAAATTTTCCTGCTGAGAAGCAAATATTGAAATACATAATTGACAACATTATACAACATTTTAGTTTTTCTTTTTACTCAGTGCCTAATGGATTTTCTCTGTATTGTCATTTTCTTATAAATCTACAAAACAATATTTTTATATTTAAAAGTTAAAATATTATATTATAGCCATATTCCAATATATATCTACGGATATATATCTATATATCACAGATATGTATCTTTATATATTACAGATACACATATAAATTTAGGTTAGTATAACATTTCAATATCTATTTCAATGTCTACCTACAGATATATATATCTATCTTCAGATATATAGAAATATGATGTTCAAAATATCTGTAGATAGATATTAAAATCCAAATATGTGACTATTTTAATTACATATATGTCTGCAACTGTACCTATCCATCCATCCATCTATCCATCCATCCGATACACATGACTATTTGTGGCTTTCTTAAACATATATTTCCCCTCAAATTACAGAAAAGTTGGAACTAGCCTAATAAAATTTAAGTTTGTAGATTTTCATGGTCCTAACATTAGAAAAGAATAGAATATATCATGAAAGGTATGCTAAAGAGGGGAATAACAGGTTATTTCTTGTATTTCATTTATCCTGGTTAGCATTTTGACAGTAACTGAAATGTAGTAAAAAATTCAAGACACTAGGGGTGCCTAGGTGGCTCAGATGGTTAAGCGTCTGCCTTCGGCTCAGGTCATGATCCCAGGGTCCTGGGATCGAGTCCCACATCGGGCTCCCTGCTAGGCGGGGAGCCTGCTTCTCCCTCTGCCTCTGCCTCTCTCTCTCTCTCTCTCTGACTCTCATGAATAAATAAATAAAACATTTAAAAAAAAATTCAAGACACTAAACATAAGAGATTATTTTGGACTGGAAATTTTCAAACTGGCATTACCAGCCAGCTATCCTGACAAAGGAAGTCTCTCCAGCCTTGATATCAATAATATCGGTGATACCAGTGTTACTCCTGTGGAAGGACGATTTGCCTGCCTGATAATGAATTGTACTGTATTTTGCTTGACCCATTAAGTTCACTTAACATATTTCAAACAAATTTTAAAAACTTAACCTACTAGGTGGAATTTTTCATATATAATCTGCTGTAACCTGATTTTAGTGCATTAGTTTTACAATACTCTAATCCATTCTCTATAGCCAGAGTGAACTTTCAAAAATGCAAATCTGTTCAGTTATTCCTCTTACTAAAGCCCTTGCATATCTTTACCTTTCTTTATGACAAAGTCTAAAATTCTTCACAGGGTTTACATGCCCTCTAGAATTTCCCCTTGCGTATCATGTTAGCCTCCCTTTATGTCCGGTTTCCCTATTGCCCTCTCTGCTCCAACCACTCTGGGCTTTCTTCCTTCAATGTTTCTTAAATACTTGACTCTGGACCTTTTCACAAGCAATTACTTGTGCATGCAACACTTCCCTTTCCCCATTGTCCAACTTATCCTTCAGGTGTCAGTTTATACACTATCATTTTTGGAAATATTTTCTGACCACCCTAGGCTAGATATGTCTCAGTATTTCCATGGAACACAGTGCTATACACTTTCACAGACATAAGTTGTGTTTAATGTCTGACTTTCTTTTTGAATTTAAGGTTTTGTGAGGCAAGGAACATACTTGTCTTTATTGTATGCCAAATAATAGAATAATTATTTATTTAGAATAATACCTGAAATTAACCATTGCACAAAATTATTTGCCAAATAAGCAAATGAATGAATGAATGGTCAAACAGTAGAGGCTCTTTCTTAGCTGATCTCAAAAGTCCAAAATGTGGGTAGAAGCTGTTGTTTGCCTTCTGAATCTGACATGCAGTTATTACATTCCTTTGAGCGCAGAAAAGAGAAATAGGGTGATAATATTAAGAATAATTCAGATTCCCAACAAAATTGCCTGTCAATTTCTTTGACAGAAAAATCCATCTCATCAATGTTGTGTCTTAGAAGCAGCCATTTCAAATGTCTAAGCTTAAAAAAAATGTAGAGGGGCGCCTGGGTGGCTCAGTCGTTAAGCGTCTGCCTTCGGCTCAGGTCATGATCCCAGGGTCCTGGTATCAAGCCCCGCATCGGGCTCTCTGCTAGGCAGAAAGTCTGCTTCTCCCTCTCCCATTCCCCCTGCTTGTGTTCCCTCTCTCGCTGTGTCTCTCTCTGTCAAATAAATAAATAAAATCTTTAAAAAAATAAATAAATAAATAAAATAAAAAAAATGTAGAAAACCTTAAACAAAAGTTCTAAACAGGGGTGCCTGGGTGGCTCAGTCGGTTAAGCGTCTGCCTTTGGCTCAGGTCATGATCCCAGAGTCCTGGGATCGAGTTCTGCATTGGGCTCTCTGCTCAGCGGGGAGCCTGCTTCTCCCTCAAACTCTCCCTCTGTGCTTTCTCTCTCTCTCTCTCTCTCAAATAAATAAATAAAATCTTAAAAAACAAAGTTCTAAACATCTGTGTGTTTTAGTAATCCATGGATATTTTGTTTACTGCTGCTGAGTGTGTTCCAGGAGCAAGATTACAGGCGACTTTTAAAGCACATTGACCCATGAACAATGTAGGGATTAGGAGCACCGACATCCCCCCACACCCCACCACCATGTAGTTGAAAATCCATGTATAACTTTTGACTCCACAAAAACTTAAGCTACTAATAGCCTGCTGTTTACCAGAAATCTTACTGATAGCATTAGCAGTCTATTAATATATGTTTTGTATGTTACATGTATTATATACTGTATTCTTGCAATAAGTAAGCTAGAAAAAAGAAAATGTTATTAAGAAAAATCATAAAGAATAGAAAACTCATTTACAGTGCTGTACTGTAAAAAATCTGCATGTAAATGGACCACACAGCTCAGACCTGTGTTGTTCAAGGGTCAACTGTATTTTGAGAACTTATTGATGCCCTTTTTTGTGTGGCTATTGCTAACCGCTCAGGTCTTATGGGCTGAATTTGTGAAAGTGCTCTTTGATGAGGTTTCTTTTCTGAGGATTCTCATCTCAAGTTTTGTGTTGGAACCATGAATACATAGAAACTTAAGCTGTTTGAAACTTGTTTTATGGTCCCCCCACTCTTTTTACAAAAATTCCAACTAGCAGCCTAATTTATTATTTTCTTCAGTCCTGTCCTTGTGAAGTGAAGGGAAGTCTGCAATTCCATTCTGGTGGTACAACATGTCTTTTAAGGAAAAGAAATCATCCTCCCCAAACAACGAGGAGAAAGAGACATTTAAAAAAAATAATCTATTTTCTAATCATAAAAGTGTTTTTTTAAGCTTGAGAGGAAGAGTTAAAGTTGCTGTTGCTGATCTTTCAATTTTCAGCTGTGTATTGGAATAGCAAAGTGAACCCAGATCATGCTGTGATTCTGATGTCTGCACCCATATGAATGACCAAACTCAATTTCTGGAAAAACTGATAATAATCAACATTTGTTATATGAATTTGGATGATCAAATAAAATCAATTGTTATTCTGTTCATTCATCCCTGACTGATTAGGCAATTCAAGTGAGAAGTCAGACAGAAAGTGATGTGCATATTAATGATTAATGATTCACGAAAAATTTCACGTGCACACAAGATTCCAGAAAAATAATTTGATAGTGAATTACTCAAAAACATCCAGGGAATATGGATAAATAAATGACATGGGGAGGGTCACTTTTTTAAACCGTTTTAAATAATTTTAAAAAGGCTGCTTTGAAAACTATTGAGGAGGCCCAAAGATATGCATGTGTGTATCCTTTAATTAAAGTGATCTTTTTAGCCAGATTTTTCTATCCCACTAATCTCTGGCTCACAAAACACTTAATAAAATTTTATGTACCTTCTAAAGCCCAGAGATTTTAGTTGTGCAGTTTCTGAAAATGTTCATGTATGGGGATACACATAAGGGCATCAAATTAAAGCAAGTTTTTGAAATCTTTGAGGAACTCATGTGATTGGGCATGCAGGGCGTGTGTTCTGGGGACAGATGTATCCAAATGTAACAGACTCCCAGGTATTCTGCTCTCGGCTGATGATTTACCATGCCATTTCTACTATTTTTCCCCCTAATTTAAATTTGAGGCAATTCCTCCAGCCTCTCATTCAGGCTCATGATTTTACTTTGCTCTGTGTTCCTTACTTCATACTCTGTCTCTTTTATTTTAACCTACCTTTTACTCCAGATTTAAAGCTTTCTGTTTTTAATTAACCTTAATTACTGATCCTATTTTCTTATTATTTCTTTTGCTTAACTCAGAGGTAGATATACCTTGAAGGTAATGAAGCTTAAACTTTAGGTCTGTTATTTGATTTGCATGGGTCCCATCCAAGACCCTGGGAGAAGCCCTAGAAATGAATTCACATGCTCATAGTTCCTGTATAATTTGCAAAAGTGAGCTATTTTGACAGTGATCACTTTTTTTTTCCCCTTTGCCTGCCAATTTCCTTACATTTCACTTTCATGGCACCTGGCATTGGAGTAGCTTTAGGCATTTTGGGGAGTCAGTTTATGGAAAATTGCATTAGAGATACATTTCAGTTTGGTCTAGTGAGATACAATTTTTGGTTCTTAGTCACTGCTACATATGCAAGTTACTGCTTGTTATGCTTGTGTATGAATGGCTGTCAGGAATAGCCCTACCAGACAGAGTGGACTCAACAGCATCTTGACATAAAGAAACAGAACCAGAGCTCTCATCACCATATACAACCGTTCTATGGCAAGCTGGTACCAGACATGTGGACTGACACATACTTTAGAATATATGGAGAGACTTAAATCTGTGGAAGAGCTTTCCAAATCTTATAGCTCATAAATGAAAGAAATGTGGGTATGGATTTTCCCAAATTTGACAGGAATCCTGAAATTTTATGTTATGCTACTAATAATGAGTTGTGAAGCTAAAAAAAATATTTCAAAATTATTAAGAATAATTAAAAAAATTCTACCAACCAAGCTCAAGAGAAGACTGTATTCTGTCAATAAAAAATAATATAAAATTACTGTCATGCAAAGAAATGGAGATATATAAGAAATTCAGGACAAATTTTATAAAAATAATTATTATAGATGTACATAGGCAACTAATTAATAAAAGTACTGTAACATATCTTTTTCTGGATTTTTGTGGTGATTTAAAACCATCCAGCTTTTAAAAATTATAATGTGTAGTGCTTTCTTCTCTTTCTAAATAACTACAATTGACTCTTGAACACACAGGTTTAAACTGTGCAGGTCCACTTATACACACATTTCTTTTTTGATAAATACAGTATAGCACGGTAAATATATATTTCTCTTCGTTATGATTTTAATAATAATGTTTTATTTTATTTATTCTAAGAATACAGCATATAATACATATAACATACAAAATATGTGTTAATCAACTGTTTATGTTTAACCAGTAAAGTTTCTCATCAACAGTAGGTTATTTAGTACATAAGTTTTGGGGGAATTAAAAGTTATATGTGGATTTTTGACTGTATAGGGGGTCAGTGCCCCTAACCTTTGTGTTGTTCAGGGGTCAACTGTATTCTCATTTGTACCAATTTTTTAATTTGTAAATTTGTGTTCTTTTTTATTTTTGTGTCAACTCAACAAAACCTGGAACAGCCCCTGCCTTAACTCAATTAGCCTAATAACTGAAAATAAATGAAAATCACTAGAAGATTTGACTTAGTATAGTGGCTAAGAAGATGGGGACCTGGACTCCAGAGTGAGACTGCCTGGGATAAAATCCTGGCTCCTCTAATATCCGTGTGACCTTGGGCAAGTTACTTAACATATATAAGACTCAACTTTCTCATTTTAAAAGGAAGAAATTGGATAAGAAAATGTTATTCCTTATAATTGTATGATAATATAAATACAATATAGTGGGAAATCAACTAATTAAAATAATAGAATATCCATGTTGAAAGGAAGCTTGGATTTCCCATAATTTTCCATCAGCCTTATGGATTCCTCACAGCTCCTTTAGGTGTACATGTTGGTCCATGTGGAAACTATACCTCATGTGGAAACTGACCTGTTCTCCTCTTCCTTAAACTAGTATAGTTATGCTTTTTCTTTTCTTTTTTTTTTAGTTACGCTTTTATGACTTTATGTACAATCTTTGTAAGATTTAGTTTGAACAAACCGCTCTGTGACTGTTTGTGTATGTGTTTTTGAATACTGCTGCTCTTGTATAATCCTTGTATAAAGAATCCCATGATAGTATTAGTGAAAATATTAAAAATTGAAACAAGTGGTAATCTATTCTCTATTTGACCTGACTCTTATACATAGAAATGATAAAATGTTATTTCAAAGAAAACAAAATAAAACTGACCACAGCATATTCTGCCTTCTAGATCAGAAATTAAGCATTCAGTGAAAATAGGAAAACAGCAAGAAACTACTGGGAGAAACATAAGCTTTCCCAAATTCTCAGGGATATTAGAGGATTATCAAGTTTCCAACAGCACATGAGACTGAGCCTCCTGTTGATTTCTGTTTAGTAGGTTATTTTTAACCATTATTAAAAGAAAGTGTGAACCCAAACAGCAGGAGGATTTTGATAGGAACTAACACTTGAATTTTGTGTGTGTTTGTGTGTGTGTGTGTATGTATATACACACACATATATATGTATATATCCCCAAAGATCTGTTTTATTGTTTCTAATATTTTTAACTGTACCTTTTAATTAAAAAAAATTGACTTCTTTATAACCTCTATTCGTAATTGCCAGACAAAATAATCTTAATCCCTCTTTACTTTGACAGCTCTTCAAATTTATGAATCAGCTCTATTTCCAAATATCTTTACTTCCAATTAAAAAATGATTGTTTTATGACAGGACCTAGAGATATTTTCTTTGATGTTTATAAGTCCTTGAGAAGTAAAAAAATTAATTAGCATCTCTGACGCTTACTTTCATTTTAGAGACCTTTATGGGCCTCTGGTAACCCTTCCTGAATAAGGTCTTGCAATCAGAATTACTCCTGGTTTTTTTGTTTGTTTTTCTTTTCTATTTGACCACACAAGAATAGGAAGCTGTCTTTTTTTTCTTTTCTTTTCTTTTCTTTCTTTCTTTCTTTTTTTTTTTTTTTTTAGGGAGAGAGAGCACGTGTGAGCTGGGCAGTGAAGACAGGGTTGGGGGCTGGGGCTTGTGGAAGCCGAGGGAGAGGAAGAGAGAGAATTTTAAGCAGGCTCCATGCCCAGTGTGGAGCCTGACGCTGGGCTCCATCTCATGACCCTGAGATCATGACCTGAGCCAAAATCAAGAGACTGACTGAGCCACCCAGGCACCCTGAATAGGAAGCTGTCTTAACGGAATTTCTAATACCTAGATAGTCAGATAATTCTTTAAGTTAAACAGCTTAAGTATTTCAAATTAAGTGAAAATAAATAAATAATTAATAGACCATGCAGTTCTTTTGCCAAACTATATGCAACAATTTAGAATGATAGTTTAATGGATGAAATAATATATACTTGATAATTATTATTTCAGGTATGGCCTAGCGTACAGTTATCTTGTGTTTTAAAGGAAGAGGAAACCAGGTGATGGCAATAACTGACAAGATAAGTTGACACTTTAAAATCAAGTTATGTAAAGGAAACAATCTTACGATAGTAATTTCTGAATCATTAAGTTCTAGCTCATAAAATGGAATGTCTGCAGTGAATATTTTAATTATGATATTTTTCAATTATAAAATCAGATCATTAAGATTCAGTTATAATCTTGCCCCTAGAGTATTTCTGATATATTTGCAATCATGCAATGTATGCCTTAATAACATGTCACCAATACTGCAGGTTTATCTTTCTACATAGGATTCTGCATTATATTGCTTATTCTGTAATAACCTAGATGATATCTTCTTGAAAACATGCAGTCGAAAACTATTTCTCTAATTATTGACTACTTATTTTCAACTTTTAATATATTACCTAAAGCTATCATGTGTACCTTTCCACATGTAATATTTGACTCCGTTTTAAATGAGAAAATTGTGTTTTTTTTTTTTTCTATTACAGAACTCATTAACTTATTTTGAGTGTCTGGAATTATTCTGTTTAAATTTAGGGTTTTTTGTGTTTCTGCACCTGTGTGTTCGTGTGTGGTGTGTGTTAGCAGCATGATTTGCTCATCGCTCAGCAATTTTTAGTATTTCTGTTTCTTTTTTATTATTATTAGCTATGTGTCTTTGAGGAAATTAACTACTCTGATCCTCAATTTAAATATTACTTCTTACAATATATTCCCCTTGTTTTATCCCCTTATTTTCACTTGACTGCTCGGATTTACTCTTGTTTTATTGGCAAACATCCTACCCAAGTTTAATGGCTGTGTTTATGTGTTCTGTAATATAAGCTGATTATATTTCTGTTGCAAAATTTTCAGCACATGCAGACCAACTGTTCCTCTAGCCAATGCCAGAAGGACACAGTCAATCCCCGGATATACTTGCATCACCTCTTGGGAAAAAGAATTGTGACTAGAGTAACTCTGGAAGACTAAATATTTGTACTAAACAGTCTTTAAGTCCTTGAAGAAAAACCATATAAATCAGCCAGTATAGGAAGCTAAACTCCATGTATCCTCAACATTTAAGTTAAATGGAGCCTGTATAAGAAGACATGTAATATTGTTAAGAGGAAAATGCAAGGATTTTTTGTTTTAACTCTAATCTAGTAGATGGGGGACTGTTAGACTACAGTTGTAGAAAAATGCAGAAGCTCCATTTCATTTGCACATCTGAGTAAATGTGAGTGAACTAGTATTAGGATGTAAAGGCCTTAAGAGAGCCCTAACCGATGTCCCATTGCCTCAGAGATATTCACTGAAGCAATCAAACTCTCCCCTTACCACAAGAAATGTGAAGAATTAGCCAAGAGTGAAAAAGTCAACAGGTTTACAAGAGCTTAACAAAAATCTAAATGAGGTATACCTACAACTGGAAACATTTAGGAATTCAGTGGATGCCAACATGGATGCCAATGGTTGTGCATGATAGTTTCCACTCATCAGATGCCAGTGCGCACAGATACTTGTCATCAGAAGCCAGCTCCATAACTTGTCGTGACTCTGTGAGCTCTTAGGTTTGATGTAATCACCAGGAAAAAAAGAAGTAGAAAGGAAAATCTTGAAATTATTTTGTTTCCAAATAATATGTTTCTAAATACTTAGAATATACTAACATTTTGCTTTTTGTGATTAGTGGATTTAGAAATAGTGGATTTAGAAATTTTGAGTGTCTGGAATTATTCTGTTTAAATTTAGGGTTTTTTGTGTTTCTGCACCTGTGTGTTCGTGTGTGGTGTGTGTTAGCAACATGATTTGCTCATCCCTCAGCAATTTTTAGTATTTCTGTTTCTTTTTTATTACTCTTAGCTATGTGTCTTTGAGGAAATTAACTACTCTGATCCTCAATTTGAATATTACTTCTTACAACATATTCCCCTTGTTTTATCCCCTTATTTTCACTTGACTGCTCGGATTTACTCTTGTTTTATTGGCAAATGTCCTACCCAAGTTTAATGGATTTAGAAATAGACATAGAGGTGGCTAAATGAAAATTCAAGAGAATAACATTTTCTTTCACACCATTGTATGTGGTCTGATAACTCCTAATGATACTAATGACACTATTAATAAAAAAAATCCTTTTTACAAATAATAGTTTGGGCATTATAGTTTTCCTAACATCTCTCAATGTATGATTTTTTTTTTCTTTTTGTTAATCTAATTTCTTTCCTAATAGCTTTTGTATATAGAGTAGGTAAGGAAAGAGTGGGTATGATGTATGTAAAAAACATTCCTGGCTAACCCAGGAATACCAGGAGATGGGTATTAAAGAGGGCACGTACTGAATGGAGCACTGGGTGTTATACGCAAACAATGAATCATGGAACACTACATCAAAAACTAATGATGCAATGTATGGTGATTAATGTAACATAAAAAAAAATTCCTGACAAATGATAAAGATAGAAATTGAGAGAGAAGTGAAGGAAGGCCATGTTTAAAGAGAGGAAATGAAGGCCAAGTTTTCAGACATGAATGTCTTGATTTATCATTTTGAGGTTGGTAAACACAGGGGTGTATGTTAAAATCAAATGAAAAGTTTCATGGGAATTTCAAAACTGTGGACTGTGCTGATCATTTGTCAGCGTTTATGATCTGTCTCCAATATCTTCTGCATACCAGTAACCAAATCCAAGTTTCTGTTCTAGACATTGTTTTTAAATCCTTGTTTATTTCTTCTCCCTGTGCCTGCCTCTCTCTTAATGTAGGCCACCTTAAATTCTGTAACAATAGGCTTGGTTGAGAAGATAAAGCTTCTAATTAGGCCTTTGGCACAGGGTTAAGTGCCTTTATTTGAGAAAATGTAATAGACCTTTGATAGTCAAATTTCTTTCATTATTTTTGTTGTTGCATGGAATAAAGAAGCACTTGGCTTTTCCATTTATGCCCCACATTTCTAGATTTTCTCTATTGCTTCCTGTTTTTACTTGAAAACTGTCCAATTTTAGGCACCTGATAATACATTGCAACAAAGAAGTAACATTAAGCAAACAAAACACAGTAACTTTCTGGCTCTTTCCAACTACTTTCTGTGAAACTATGGGTTTCCTAGGTACTTGGTATGCCTTCCAAATTATTGCAGGCAACTAATAGATCAAATGTTTTGCCATTTTTTTTGGTCTGTGATATTATTTTTTTTACCACCTCCTGTTTCATTGCTAAATCAATGATACATATTTTAGGTTTTGGTTATGATATCATGCTATTTAATAACACTCATCTTTATTACTGCATCTAAAAGTACACACTTTTAAAAGATGTTAACTAGGAAGCCAGTTCTCTCAAGACTATTTCTTAAGACTACGACATTAGTATTTTTCCAACTTCTTTTTTGCTAAAACCCACAACAAAAAACACAATATATATTGTCATCTAGTAAACATGCACACACAATCACATGCATACCAGGTGGCTCAACTGGACATTACATCTAAACTGGAACTATTTCTGGCAAACCTGCATTTATGTGTATCCCAAATTCCCTTTCTGCTGCTAAACTGATTTCTCACAATAGATTTTTAAAAGTTGCTTAAAAAATACTGAGCATTTAGCAGTGGTATGATAAGTTAGTCTCTTAAGAACTTAGGATCAACATGAATTTTGTATCTTTATTATGGTATTATATATATTAAATAGTGAATTTAATGATTAAAGCAAATAAATATCATCCATCATATGATGATTATTTTATTTAAAATTACATGTGCATTTTTTCAGTTAAAATATTTATCAGTGTTAAGTTGTAGCTTCATTTGATCTAACTTTAATAGTACTTGGAAAGGATTGGGGTGCCTGGGTGGCTCAGTCATTAAGCGTCTGCCTTCGGCTCAGGTCATGGTCACAGGGTCCTGGAATTGAGCCCCGCATCAGGCTCCCTGCTCAGCAGGAAGCCTGTTTCTCCCACTCCCACTCCCCCTGTTATGTTCCCTCTCTTGCTGTCTCTCTCTCTGTCAAATAAATAAATAAAAATCTTAGAAAAAAATAGTACTTGGAAAAGATTAAAAGTATACACTGGATAAAAAAAAATCAATCTTTTTACTATATGAAAGAGGTCTTTATAATTATAATGACAATAATAAAAGATACATTCTTACAATTGAAGCACGGAGTATTCTATAAAAAGAAGGTAACAGCACTATGTAATTTCCTGAAGTTTAAAGTTTCATGGATGTGCATCTTAGTGCTGAAAGGAGAATAAATTCTAAAGTTGATTACCAAGACAAAAATTGAATATCATCATAGGTATCCTTAAGCAAACCTTAAATAAAAAAGAAATGCAAATTTGAAAGCTCAAAAATCAAGATTTTTGGTTTCTTTGTAGTTAAACTGTGTTCTCTCAATTTGCAATCTTTTTGATGTTGTTTTAAGGCCCATTTATAGGACATTGCATGAACACAAAACTGTGTGGAAAATGCTGAAAACAATTCCAGATTTGACCTGTCAGCTACCTGAGGAGCATCTGAAAACTCTTAGCAAGAGTGTCATTTCCGAAACCTGGGTAAAAGGCAGCACAGGTAACAGACTAACCTGGAGGGAATTTGGCAACATAAAATGTATGTCACTATTTTGAGTTCTCTATAATATTGATATTTTCACTTGATACATTAAAAATGTGCTGTTTGGGTGTATTTTGTTTGTAGTTATAAGCACTGAAATGAGTAACATTCCACATTTTAGTATGGATGTTTTAAAGATAACACTAGTGTTTTCTCCACCTTGAGCATGCATCAGAATCACCCAGAGGACTCAAACTGCTGTGTTCAGTTCTAAGGTTTCTGATTTGATAGGTGTGGGATGGGATTTAATTGCATTTCCAACAATTTTCCAGATGACACTGCTAGTATGGGGATTATACTTTGAAAACCACTCATTGATATACGTATTTAATGACAATCCAGCATTGGATTTCATAGTTATGACAGCAAATGGTCATAGCAGTTATTTGACTTATCCAGATACTGACCCGGATATTGGGTACAAAACCTCTCCAGACAGATTTTAGTTTCCCAATTTTAAATTTGTAGTCCCTTCACCAAGGATACATTGGATACATTAATAGAAGTATTTTATATTGTAATTTTTGAGGGGTATACAAATATCCACACACAGAGTCACACACACACACCTAACCCAACAGAATTCAACACCATTTTTTGCATTTGTCAAATACCTATTAGAAAAGCAGAATTAAGTCTATTTAATATATTCTTTATTTCAGGGGATATCCCTTATTTATTCATCACAGACACAAATAAAAGTAGATATTATTATTATTCTCCACAGTTGAGAACCCTAAGGCATAAAATATCATGCAGAATATTTCTGAATAGAATTGAATTTCAAACACATTTTAACTCATTCTCTGTCCATTATGCTACTGTTTTTATAAAGTGGTTTATCAGGATCATGTCTTAAAAATCTAACTATAATTTCAAAGAACGTGTGTCTATTGAAATATGTCATATATCTATTGACATATTTCAAGACTTTTCCCCCAGTGGTCATTTCTTATAATTAGTTTCATTTAATCTTGACATCAAGCAGTGAAAATTAAATCATAGGAGTTTTGCAAAGGATAAAATGATTTTGAAAGACAAGAAAGAACATTCAACATTGCTTTGCATTAACTTGAGGATAGTAAGTTTAAAAATTAATTTGTTTTTATCATAAATCCCTGAAATTATATTTATTATGGTAAAAATATGGAAACAACCTAGATGACCTTCAATAGAAGATAGATTGAAATGTGATACATCTCTTCCATGGAATAAAAGACAGACTACATTATGATACATGTATTCAATGGAATGCTAGGCAGTTGTTAAAAAGAATGAGGGGGCGCCTGGGTGGCTCAGTTGGTTGGGCGACTGCCTTCGGCTCAGGTCATGATCCTGGAGTCCCGGGATCGAGTCCCGCATCGGGCTCCCTGCTCGGCGGGGGGTCTGCTTCTCCCTCGGACCCTCTTCCCTCTTGTGTTCTCTGTCTCTCATTCTCTCTCTCAGGTAAATAAATAAAATCTTAAAAAAAAAAAAAAAGAATGAGGTAGATCTCTCTGTATATTTACATGGAAACTTATTAAAATTATTAAAGACAGATAAAAATATAGCAATTGTGGAGTTATATAAATAATATGGTTATATTTTCACATATTTATGAAATCCTGAAGTTATATTTACATATATATCTGCATATATACCTATATAAAAATTCATAGTAAAAAGTACAAGAAGTAGATCCAGCAAAACAGTAAAAAATATGTATTTTAAAAACTGTTACCTTGGTGGAGGGGAGAATTGAGGGACAGTGAAGAATTAGCTCTTTCTTCTACATATATTTGTGTTGAATTTTTCACAATAAAGGTATATTCATGAGTTAGAGTTTTGTAACTACATATTTGTTTTTTTCAAAAAAGTTTTAAAATTATAATTCAAAGCAAAAACTGTATTCTGATGGTATCTTGTAACTTGGATGATTAACTATTAAAATGTGAACTTTCATTCCTTGACAAATGCATATCAACTTTAATTTGATCTTTCATATTAAATAAGGTTTTTTAATTCATATTTCAATAGAGCATATTTTCAAACACTTTATTAAAAAATGTAGAAGTCTCTGTCTTTGCATATACCTGTGTCAGAATCCTTCTCTTGAATTTTTAAGACATCTGATTTAGACAGTCCAGATCTGTTTCACTATCAAAGCAGTCAACTCATTAAATATCTGACCTTTGTAAATCTCTTCATTCATCCAACTTAAAAAACAGGTGCAACCAAGTGTTTCTCTCTTTTCTTTACTCATGTGTGTCCTTCACCCCCTCTGCTATTATTTAAAGTATTCCCCCTAGTAGCCCCTCATCACCAGGCTGCTGATTTCAATCTGTGGCTAAGACTCTGGTTTCTCTCCTACAATTCCACATAGCTCTTTGCACCCTCTGGTCTCTTCTGGCAGGTTCTTTGGAGCTTTGTTATTTAAGGCAGCTTCCTAAACACCACATTACTCACTCAGCATCTCACTCAGCTTTCTTAAACAATAAAGTATTAACAGGATAACAGTATTATGATTTTAAATACTGGCTAACACATATATGTATCTCTAGTTTAAGTGAAAATGGCACTACAACATAATTACTATAATAAGATTACTTATATTACCATATTATTAGACATATTACTATGTCTAAATATTACCTATATTGCTGTAATAAAATACTATATAAGCTATATATTGTATATAATAATCACTCTCTGTATGCTCTATAGATATATAGCCCAAGATACGTGTTACTTAATTCAAGTGGTTTCAAGAGTTTTCCATTGGATCTCTTATAATATGGCCTGAGCAGCAGGCATTTTTATGATTGGCAACCTAAAGCTCATGAAAGCTAAGAGAATTAACTTACTTCAGAATTCAATTTAGTGGCTAACATGGAATTAGATCCCAGATCAAAATTTTATTACTGTCTACCTTTATATTAACTTTGATAGATTTCCATGAAATAATTACTATAAGGGATTTTTTTCTCTTATATCTTTATCATCTTTACTGTTTTCTTTTTGAAGTCCATTAAGCCTTATGGGGTTGTTTCTTTTTTTTTT
>NC_138372.1:127564307-127598450 GCF_054177405.1 Leptonychotes weddellii
TCTTTTGTGTATCACTAAATATCTTGTAATTATATTTCTTAAATTGATAACAACTTAACTTCAATCACATAGAAAATCTCTACACTTTCAGCCCCCCACTTTGTGTACTTGTAGTCAGAGTTCTTATATTGTGTATCCCTTAATTTCTTTGTGGTTATAGTTATTCTTAATATTTTTGTTTTTTAACTTTTATATTAGGGTTTGAAGAAATTTATATACCACCATTACCATGTTGCCTTATTCTATATTTGACTGTATATTGACCTTTACCAGTGAGAGTTATGCTTTCATGTGCTTTAACATTGCTGTTTAGCATGCTTTTATTTCAATCTGAAGAAATCCCTTTAGCAGTTCTTCTGAGGCATGTCTAGTGGCAATGAACTTCCTCAGTTTTTATTGTCTGAGAAAGTCTTTCATTTTTTTTTAAATGATAGTTCTGACGAATATGGTCATTAGCAGTTTTCTTTTTTTTAGTACCTCAAATATATCCTTCCACTCTCTCCTGGCCTGCAAGATTTCTACTGAGAAATCCACTGATAATCTTTAGTGTGATAAATTGCTTTTCTCTTGCTTTTTTCAAAACCATTTTTGTCTTTGACTTGAAAATTTAATCATAATATGTATTTATATAGACCTCTTTATATTCAACCTACTTGGTTTCTTTGGGCTTCTCAGATCTTGATGTCTTCCTTCTCCATGCTTGGGAAGTTTCTGATCATTATTTATTTAAGTGGGCTTTCTGTACCCTCCTCAGATTAGGGTGTGTGCTTGATAGTGGCTCTGGACCCAAGGTGTCCATGTGCCAGTACTCAGGGAGCTATGGTGGTTCTGGCTCCGACAGCACACAGTGGCTCCAATTCCAGGGAAGCTCAGCAGTGTCGGCTCTGTTGTCTCCAACAGGTGGGTCCACACTGGCAAATACTGTGGAGGTCCTCAGTGGGGAAGGATGCTCAGGTCACCTGCTCTCCTTTACACCCACCAGAGAATTCATAATGGAGAGGATTCCTCTTGGCACTGAGCTATGATGACCTGGGGAATGAGATGACACAGGTAAAATGTTTCCTTCCTTTTTCTATATGGCCATTCTTGGTTTTTGTGCTTTAGTGGCATATTTCTTCTTAATTATATTCCAACATTCTCTCACAGCTATTTTCATTTGTGGGTAGTTGCTAAATTGTTTTTTTGAGGGAAGTAGGACAGAGTAGGACCTCTTAGTCTGCCATCTTGATGATGTCTGTGATACTGTTTTGATTTACTGTGTTGGCTAAAGTTGAAGAGGGTAGGGAGAGGACAATTTCAGAGGCTTCCACTTGATCTTCCTTAATAAGAGCTCTTACCACAAAGGCCAAGAAACCAATGTAAGGGCTCTACCAAGTCTCCACTCAAATTATACATTTAAGGCCCATGGAAATTGCCATAACGTAGGTCTATGGACCCCGTGGAGTTACTGTGAAGCAGACCTAGGTGAAAACTCCATTTTTAGATGCATTCTCCATATTTTATCTTGTAACAGGTGGTCATTGTGACACTTAATGTATTCAGGTTTTAAAGCCATTATCCCAAGTTTTAGGGTTCAACAGAATACTTGCTTGGGCTATGAATGCAACCTTATCTTGAGCTATGCTATCCTTATGATTAAATACTAGGCCCAATACTCAGCTTTTTCTGTTTTCCAACTATAGAAGAGGAGATTTCATTTATATGCTACCATGCAGCACTTGGATTGTGTACTTCATCCATGGCTTCAGGCAGTGGAAGACCACTGGTCTTTCTTTTAGGTCAGTTCACATTTTCTGACAATTCTCCAGGTTTATTCCTTTCTCTGGGCAGTCCCACACTGGTTACCTCTTGTAAACCCTCCTGGCTGATAGGAGAGGGAGAATCACACACTTACTCTATCAAATTCCTGTCTTGTTACTTTGAGCCTCGGGGAGAAAGAGAAAGGGCAGAAAAAGACTGTGGGACTGACAAACTCTTACTGAACAAGCATTGTCATCAGTTTCCTGATCTCAGTTTATAATCTCTTGAGTTAGAAAATGAGCTAAAGTTCACAAAACCGATTTTACAGTCTCTAAATCTCTGTGCAAGTTCTGCAAACTTAAATCCTTGTAACTCTGAAACAACAGGAAAAAAGTACTTTCACAATAGGATAACTCTACCAAGCACTCTGTTACATAAGTATCTATCATCTCTCTAGCCATTGTATAAATAAATTTTATATTATACAATTTAAATTTATATAAATATAAGTTTAACATTCTGGGACAATTGGAAAAATTGCATTTAATAGTCTTTGTTTCATTGGTATACATAGAACATCCCATTTTATTTATATATGTATATATATGTAATAAAATGATATGTAATAAAATGTGTGCTTATCCACAACACATACAACATTAAATGCAAATGTTCCAATTGTCATATAATTATATATTATGTAATCATATAAAGCCTATTATATTTATATAAATATTATATATATATCCTATTACATATATATAATAGGATGCTGTGTATATACACATAGGATATACATAATACATAGAGTGTAACAGGGCACATTTTTTATTTGCTTATTTCCAAAGAAATTTTACATATAATTTTATTTTTTTCTTGAAATACACTACAATTTGGCAAAAGCTATGATATTGAAATGTAGCTCTTTACCATGTGTGTTTTGCTATATAAAAATATCAGTTTTAACAGGCTAGCTTTTAAGAGGAAAGGTTTTTTTTTCTGATGTTACAGATTTACAGTTAAATTGACTAGTTTTATTAAGTACTTATGTATGTAAGTTTTTTTTTCTGTGTTAAGTGCTGTGGTGGGTTTATGATACAATCTTGAAATGACTACAGATGTAGATTTTGGAATTGTCTACAAAGAAATGTGATATTCAAACCACAAAAATAAATAAAGACTCTGATAAAAACAGTATTAAAAAGAAAGGGCTGAATTCAAGGAGCAAATTTGATTAATTCCATACTTTGAAAGATGGAAAAGAGCCACCAAAGAACCCAGCAAAGAAGCAGAACTAGAGCTGTGACAGGGTCCTAGAAGCCAAGGGAGAAGATAATTTCCAAAAAAGTGAGATGATTAAATGGTCCTCGACATTTTGAGGCCCTTTCTTTTACAAGGAGAGCTTTGCATGAAGCCCTCTTGCCTGGTTGTATCTTTTGACCCATTGTGAGCATTTGTTAGATGACTTGATAGCATCCTAGATGGGAAAAAATAAGTTTCCCTTGAATATATATAATTTAACTAATAAAGTTCAAACCTTTAATCTGAGAGTATTTTTTGTGCTCTTTTAGCAAGTTAGCTCATTAAATCTAAAAATAAGACATGACTGACTTAACTAATTACACATTATTCTTTAGCAGGTTGAATGCTTTGTTGCCTTGATAATTCTTACAAATTAGTATTTCTCAATAATAAAAATTATAAATCATAAAATATTTATTTTTGTCTCATCCTCCTGCTCTTGTTATATTGAGACAATGATAGTCTATTCATGTGTCTTACAGATCTGGCTCTTTGTTTTCTGGATTTTGGTAAGCATGTCTTCAAGCCGGCATACAAATCAACACACACACACACCCCTATTATTTGACAACATTGTGATGGAGCCAAGGAATACTGAAATAAAACATAAGAAATACTCCTTATCCAGAATAGGGGAACAAAACTGACTCTTATTACAAGAACAGGAAAAATAGTATATGATTAGGTGGAAGCTGGTTTTGACTAGGACTATGGTCTTTGGAGGAAGAGCAAGTTCATTGTCGGTTAGAGTGGCCAGGAACATGTCATGAAGTTAAGGAGCGTGAGTTATGTCTCTAAGTAGAGATAGTTTATAGATCAATGAAGAGAGGCACTATCCTTTTATTTTATAGAATTCCATAGAATAGAACATATATTGAAGGAGTTGCCAGGGACATCTGTGCCTTGCTCACATTGTGTGGCCTTATACAGTGACCATGATAACACCACTCTAAGAACACAGGTGATGCAGTCAGACAATATTTTATAGCTCCGGAAATGGACAATTTACTAAGACTCTATGCTTCAGTTTCCTTATCTGTAAAAACTGAGCTTAGTAATAATGCCTACCTCATAGATCATTGTATTAAATGAGATTATATAAGCACTGAGAACAATGTCTAGCACATTATGAGAACTGAATTTTTACCTATAGTTATTATTATTGGTGTTTTTGCTTTTCATTCCATCTTTTTTTTTTTTTTTTTTTACCATTTTTACCTTCGGGCTGGCCTTATTTCTTCTGTTTTTTAAAAATATTTTGTTTATTTGAGAAAGAGAGAGAGAGAGCAAGAAGTGGGGAAGGGAAGAGTGAGAGGGAGAAAAAATCTTAAGCAGACTCCACACTGAGTGTAGAGCCCCATGTGGGGCTTGATCCCAGGACCCAGAGGATCACGATCTGAGCCAAAACCAAGAGTCAGCCACTCAACCAACTGCACCACCCAGGCGCCCCATGGGCTCTCCTTATTTCTTGCCAATATTTTGCAACCACCTCTATCCTTGTATTCAATCTATGAACCCCGTCAGTTCACCATCCACATTGTCACTAGAATGACTTTTGTAAAAGTCAAATATGATTATGTTGCTCCCTTGCATAAAATGCTTCAGTCACTTCTAGTCACTTCTAAGATAAAATTTAAATTTCTTTGCATGGGTTTCAAGGCCCTTCATGAATGAATTCAGCTGTCTAGTGCATCCTTTTTTTTCCAGCCATGCAGAACTACTTATAGATCACTGAAGATTTATTGTCTCCATGCCTCTACACATCTTGTTTCCTGTGCCTGCAATGACATGCTCTTTTAGGGTTTGTTCACAAACTTTCATGCATTCTCAAAAAACTCATCAAACTTTACTTTCTCTGACAAAATGGTCTCTAACTTTCCCTTGTACCCTGATTTATTTTGTGTATGCCCCTAGATTGTGGTGTTAGTTTTTGTCATGTGACTTTTTAATTTGTTTTGTTTTTGTTTTCATTCTACTGTAAACTCATTGAAGTTAATCTAACCTTTATACCCCTTATCCATAGGTATAGTGATTGACATAGATATATATGTAATTTAAAATAAAGGCATTTATAAAGGGATGACTAAGAGAATGAATAAGTGAATAAATGGAAATACTCCAAGTAGGAAAACCGGTGTGGACAGGGAGAGATAATATGGGCAGTGAGGAAAATTTCTGGTCTACAGGAATGAGAAGGTGGTTATAGGTCACTTAGGTTCAGGTAAGTTTGTAGTTCATCCTTAGAGCCAGTGGGAAGAATTCATCTTTGATGAAAGCACAGTAAGGAACTATACTAATCACTTGAAAAGAGCATTAACTTCGTACATTTTAGAAAGATTAATCTGACAGTTCCTGTCATACTCTGTTGTCTTTTGATTGCTATTGCTTTCAAGAGATTTGATGTATGCTCACAGAAAGCTAATCTTTATAATGTTTTGAGCAAATTTAATATTTTCATGTTCAAGCCAATGGACTGTCCTGCTTATTTAATCACTTGGCTCTGTATTAGGATGTGCTTTTATTATTTTTTTAAAAATTTTATTATGTTATGTTAATCACCATACATTACATCATTAGTTTTTGATGTAGTGTTCCATGATTCATTGTTTGTGTATAACACCCAGTGCTTTTAAAATTAAACTTTTCCTCTCCCAAAGAATGCCTTAATAAATTTTGCACTAAAAATAAACAACCTAACTAATATATGATTGATATTCATAATGGATAGGAAAGTTAAGACTTATATGAAAATAATCCCTGTCTTTGCTTCTACATTTTTTAATAAAAAATTATGAGCATTCAGGTCTTGATCTCAGGGTCATGAGTTTAGGCCCCGTTTTGGGTTCCATGCTGGGTGCAGGGCTTACTTAAAAAAAGAAAATTATGAGCAATTTAAAGAAACAATCAAATCATATCTTTTGGGTAGTATTAATTCTTCATTTGAATATGAGAATGACAATGTTATGTTTTAAATATTTACCAGGTTTTTTTTAAAAGCAGGGGAGTATTGTATACTTTACATGTGAAAAAGTTATTTTGTCTGTTGTGGATAGAGTGGAGTGGATTTGCATAATGCCCTGTAGGAAGCAAAACAGGGAAATCAGTGAGGAGGCTCTGGTAATAGTGCTTGTGAAATGTTATTTGTCTGGATAGCGTTGCTTAGTAGAGAAGTATAGACATAGATGGATGTGGGATATATTTTGGATGTAGAATTGACAGGATTTGCTTATGGATTGGACACAAAAAGTAATTGCAAAAAATGATTCAATGATCGTTTCTAGAATTTTGGACAGAAAAATTGGTGGATGTTAATATCAATTATTGGGATTGAGAAGACTGAGGTAGAAGATGATTTATGAGAGAAAATGTAGAGTTCTAATTTGGTGTTTTAGATTCAATATTTTGAGATGCCAATTATATATCCAAGTGGAGGATATGTTGACAGTTTGAAATACAAGTCTAGGTCTTAAGAGGGTTAGGATGTTGCCTGTATCCATTTGGTTGCTTAATAGTATTCAGTTGTATGACTATATCACAACTTATTTATCTATTATTCTGTTTATAGACATCTGAGTTATTTCCAAAGCAATGAATATCAGGTACAAAGTTTTTTGTTACAAATGCTTTTATTTCTCTTGGATAAATACCTAGGAATGAAATTATTGGTGCATAAAGAAGATATATATTTAACTTCTCATGCAATTGCTAAATAGTTGTCTAAAGAAGTTGTAGCATTTAGAAGTATAGGCTTAAAAATGATGGTGTTAAATATAGGACCTAATGCTTTGTTGTTTATATTGCTAAATATTACTTATAAAATATATGAATTGGTTTGATTATTTTGCTAAATGAGAGTTGAAAGTAGAAGCAGTTAATTCTCCAATCATAAGCCTGATGATGATAACAGTGATGGGAAAGATCATGATTTGTAATAGCTGCTGTTATTTAATGTCTACTATGTACATGCACTAAGTTAAGGCTAAATTAAAATTTTTATAGAGTATTTCAGATAATCCTCATAGCAACTCTGTGAGGTATATATTATATTTATTAGCATTCAGGTAACTAAGACTTTACTTACCTGTCTCGGGTCATACAAATAGTAAATACTCAGATTGAAGTGGAACCCCGGTTTGTTGATTTTCAAGCCCAGGCTGTTATTCAATCACCAAGACTTCCTGTCTTCTAAGCGAACATGTTGATTTCTTGAGTGAAATTTTAAAATAGAGTAAGTAGAATTAATTCTGAGAGTAGCTTTTAAACAGAATTTTAGGTCATTGAGTGACAAATGTGCACACATAGTGACAAACAGGAATTATGAAATAGTTTTAAGTAGAAATCCTGCTTCTTTGTCCTGTGTTGTCATGGCTGAAAGTGCTAGATTTGGCTAAAGGTAGACTAAAATGACCTTTGGACATCTAAATAAACTTACTGGTCTCAGAAGCTAGTATCACTTAATGTTAAGGTACCAAAAATAAATGTATCTTTGCAGATACATGAATGCTCATCTTCAGCATACATTTTTATATGATATTAGATGTTTATGGTTGTAAGGTAATGACTTAAACCATTATGGTGACTCAGATGGCCTTGCTCAGATGTACTGAGCTCATTTAATAAAATTTATCTTTTGTTTTGCCACAGCCTGTAGGGATGGTAATGTCACTGTATGTCATAGTAGCAGTAATATAGCATAGCTTTTTGAAAACAGCTTTTTTTTTTATTATGTTATGTTAATCACCATACATTAGAACATTAGTTTTTGATGTAGTGTTCCATGATTCATTATTTGTAACACCCAGGGCTCCATTCAGTACATGCCCTCGTTAATACCCATCACCAGGGTGACCCATCCTCCCACCCTGCTCCCCTCTAGAACCCTCAGTTTTTTTCTCAGAGTCCACAGTCTCTCATGGTTTTTCTCCCCCTCCGATTTCCCCCCCTTCATTTTTCCCTTCCTGCTATCTTCTTCTTCTTTTTTTAACATATAATGTATTATTTTTTCAGGGGTACAGGTCTGTGATTCAACAGTCTTACACAATTCACAGCGCTCACCATAGCATATACCCTCCCCAGTGTCTATCACCCAGCCACCCCCCACCACTCCAGCATCCCTCAGTTTGTTTCCTGAGATTAAGAATTCCTCATATCAGTGAGATCATATGATACATGTCTTTCTCTGATTGACTGACTTCACTCAGCATAATACCCTCCAGTTCCATCCACGTTGTTGCAAATGGCAAGATTTCATTCCTTTTGATGGCTGCATAATATTCCAGTGTGTGTGTGTGTGTGTGTGTGTGTGTGTGTATGTGTGTGTGGCTATTTTTTGGCTATTTACCTAATTTCACTATTTTGGACAAGTTACTTAAGACTTAATTGCTTCATCTATAAAATCAGAACAATAATAATACTACCTCAGGAAATTTTCTGAAAATTAAATGATAAAATGCAGCCCTGTTTCAAGCACAGGGTATGGGTTTAATATATAATAGTGTATTATTGTTACTATTATTATAATATAATTATGGAATCGAATGAAGAAAAAATATTAAGAATATTGCCACATCAAGCAAGATAATTAACTCTTCTCAAAGTTTAACCTTGGCTACCAGTCTGGAGTCCATCAATATGCTACTGCAAAGCCCTGAGACACTTCCCCCTAATCAGATTCTACTGGGATGATCATTTCCTAGATCTGACACATGCAGGTGGTCTTCCTTGGTGATGAGTTCACTCGATGTATCAGGAATTAAGTATTTTCATTCCCACTTGAGAACATCTTTCTCTTGAGTACCTGTTCAGGTGCTATAAGGATGGGAGCAGAAGCTTGTACAATATGGAAGCACTGTGTTTTTCTTTCCTCCCTGCCCTTGCCTCCAAATCATCTCACAGCTCTTCCCTTCTATGCTGCCCTATCTACTGAGTCAGTCCCTTCTCACTTCCCTGGTTAGTTTGTTAGACTTTACTAACTTCTCATTCATTTGTTAGGTTATAAGGAAGCTTAGTCAGTTTTCCAATTGGGGTATCTGGCTAATTCATAATCTTAACTCATCTTTGGATCTTGTTTAACATGATGATTATGTGTAACCATCAGTGCTTTCTGTCCAGGATTTAGTTTTGTTGTAGCTATCTAGCTTTGTCACAATCTCCAAAATTTTATCTCACTACTGACAAAGTAGAAATGTATCTATGTTGTAGGTACTTATATGCTAACAGAATGTATAGACCTGTAATGTAATACAGCCATACCATAATATATACATCCATATACCAAAAAAAACTATACTTGTAAGAGAGAGAAGGTAGAGATTAAGGGAAATACTAAGTGTAATTTGAAATAATAATAAAAATATGATACAAAATGATAAAAGAGCATAGACTGAGACAGTTCTAGGCTTGAAGCCTGGCTCTGTTATTTACTGGCCGTTTAACCTTGGATATGCTCCTTAATTTTTCTAAAGTCTTCCTTTCCTCCTTTCTACTTTTCTTTCTTTCTTTCTTTCTTTCTTTCTTTCTTTCTTTCTTTCTTTCTTTCTTTCTTTCTTTCTTCTTTTTCTCCTTTCTTTATTTCCTTTCTTTCTTCTTTCTTTCTTTTCTCTCTAAGATTTATTTATTTATTTTAGAGAGAGAGAGAGAGAATGAGCCCATGTGCGAGCAGGGGGAGAGGCAAGGGAGAAGGAGAAAGAATCTCAAGCAGATGCTGCACCAAGCATGGAGCCCCATAAGGGGCTCAGTCTCACAACCCTGATATCATGACCTGAGCCAAAACCAAGAGTTGGTTGCTCAACCCACTGAGCCACCCAGGTGCCCTGTTTCTTTATTTCTAAGATAAATTTAGTGGTAGTAATAGTACTATCAGTATCTTCCAAGTAGTGTTGTTTTAAGGATGAAATAAGATGATACATGAAAGTGCTTAATAAATGTTGTTTTGATTATTATACATTAGCAATATATATGAATTGCCAAATGAACTTTGTAGGCAGCAATTAATTATTCGAGTCTAAAGGAAAGAGTAGTAGCTTTTGGCAGGCAATAGATAAAAAAAGAGAGATTGAAAAAGTTGAATTAAAAATGGGTAGGCATAGCATATTAGAGGAGGCATTTTCTGTGGTTAATAAAGGGCTGCCAGGAAAACTAAGTCAGAATTCACAAAATATTGTGACAAAATACTGTTGGTGACAATGAATTAACTAGAATGATAAATCCATCTAAGGAAATAATAGGGAGACAGGGCTAGAAAAATAGGTAGGAGAGTAGGGGGTCTTGTATTTGAAGTTTAAGGGGTTTATACTTAACTTGGACACTGCATGAAATTATGGACATTGACTTACACCCACAATAGCATTGAACACAAAAATTTATATGTGGTATAGTTTTGAAAGAATAATAATAGGAGTATCTAGCATGGTGTCAGGTACATGAAGAAGGAAGAATAATTATGTGATCACTACTGTGGCCCAGAAGTAATATTATAAGGGCACGGATACAGTGATTAAATTCTTAGCTTGTGCCTGTGTAAATCAAATAATTAAATAATATGATACCAGTACAGTGCATAAAGAAAACAAAATGATATTTATTTGCAATCATTTGGAGAGCTATAATTATACCATTTATATCCTTGTTAAAATAGGAAAAGGCAATGGTTCTCCCTCCCTTTGTAATTGTATAAATTGGATAACCAGAGATAATGAGCACATATTCATAATATAATTGCTTGCTGCATAAATTTAATTATTGGTATTTACATTAATTTCTATGTTTTATGGGAATTAATCCACTCTTTAAAGTCTTATTTTTGGCTTATATCAATTGTTAGCTAGTCAGTCAATAATAAGCTGTGTGAGTGAGAAGTAGGTGATAGGGGTTGGGGTCAGAGTTTGTTAAAACCAGTTTGCTGCCAGTATGTATGTATCTTTAATTTAGAGTGAAAATATTTTGAGCAAGTTAATCACTTTACTATTAAATCCCAGTTTTTCAGTCTCCCAACTGTAAAATATTTCTAATCTCTGTTATCAGCACAGAGTATATCTTTCTTACCTGAGAGTAATTGAGAAATGAGGGTCTTATTCATATTGTCCAATACATTTCAGATTTTATCAGATATTTGGGAAAAAAATTGGGGGTAACTTCAGAGGCATTGATAAATAGTTGTCCCCACAGGATAAATAATGCATCTCTCTTATAAGGCAGTTGAATAGCAGTTTCATCTCTAGATCCAGAATAAAACTCAACCAATAATTTCTTTTTTTTTTTCAACCAATAATTTCAAATGGAAATTTATGCCAGTTGATTTTAAGTTCTGAGCCTGGCAGAATATTGGGATATTCTGAAGAGTAAAGAGAAAATCATGTTTGCTAAGGATAGGGGATTTATCTTTAGGTATCTAATTCCTCTGCTTCCAGATTTCTGAGAATGGGTACTGCCTGACTACGTTCTGGGTATACTGTTCTTTAAACTCAATTGCCCTCATTCTTTTTCTTGTATTTCTCCATATCACAACACTCCTCAAGGATTCAGTCCCAGTCCGGATTTCTACTAATCCCCTCTATCTCTATCTCATTTATTCATAGATTGTCTTGAATAATTCTTGGCTGTTATCTTAGATGTTGGTCTCCCCAAATGCCTTTCCCTGCCCCAAATATGAAGGTGACTTCCTTGAAGTCAGGAATCTTATTTTTTCTGATGCCTATAGTATAGTATTCCAGAAATTTTTAAGGTGTTCAATAAGAAAACCTTAAATTAAATTCAGTTTAATTTAATCAACCAGAGGCTTCAAAATAGCAAAGATGAACTATGAAATGAGTTTTGATTCAACTAAATTGCAAATAATATAGGATTTAATCCCCATTGATTCAAAATTCCTGTTTTTATATACTGCATTTATTATATCTAAATTGATATGTTTAAAACATGTGCAATTATTTTCTTAAAAATGAAATGTAAATACTGGAATATTTATAAAGTTAAAAATTAGAAAGTCACATAGGAAATATTTTTGCTATAATAATGAAATTGAAACTTAACATCTAAGTGGCCTCCATCATTTAAAAATTTAATAGAGATAGCTTGTGATTTATTTAAAACATAAAGATATTCTTTATCATTACTACACGTAGTGGCCTTTTATTTTCACAGAGAGCTAGAATGTGTTGTGTAACTGTAAACATCAGGTCATAGCACATTTACCACTATTTGAAAATAAATTAGAGAAAGAGTAAAAATTATATTGTCTATAAGATGTTCTTACAGCTCTTCTATTATAAAAGCACTAAAAGAGAGATGTTTATTGGTACATATTAAGTCTGTTTACCAGTAATTTTTAAATAACATCATAAAAGGACTTCATATAGCAGCATTAAATTAGATATGTCTTACTTCAAAAACATATAGTTAATAGAATTAAAACTTTCAGTTTGTTTTATATTCCTTTTGATTGTTTTTTTAAAAAGACTATTTCTCATTTGACTACTTTATTAGTTTTGAAATATATTCAAGTATGCTATTGTTTTTCTCACCTTTTTAAACAGTGGACTTAAGGAGCTTATATGATAATTTCAACTTTACATAAGATTTAAAATAAGTGTTAATTTTATAACATTTTATAACATTTATTTGGAGGTAGAGAAATATGTATAGTTTCTTTTTTGTAGATGTTTGCATGTCTTCTATGTATTGCCTGCTTCATATTCTGCTCATTTACCTTGAAGTTTTTCTTTGTCTTTTTGCTTTTTAATTTGTAAGATCTTTGAGTATAGTAGTGATTTAACTTTTTTCTATTACATGTATTGCGTATATGATCTTTCAATTATATTGTTCATGCTTTTACTTTATGGTTCCTCTATCATTACAGATATATCAATATTTATGTAATGAAATATATTGATTTTTGTCTTAAAAGACTCTGAGTTCCTCTGTCACCATGATTTTATAAAAATTTTATAAAATTTTATAAAAATGTTTTTAAAGTTTTGTTTCAATCCATAGCTTTATTGATTTTATTTTTACATTTAGAACTTTAGAAGATCTCAAATGTGTTTTTTTTAAGATTTTATTTATTTATTTGTCAGAGAGACAGAGAAAGAACAAGCAGGCAGAGGGAGAAGCAGGCTCCCCACTGAGCAGGGAGCCTGATGCAGGACTCGATCCCAGGACCCTGGGATCCTGACCTGAGCCCAAGACAGGTGCTTAACCAACTGAGCCACCCAGACATCCCTTTTTTTCTCAGATGTATTTTTCATGTGGTTTGCAAAATAACTTTATAGTTTTTCAATTGGGAGTCCTATTGGCCCAACACAACAACTAAACTTCCACATAATTGTGATTTGTTTTGACTTCCTCTTTGTTTTGAAAATTATTTTTTACGAACTGTTTTTAAATGTTGGTTGCATCGTTATATTCCTTGCTATTATACACATTTTTTGTCTGCTTGGTTTGTCAAATTCTCAAAATGTTCTATTAAAATTATCCAAATGACATTGTATGTAAATGAAACTATAGTCATAGTTTTAAGGGTTTTAAGGGTTTTAAGGGTTTTTTATGTACTCTTAAATTGAACATTTTCAAAATTGTCTCTTCTCCCAAGTATTTTTGGAAGATTTACTATTTATATATGTATTTTGGTAATGTTTACTTTCCCATCATTAATAACATTTATGATGATAAGCGTGCTAATAATTATTGAGTGCTTATCATATGCCAGGTTTTTATTTAAAACTCTTGATAGGGATTAAATAATTAAATATTTTGATCATATAATAAAAGTAGGCATTATTGTTTTTATCCTATTTTATAATAAAAGAAGCCAAAGTAATACGAAATTAAGTAAACTGTAAATATACAGCTCAAAAGTGGTGGGATTTGTACTCAAACCTAGGCAGTCTGGTTTTGAAGCCTAAGCATTTAAGCACAACTTTCTATAACCTGTCCTAATAATCACTTTTTTATCTTTAATTATAGCTTCCACTTTTCCTCCTTGAGAAATGTTAGAATTTACACTCAGTATTTCTCAGATATCTCTTTCACTGTTTAAAAAAATTTTCACTAATGATTCCATATCTTAGCAATTTTGCTCTTTGTTATGTAAAGTTTCTTCAATTTAATTTCCAGATTACAAATTCAGTTTTTAGAATTGTCCCTTTTCTCAATTCCTCTACTAATTTGCTGAATTTGAAAAATTATGTTTGAATCCAGAAACTCCTTTACTTCTATCATTGTATCTGCTTTAAAAAAAATTACATTTTTAAAAAAGTTTTAATTTTGTTAAGAGCAGTTTTAGTATCAGAGCAAAATTGTGAGATGTACCCCATACATGAATACCTCCTCCATTATCAACATCCGCCACAAAAGTGATACACTTGTTACAATTGATGAGCCTACACTGACACAAGAAATCACCAAAGCATTTTTCACCCATTACATTTTTTTAGAGATTTTTATTTATTTATTTGAGAGAGTGAGAGCGAGAGAGAGCACAGAGGCAGAGGGAGAAAGAGACTCGCTGCTGAGCAGGGAGCCCGACGCGGGGCTCAATTCCAGGACCCCGGGATCATAAGCCTAAGGCAGACACTTAACCAACTGTGTCACCCAGGCCCCCCACCTATTACATTTTTAGTTAATATTTTCTTGGACTCTTTTATTTATTCTATCTCAAAGGGCAGTTCACTTCTGTGTGCTGAGGTCATTGACATAGTTCGTCCATCCCAGGTCCCTCAAGCAGCTGTGCAATTGCAGATTGTCATACAAAACTTCTTGAAAATAGTGTATTAGAAAAGCAACTTTCTTACTTCCAGGTGTCTGTAACTTGTTCTCATTCCCACCCAAAATGGTTAACAGTAAATGCCCCTGACACACCTTAACACCACCACCATGCAAACACCCTTGTTTCATCTCATGTTTTCAAGATTAGGCTTTAAATTAAAAAAAAGAAAAGAATTTTCTCATCAGAGAGTTAAGCAGGAGAAGGCATCCCAGCTGCCATTATTTCCCAGGTATATATTTTGAGGGGGTAAATAGATCTCTTCTTTGTAAGGATCACTTTTACAACTTACACTACTATATAAAAGTAATTATTCATGTAAAATGGATTCATTTTTTAGAAGTCCAGCAGATTCTTGGACTGCTATCTCATAGCTATAGGTTTGCTTTACTTTGGTGACTGTTTCATCCGCAGAAAGGTTTCCAGAAGTAATGCCTTCAGGTTGCAGTTCTTTTATTTATTTTTTTGCAATTACCTTGGAATTCTTCACTATTTTGATATTTAAATTTTTCTAACAGACACAGAATGAAGAAATGATAAGGGTTAAGGCACTGGCAAGCCTGTTCTATAATTTTCCCACTACTTCTAAAATAAGCTAATTTACAGTCTTTTTGTTTCTCAAGTATAATTTCCATGATTTCTTTTGGTTATTGATCATACTGGGAGTGGGAATTGATCATACCGGAAAGCTTTTGGGTTTAATTTTTAGCACACTAGAACATGCAATAGCTGTCAGAATTTTTTACATTAACATAAACTTTGAATTAGTTGTGAATTTTTGAATATAGAAATTATTTTTCTTCTTACAGTTGAAATCCATTTTATGAAATGTGGTTAGAGAATTTGGTCTTAACTTCTCTATCAGTTAAGATTTTTGAATGTGTATCATCTAAACCCCTATTAATAATGGTTTAAGCAATAAGTATATATATTATGCCACATAAGGGAAGTCTGGAGATAGATGGCTCAGTGATTGTTAATTTAGGGCCATAATGATGTCACCTGGATGCAGGAACTTGCTTATCTTTCCATCCTGCCATCCCTAGAATGCCGGCTTTCTTCAGATTTGTCTCTCAGTTGTCATTTTTCTATGCATGGAGTGGAGGCTGGTTCTTCATCATGTGTCCTTTTATCAGTGAAGAAAACATTTCCACAAAATTCACACAAGGCACAGACTTCCACTTCTTTCTCATTGGCCAGACTGGGTCATAGGTCCGTGCTATGGTTAGAATTATTTGTATCCCCTCAAAATGTGTATGTTGAAATACTCATTCCCAAAGTGATGGTATTAGTAGGTGGGGACTATAGGAAATTATTAAGTTATGAGGGCAGAGCCCTTTAAATGATTTGGTGCCATTATAAAAGAGGCTCCAGAGACATTTCTTGACCCTTCCTTTATGTGAAGATATAGCAATAAATCTGCGATCCAGAAGGCTCTCACCCAACCATGCTTGTACCCTAATCTTGGACTTCCAGCTTCCAGAACTGTGAGCAGTAATTTCTGCTGTTTATAAGCCACCCAATCTATGGTATTTTGTTATAACATCCCAAATGGACTAAGACATTTCAATTTTCAACTGAAAATTGACAAAGTTGAGTGTGATCACCATTTATAAGCTTAGAGCAATCAAGATTCAGCTCCAAGGGCTTAGTCATGATCTCTGGGCACTTTGTAACGTGATGCTTGAATAAAATCAGGCTTCTGTTAGCAAGTAAGGCAGGATTGAAAAATTCCTATTGAGTATGTGAATATGTTTTTGACACAAAATTCTCAAGAGTTTGACATTATGCAAGATAATTTAATCATTCTGCAGATTGGCAAAACTCTATAAAAACAGGACACCAGAGACCTTTGGTATAATTTCATTTCTCCAGTTTTTGTGGTATTGTCTTCCTAGTATTTTGAGTGTTGAATATGGCTGATGTTTTTGCTATATGACATTCTTTCTTAGAAACTGAATTGACCACTTCTGTCTAGGCACCATTTACTGTTTATTCTTTTCAAATTCTGTGGTACTACTCAAAGGCAGATGGCTGTAAATATGTTTCATCACACAATTTTCTAATTTTACTCTCTAGTCATTTTAGGACCACTAAGGACAAACAAAGTTTGGGTAGAACATTTCATTGCTGCCCACAGTGGCACCCATATCTTATGTCAAGAAGAACTCTTCTGTATTTATCTTTTTAATATTATTCTTCTTACTAAGCATCATTGTAGAATCCATCTTGATTACAGTCTGATGAGCAGATTATATATTCCCACATAAATTGATAACAATATCAGTGTTTCTGATAGAACAACAAATACATAAAGACATTTAAATTAGATTAAGTCCCTGGTATCCCTTCTGACTTTCATTTCTACTTTTTCCTTGCTTTTATAAGCAAAGTTATATTCATTATTATGATAAATATGGTTCAATTGTATTTCAAGATATACTAGGTTTTATATGGAAAAAGGAAAAGTCTTCTTCCTTTATGTGTTTACATAAATGTGAAACAAAGTATACTTTTTCTTTATATTCAATTCAGTGAAATTGGTTGACTAACATCAAGCAATGATAATTGACTTTCAATATTTTGTTATTATAGTAGGAGTTTTAACATTATTGAAAATCAATTATGTTTTCATTTCAAAGATTATATTTACATGAAGAAAAACAATTTCATATCTAGACTCTGTAAACTTCTTTATAATCAGAGAAACAGTTTGTTACTTTACTTAGAGAATAAGTTAATAGAAGCACATAATTTATTTTTTCACTAGTTATTTTCATGTAGTTAATTCAACAAACCTTATATAAGCATCCACTTTGTGCTATATATTGACTACTGAGTACTGGGAAAGCAAAAATGAATTTGATATTTTTATTCTCAAGTTTAAAATCTACTATACAGTATTTATAAAGCTCTGTTAGATGTAGGGAGCTAAAAGTTAGAGGAATTTTTTTTCTTGCCTCTGAAGAGATTACAGTCTAGTTGGGGGCTCAATATATGTACACATACAAATTAAATGACGATATGAGATAGTCTCTATTCAAGTGTTTAATAACTGGAACAAAAAGTTGGATAGTATGTCAGAGGTGGAATAGATCCTTATGGACTGAGTGTCAAATAATGCCTGTTGATAAAGCGGAGCTTATGATATCTTTAAAGGAAAGGGAAGATTTGATTATATAGAAAAGAGAGAGGGCACATAAACTTTCTGTGTAGAATCCTGTTTTAAGCAATGATTTAGAAATGACTTGCATATTTATTTATTTATTTATTTATTTATTTATTTGTATTTATTATGTTCAGTGGAGCACTACATCAAAAACTAATTATGTACTATATGGTGGCTAAATGATTTAGAAATGAAAGTGAGCAAGCATCTGGCATGTGCAAATTTCGGGAAATTCAAAGGTAAATGAATAAAAGGCAGATCTGGAGAAGGAGAGAAGAGAGAGAAAGTAGCAAGGTAGGTCTAAGCCTGATAGTCAAGGGCAGTTTAAACAATAAGCTGAAAAGCTAAGGCAATAAAATTTGGCTGTTCCCATGTTCTCTTAGTCATCAGAGCCCATCTCCATTGTTTTCTACCTTGCTCTCTACCCTGCAGCTAGCTTGTAGGGATTAAATCCAAGGGCTCTTTTTCCTACTGGTCTGCAATTGGATTTAGTCCAGGAAGGGGACCAGTGGGAGATCAGAAAGAGGCAGGAGAGTGGAGTTGTGTGTATTTATTCCCTGGCTCCTTGTCTCAGTGTCACTGACTGAATCTCTCACCTGAAGGTCACAGCTCTGATCAAATGATCTTCACAACACAGCTCTCCCAGCCTTCAAGTTCTCCTGTGGCTCTCTTTTCAGGCCTAGGAGAGGTTCCTGTTCCCTGCCTTCTTAACGCCAGGATATGACACTATGCCATCTGGTTTCCCAATATCCTTAATAAGTAGTCCTGTTAGAGGCAGTTAGGTTCTAACAGGATGCCTGGAGGCCAGCAAAGAAGTCGTGGTCAGCTATTGGGAAAGTCAGAGGCCTGTCCTGGCAGTACTCCAAAACAAAGCCACAACAAGCCACAAGGCCAAAGATGGCTGACAAAGTAGGCCAGAAACCCCTGACCAAATAAGGAAGAAAAGGCACCAAACCCTGCTTCCAAGAAATTCCCACTCCAAGTAATGACTATTCCAATCTCTTGTTAACAACTGTCCATAATAGATAAAAACCCAAACCCCAGAGGCAGAGCTCTCTCTTGAACTCACCAACTCTCACATCTCAAGAGTGTACTTTCACTTTAATAAACTTTCCCACTTCTGTCTCTCCAGTGTGTGTGTTTGTCCTTGAAATTCTTTCTTGTGAGGAGATCTTTGGCAACATCTTTGGGATGGGCTGGGTTGAGGCCTCAGGGCTTGGGTTCTCCCTGGTTCACCTGGCAACAGTTCCTTCATTTCATTGTTCTCATATTACCCAAGATGCACATTGTATCTTTCCCCTGACTGATAAACAGGGAAATATTGAAGTAACTGTTATAGGTGATTATTATTGCATAAAATTGCATAAAATTATTTTATCATATACAAAATAGAGAAGAAGAAGGACCTCTAAATTAGAGAAGAAAAACAGAATTTTAGATTGGGTTTTATATGAATTATATTCATGGAGTAATGCCCAGTAGGCACTTTGGAAAGTGACTGGCATTACAGTTACAAGTCAGAAATCTAGAGTAATTTAGTAGTATTCCAAATAATGGTGATACCTGTCACTAGAGTTGAGTTCTCAGATAGTAGAGCTACCTAAAGTGTAGACCAGACACTTGAGGACTAATCCTTGGGAAAGGCTCCCACTGAGCATGAAAAAAAAAAGGGAGTGGTAAAGAGAAACGGAGAAAGAGATTTCAGAGGGACAGTTGAAAAAGGACCCATAAACTAACAATTAACAAAGATGTTATTTCAGTGCTATCACGCTTATTTATATTGTTCAATCAAATTAATTTGTTATAATCAATACTCAATTATTTGTTATAATCAAATGTATTGGGTTATATCATCTACCTCACAGAATAATACAAAGTAAATGAGAGTGGTTGTGCATGTAAGGAGCTTGGAAATCACCACCTGTTTTATCAACAAGTAAAAAGCTGAATAGGCTGTAATACCAACAACTCTACATGTAACCATAAAAGAGGGGAGGGCAAAGAGCAAACAACAACCTGCAAGATTAGAAAGACATAGAGACAAATACATGGCACAAGCTTACCAGAGCACAAACTCAGAAGTAGAAACTCTCTAGGGAACCAGTTTGGGGGTAGGAAAAGCTGACCCCTGACAAATTGTTAGAAGCTCAGTATAGACAACTCTGAGAGTTAAAATCTCCAGGGGAACCCAGTCTTAGTGAGACCCCACACAATATTGTGAAATCCAGAAGCACAGAGAACACAAAGCAGGATAAATACCAAACAAACAAAAACAAGACTACACATTGTCAACTGTGACTGATATGCTAAGGGCTCTAACGGGTAAAGTAGACAGCGTGTAAGACTGAATGGGCAATGTAGAGAGATCGAATCCTAAGAAAGTAACAAAGAAAAATGTTAGAAGTCAACACGGTAACAGAAATCAAAAATGCCTTTGATGGGCTTATTACCACATTTGACATGGCTGAGGAAAGAATCTCTGAGCTTGAGGATATCTCATTAGAAATCTCCAAAAGTGAAATGCCAAGAGAACGAAGACTGAAAACAGAAGAGAATATTCAGGGACCTTGGGACAACTACAAAAAGTGTAACATGTACATCATGGGAATACCAGAAGGAGAAGAAAAAGAAAAGAACAGAAGAAAAACTAGAAGCAATAATGACCAAGAGTTTCTCCAAATTAACGTCAGACAATAAACCTCAGATCCAAAAGCTCAGAGAACACTAAGCAGGGTAAATGCCAAAACAAAACAACAACAACAAACCCCTACATGTTGGCATTTCATTTTCAAGTTATAGAAATTTAAAGAAAAAATTTTAAAGAAAAAAATTTTGAAAGAAGTCAGAGGGAAAAAAATCATCTTACATATAGAGGAACAAAGAATTTCATCTGATTTCTCAGATACCATGTAAGCAAGAAGAGAGTGGACTGAAATATTTAAAGTGTTGAGAGAAAAAACACCACCAACCTGGAATTCTGTACCCTGGGAATTACCTTTCAAAAGTGATGGAAAAATAAAGACTTTCTTAATTTGTCACTGGTATAAGTAGGTGCCTTACAATGAGTGTTAAAAGAAATCTTTAGAAGGAAAAGAAATTATATAGGTCAGAAACTAAGATCTACACAGAAGAAAGGAAGAGGATCAGAGAAGGAATAAGTATGATAAAAACTTTTTAATTTTCTTCTTCTGACTTGATCTTACAGATAACAGTTTGTCCAAAATAATAACAGCAACACTGTATTTGACTATGTATGCTTATGAATATAAATATATAAGCATATATGTATATATGCTTAGCTATGTTTATGTATAAGCAAATGACAGTGATGATAGAGGGATAAGAGGGAAGAATTAGGATTGTTATTAAAAAGGACTCACACTATCCAAGTCCAAAAAAAGTATTCAAAGAATTACACATCATGACCAAGTAGGATTTATCCCAGCAAGACTGATTCCACATTCAAAAATCAATTGATGTAATTGATCACATCAAGAGATGAAAAAACAAAATTACATGATCATATCAACAGGTGCATAAAATCATTTGACAAAATTCAATACCCATTCATGATAAAAGCTCTCAGTAAACCAGGAAGAGAGGGAAACTTTCTGAACTTGATAAAAACTATCTACAGGAAAACCTATAAACCAAAAGACAACCAACAAAATGGGAGAAGATATTTGCAAATGACATATCAGATAGAGGGCTAGTATCCAAAATCTCTAAAGAACTTATCAAACTCCACACCCAAAGAACAAATAATCCAATCAAGAAATGGGCAGAGGACATGAATAGACATTTTTCCAAAGAAGACATCTAAATGGCCAACAGATACCTGAAAAAGTGCTGTGTTTATTATATGATATCACCTGAAAAGAATGATCACAACTGGGGTGGTATATGGTGTTCTCAACTCTGACTATTTTTCTTTAATTAAAATAATTTTTGTATTTACTTAGTGTCCTTGTCAATTATCATGGCCATTAATCTCTTTTATAAGCTTGTCATTTGTATGGAAACTGCTTGTGTGTGCATGTATGTGTGTAATAATACTGGAAATCGATTCTTACTTATTTTTAACTGGCTTAATTAACTGGCTTATATTTTCCCCCAAAAAATTCCTCTTAGACTGCTTTTACCCATCTTCAGACATCCATCTGCGTAAATCAAACTGGACAAAATATACAGCTAACTGACTATATTATTGAAAATCAGAAAATGTTTATTAAAGGTTTTAGTAAACCTTCACTGTAATACATTCTGGATGGTGATAATTCCTTAAAAAGGTGACTAAGACTTTATTCAGCCAACATATAAAGGAACACATAAACACACATACATGCACAGTTGTTTTCAGAAAAACTTGTGTGTGTAATCATTTTCTCAGAGGATTTGCTTTATATTCACATATAGTAATACTTCATCTAACAAGAATGGGTCTGTCAGTTTCTTCTAAGGTTAGCAGAGTGATAAACCGAAACGCCTGTATAGCAGACTCATTACATTTTACCAAAGCAAGCAAATTTCCCAAGCTTTATACTTTACTACTAGGAGAGTTTAATAGATGTTTGCATGACATGGTTTACTTATATTTAACAATAATAATAATAAGCCTGAAAATATGACTTCCAAGGCCAAAGAAAATTAGATGTAAAACATTTTGAGGAACAGAGGGGCTACTCCAGTAGGAAATATATCAATTAAAAAATCTGGATACCGTAATTTTTAAAATGTAAATTATATGAATATTGTATTTAAGTAATACTTTTGTATACCATATAGTATATCATGTAAAATATTTCTATTATTGTATGTTAAATGTTAGTCATTTTTACTTCATCGTATGGAATATAGATTATTTTATACATTTTTAAGGTTAAAACATAAATAACAATAAAATATATGGGGGCTTGATAATATAAATGAAGCTCTAGATCTGGGGCTAACAAACTCAAATTCCTTGGGCAAAATCTGACTATAGCTTTGTGTGTGTGTGTGTGGATAAAGTTTTATAAGTATACAACCACACCCACTTGTTTTATACTGTTTGTGACTGCTTTTACTCCACAATGGCAGAGTTGAATAGTGGTAACAGAGGCTATAGTGGTAACAGGGCTATAGGTAATAGTGGTAACATAAAACTGAAAATATTTGCTTTCTAGTCCATTACAGAAAAAGTTTGCCAACGCCTTCCTCTAAATTAAAACAACTAAAGAACTGACCAAAATATAATAAATCATTATCTACGTTATAAAAGCATTTTTAAAAAGATTTCATTTCTTTGACAGAGAGAAAGAGAAAGAGCAGAGGGAGAGGGAGAAGCAGACTCCCTGCTGAGCAGGGAGACCAATGCAGGACTTGATCCCAGGACCCTGGGATCATGACCTGAACTGAAGGCAGACACTTAACTGCACCCCTAAATGCATTGTTGATATGAAAATAAAATAAAGAATTCACAGAAGTATAGTTGAAAGTATCATTAATAAAAAGATTCTTTTAAATAGATATACAAAATATTGAGTATTTCAGAAAAATTATAATAAAAATTGTGATACTTTTTGGAGAACATTATTTGTGTTCATTAAAAAAAAAAAGCTGGGGGCATCATGTTGCCTGATTTCAAGCTATATTACGAAGCTGTGATCATCAAGACACCATGGAACTGGCACAAAAACAGACATATAGACCAATAGAACAAAATAAAGAGCCCAGATATGGACCCTCAACTCTATGGCCAAATAATCTTCAACAAAGCAGGAAAAAATATGCAATGGAAAAAAGACAGTCTCTTCAACAAATGGTGCTGGGAAAATTGGACAGCTATATACAGAAGAATGAAACTCGACCATTCTCTAACACCATTCACAAAGATTAACTCAAAATCGATGAAAGATCTCAATGTGAGACAGGAATCCATCAAAATCCTAGAGGAGAACATTGGCAGTAACCTCTTCGACATCAGCCACAGCAACTTCTTTCAAGATACATCTCCAAAAGCAAGTGAAACAAAAGCAAAAATGAACTTTTGGGACTTCATCAAGATAAAAAGCTCCTGCACAGCAAAAGAAACAGTCAACAAAACAAAGAGGCAACCCACAGAATGGGAGAAGATATTTGCAAATGACACTACAAAGGGCTGATATCCAAGATCTGTTAAGAACTTCTGAAACTCAATACCCAAAAAACAAATAATCAAGTCAAAAATGGGCAGAAGACAGGAACAGACACTTCTCCAAAGAAGACATACAAATAGCTAACAGACACATTAAAAAATGTTCATCATCATTAGCCGTCAGGGAAATTCAAATCAAAACCACTTTGAGATACCACCTTACACCAGTTAGAATGGCAAAAATTGACAAGGCAAGAAACAACAAATGTTGGAGAGGTTGTAGAGAAAGGGGAACCTGTTACACTGTTGGTGGGAATGCAAGTTGGTACAGCCATTTTGGAAAACAGTGTGGAGGTGCCTCAGAAAATTAAAAATAGTGCTACCCTATGACTCAGCAATTGCACTCCTGGGTATTTACCCCAAAGACACAGATGTAGTGATAAGAAGGGCCATATGCACCCCAATGTTCATAGCAGCAATGTCCGTAGTAGCCAAACTGTGGAAAGAGCCGAGATGCCCTTCAACAGATGAATGGATAAAGAAGATGTGGTCCATATATACAATGGAATATTACTCATCCATCAAAAAGGATGAATATCCAGCTTTTATATCAACATGGATGGGACTGGAGAAGATCATGCTAAGTGAAATAAGTCAAGCAGAGAAAGTCAATTATCATATGATTTCACTTATTTGTGGAACATAAGGAATAGCATGGAGGACATTAGGAGAAGGAAGGGAAAAATGAACGGGGGGAAATTAGAGGGGGAGATGAACCATGAGAGACTATGGACTCTGAGAAACAAACTGAGGGTTTTAGAGGGGAGAGGGTGGGGGAATGGGTTAACCTGGTGATGGGTATTAAAGAGGGCAAGTATTGCATGGAGCACTGGGTATTATATGAAAACACTGAATCATGAAACACTACATCAAAAACTAATGATGTGGGGCACCCAGTGGTTAAGCATCTGCCTTCAGCTCAGGTCATGATCCCAGGGCCCTGGGATCGAGCCCCACATCGGGCTCCCTGCTCCGCAGGAAGCCTGCTTCTCCCTCTCCCCCTCTCCCTGCTTGTGTTCCCTCTCTCACTGTGTCTCTCTCTGTCAGAAAATAAATAAAATCTTAAAAAAAAAAAAAAACTAGTAATGTACTGTATGGTGACTAACAACATAATAAAATCAAATTAAATTAAAAAATAAAATAAAAGATATTAGAGAAGGCTTAAATATAGTTACCCTACATTTAGGGACAGAAACATTTAATATTTTAAGATGACAAGTCTCCCAAAAAGACCTTTAGGTTTCATGTAATTTCAGTGAAAAAGTCCAAGTAGTTTTCTTGTGGAACTTGCCAAGTTGGTTTTAAAAATTTTACTAAAGAGCCAAAGGCTAAGAATAGCTAGATACTCCTGAAGAAGACACTTGGGGAAGGGATTCTTTTCCTACCAGATATCAAGACTTAAAATGAGGCTATATAATTGATATAGTGCTTTTATTGTGACTAATAGTCGTTCAGATGAACATATGAGCAGCCAGAGTCCAAAAATGAGATTCACATATGTTAACACTCTTGATGTAAAACAGTACCATGAAAAACAATGGGGAAAGTGTGGAATGGTTCATTAATATGAGCTAAGGCAATTGGTTACCTATGTGAATTGAATAAATAAACTTACTGTTTACTTCACATCATACATAAAAATCTATTTGAGATCACAAGCTTAATTATAAAAGGAATTAGCTAAAATATTTTAAAAGAGTATGTCACAGAATTTCTTCATGATGTCATGATAGCAAAAGCTTTTAAAATAAGATACTTGTAGAAGTATACTATAAGGATATTTGTTTAAAATCAAGAAAGTTTTGGGGACACCTGGGTGGCTCAGTCAGTTAAGTGTCCAGCTCTTGATTGTGGCCTAGGTTATGATCTCAGTCAGTGTCATGAGATCGAACACACATCGGGCTCCACACTGGGCATGGAGCTTGCTTAAGATCCTATCTTCTTTTCCTCTCCCTCCCCCCCCCCCGCCAAACAAATTTAAAATAAAAAACTTTTAACTGGACCACTTTCTTACAGCTACATAAAAATAAATTCAAAATGGATGAAAGACCTAAATTTGAGATAGGAAATCATCAAAATCCTAAGAGAACACAGTCAGGAACCTCTTTGACATCGGCTATAGCCACCTCTTAGTAGACACATCCCCAGAGGTAGGGGAAACAAAAGGAAAAATAAACTATTGGGACTTCATCAAGATAAAAAGCTTCTACACAGCCAAGGAAACAATCAACAAAAAGGCAACCTACAGAATGGAAGAAGATAATTGCAAATGACATATCTGATAAAAAGATAGTACACAAAATCTATAAAGAATTTACCAAACTTGACACCCAAAAAACTAATCATCAGTTAAGAAATGGGCTGAAGACATGAATAGACTTTTTTCCAAAGAAGACATCCAGATGGCTAACAGACACATGAAATGATGCTCAAAATCACTCATCATCAGAGAAATACAAATCAAAACTACAATGAGATAGCACATCACACCTCTCAGAATGGCTAAAATTAACAGTACAGAAACAACAGATGTTGGCAAGGATGTGGAGAAAAGGGAACACTCTTACACTGTTGGTGGGAATGGAAACTTGTGCAGCCACTCTGGAAAACAGTACGGAGATTCCTCAAAAAGTTAAAAATAGAACTATCCTACAATCCAGCAATTGCACTACTAGGTATTTACCCAAAGGATTAAGAAATGGGTTGGCCTGGTGATGGGTATTAAAGAGGGCATGTACTGGATGGAGCACTGGGTGTTATATGCAAACAATGAATCATGGAACACTACATCAAAAACTAATGATGTAATGTATGGTAATTAACATAACATAATAAAAAAAAAAAAGAAGAGAAAGAAAAGAAAATACTAATTGAAGGGACACATGCTCCTGATGTTTATAGCAGCATTATCAACAATAGCCAAACTATGGAAAGAGCCCAAATGTCCATTGACTGATGAATGGATAAAGAAGATGTGGTATATATATGAATATTATTCAGCCATCAAAAAGAATGAAATCTTGCCATTTGCAATGATGTGGATAGAGCTAGAGTGTATTATGCTAAGCGAAATAAGTCAGAGAAAGACAAATACCATATATTTCATTCATATGTGGAATTTAAGAAATTAAATAGATGAACATAGGGGCAAGAGAAAAAAGAGAGGGAGGCAAACCATATGAGACTCTTAACTATGGAGAACAAGCAGGGTTGCTGGAGGGGAAGTGGGTAGGGGGGTGGGTTAAATGGGTATTTAGGAGGGCACTTTTTTTTTTTTAAAGATTTTATTTATTTTTTTGACAGAGAGAGACACAGTCAGAGAGGGAACACAAGCAGGGGAGTGGGAGAGGGAGAAGCAGGCTTCCCGCGGAGCAAGGAGCCCGATGCGGGACTCGATCCCAGGACCCCGGGATCATGACCTGAGCCGAAGGCAGATGCTTAACCGACTGAGCCACTCAGGCGCCCCTAGGAGGGCACTTCTGATGACCACTGGGTGTTATATGTAAGTGATGAATCACTAAGTTTTACTCCCCAAACTAATATTACACTATATGTTAACTAACCAGAATTTGAATAAAAACTTGAAACATAAAAAAATATATCAATTAGGTTTTATTCATCCCATGATACCTAAGTAAAGAGAAGGCGCACTTTGGATGAATATTTTTTTCAACACACATAAATGGCAAAGGACCAACATTTGGACTATATAATGATCTACAAATCCAAAGGAAAATTATAATGAAAAATACAAAACATATAAATCAATCTTTTGCAGAAGAGAAACTATGAATTAAGGATTTGACAAATGCAACGTAGTTCTACCACTTTAACAATCCAGTAAATATACAGTAAATATTTTTACACTTTAAAATAAATGCAAATAAATAACCAAAAAGTATAACCAGTAATATTACTTACTACCAAATTGGAAAATATTAAAAATCAGAAAATACATAATGTTGGAGAAATTGTGCAGAAACAGACATTGCATGCATTTATGATGCATGTAGGAGTATAAGTAAGAACTTGCATTTCAGAAAACAGTTTGGGTATTAGATGTTAAGGTGGTAACACATCCTATAGTACAGAAACTGCATCCTTAAGCATGTATCTTAGAGAAAATAGCTATATGGTACAAGGAGACATGTATAATAATGCTTATATCATCATATTATAGTCAAATACTGATGATACAAATGTTCATCAGCAAAATAATTAATAAATAATTTGAGTATAGTCATGCAGCAACGAAAAGTGAATGAACTACATTAACGTGGTTGTATTTCAAAAACTTAATGTTCAGCAAAAACACAGAATAGTGTTTACTCTAATGTTACTTAAAATAATGTGAAGAAATAGGTAAAACTATACTACGTTGTAGTTACATACAATTTTACCAAGATATAGTTAAAAATTAATATCCTAATGATTAGCATAATGGCTACCTCTACCTAAATAGGAAAATTTGACTTCTTTAGCCAGATAGTGGGCACATAGAGGTTCATTTTATTGTTACTTTTATATGCTTATTATTCATTGAAAAGTTTAAAAAGTAGGCTCTATAATTATAAAAGTAGAGTATAGTTAAGAAAATTATAGTTCTTTATGGTGAATATGGAAAATCCCAAAGTGCAGTTCAAAGTACTTATTTTAACTATAAGCAAAATGTAAATATTAAATCATTTTCACATTGAGATTAGGCTGACACAGTTATTTCACTTTATATCTAAGCTTATTCAACTGAATCTTCTTTATAATAACATATTAAACTCAGAAGAAATGGATATATGAGCGATTGAATTTAGCGTTATGTGGAAAAATGTTTTATTTTGAATATAAAGTCAGAAAGCAGTGTTTCTGCTTTATTAGACAGTCTGCTATACAAAGCTACAAAATATATCATTTTTCATATAAAATTCAAATCACATCAGAGCAATTAATTTAAAAATGAGAAACTATATAACACATGAATGATGTCAATCCATTAAGGAATTTTAGATTTTATAAGTGCTGTTGCTAGTGAACATGCGATGAACACTTATCTATGAATACCTATAATGTATGCATTTCAACATATGCTCCATTAATTTTTTACTAAGCTTTACATGCTAATTTTTTAAATTTTATGATTATTTAAAGTAGATATTAGCTTTTCCTTTAACTGACATTGTATGTCATATTATAACATAGAAGAATTTTTAGTTCTTAGTGCTTACTCTTAAATGATTGTGAATATGCCACTCATTGTTATATTTTCTGCAGTATAACTTTGTAGTGAAAGAGCAATTTCACTAAATGACATGCTAGAATGATTATTTCTAGTGGTTGAATGGTATACTCTTACATATCAGATCGATTAATTTCCCCCTTATAATAAGAAAATAAAAAATCTCAAATAATAATGGTATGAAAAATGCTTTTTTCTCATCTATAACTAGTCAGCAATACTTATCAAGCACCAACAATTGCTTATAAAATTACAAAATATATTTTATCTGTCCAAATGTTGTTTTTTAATTAATTGGTTTAATTTTTGAACTATACTGATTGAATTATACATTCAGTATTTTCAAATTAGATAAATGAAAGTGCTGAATCATGGCGGTGACTCCTTCAGAATTCAGTGTAGTCATTTAGGACCTTCTGAGAGATAGAATAAAAAGTTATATCTCTTTGGCAAAAACAAAAAACAAACAAAAAAAACCAGCAGTCCAAATCTAACAGAACCGGAAAGGGAAACTATTGTTCCAGTCAGTGCTGAAGATATTGTATGAGTTGGTCTCTCTCAAGCATAAAAAAAAATAATGCAGAAAGAAATATTTGGGATGTATCGGAGATTCAGTTCATGGTTATCAGCTGAGCTGTGCTCATGTGCTAATAGGACGCAGTCTGGGCTGTTCAGGAGATTTTACATTGTAGGTACTGTGACACTTACACAGGAACGTGTTTCCTATGAGTTCATCAGATACTATTTTTCTTTGCTGATCCACTCCTTTCCTGCACTCATAGATATATCTTTTCTATGAACTAGAAAATTTATGATTTTTAAAAGACTTAAAAAAATTTAATTGACAGAAAACTCAACAGGACACATAAATACATATGACATACATAACCTGCAAAGTAGTGCTAAGTACTTACATTATTCTTATTAGTATCTGATGTGTATGAATAATTCAATCATTAGAAATTCTGCCATTAATACATTAATATTCATTGACTTGTTTATCATATATATGATCTATCTATTTACAAAGAAAGAGAGAAAAAGAGATGGAATATATATGTATTTTCCCCCTTGTATGTCTACTAGTTCCTTCCTTGTGTTAAAGAAGCTTCCATCTAGGACTAGAGGAGATTATGCTAAGTGAAATAAGTCAAGCAGAGAAAGTCAATTATCATATGGTTTCACTTATTTGTGGAACATAAGGAATAGCATGGAAGACATTAGGAGAAGGAAGGGAAAAATGAAGTGGGGGGAATCGGAGGGGGAAATGGACCATGAGAGACTATGGACTCAGAAACAAACTGAGGGCTTTAGAGGGGAGGTGGAGTTGGGGGATGGATTAGCCCAGTGATGGGTATTAAGGAGGGCACATACTTCATGGAGCACTGGGTGTTATATGAAAACAATGAATCATGGATCATCACATCCAAAACTAATGATGTATTGTATGGTGACTGACATAACATAATAAAATAAAATTAAATTTTTTAAAAAAGCTGCCATCTAATTTCTCTCCATTGTTTTTAAGGAAAAGAAAGTTAAAACCAGGATAAGGCTCTTCAGAATATTTTTCTAATTACAGATACCAATTTATATAAAAATTCCTGGACTATCTTGCCAGAGTCTCTACCCTTCCTTTATCTTCTATGAGAAAGGTTTAGATATTATTGTCCAACTGATTATTCTAAGTGATTTTTGTCACTCATTTCATGTAAGGATGATAAGGGCAAGCTAACAAAGTCCAAACAATACAAACAGAAGTAGATCTTGTTTTAAAGAAACAGTCACTTTAGTTTGCCAAAGCTTATGCTTTTGACCATGATGAGTAGCTTGCATCAACCCAATCTCCCTGCTGAGAACACTATAAAAGCTGGATAAAGCAACCAACCAAACAACTGTCTGAAGGTATTTGAGAGCAACCGAGGGAACCAAGGGATTTGAAGGGCCATGGTTCAAGAAAGAAATGAAATACATCGTTTGGAGCCAGACATTTCCTGTTGCTTTCCTTTGAGGTATTTGACAATTTGTAAGCATCATAGGGATGAATAACTAAGCAGAAAGCAATGGATCAGAACCTTCAGGAGTCTTTGAGTACCAGAGTGACAAAACGTTGAGTTTTGTATGCCTAGACAATCAGGATTTGAGGGGCCAAGATATTGGGAAAAGAAAATCAGAGGAAAGGTAGCTTGATATGCCTTTCCTTTCTTTCAGGTATTTGCTTATTCCTAAGCTTTATAGAACAAGGGGCTAAAAACCTATAAAAATCTGTATGTCAGAACCAGTAGGATGGATAGATAGATAGATGATAGATGATAGATAGATGATAGATAGATAGATAGATAGAGAGATAGATAGATTAGATAGATGATGATAGATAGGTAGATGATAGATAGATGATAGATGATAGATGATAGATAGATAGATAGATGATAGATACATTAGATGATAGAGAGATAGATAGGTAGATAGATAGATAGATGATAGATGATAGATATAGATAGATAGATAGATAGATAGATAGATAGATAATAAGGAAATGGCTCAGGCAGTTATGGAGACTGGCAAATCCAGAATCTGCCAAACCAATATCCAGTTTGAGTCTGAAGTCTGGAAGATGCTGTAAAACCAGGAATCATTGATGTCTAGTGAGATCAGCTTGAAGGCCACTGGTAGAGAATTTCCTAAATTCTTACTTATTTGGTTGTCGATCAGTCTTTTGTTCTAATCTAATCTAATCCTTCAGCTGATTGGATGAGGCTTGCCACAGTATAGAAAGCAATCTTCTTTTTTCTGTGTACTAATTTAAATGTTCAACTCATCCAAAAACACCCAGAATAATATTTGACCAATTTATCTGGGTACTCCATGACCCAGTCAAGTTGACACATAAAATTAACCATCACAGCTACAAATCTAACAAGAAGAACTGTCATCAGTCTCATAGCATTTGACAGGTAGCAATTAAGAGTTCTATGTCTAGTAAGGATAAGAAGTTCTGATAAACATGTTAGTCTATCAGTAGAAACCCAGAACTAAAACCAGCCTCAAATACCTCAATTCTTGATTGGATCATGTTAATCTGCTTCTACATTCCCTACTTAACTGTCAGTAGAAAACTAAAGCATCTTAGAGAAAGATGATATCTACAGCAATAACAGTTTTTCATACTCAGTGTTCAGCACTGAATAAAAAGAATTAAATGACACATGAAAAATAGAAAAATAGACAAATAGCAAATATTCAGATGGCAAATTTAAACCTAAATATATCTGTAATTACATTAAATGTAAACAGACTAAATATTTTAATTAAAAAACAAAGATTGTCAGAGTAGACAAAATAACTCCTATATGCTGACACACCTTATTACAAATACAGGAAGTTGCAAAGTAAAATAATGGAAGATGATAAACCAGATTACACTAACCCAAAGAAAGCTGGTGTAGTTCTACTGATAGTAGGCAAAGTAGACTTTATTGCAAGAACATTATTAAAGGTAAAAGGGATATTTCATAATTAGTGTGAAATTTGCATGCACGAAAAATTGTTACCTCAAAATATATAAAGTAAACATTGATAGAAAAAAAAGAAGAAATAAAAAGAAAGAATTAAAGAAAGAAAGAGAGAGGGAGGGAGGGAGGAAGGAGGGAAGGAAGGAAGGAAGGAAGAGGGAAGAGAAGTAAAGAAGCCCACAACTATAGAGGGTAATTTTAATAGGTATCACTGAGTAACTGATAAGGAACCAGATCAAAAAAAAAGTTGTCAGTGGAAATATATCTGAACAACACAATTAACAAACTTGATCTACTAGACCTGTATTCAACATTGCAAACAACAATTGCAGAATGTGCATTCCTTTAAGAGCACATGGAACATTTTTAAAATTGATTTGGTGCTAGGGCATAAACTGAGTCTCAACAAATTTCAAATGATTATGTCGTATAACCACAGTGGAATTAAGCAAGCATCAGATAAACTCCATATACCAAGTTTAACATTTACATGTTACAGATATATCAGTTAATGATTTACAGATCAGTTAATGTTTACATTAACTGATAGATCAGTTAATGTTTTACAACTGAACTTTTAAAATTTAAGGATATTCGATTATAATTGTACTGGTCTTAACATGGCACCAAATGATGATTATTCAACCCAGGCTCCTTTGCTGCTGAAAATCTTTCTATATTAGAGGGAAGGAAACACATTTCTTTATCCTCAAAGTTTTAAGAAAGAGAGTAATATATTTTTGATATTTGTAGAGTGCCCTTACTTATGAGAGCATTCCATGTTATAGAACAAAAAAATAGAGTACATAATTTATTAGAAATAAGACGGGTAACTTGGGTTACCCAGGGAGCTTTAGAAAAGAATTAGGGACTAAACTGGTTTTTAAGCTGTGGGTAGAATTCAAATCAACAGTCAGTGTGTGAGGCATTTAAGACAAGTGTTTCATGTGAATGATTGAGGAGGTAGGAATGCCCTGAGAATGCTTGAAGAAACCACTCTGTTTTGAAGAAAATAAAGAGAATTTTTTCCTCTACCTTTCTGATCCTTTATGATATCTAGACCCTTCTTGCCAAAATGCATGAGGGACATAATAGGAAGCTTTATTTAGTCAACTTTTAAAGAGGACTTTATTGACCAAATCTACAAACTGACTTGAGTTGTGGGTTTTACTTAAGGACTGCATAGTTATTCATGTAATCTTCAAATATCAATTCTTTTCCTACAGACTGGAAATGTCTTCCTCTTTTTTTTTT
>NC_138372.1:127598950-127626984 GCF_054177405.1 Leptonychotes weddellii
CACGTCGTTGCAAATGGCAAGATCTCATTCCTTTTGATGGCTGCATAATATTCCATTGTATATATATATATATATATATATATATATATATATATATATATACACCACATCTTCTTTATCCATTCATCTGTTGATGGACATCTTGGCTCTTTCCATAGTTTGGCTATTGTGGACATTGCTGCTATAAACATTGGGGTGCATGTACCCCTTTGGATCACTACATTTGTATCTTTGGGATAAATACCCAGTAGTGCAATTGCTAGGTCGTAGGGCAGCTCTATTTTCAACTTTTTGAGGAATTTGTTTCACATGATGTCAAAAATTAACTTGATGCTTTGTTTTTCCTCATTCCATATTCCTATTTTAAGTAAATGTAGAATTCTAGTTTGAAAGTTATTTTTTTCTGAGCACTTTGAAGATGACCATAGTTATAGAACAGAATGGAAATATAAATATTAATAATTTAAATAATTCAGTTATATAGTAATTCAGTTTTACAACAATGTTTACATATATAGAGTATGTAAAGGATATTGGAAATGTAATACTTTCCTAATAACATTAGGCAGTTTGATGATATCGTTAATACATCAAGAAGGAAAGCCTTAAGAATATTATTCAAAGTCGTGGAGGACTTCTGCTTTCATAATGGTTTATTAGGTAATACAAACCAAGTCTTATCCTAAATACAATTAGAAAATCTGGAAAAATATATGTAGAAAATATCTGCTTGAATTTACTGATCGCTAACAAGATGACGAAGGAGGACCTGGAGGAGAAAGATAAATAGAGTACACCAAAACCTGAGCAGGAACACAAAGTACAAATATATATCTAGGTTTTGTATTAATTCCTTCATTTTAAGACTCACCTCTTCCCTATTCTGGAAAATTTGGTGCCATTATCACTGATGTGATAATTACTCCTCTCCCATTATTTTTGGTTTCTTCTGGAAATCCTAGTAGATATATGCTGAATGCTCTCCATCTATCTTCTATATCTTATTTTAAATTCCTTCTATATTTTATGTTTTATTCTGAAAGCTTTTCTCATGTTTTATCCATTTTGTGAATTATTTCTTAAGTTTTAATTAATGTGTCCATTGAGTTTTTTATAACTGTTTTTTTACTTATAAAAGTTTAATTTTGTTATTTAGCAAAATGTAAATGCAATATGATCTAATATATTAATTGTATATAGCCTCTTTTAGGATGTTCTTTTTTTTTTTTTTTTTTTAGTTCTTTGTTGAGTTACCCTCATAGGAGTTTTGTCACTTGTGAGGCTTGTAATTTTTTATTGTGATTTTGTTATTAATAGGGATTGCTCCCTATGTGAGTTCCTTTTATCCTCAGTTCATACATAAGGCTTTAAATTTGCACTTTCCTGGGGATGCCTGGGTGGCTTGGTCGGTTGGGGGTCTGCCTTCTGTTGGGGTCGTGGTCCCGGGGTTTGGAGTCCTGGGATTGAGTCCCTTGTAGGGCTCCTTGCTCAGCGGGGAGCCTGCTTCTCTCTCTGGCTGCCACTCCCTTTGCTTGTGCTCTTCTCCCTCCCCCCACCCAACAAATAGATGGATAAAAGTCTTTAAAAAAAAAAAATTTGCACTTTCCTGGATCCTAGGTGTTTTACTAGTTGTGTACCAGACTGTACAGTAATTTTTAAGCTTTGAGTCCTGTACTATGTGTAAATGTTTATTCTTCACCTACACAAGTTATAGACCTAGGATCCTGATATTGTGACAACTGTACCCAGTTCCCCAGCTAGACTAGTGGGATGAGTTTTTGTTGCCTCCATTTCACATACAGGTGATCCTCCAAGGTTCTAGGCTTTAGGCACGAGAGCTCAATTCCAGTTCCTCGCTTTGCGTGGTCCTGGGTCTCATCTCCTATTCCCACATGTATGATGAACCCCAGAACTCAACCCCTTAGGCCTTTATCCTAGTTTGGTATCACCGTGAACAACTTCAGTTTCAGTGACTGTTTAAAATTCCTCTTTATTTCTGGACTTGCAGATTCAAGCTCAGCTATCCATTCATCTAAAAAGAAAACAATTTAGCCTTTCTATAGATTTGAAATGGAAGAGCGGAGGTCCTCTCATATCATCTTAGCCATATAGACCTGATGTTTTCCCTAAGAAACTTCTCAATTTCATAGATACATATTATTTATGATATATTTTTCCCCGTGCAAACATGAATATAGATCCTCTACATAGCTATATATATTCATATTATATCGTAATAATTTACAATACATATTCTAGTGTAACATTTGGGGGATGCTAAATATTTATCTTTTACATATTAAATTAGGAGACCCTGTGTGTGTGTGTGTGTATGTGTATACACAAGCATATATATGTTTGTAATTTATATACTGCATAACACTATATTCATTTTCATTATTACTACCAAATATTTATTGAATGGCTACTATGTTCCAAGCATTATTCTAGGTACTTAAAATGAATCAGTGGATAAAACAGAAGATCTCTTCTTATAAGTTATTTCTTTCATGCTAGTGAAAAAATGGAAACTTTTTCTTGCTTTGGGAAGGTAACGTTGGACAGAAGTATGACATCCTTGCAAGACTGTTTAGATCCCCTTCTTTCACAGACTTGGAGTTTGACCTGCCATCATCCCTTTTGCAGACTCTTCCAGACTGTTTCCATCACCATCACTGGTATTTTTATGTTGATGAGTGATAATGAAGTTTAAGTTACTTCCATATTTTTTACAGCTTCGACAATGGAGTACCTTTGGAACCCTGGAAGTTGCAGCTCAGACCAAATCAGAAACAAAGGAGCATTCGGTGATCACAGAAGAAGATTGTGAAATTCTTAAAATCCCTGCAAAGGATTATGCAAGGTTAAAATCGGTACGACCATATCTAATCTATATATTAACACAATATTTGTGTAAATTCAAGCTAAGTTTTGCCTCTAGACAGATGTCCGTATCTTTGTAATTTTTAAATATAACTTAACTTGGAGACATAAAAATGTGGTCTATTTGATGAACATTATTTAAGCTTCTGATGGTGATGGGTAGTTGAAGTGGAAAGAAAGGTCTCTATGGATATATTTTATGTATATTTTTAGCACTTTGGGTTTTTCATGAATTTCAAATCCATTCATTTATACATTCACTTATTCATGTATTCACTCAACAAACATAAGTTTTGGGTGTCAAAGGCATGTCATGTGTTAGGGATACCAGACGATCATACAGAGAGATCTCTAAATCTGTACAGTCCACCTGAGGAAAAAAAATACTTGGGAGTGACTGGTATGCTATTTCATTGTTTTAATAGATATTAAAAACCCAGAGTTGCATGAATAGGTGATCACAACTTAGTTCTGACCCCCTAATTCTGCTACATTCAGATAACTTATTTACTTCAAGTTTACCAATTTACTCTCCAAAATTTTCCCTCTTTTTGATTTCTCCTCCCCTGATGACAGAGAAAGTTTTTGTAACTGCCTGCACTGAAAGACGCCCATTGTCTTCTCTGCCAGCTTTTCTTGATAGGATCTAAGTCTGGTGCAGGGGCAACAGGGCACTGGCATCACCTCCAGTTGTGTGCTCAGGTTGGAGGGAGATGAGGAGACAACCATCTTTTTGATTTAGCTCTCTAATAATAGTGAGGGTTTCTTTTGATACAATGGTCTCAGTGTCAGGGGTACAGATGACTTGCTCAGAATTCAACTTCCTTCCATATCGCTGATTTCAGAGTGGCTAGCTTAAAAAAAAAAATTGTTCTGTATGTTTTATTTTCAAAATATAAGTATCAATGATTCAGTATTATTAAGTACAACTTTTGAGATTGGTCTTGACTATGACAGGATTTCTTAAAAATGCTAGAACATTTATGGAAGTCTAAAAATATTATGAAAGGTGGGAAAATATAATTTTAGTGGCAAATCTGAAGACTAAAATTTCAATATGGTTATGTGACCATAGAATGATGCTCCTATAAAATTCAAATGTATTTTATACAATTTACACTCATATAACTTTTATTTTTCTGTTACTGCCATTTATCTCTCTGTGCTATACATTTCCCCTTCTTTTTTAATGACTTTTTTCAGGAAAAAATAAAACTTGAAAATAAAGAAAAGGTGAAATTAATTCGTAAATGTCCATATTATGAAGAGTGGCCCACTTTATCCATATATGAGCTAGTTGCACTCATTAAATGGAAAAAATTTCCTCCAGGTCATGGTGAGTTTAATGCAATTTGGGATCGTTTTCTTTACATAACATAGTATTGGAATTTGTAATTTTTCATCGTTTTAATGTTTTATATAATATTTCTTCAAATGAGTGTTTCTCTAACTTCTTAATGTATTCTTTTAACTGGACATTTAGACTATTGCCTGTTTTTTATTAAAAAATAGTTCTGTAATGGCTTAAAGAGTGATCTCAGAACTGGCCTTACTCATATCTCTCTGTATTTCCTCATGGCCCTACCCTTATTGCCCTACTCTGACAGTCAATGTAAGGACCAAAAGGAGAAATGCAGTGAGAAGTTACATTCATTTGTCCTGTTCTCCTGATTGAACACCTACTTAAGAAGCAAGTTTGCTTCTCTTTACTTGTAGTACACATTATCAGTGGAAAATATAGAGGAAAGGTGAGGCTGAGATAAGGGGTAGCAACAGTGAAGCTGCCAACATTTCCAATATTCGGCATGGCAGGGATGTGTGGATTTTCTGCTTACATGTACACAAAAAGTGTAGGTGACATTACATCATTTTGTACAATTGTTTCTGTCTCTGAGAACCCATTAAGTAAGAGATGTCAGCTGTTATGGACTGAATGTTTGTGTCCCACGAAATCCATATATTGAAGCCCTAAACCCCAATGTGTTGCTATTTGGAAGTGGGACCTTTGAGAGGTGATTAAGTCACTAAAGTGGAGCCCTCATGAGTAGAATTAGTGCCTTTATAAGAAGAGACATGAGAGAGATGATCTCTCTCTCTCCGCCATATGAGGATACAAGGAGGCAGCTTTCTGCAAACAGGAAAGAGGGATCTTACCAGACATTGAATCTGTTGGCACCTTGATGTTGGACTTCCCAGCATCCCAAACTGAAAAATAAATGCTTGTTGTCTGGGCCATCCGGCCTATGATATTTGTTATGGCAGCCCAAACTGACTAAGACACCCACACAAGAGGAACTATGGTAGGTGGGTCAGAGCAGCTTTAGATCTCCTTCAGTAAGGAATCCCTACTGCCCTACAAGAGAGAGTCACAAACAACAGAGAGAGGTTTGCAGCCTTGCCTGGCTTTTCTCTTAGTGAAACAGTGGATTATAACAGAAGAGGTAGTGTTTGAGAGAAATACTTGCATTTCAAGCCTACAGAGCCATAAATGTAGTGAGGGATATGTTGCCAGGAAGAGAACATTTCTGAATTAAATGGAAAGTTAAAATTCTAAAAAGAATGAGTCTGAGTCCTTAATGTGACTGTTAATAAAAATACGGTGAAGAAAAATCTGGCTAAGATATCCTTTGAGGGAGTCACTGTGTAAGAGAAAAGTGAGGTGTAGCATAGAACCAATTCAGAAAGTTCTTTTATTAGAAGAAAAGTAAATATCATTAGAGACAAAGTTATGCTTCAAATACTGAGATTCTCTAATAAACTTCTTAAATTTGGTGAGATTATAGCCCTTTACTAAATTTGTTCCAAATTTCTTTCCAGTGCTTATTTTTATATTTTATTCATCACTTTTTAAAAATACAGTGTTTAATCCGTATTTAGCCAAATATATATATTTTTTCTTGCTTGCAAAAATTGAATTTTAGATATATTTTTGTTCATGAAACATTTTTTCTAATGAGTTATAAATGCTACTTTTGGCCAATAGTACATTTAAGAAAGCAAGTAGTAAACTGACTTAGGAAAAATTAGGAATTGAACATTCCTAAATTCAGCATATTTATTGTATAGAAACATTTTTTTTTAAATATGGATATTTTGATTTATCATGGGTTCCTCCTTTTGTATCAGAAATATCACATTTTGGTCCACGCCTCATTTCCAGGGCTATTTTGTATAAAAAATAATGTCTCCATCTTGCCTATCTATAAGGACATTAATATTTTTTAGGTTATTAAAAAGGAGGAAAGGGGGCACCTGGGTGGCTCAGTCAGTTAAGCATCAGACTCTTGATTTCAGCTGAGGTCATGATCTCAGGGTCATGCTCTGTGCTCAGGGTGGAGTCTGGTTGTCCTTCTCCCTCTGATCCTCTCCCTGCTTGTGCTCTTTCTCTCCGGCTCTCTCAAATAAATAAATAAAATATTTAAAAAAATAAATAAAATAAAAAGGAGGAAAGAAACTAAAATCAAAGATATTTTCAATTATGGGGGCGCCTGGGTGGCTCAGTCGTTAAGCGTCTGCCTTTGGCTCAGGTCATGATCCCAGGGTCCTGGGATCGAGCCCTACATCAGGCTCCCTGCTCAGCGGGAAGCCTGCTTCTCCCTCTCCCACTCCCCCTGCTTGTGTTCCCTCTCTCGCTGTGTTTCTCTCTGTCAAATGAATAAATAAAATCTTAAAAAAATATATTTTCAATTATGTATGTGAGCCAAAAGAATATGGAATTTTAAAAAGGGGAATAGTTATGAGCTTTTAATGTATTTGATTACTAATGATGACTATTATGTGTCTCAATCTAAAATATCAACCTAAAATATTTAAATTTAGCATCAGAATTAAGGTAGTACTGACTTGCACTTTCTTAGACTAATGCTGGGTTCAAGTTCTTTTTAGTACATGTCTTTAAAAATAATGGTGGAATCTGTCTATTGCATTGGACAGTCTGTGATTATATTGAATAAGTCAAAAGTGGCATTATTTTCCCACTGATTCCCAAATAAAAATATGTGGTGCTTACATTTATGCAGTTTTAAAAATCATTTGTCCTCCTTAGAGAAGAATGACAATTACAGTAAATGATCTTCAAAGCCTCTTTCAGTCCTGAAATACTGTGGTTCTTATAAATAAACATACCTGCGTGAAGAATAAGTTCTGTCAGCCTTATCAAATTTTCTTATATGGCAGTGACAAACTTGATATATCAAAGAGAAGCATTAGATGTAATACTTCTCGACTTTACTCAAGATTTATTTTGAATTGTTATCAGAAAATGTAGAGACTCTAGCTCAAATTATACTTTTATTATCTTGGTTTAAAATTAGCACTAGTATGATTTATAAAGCATAATTATGTGTGTTTTGATCTTCTTTTAGGAATGTATATTGGATGAAGTTTCAGAGAGATTTAGTTAATTATTCAAAAGCTTGATAGAATTTAGGATTAATCTTGGCAATCTATGAAATAAGTAAAGCTTATTTCTGGCTCTATTTCCTTTGTTAACTTCCTAAGTCTTCTTACTTTTGCTTCACATGCCAAAGGATCCTGACTGTAACAGATGTGTACAATGCTGCTAGTAATTCGGGCGTGTCCAGTTCATATCACACCAATTAAAATCTTCCCAGGTGTTATTTTTTTCAAAGTTTGACTGGCTAGAAAAAGACAACCAGCAGCTTTTCTCACTAATCAGCTTGTTTCTGTGGTTTTTGTGTATAAGAAAAAAATGTTAACTTGGCATCAGTGAACTACTTAGGTACATTTGATTGTTACCCTGTGTATATCATTATGCTCTGTCTTTTCCAGGCATGATATGACATAGCAAACAATAACTAGAGACACTTAAAAAAAAGTAGTAACCAATTTAGTTCTGAAAGATAAAATAGGCCAATATAAGAATAGTAAAAAAATATCTAGTCTTCCTAAACCAAAAGTGGAGAGTTTCAGACACAGAATATGTACTTTGAACCTCTGTCTGACATAAGGGTGAAGTTCTGGCCTCTAAATTCCAGTATTACTTTGGCTTCAGTCTCTTGCATATTAAATCATTCTGTAGGGTTTTAAACTCTTTAGCCCCAGTGCACACTCTTGAACATGCAGAACCAGGTTTGTGCTTAGAGGTGCTATTGATCTTGATTTTTTTCCCTCCATTCCTTTTTTATGGGTATCTTTTGTATCAACTGGATATTTTCTAATGTAATATATTAATTCACTTAATGATTTCATAATAGGCTTGTTTAGAGCAGTTTTAGGGTCACTGCAAAAGTGAGCAGAACATACAGATATTTCACATATACCCCTGCCCCTGTTTTGTGTAGCATTTCCCACTATTTTTTTTAAAGATTTTATTTATTTATGAGAGAGTGAGCACGAGCAGCGGGGAGGGGCAGAGGGAGAGGGAGAAGTAGACTCCCCGCTGAGCAGGGAGCCCGATGCTGGACTCAATCCCAGGACCCTGGGATCACGACCTGAGCTTAAGGCAGACACTTCACTGACTGAGCCACTCAGGCGCCCACCCATTTTCCACTATTTGTGTGCTCCCTGAGACTGGTACATTTGTTACAAGTGATGAACCTATATTAAACCATCATTATCATTGAAACATCATCAGCCAAAGCCCATAGTTTACTTTAGGTCTCACTCCTGATGTTGGACATTCTCTGCGTTGGATGAATGTGTAATAATATTTAGCCACCATCACAGTATCATACAAAGTAATTTCACTGTCCTAAAAATCCTCTGCACTTCATACATCAATTCCTCCCCCATCCCTAACCACTGGCAATCATTTATCTTTTTGTTGTTTCTTTTTTTTAAATGGTTTTGCTATTTCCAGAGTCTCACAGAATTGGAATCATACAGTATGTAGCCTTTTTAGAATGTTCTCTTTCACTCAGTAATATATATTTAAGGTTTCTCCATGTCTTTTCATGATTTAATAGGTCATTTCTTTTTAATGCTGAATAATATTCTCTTGTCTGGATGTACCGCAGTTTATTTAACCATCCACCTACTGAAGGACATTTTTGTTGCTTCCAGGTTTTGGCATTGTAAAGGAAGCTGTAATAAACATCCATATGCAGATTTTTGTATGGACATAAGTTTTCAACTCCTTTGGGTAAATGTCAGGGAGCTCAATTCCTGGATAGTGTATTAAGAGTAAGTTTAGTTTTGTAAGAAACTGCCAAACTGTCTTCTGAAGTGGCTGTACTATTTTGCATTTCCATCATCAATGAGTGTTCCTGTTACTCCACATCCACGTCAGCATTTGGTGTTGACAGTGTTCTGAATTTTGGCCACTCAAGTAGATTTGTAGTGGTATTTCATTGTTGTTTTAATTTGCATTTCCTTGATAACATTTGAGCGAAGCATCTGTTCACATGTTTATTTCCAATCCATACATGTTCTTTGGTGAGGTGTCTATTAGGGTCTTGGCCCATTTTTTTTTTTTTTTTAAGATTTTTATTTATTTAACAGAGAGAGAGAGAGCACAAGTAGGCAGAGCGGCAGACAGAGGGAGAGGGAGAAGCAGCCTCCCCGCCGAGCAGGGAGCCCTATGCGGGGCTCGATCCCAGTACCTTGGGATCATGACCTGAGCCGAAGGCAGCCGCTTAACCGACTGAGCCACCCAGGCGCCCCTCTTGGCCCATTTTTTAATCAGATACTTTGTTATTGTTAAGAGTTCTTTGTATGTTTTGGAGAACAGTGCTTTTTCAGATATGTCTTTTACAAATATTTTCTCCCCATCTGTGCTTTGTCTTCTAATTCTCTTGACAGTTTTCTTGATAGGTGGGCCTGAGGTACTTTGTAAATAGAACTGCTGTAAATAGGTTTTAGTAAAATGGTCATAAGGTGTAGGGGAAGAAGTGTTTTATAGTCTTGTGACTAGGGCTCAGTCTTTTAGTGGGCTTATGCTTCTGGAATGGGAGTTTCACTTATACTTCTTAGTCCTCTCCACCCACCCCCACCCCCACATTAGATAGAACAGGATGGTCACAGTGGGCTGAAGTTAGGTACTTCCCTTCTCTAGTTCAGTTAGGTTCTGATAAAACCCCATTAGGTAGGGCTCTGGTTACTAGTTTCCCTTGAGGGCAGGTCTTGTTTAAAACAGAGTGCCTTGCCTCTTTCATGCCAGAAGCATGAGGAATTTTTCTCTCATATTTACTGTAGGAACCTAGTAGAGATTCAGAAGGTAAAACTCACAAAAATGTGGGATTTCCTGAATCCTGGGTCCCCTTGGAATTTTAAACTCAGATTTGTTCACAGTGAACTTTCAGCAATTTGTCAAGTACGGTTTAGATTTTTCTACCCCAGCACTGGTTCCTGAGGAGGTTCCTGTTCTGGTAAATTGTGATTCTTTGTATTTGCTTATTAGTTGCTCCAGTTTGGGGGGCAGCAGTTTTCCCTTTGACCTCACTCCTCTTACAAGTTAAAAATTCTTGATTTGGGGTTTTTTTTGTTTGTTTGTTTTTGTTTGTTTTTTTAGCTCTTGTTATTAGAATGAAGTAGTGACTCCCAAGCTCCTTGGAAGCTGGATCAGAAAAACTGATTTTTCACTATATTTGTTATTTCCTTTGTTTGTTCCAGGGCTAACCATATTACATCTCAACTTACCAGAATCTACTTCAGATTTTTGCTAACTTAATTCCAGTTAGATATACAAATATTACCATATATAACTCTATTCTCATTCTTTGTTTGCTGTTATCATTATACATATTACATCTATATATGTTCAAACTGAACAATAAATTGTTAATATTTCATATAATTTTACATCTTTTAAAGGAACTGTGAGAAGAAGAGAGGGCAAATATATGTTTATAGTGTTTATTATATTAAATACCTTATTTACCATTTCTAGCTATCTTCATTTATTCCTGTGGATTTGAAGTACCATCTGATATCCTTTCCTTAGTCCAATATTAGTTTACTACAATCTGCCCTCTTGTGCTGTTATTGGTGAATATATACACACATATATAACAGACCCCAAACCAGGATTATGTACTCATTATTTCACACAATCACTCTCTAAGTCATTTAAAATAAGAAAGGAGAAGAAATATGCACTTAACACTGACCTCTATAATTACATATTTACCCTTAGTAGTACTTTTTAAATTTTCTAGCAGATTTGAATTACTGTTTGGTGTTCCTTGCTTTCGGTCTGAAGAAGTTCCCTTAGTATTTGTGATAGCAACAGATAATCTCAGGTTTTATTTAACTGGGAATGTTTCTCTTTTTTGAAAGATACCTTTGTTGATAGCGCTGTTTTGTTTTTGACACACTTTGAATACATTATTCCGCTGTCTTCTGGTTTCAAATCATTTCTGTTGAGAAGTGAGCTTTTTATCTTATTGTGGTTCACTATAAGTGATGAGTCATTTTTCTCTTGTTGCTTTTGAGATTTTCTCCTTGTCTTTGACTTGTATCATTTTTACTATAATGTATCTTGCACTTATTTCATCCTACCCAGCCCCAGAATCTTGCCACCACTTTAATCTGTTTTTCTCTCCTATCTTCCCCACCTTCCTTTCCCTCAGCTACACTATATCCTATACACTCAGCTATATTGACTGGTACTAAAATAAAATTTATCTTATTATTCATCTCCTTAGCTATATTCTTTCTTCCCATTGTTATTAGATTAAAATACAAAATCCTTAATATGGTTTAAAAGGCCAGTTGCAGCTGGGTCTTGCCTGTGTCTCCCAGTTTTATATTGAATCATCCTTTTTTCTGTTCATGTTTCAGACGTTCTGGATTTTTATGACCTTTAGTGGCTCCTTCCCCTCAAAATCTTTACACATGCTGTTTCCACTTTTTAGAGCATATATTTTCTCTATACAAGGGAAAGGTTATTCACTAAATAAATCTTAGTATATTCGACATAATTTTATTGTTAGATCTCAAAACAAAATTCGTTGCTTTACTATCTTGGAGTAGAAATTTAAGAGAATTATATGATTTCAATTAGTTAACAATTAAGAATGCTGGGGGGGTGACAATGTTTTAAACTAAGTATAATAAAAGCTAACCTTAACTTGAGATGATAATCAGATAAGAAAGCATTAGCCATGGTATTGAAGGACAAAACCAGTTAAAGGCAGTTGAAAGAATATTCTCCTCAAGGAATCACCAGGAGCAAAAATTAGTAGAATCTATCAATTAATCATTTTTATTTTTAATCATTATGTTCAAATTTGTGAACTATATATGCAGCCAACTTTCTATAATATAAGGTAATTAGGAATGGAATGATTATATAGTTCAAGTGATATAGTTCAAGTATAATCTCCTTCCTACTCTTTATATTTGTCGTTGTATACACTGTTTTTATAAATATCTCTATAAGAAACATTTTCTTAGTATGATAGATACTGCAGATTATATTTGCTCAGTGCCCCTCTCAAACACCTTTTCCTGCCTTCCTCTACTGTAGAAGCTAGAAAAGCTAAAGACTACATCTCCTAGAATCTTTTTTGAAAAGATTTAATTTTGACTATGGCCTGAATTCTTTCCAACAAATAAAGATTTGGGAGAAGTCAGGGAGCAGGTCTTTTTACAGGCATGGTGATGAGGATGGTGGTTCTGATTTTGCCCCTAGCATTATAAGTGATGCGCAGAAGAGAGGCTTCTTTTAGAAGAGCTCTATATTATGGGTGGAACTTTCTATTGGCTAATTTTTTTTTACTGTAGTATTGAAACCTGGTTTCATGGTCTTCCTGGAGCTTGCTAATACCTTCTAATAAACCATTTTCTATTTAAACTTATATGGAGTCTGTGTTCTGTACTTAGGAACCAAAAATAGTACTCTAGTCATCCATTCTATCAAAGTTGATCTCTTTTGTAAGTGCTTTTTAAGAATTTCTTCATTTGGCTTTAATCAATTAATATTTTTATTGAACATCTATTATATACAAAACATTGTATTAGTTGCTTTTGTGGATATTAAAAGAAATGCATTCTAAAATTACATAAAATCAAATATTTGAGTAGCTACAATGCATTTATTACTATGTAGAGTAGTTTGGATTTGATTTCAAGAGATTCAATAATTAGAAAAAACAATGACTGATTTTAAAGTAATGAGAAGGATCACAAATATCTGGCATTAAAATAATTTTCAGCAACTCATGGACATATATATATTATTTACCATGATAATTGTTAAATGACTATTTTTCAACATATACAGTAGAAATTAAATGGAAGAAAATCCATTCTTTGGATGTGGTTGGACAGAAGGTAGGAATGATAATTCTAGGAGAGAAAGGAAAAATAATATGAGCCAATATATGCCTTGCAGATGATCAGGAGAGTGGATCAAACACCCCAACTGAGGTCAGGTGCTTATTTGTGATCAGTCAAAACTATGGATAGTCAGGCTTTTTAAATGCCATATTCATGTGCTTGTACTTTATTTTATGGCTAACATGGTAGCATTAAAGATTTTTTTAATAGTAAAAGATACCTAGTAAAAGTTTTAGAGGAATGAATCAGACTGAGCAATATGAATGATGGTTGAAAGGAGAGAGACAGTAGAAAACCAGGAAAACAATTAGGAGTCCATTTTGGTAGTGCAGAGGCAAAGAGATAAAAGGTAACAGTAATACTAATAATGGCAAGAAATTAATGTGAGAGACATTTTAATTATTCAGTGTATTGTATGGAATAGACCTTTTCAAATACATTTTTTCTCTTCCTTAGTACCTTTGGCAGTCTGCACTTTGTATGGGATGCCTTGTTTCATTTTTAATTTCAACCAGAGTACTTTGTTGCTGCATAGATGTATGTATATCTGTGTATGTCAGCCTAAATTCCTATTACAAACGCCAGGCAGGATCTTCAAGTATAAATTTAAATAAACCTGTGCTCTCACCTACCACCTCAAAGTTAGAACAAAACTTTCCTAATATTTCCCAGAGATGTTTAAATACAGACCACCCCATCCCCTCTCCCAAGTCTTTTGTGAGTGCAAGCCATTATTTGTGGTTGTTCATGAGAGAGTTGCTTTTCATCCTACTCCAGAACTCAGACTAAACATAACTTTCTCAGTGACTTGTTTGGCTATGGGTGGATATTTGTAACTCATGTTTTCATTGACAGATATTTGTAATTTATGTTTTTATTATGTAGCATGTTTGTTCTTATTCCCTAACTTGTAAGAGAACACATTTTTCCTTCCCTTTCATTTTGGTCCTTACAACTCAAGCCCTTTAGTTGTTGCCATCTGTAAATGTTCCCAAGTCTACTTAACAGCCTTGCCACTTGATTTTTCAGCTTCATCTTTAATTTTTATTTCTAGTAAAGGATTTATGGTGATACTGATTATCTTCAGATACAAATTCAGATTATGTGCTTTTATTACTTTATTTTCTAAACTTATTTGTCAAGATCATTTAAGTATGATCCAGTATTTCTATTTGGATCTTTCTAGATACAATTTCTTTTGCAACTCAGGAAACTTTAATTTTCTCCCATGAAACTTTTTTTTTTTTAAAGCTGTTTCCTCATGACTTGATAGCACATTTCATAATTAATTTTTTGCCAGTATATAAAACATGTGGATATGGATGCACGTACATGAGATTTTTTTAAAGACTTATTTATTTGAAAGAGAGAGAGAGCCCAAGCAGGTGGAGCAGCAGGCTGAGGAACAGGGAGAAGCAGGCTCACCGAGCAGGGAGCCTGATGTGGGGCTCAATCCCAGGACACTGGGATCATGACCTGAGCTGAAGGAAGACGCTTAATGACCAAGCCACCCAGATGCCCTGTACATGAGATCTTTAAAACTAAGTCTTAAGTTTATTAGAGTCTGTATGCAAAATTCTGAAAACTTTGCCAATAGAAATAAAATACATTGCTATTAAGACCTAAACATATTTGTTGTTTGAAAATATCAGTTTGAGAAGTTCTTATTTGTTAGACAACACTTATGTTTAAAAAATTGCAATCATCTGGGTGGCTCAGCTGGTTAAACATCTACTCTTGACTGCAGCTTAGGTCATGATCTCAGGGTTGTGAGATCAAGCTCCCCATCGGGTTCTGCACTTAGAAGGATGTCTGCTTAAGATTCTCTCTCTCCCTTACCCTCTCCTCACCATGCTCTATCTCTCTCTTTCTCTTTCTCTAAAATAAATAAATAAATAAATAAATAAATAATAATCTATCTTTGAAAAAATTGCAAGCATTTGAACAGCTTGATAAATACAAATTTAAATATTGTTGTTAGATTATGCCTTTTATTATTGTGATAGGCAGAAAAAATGACTCTGCAAAGGTATATTCACTTCCTAATTGTAGAGCCTGTGAATATTACTTTATATGGCAAAAGATATGGTAACCTTAAGGCTCTTGAGAGGAAGACCTTATTCTGGATTAACCAGGTGGGCCCTATCTGCCATCTGTGTATTTTTATAAGAAGGATGCAAGAGAGATTTTATTGAGACACAAGCAGAAGAGAAGGTGATGTGAATAGATTGGAGTGATGAGCCAGCAGGCCGGGAACGTTAAGGCATGCCAGCAACCACTAGAAGCTAAAAAAGGGAAGAAATAGATGCCCCACCGAGTGATTCTTTGGAGGGAGCAGGGCCCTGCTGACGTCTTGATTTCAGAAATCAGGTCTCTAGAACTACCAATAAATAAACTTCACAGTTTAAGCCACCTAGTTTTGACAATTTGTTACAGTAGCTGCAGGAAACTGATACAACTATGTACTATAAAACCATTGATTTTGTTCTCAATTGATTTTGCAATTTGACAAAGATATATTAATATCCATAGAATACATCCAAGCATGCTTTGTAGGAAGTATGTAGTTTCATTTTTTTACTTCAAATCGAGTCCTCTAATTGTAATAACAGTATGATAAAGGTGAACAATATCTTAAACAATTATGTTAAGTAAAAAAAAAAAAAATTGCTCATTTAAATAATTATCCAGCTGCTAGATGGAAATTAAATTAAAATAAAGCGTTTATTTAATTAACTCAAACCCTTTGTAAATAGATAAGATACAATTAAATATCTTTTAATAATAGAGCACTCATCTATTCAACTTTTTCATGAGTAAACAGAACTTCTCTTGAGCAACCCAGGCAATACGGAAGCTCCTTATAGAACACTTTCCTCTACTTCTTCCTACTTCCCACATACGACTAGTGTCTCTTTTATTTTGTCATTATAAAAATTATAATCTTCCTCATTAAAGCAACTAAATTTTGACATTCTGTCTCTTGACATTTAGAAGTAAATCTGTATTTTCCTCCATCAAAAAAATAAAATGGCACAATTCCATTTTCTCACATTTTACAAACCAAATACATAAAATAATTTTTTTCTAAACACACCAAATATATGGACATTTAAATCTATAGAAATGCTAATTATAAATACCATTCACCTTAATCAAAGTATCTCTAAAAATTTCAGAGTATAACTTTAAATGCTAACTATTGAACTGTACTGTAACTATTATTTATAACTAAATTGTTAACAGTAATCTTTGTTACTTGATAGTATTGATTGCTTTACTTTTCTTTTTTTTTTTTTTACTTTTTGGTATATTGAAGCTATTCCATAATAATTATTTATTTTTACAACTAACTAAGTAAGTTGTAATTATAATTTGGTTTATAAAAACCTAAAGCAATATACTAAATAAAGAAGCTATCTATGTTGGATGCTGTGATGCATCCATCTGGTCTTCCACCTGCAGAAATGCATTGATATAAGTAAGTCCTTGCCATCTTGGGTTTGACAGTTTTCATCATATTTGAAGATCTCATGCTTTTCGGGAAGTTCTTTTACACTTGAAGAGATAAGATGAACAAAGTTAGACACCAGAATAATGCACGTAGTTACGTAATTAATGTTTGAGGTGTTACAGATTTTACAGAGGGAAAGAAGTGAAAATAGAAAAGAGGTCATTTTACTTGCTTCCAAATTCTAAGGCCCAGTTCATTAGAGTATGAAAGCAAACAAAAGTTCTACTAAAGGTCTGTTCAGGAAAAGAGCATGCATTAGACCAAAGGATTCCTTTTGTGTATGGTGAAATCTGGAATATGTCTAACAAGATGAAATAAAGAAGTAGGAATGACTTTCTGTTGAAATAGTAATTAGAGGGAGGGAGCTAAGGTGGTGGCATCATAGAAGGACCCTAGGCTTGCCTGAATCCCTCGAACATGGCTAGATAATTATTAAATCATTCTGAATACCCAAGGAATCAATCTGAGGACTGATAGAACAAACTGCACAACTAGAGGGAGAGAAGAAGCCACATTGAGGAAGGTAGGAAGCATGGAGATGTGGTTTGGAGGAGAAACAGATCACGGGTGCTGCAGAGAGGAAGGAACCCTGGTCCTGGAGAAAGGCAAGTGAGAGTAGAGTGCACAGAGATACGCACAAGAACATGTCCACAAAGCCACTGGCTGGGAAAACAAGAGGGGCTGATTTTTGTGTTTTTGCAGCCAGGGGAGCTCAAAGACTGGAGTTTTAGAGGTCCCAGGCTTTGCTGGGATAGAGACCTGAGGGTGCTGCCCTACTCCTGGTGAGAAGGCAGGCAAAACTAGCAGGCACCATTTCTCTCCCTGCCACTTAGCATAGGCACAGAGACACTTGCTGAGGGCAGCTAACCTGGACATTGGCTGTTTAGCCTGCTTTGCTCCAAATCCTGTGCCCCTGTGCTCTGGTATGACTGCCTTTCTGGGTCAAACCTGTATCAGTCCCAGCATGGTGAGACCCTTTTTCAGAGGACCAGAACAGGTCCCTACCACACCAGGTCCCTGAAATTTGGAGTTTTAAAAGTCAGCAGGCTTGGCTGGAATAGAGGTATTCTCCAAGCAAGGAAGCAACCCAGAGATAGACTTCCTGAAGCACTAAGCCATAGACACTATATAACCTCTTCTTCATAAAATTATTACTCTCAGGAGCAGGAAACATAACAGGTTTTTCTACCACACAGAAGACAGAGACCTAGACAAAATGCCAAGATGAAGGAATTCATCCCAAAAGAAAGAACAAGAAAAGGTAATGGCCAAAGATCTAATTGAAACAGATGTAAGAAATATGCCTGATCCAGAATTTAAAGCAAGAGTGATAAGGATACTAGCTGGGCTCGAGAAGAGCATGGAAGACATCAGGGAGAACCTTACTGTAGACATAAAAGAGCTAAAAAACAAACAGGCCAAAATGAAGAATGTAATAACTGTGATTCAAAAGCAAATAGATGTAATGACCACACAGATAGAAGAAACAGAAGAATGAATAAGTGATATAGAAGATAGAATTATGGAAAATAATGAAGCTGAACAAAAGAGAGAAAGAAGAATGATGGATCACAAGAGTAGACTTAGGGAACTCAGTGACTCCATCAGACATAATAACATTCATATCATAGGAGTTCCAGAGAAGAAGAGAGAGAAAAGGGAGTTTTATTTGAGGAAATAATAGCTGAAAACTTCCCTAATCTGGGGAAGGAAACAGATATCCATATCCAGGAGGCACAGAGAGCTCCCATCAAAAATCAACAAAACAGGCCAACACCAAGACACATTGTAGTTAAATTTGCAAAATACAGTGATAAACTAAAAATCTTAAAAGCAAAACGACAAAAGAAGTCCCTAACTTACAAGGGAAGACCCATAAGTTATCAGCAGATCTATCCACAGAAACTTGACAAGCCAGAAGAGAGTGGCATGATATATTCAATGTGCTGAAGGGGAAAAATCTGCAGCCAAGAGTACTCTATCCAGCAAAGCTTTCATTCAGAATATAAGAGATAAAGAGTTTCCCGGACAAATTGTAAAGGAGTTCATGACCACTAAAACAGCCCTGCAAGAAATATTAAAGGGAACTCTTAGAGTGGGAAGGAAAGGCAAAAAGCAACAAAGACTAAAAAGGAGCAGAAAAAATCTCCAGGAAAAATGACAAAACAAATAATAAAATGGCAATAAATACATATCTCTCAATAATTACTCTGAATGTAAATGGACCAAATGCTCCAATCTAAAAGACATAGCGCATCAGAATGGATAAAATTGAAGACCATCAATATGCTGCCTACAAGAGACTCACTGTAGACCCAAAGACACCTGAAGACTGAAAGTGAGGGGATGGAGACACCTTTATCATGCTAATGGACATCAAAAGAAAGCCAGAGTAGCAATACTTAGATCAAACAAACTAGATTTTAAGTCAAAGACTGTAACAAGAGGTGAGGAAGTGCACTATATCATAATTAAGGGGTCTATCCAACAAGAAGATCTAAAAATTGTATATATTTAGGTGCTTCCAAGTTGGGGGCATTAATATTTACAATTTAGAAAATTAACAAGGAAACAATGGCTTTGAACATACAGGCAATGTTGAACAGGCAATGAAGAAACAATGGCTTTGACATACAGGGCAAGATGGACTTAACAGATATATTCCGAGAATTTCATCCTAAAGCAGCAGAATACACATTCTTTTCAAGTGCACATGGGACATTCTCCAGAATAGATCACATAGTAGGTCACAAATTAGGACTTAACAAGTACAAAAAGATTAAGATTATACCATGCATCTTTTCTGACCACAACACTATGAAACTTGAAGTCAACCACAAGAAAAAATATGGAAAGACCACAAATACATGGAGGTTAAACAGCATAGTACTAAAGAATGAATAGGTCAACCAGGAAATTAAAGAAGACATAAAACATACATGAAACAAATGAAAATGAAAACACAATGGTCCAAAACATTTGGGATGGAGCAAAATCAGTCATAAGAGGGAAATATATAACAATGGAGGCCCACCACAAGAGGCAAGAAAAGTCTCAAATACACGACCTAACCTTACACTTAAAGGAGCTAGGAAAAGAACAACAAATGAATGGAACAGAATAGAAAATCCAGAAATGAACCCACAACTATATGGTCAACTAATTGTCAACAAAGCAGGAAAGAATATCCAACAGAAAAAAGAGAGTCTCCTCAACAAATGGTGTTGGGAAAACTGGACAGAAATATGCAGAAGAATGAAACTGGACCACTTTCTTACACCATACACAAAAATAAATTCAAAATGGATGAAAGACCTACAGGTGAGACAGGAAACCATCAAAATCCTAAAGGAGAACACAGGCAGTAACCTCTTTGACCTCAGCCGTAGCAGCTTCTTACTAGGTAGGTCTCCTGAGGCAAGGGAAACAAAAGCAAAAATAAACTATTGGAACTTCATCAAGATAAAAATCTTCTGCATAGCAAAGGAAATGATCAACAAAACTAAAAGGCAACCTACAGAATGGGAGAAGATATTTGCAAATGACATATCTGATAAAGGGTTAGTATCCAAAATTTATAAAGAACTTATCAAACTTAACACCCAAAAAACAAATAATCCAGTTAAAATATGGGCAGAAGGCATGAATAACAATAGTAATAATAATTAGAAGCAGTGTCTGTATTAGTTTGACAAGACTGTGTTGACCAATGATGACTCAGTTCTTTTTCATTGCACCTATGATGGCTATTAAATAGAAATAAGATTTAAAAACATAAAACTGAACCTATAATTTATAAAGGATCATAATGTAATAATATTTGATTTTGGGGATGTATAAATCTTAGAGTAATGCTGTCCAGTAGAAATATAATACAAGGTAGATATGTAATTTTAAAGTTTTTTGGTAGCTACATTTTAAAAAGTGAAAAGAAACAGATGAAATTAAATTTAATATATTTTAACTCAATACATCTAATTTCAATAGGCAGTCAATAGAAAATTACTAACGACTTTACATTATTTTCCTTGTATTAAATTTTTATATTAAATCTTCAAAATCCAGTGTATATTTTGTACTTACAACACATCTCTGTTTGGTCTAGCCACATTTCGAATGCTTAATATGTATGCATGGCTGGTGGCTCCATATTAGATAGCACAGACTTAGAATATGCAATACTCTTTCTGATAGCACAAAACAAAACAAAACAAAAGGACAAAAATAGTGGTGTAATATATTTGCAGAACTGGATTTTTTTAAATCTACTGAACAATGAGTAACTATATGGTTACTTTCTAAAAGATTTCATATATCATTTTAATGACTACTTTCTAAAGAGTGACCATAGCTAAGAAAGCAAACCATGTCATTATAGTTTTGTTTTCTTTGCTCTGACATTTGACAGTCCTAAATTTTTCTGGAATAACACATTTGCAGATGAGAAAGAGTGTGTGACAGGGGGGTGGGGGTTAAGATAATCTCAGAAAAATGAAAACATATTTACATGTAATTGTATTTTCATTTTTAAGCAGACTATATTGACTATATTAGATTAATAAATCTATGGCATACCACAGATCTTTATCTTCACAGATGTTAATGACTCTTACAAAGTGGTATTTATATATCTAAACTTATTAATATAGAATACATAAATTCTAAACTGTATTCTATAATTATCTGGGACCTTAGCATTTAAAAGCATCCTTTAACAATTTATTTGAGAAAGGAATCTTTAAACTATAAATCTGATTTTTAATATTAAGATTATAACTACATTGCCATTCATTTTTTTTGTCATAAAGGTAATTTGATTTTCCACAAAACTAGGCCCTAATTACAAATATATATATTCTTTAAATCATATGGTTGGAACCTGTAATACCTCCCCATCCCCTCCCTCACTACACCCCACATATGATGGAGGACTTGAAAAATATCTTTCTCTGTTTCTGAAAATAAAAAGTTACCCTTCACCCAACCCATCACTACCACCTTGAGCTATTGAAGAGCATAAGTGGTTATTCTTCTAGCTTCAAATTTATATTGGTTACTTCACTCCACTAAGACAGGGAATCCAACTGATTGGGTAAGGGGAAAATGATCATTTATTCAACATCCACTCTATGTCAGGTACTTTTTGGTTACTTTTATACATATTTCCTCATTTACTTCTCAAAAACCTCTATTAGGTAAGTATGCTTTACATTAATAAAAAGAAATTTCATTAAGGGAAACTAAAGCTCAAAAATGTACTTTTCCAAGGTTAGACTTTTAGTAAATGTCATATTTGAAATCCAGAACTGATTAATGAGAAAATGAAAATATAATATAATGGAAAATCTTCTTTCCACCATATTATTTTTCCAAGAGGTTTTCTGGTATATGGAAGAGGCAAAAGCAACTGCCTATTTGTTATCAGAGGTAGGCATGTTAGACTCCAGGAAGAACAAAAATATGGAGTTTAATTTTTTTTTTTAACTTGTCAGGTCCCTATCATTTTCACATATTTTCCTCGTTGAACTCTGAGAATTAACCTTCCTTCATCAATGCCTATGTTTACTACTCTGCTTCTGCTGATGGCCAGACTTCTGTAGTCTTCATGCACTTGTTAGATCTCATGCAGTTTACAGAATTTCCCCTGCTCTCTCTTTCAGAAGGATATACCAAACTCTTTGATATTTCAAGAAACTCTTATTGCTATAATAAACAGTGAGAAATAGACATATGGTTAAAAAGCTCCTCACAACATTCTATCCCCTTCTTTTTTTCACTTAGGCCTTACAGAGAATGGCATAAATGAAATGATAAGTCTTTGGGTATACACAGTCCTGAATTATACTCAACTGTATTACCCAGAAAATCATAGATTGAAAGAAGTTTGGATTGTAAATTTGGTAAAGATTATTGGGTCCTTGGCTTGTTGGAGAAAAATGGAATGAGGACAGAAGACAATCCAAATATGAGACAGAGTGAGGAGTAACTAAGGAAATTGTCCCAAACCATATGTCACCTTTGTGTAAATTAGAAAAAGACACACCTTTCTCTCAGCAGATGCAGTTCTGTAACAGTGCATGGTGATTGGGACATCAGCTATATTTCAGCCACACTACCCCCTGCAGCCTGGTGCCTGACACAGTGAATAACCTGTGCAACCCTATGTGGTGACCTTCCACCCATCCCTTTCTCCTTCTACATATAACGTCCCACCACCATAGACCTGATCTTGGATTGGCATTCTAAGACAAACAGGGGCGGGATATATGAAGAAAAAAAAATAATGGAAGTGAAGCAAGATGTTTTCTTAGCTCCTTGGACACTCGATTTAAGTGAATATTGATATGTAGAGAATTATGTAAATCAGTCATCCATGAGTTGGCACGACTTGCAGTTTAAAATATATATATATACATCAAAATTATCAATATTATTATACTTTTTATGTTATGAAATATTTAAAAATTATTTTCTTAATATCATTCTCAAGAATGGAAGCTATTTTTATAAAACATTTATTTCTGTGTACCAGTATATATACACAGAGACTAGACATAAACAAAGAATATTATAATAAAAATGAATTGTATCTCAATCAGTAAACATTTGCGATATATAAAACCAGGAACTCTATAGAGTCACCAGAAACAGTACCCATCCTTACTGAGTTTAAAATCTATATTGAAGAACTGAAAAAAGAATTGTAAAGGCATATATTATTAAATTGAAGCTAGGCACATTAACTTCTAAAAGACTAAAAATTTACAGATGTATTAGTACGTTATGACCAGTAACTGGTAACATAACTGAAAAAAATTAAGTAACTGTGTAAAACGACGTATAGGTAGCTTAAGACATTTATTGTAATTTGAAAATATTCCACATATTGCCAATTTTCCATATTTTGATGGAGGGTGAAGACCTCTTTGAATATGAATTTACATTAGAGATCTTTATTTTTTTATACACCCATGAATTCTAATATTAATACACTTAAAGAAGATCAAGAAATAAAATATTTTGTGAAGATTAGGTTTTTGCATTTTTTTTCCAAGTTCTTTCCTTTTCGTGTGCAGCTCACAATTATTAGGTGTTTCTAATGCATTCATGTTTAGATTTCATAGAAACAAACTCTCACATAGAATATGTATTGGTTTAATATTTGATTAAAACATGATTACAATGAGAAATACAAATGACATAAACAGCATTTTTTTTGTGTTGAAACAAATGCAATCAACTGTTGTCTAGAATACAGCTCATTTGATTGTACTTGAAACACATGAGAGGGGGGATATGATGGTGGAGGAGTAGGGGACCCTATTTCAACTGGTCCATGGAATTGAGTTGGATATCTACCAGACCACTCTGAACACCCACGAAATCAGCCTGAGATGTAAGCAGATAGATCTGGATCTCTACAAACAGAATATCGCAGGTGGTTGGTTCTGAGGTACAAAGCAGGGAGCTGTGATTCCGTGGGCAGATATTGGAGGATAAACGGCAGTGGGAGGGAGCCTGGCAGTGGGGATCCTACACCATCAGTGAGCAATAGCCTCCTGCTCTGGGGACAGGGCACAGACTTGCAGACTGGTAGTGGCGGGGAAAGGACTTTAGGGCAGCCCCCCTGATGTAAACCGGAGCTGCAAGGCCGCTCATGTGAACTGGGGGTGGCTGGCGGTTTTAGAAGAACAAAGGGCAGAGACGAGCCCCGACCTGGAGGCAAGGACTGGGAGCGCTGCTGAGGGACACACAACCCAGGACGCTGCAGTTTATAGCAGCACAGACAGAAGTGGAGATAGTATGGCCTGGAGAGCTCACTGAAGAACAGACTGTGATCTCTCTGCTCTGAGGCAGAGGGTTGGAAATGATCTCTTCTGCTCTGACTCTCGGAAGAGACGTGGAAAGCAGCCAGGGAAAGCCACTGACAACAAAACCCCAAAAAACCGGTTGTCACTGAGCCCATCCCCCCCCCCCACAGGGGGCAGGGCAACTGCCCAAACAGGGTTGCCTGAGTAAAAGTGCAGCAGGCCCCTCCCGCAGAAGACAGGCTGGTTAAACAAGAAGCCAGCAACCCTAAGGTCCCTAGAAAACAGGTGCATCTTGCTTGGGTTGTGGTCAATAATTTGGACTCTATACATTCCCTCAACCAACCCTCAACAGTATGACTAGGAGGAGGAAGCCCCAAAATAGGGGCCACAGATTTACAAATGGATTCAGATATGACCAAGATGTCAGAGATGGAATTCAGGCTAGCAATTGTGAAGACGATAGCTAGAATGGAAAAATCAATTAATAGCAACATAGAGTCTCTAAGGGCAGAAATGAAAGCTGAATTGGCAGAACTTAAAAATGCTATCAATGAGATCCAATCCAATCTAGATAATCTAACAGCTAGGGTAAGCGAGGCAGAAGAATGAATTAGTGACCTAGAAGACCAGCTAATAGATTAAAAGGGAAAAGCGGAGGCCAGGGAAAAACAACTCAGAATCCATGAAAATAGAATCAGAGAACTAAGTGACACCATGAAATGTTCCAATGTCAGAATTATTGGAATCCCTGAGGGGGTGGAGAGAGAGAGAGGACTAGAAGATATATCTGAGCAAATCGTAGCTGAGAACTTCCCTAATCTGAGGAATAAAACAAACATTCATGTCCTAGAGGCAGAGAGGACTCCTGCCAAGATCAAGGAAGACAGGCCAATGCCCCGGCATGTAATAGTAAAACTCGCAAATCTTCGAACCAAGGAAACAATCTTAAGGGCTGTTGGGGGAAGAGATTCCTTATGTACGGAGAGAGGAACATCAGAATAATGTCAGACCAATCCACAGAGACCTGGCAAGCCAGAAAGGGCTGGCAAGACATATTCAGGGTACTAAATGAGAAGAACATGCAGCCAAGAATACTTTATCTGGCAAGGCTGTCATTTAGAATGGATGGAGAGATGCAGAGCTTCCAAGACCAGCATAAACTGAAAGAATATGTGACCACTAATCTGGCCCTGCAAGAAATATTAAAGGGGGGTCTATAAAAGGAGAAAGACCCCAAGAGTGATATACAACAGAAATTTACAGGGACAATCTATAGAAACTACATCTTCACAGGCAACATGATGACAATTAATTCATATCTTTCAATAATCACTCTCAACGTGAACGACCTAAATCCTCTCATAAAACGACACTGGGTTGCAGACTGGATAAAAAGACAGGACCCATCCATATGCTGTCTACAAGAGACTCATCTTGAACCTAAAGATACATCCAGACTGAAAGTGAAGGGATGGAGATCCATCTTCCATGCCAGCGGACCTCAAAAGAAAGCTGGGGTAGCAATTCTTATATCAGACAAATTAGATTTTAAACAAAAGACTGTAGTTAGAGACACAGAAGGACACTATATCATTCTTAAAGGGTCTATCCAACAAGAAGATCTAACAATTGTAAATATCTACATCCCCAACATGGAAGCAGCCATCTACATAAGTCAACTGTTACCCAAAATAGTCATATTGATAACAATATGTTAATTGTAGGAGACCTCAATACTCCATTCTCAGCAATAGACAGAGAATGGAGTCAACAAAATCAATAAAGAAACAAGAGCTTTGAATGATACATTGGACCAGATGGACCTCATAGGTATTTACAGAACATTCCACCCTAAAACAACAGAATACTCATTCTTCTTGAGTGCACATGGAACTTTCTCCAGAACAGACTACATACTGGGTCACAAATCAGATCTCAACCAGTACCAAAAGACTGAGATTATTCCCTGCATATTCTCAAACCATAATGCTTTAAAACTGGAACTCAATCACAAGAAAAAATTTGGAAGAAATTCAAACACTTGGAAGCTAAAGACCATACTGCTCAAGAATGTTTGGGTCAACCAGGAAATCAAAGAAGAACTTAAACAATTCATGGGAACCGATGAGAATGAAAACACATCCATCCAGAAGCTATGGGATACTGCAAAGGTGGTCCTAAGGGGGAAATACATAGCCATCGAAGCCTCACTCAAAAAAATGGAAAAATTCCGAATTCACTAACTAACTCTATACCTTAAAGAACTAGAGAAAAAACATCAAACTATGCCTAAGCCATGCATTAGAAGAGAAATAATTAAGATTAGAACAGAGATCAATGAATTAGAAACCAGAAACACAGTAGATCAGATCAACAAAACTAGAAGCTGGTTCTTTGAAAGAATTAATAAGATCGATAAACCACTGGCCAGACTTACCCAAAAGAAAAGAGAAAGGACCCAAATTAATAAAATTATGAATGAAAGGGGAGAGATCATGACTAACACCAAGGAAATAGAAACAATTATTAGAAATTATTATCAACAACTGTATGCCAATAAGCTGAGTAACCTGGATGAAATAGATGCCTTCCTGGAAATCTATAAACTCCCAAGACTGAAACAGGAAGAAATTGAAAACCTGAATAGGCCAATAACCAGTAATGAAATTGAAGCAGTGATCAAAAACCTCCCCCAAAAAAGAGTCCAGGGCCTGATGGATTCCCTGGGGAATTCTACCAAACATTCAAAGAAGAAATAATACCTATTCTCCTGAAGCTGTTTCAAAAAATAGAAACAGAAGGAAAGCTTACAGACTCATTCTATGAGGCCAGGATTACCTTAATCCCCAAACCAGGCAAATCTCCCATCTTCCATCTCCAAATCTCCCATCAAAAAGGAGAATTTCAGACCGATATCCCTATGAATATGGATTCCAAAATCCTCAACAAAATCCTAGCTAATAGGATCCAACAATACATTAAAAGGATCATCCACCATGACCAAGTGGGATTTATCCCCAGGATACAAGGGTGGTTCAACATTCACAAATCAATCAATGTGATAGAACACACTAATAAGAGAGAGAAGAACCATATAATCCTCTCAATGATGCAGAAAAAGCATTTGACAAAACAGAGCAACCTTTCCTGATTAAAACTCTTCAGAGTATAGGGATAGAGGGAACATTCCTCAAGTTCATAAAATCCATCTATGAAAAACCCACAGCGAATATCATCCTCAATGGGGAAAAGCTGAGAGCCTTTCCCTTAAGACCAGGAACACATCAAGGATGCCCACTCTCGCCACTATTGTTCAACATAGTACTAGAAGTCCTAGCAACAGTAATCAGACAACAAAAAGAAACAAAATGTATTCAAATTGGCAAAGAAGAAGTCAAACTCTCTCTTTTCACATATGACATGATACTTTATGTGGAAAACCTAAAAGACTCCACCCCCAAATTACTAGAACTCATACAGCAATTCAGTAATGTGGCAGAATACAAAATCAATGCACAGAAATCAGTTGCTTTCTTATACACTAACAACACAACTGTAGAAAGAGAAATTAGAGAAATGATTCC
>NC_138372.1:127627484-127676641 GCF_054177405.1 Leptonychotes weddellii
AAATTAAAAATAGTGCTACCCTATGACTCAGCAATTGCACTATTGGATATTTATCCCAAAGACACAGATGTAGTGAAAAGAAGGGCCATATGCACCCCAATGTTCATAGCAGCAATGTCTGTAGTAGCCAAACTGTGAAAAGAGCCAAGATGCCCTTCAACAGATGAATGGATAAAGAAGATGTGGTCCATATATACAATGGAATATTACTCAGCCATCAGAAAGGATGAATACCCAACTTTTATATCAATATGGATGGGACTGGAGGAGATTATGCTAAGTGAAGTAACTCAAGCAGAGAAAGTCAATTATCATGTGGTTTCACTTATTTGTGGAACATAAGGAATAGCATGGAGGACATTAGGAGAAGAAAGGGAAAAATGAAGGGGGGTGGAATCAGAGGGAGAGGTGAACTGTGAGAGACTATGGACTCTGAGAAACAAACTAAGGGTTTTAGAGGGGTGGGGGGTAGGGGGATGGGTTAGCCCGGTGATGGGTATTAAGGAGGACAGGTACTGCATGGAACACTGGGTGTTATACGAAAACAATGAATCGTGGATCACTACATCAAAAACTAATGATGTATTGTATGGTGACTAACATAACATAATAAAATAAAATTAAAAAAAAGAAACACATGAGTATGTTAAAGTGTAACTTACTAGCTGCAGATATTCAATGAGACATGGGCATGGATCATGTTTTCCAGTATTTTAGCTTGGTGTATTTGCTAAATGGAGTCTGTTTAAGAGAACTTTTGCTAAAAACTTAACTGATCAGAGCCTAGCAAGGGTATTCCAGGAAGGCTTCATGAATTTTTACTCTAATGTGTTTTATTAGATGTATTTGCATCTTAAATGACAGAAATCAAACTCAATGCATCAAGAGAAAAAATACTAATAAACTCAAAGTAATTTATTGGTATCTATAAATGGGAAGTTTAGGAACTTATCTTTCAGGAAACCTTGATCCAAAATCTGAACTAATCACACTCTGATTATTTGTTCCAGTCCATGGTTCTGTTTTGCTTTGTGTTCATTCCCTTCTCCAGCAAATTTCCCCATGTTATGGCCAAAAATATCTAGGGGATACATTTTTGTTACAGCAAACAATCCCTGTGAAAAGTTCTGTTCCTCATTGTTCCAGGAAAAATCTAGTAAGTCTCACTGGCCGGGCTTGAGTCACATATACACTCAACAACTCCCTCTGGCTAGGAGAGGGATTTTGTTGTTCAGTTGGAGCTGAGTCACAGCCCTGCCCCTGGAAAATGGTAAAGTCCTCCTTGAACCACTTGGATTGCCAAGGGGGATGAGTGTGTCTCTACAGAGATGCTGAGACAACAAAAAATGTGCACTTTATCCAAGTGGAAGTGTGGCATTACGTAACCTTTAAAGTTTTGGGGCAACACTTAGGCAGAGAGGACTGCCTCCATTTGGACCCAGATACACTTTGTCTGCTTTGTGATTTTATTTCTTCATGACCCCAAATCATTTCTGCTGCTATATCACACTATAACTTGCATCAGACCTGTCATTTTCTAGTACCTAAAAACATTTTCTGCTGTTAAGTTGTCTTTAAATTAGAGATCTTCCTCTAAATTTCTCAGGGCAATGTTTCTATCATTTTGTGTATTTATATTTGCAGCTGCCTTTATATGACTTCATGAAATATAATCCCCTGCATGAATTTTCTGGAATCTCTAGAATGACTCTTGCTTAGGATTATTAAAAGAAGAGTTTTGTAGGTTTCTATAGTTTCAACAAAGCAAAAATCGATATATCTATACCTCTATCTAGCTATCTAGCTATCTAGATATCTGTCATCTATCATGTCTATTATCTCCTGGACTGAGCAATACCTAGACGTTCCCCACTTTTAAAAGCAAGTTACTCTCTTGTACATTCTGTCTCCTCAAAGCACCATATCAGTGGTTTTGAGATAAAAATCTATTTTTGTTTTTTTTTAATTTTTAAAAAATATTTTATTTATTTGAGGGAGAGTGAGAGATATCACAGAGGGAGAGGGAGAGGGAAAATCAGACTCCCCACTGAGCAGAGAGCCTGACATAGGTGGGGCTTGATCCCAGGATCGTGAGATCATGACCTGAGCTGAAGGCAGATGCTTAATCAACTGAGCCACCCAGGAGCCACAATAATAATCTATTTTTAACAAATTGATACTTTGCTCCAAGGTACTAGTGCTTTTGTTTTAATCATTTCTCATGCTATGTGGGTGTTACATATGCACAACCTTCTATATGCTCATAGGTCAATAGCCACAGGATTAGTTTTATCTCTTTAGATATTAGCACCACTGAATTTACATCAGTGGCATTGCTATACATTTTGGATCCCAAACAAATGTTTATTCAAGGTTTTCCAAGCTACTAGCTAATGACGAAAGGAGCAGATCTTAGCGCTAATGAAATATGGTGGAGATTTACATTGCTTATAAAAAGAAAAGAAAAATAAAACTCTGTTAGGTGCAGTCCGTCTCTGCCTATAGCATTCTTATTTACTATTTTAATTTTTTTGCATTTCTACATGCAAATAACAGCCATGAGTCATAAATTATTCATAAGTTCATATGTTGCCTTTCAAACTTTAATAAAAATAATATTATGTGCATGTTTTTATAAATCTAGCATTTTGGAAGAGCTAAACATTTCAGATAATAATACCCCATAAAGTCTTTTGTTGAATCAAGATAAATCTTGGGTTAGTAGAAGGCAGCCATGTCAAAGACCTGTATTTCCCTTTTGATCTCTGTAGATACCAATTCTTACAGGAGCTTTTAGGAGATAGTTACAGCTCTGAGAAGAATGTGAGCATTGATATAAATTTAGGCTGAAGTGTTATAGTAGTTCTGTTTAAACATCTCAAATAGCGTACTTTTTATTTTCTGAATTATTTTTATTATTTAATTTTTGACCATTTTTTGTAATGGTAGTCCTATTTTCTGATGTTTATTATTATTTAAAGATTTTATTTATTTATTTGATAGAGAGAGAGAGAAAGAGCATGAACCTGGGGAGAGGCACAGGGAGAGAGAAAAGCAGACTCCCTGCTAAGCAGGGAGCCTGAGCAGGGCTCAATCCCAGGACCCTGGGATCATGACCTCAGCCCAAGGCAGATGCTTAACCGACTGAGCCACTCCGGTACCCTTCTGATGTTTATTTTTACATTAAGTCAATTCTTCACCCAGAAAGCTTGGCAAGGCTTTATATTAAAATACCATATACTTAAATTCCATTTCAGACAGAACAAAGTGATATTGAACTTGAGAGGTTTGCTTCTTTTTTTGCACATACTATATTAATATTAATCCACTTATGTTTGTTTGACAAATGTTATTTTAGGAAATATTGCTGCAACTTATCTTGAGATAATATTTGCCATAGAATATAAAATATAAATCAAATTTGAGTTACTCTCCAAGAATAAATGACATGTTTTTGAATAATGTGATAATACTTTTTTAGGCATTTTACACAGAATAATTTTGTTTATGTGCTTAAGTAGTTATTTGCAAGAAGCACTTTGGACCCTTATTTATTCAAGCTATTTGCCAAATATTTAAGACACAGTTTTAAAGAGGGAAATATACCTTACTTGAACAAATCTTTCAGTCGTGAAGAAACTATCAATAGTTTTTAATGCATGTGAACCACAAGAATATCACTTAACAAACCACCTCAACCACGTATTCAATGTCCTGCGTAGCCTGCATAAGTGATGTTTTTGTTTATCACAGAGAGATCTGATACCTTATACTTTGTTCTTATGCTCTCTTTATTAGATTGAAAGTTACTTACAGATTTTTTAAATTACTTGTTAAAAAATAGAAAAGTATAAGAAAATACTTAGTTATATAGATTTCACATTTCTAATATTTTAGTCACTTTTCTTATAAAACGACAGTAGAAAAAACATGTTAGCGACAGAAATAACTTTCATAATGGTGCATCAAGACAAAAATTTGTCTTAGCCCCAAATTTTCATCTCATATTTTCTAGTGTAAATTGTTTTTGCTTTGTCTGTTTGTCTCAGAAAACCGATCATAGCATCCTTCTCTAGAATATTGGAAAAGTCCTTACTGAGTACCAGAAGCATACTGTAATAATAGTATGAATATTTTAATATGGCTAACATTAGTTCATTTGATTAAATTTTTAAGGAACCAATTATATCAATGCTCTCTTTCAAATTTAGTAAAACATGGAAGTTACAGCTGACAAGGAAAATACAAAAAATATATAAAAATATTAAAAAAGACTAGGAATCTCAAATGTGAAGATGAATATAAAAATCCTGAAAGTTATATTGGAAAACATAATCCAGCAGCACTTTAAGGAATAAGGCACCAAAAAAGTTGATTCATTCTAGGAATTCAATGGGAACTAGCTCAATATATTTTTTAAAAAAGCCATTAGTATATTTTACTAAAATATAGATCAAGGTAGAAACAACCTGTGTTCATGGCAGCTAAAACGCCTTTGAGGAAATTCTGACACAAATTCCTAATAAAATGAGAATAGATGAAATGTTCTATAATATGATAAAGTGATCTAGATCTCAAAAAATAAGTTAGCTATGTTTTGTTTTTTTTTTTTAAGATTTTATTTACTTATTTGATGGAGAGGCACAGCAAGAGAGAGAACACAAGCAGGGGGAGGGGGAGTGGGAGAGGAAGAAGCGGCCTCCCGCCGAGCAGGGAGCCCGATGCTGGGCTCGATCCCAGGACCCGGGGATCATGACCCCAGCCAAGGCAGATGCCCAACGACTGAGCCACCCAGGCGCCCCTAAGTTAGCTATGTTCTTAATAGTAAATAGGAAAAGAATCATTGTTAAAGTGATGAACTTACTAGCATTTTTATTTATTTACTTTGAAAGTTTTTATTTAAATTCCAGTTAACATACAGCATAATCTTAGTTTCAGGTGTACAATTTAGTGATTCAACACTTACATACAACACTCGGTATAACATTTTTAAATAAAATAAGTAGTAAGCATGAACTTGTAAAAGAGGGAGGTAAAATCATCATTATTTACTTATTATATTATTTATACTTGGATATTTGTGAAGTCAATGAGAAAGCTATTAGGAATCATGGAATTTAGTGAAACTACTGATGGCAAACTTAATATTTAAATTTTATTTTATAAAAGCTATTTATGAAATTTAAAAGTAGAGATTATATATATAATAGCAACCAAAAATATGATCTAGAAATACATTTAATAAGAAATATATATAAAAGTCAACTGAGTTACATAAAGTAAGATAATAAATGAGGCAAAACTTATTCTTGAATAGGAAAATAGATTACTGCAAAGATGACTTTTTTCACTAAATTTGTTAGCCTAATGTAAACATAATAAAAAACAGCAGCAGGAATTCTTTTTAAAGTTGATTATGTTGATACTAATATCTACATACAAAATTAAACAATTGAACTTTAAAAATGCTTTTAAAATACTGAGAGAATGTAATATAAATCAAATATTTTATTTGGTAGGCAGATTAATTGAAGGACTAGGAAGAAAACATGGCAATTTAGTATGGCAAATTTAATATGGTAATTTAGTATAATACAGAGGTGTTATTTCAAAAGCATAGGGAAAAAGATAGTTTATTAAATATCTGATTGTTAGACAAGTAGTGAACAGAAACAAATACATTTCAGGTGGATTAAAAACCTATGTAAGCAATGATGTCATAACATTGCTATAAGAAAACAACAGCAAATTCTAACCTTTGGTGGAGGAAGTCCTTTAGAACATGACAAAAGAAAAAGGTAAAAGACATAAATTGAAATATTAATCTCTTAGTAGTAAAAATTCAGTATTCTAAATGGCAGAATGTTCCATAAATATTAATATATAAATATCAGGCTAATAATGTTGCTGTACACATGAGAAATAAATCATTTTAATATAAAACTGGCTGTTACCAATAGTTGTAAAATCTTAAGCGGGATGGGTGGGGGGAAGAAAATGAAGAAAAAAGGGAATAAAAAATTCTTGGCAGGTTCTCAAACATCGACCATGTAAGAGTTGCACTATAAAAAGCAAGAACCCCTCCTCTTCCTCTCTGCCATCTGCTCGGCAGCCACGAAGCAGCAACCTTGCATGAGTGCATCTCCATACATGTTGGCCAGGCTGTCGTCCATATTGGCAGTGCCTGCTGGGAGCTCTATTGCCTGGAGCACGGCATCCAGCCCAATGGTCAGATGCCAAGTGACAAGACCTTTGGGGGAGATGACTCCTTCAACACCTTCTTCAGTGAGATGGGTGCTGGCAAGCAAGTGCCCAGGGCAGTACTTGTAGACCTGGAACCCACAGTCATTGATGAAGTTTGCACAGGCAACTCCCGGCAGCTCTTCCACCCGGAGTAGCTCATCACAGGCAAGGAAAATGCTGCCAATAACTATGCCCAAGGGCACAACACCATTGGCAAGGAAATCATTAACCTTGTGTTGGACCAAATTCACAAACTGGCCCATCAGGGCACAGGTCTTCAGGGCTTCTTGGTTTTCCACAACTTTGGAGGGGGAACTGGTTCTGGGTTCACCAACCTACTGATAGAACATCTCTCTGTTGATTATGGCAAGACATCCAAGATGGAGTTCCCCATTTACCCAAGCAACCCCCTCTCCCAGTTTCCACAGCTGTAGTTTAGCTGTGGACTCCATCCTCACTACCCACATCACCCTGGAGCACTCTGATTGTGCCTTCATGGTAGACAATGAGGCCATCTATGATACCTGTCGTAGAAACCTTGATACTGAACGCCCAACCTACAATAAGCTAAATGGGTTGATAGATCAAATTGTGTCATCAATCACTGCTTCCCTCAGATTTGATGGAGCCCTGAATGTTGATCTGACAGAATTCCAGACCAACCTGGTGCCTTGTCCCGGCATCCACTTTCCTGCTCCTGTCATCTCTGCTGGCAAAGCCGACCATGAACAGCTTTCTGTAGCCGAAATCACCAATGAATGCTTTAAGCCAGCTAACTAGATGGTGAAATGTGACCCTCGCCATGGTAAACACATGGCTTGCTGCCTGTTGTACTGTGGTGACTTGGTCCCCAAAGATGTCAGTGCGGCCATTGCTACCATTAAGACCAAGTATGCCATCCAGTTTGTGGACTGGTGCCCCAATGGCTTCAAAGTGGGCATTAATTTCCAGCCTGTGGTACCTGGTGGAGACCTGGCCAAAGTACAGTGAGCTGTGTGCATGCTGAGCAACATCACAGCCATTGCTGAGGCCTGGGCTTGACTGGACCACAAGTTTGACCTGATGTATGCCAACCATGCCTTTGTTCACTGGTATGTGGGTGAGAGCGCAGAGGAAGGAGAGTTTTTTGAGAAGGATTATGAGGAGGTTGGTGTGGATTCTGTTGAAGAAGAGAGTGAAGAAGGAGAGGAGTACTAAAGCTAAAAATGTCACAAAGGTGCTGCTTTTACGGGATAGTTTATTCTGTTTTAAACACTGAAAAGTTGTGCTGTGATCAGTTGATTTGTATATATTAGTGTATACTTTCATATAAAATTACTGACCTATGCTTCAAAACACAACACTTTATAGGGCACCTGGGTGGCTCAGTCAGTTGGGTGGCCAGCTTTTTATTTTGGTTCAGGTCATGATCTCAGGGTCCTGGGATCGAGTCCACTTTCTGAATCCACCCTCCACGAGGAGGCTGCTTGAGCATTCTCTCTGTCCTCTTCCATATGCTCCATCCCCTGCTCACATACTCTTTCTCTGTATCTCTAAAATAAATAATTCTTAAAACAAACAAACAAACAAGAAACAAAAATACAACGCTTTGTTACATACCCAAGCTGTCCATTTCTCTGATGGGTTTGAATAAAGTATTCCCAGTCTTAAATAAAAAATTTAAAAAAAAGACAGTTCTGTATGAGGTAATAAAAATAATTCAACTTCACTCATAATTTGAATAATTATGCATAATTCAACTTCACTCATAATTTGAAAATTCAATTTTAATTAGAATTTTCTACCTATCTCATTGACAAAAATTGAAAATAATTTGAATACACAAGATTCTCTAGGAAGTTAGAAAGCGAGAATCTTATACATTTTAGGTGGGCATGTCAGCTGGTACAGTATGTTTCAAGACTAATTTGTCAAAGTCTATAAAAAATAAAAATCTTTATGCTAGCAAATTCTATTGCTAAAAATTTATACTACCAATAAACGTGCACTTGTTAATCTAAAGATGTATATTGTACATTTTTTTTGCAATGGGAAACGAATTAGTGCCCATCAGGGAAGAGCTGGTTAAATAAATTATGGAACATTCATTCAATGGGAAGCTACCACCAATATAAAGAATTAAGCAAATCATATATGCAGATGTATATAGATGTTCAAGATATACTGAAAAGTGAAAAAGTGCCAGAATGTGTGTAGATTGATTTCAGTGGTATATAATTATATACTAAATCATATCCATATGTAATTATGTAGCTATGGAAATGCTGATTAATATAAATTTATAATTATATAAATAAACATTATGTAGTATAAAATACATTAAAGAGCATCACTGGAGGAGGATAATCACTTGGGTTTGAATTCTGGCTACACTACTTATTATTTGTGAGATGTTGAACAAGTCATGTAACTTTGTGCCTTATTTTTCTCCTTTGTAAATAGGGATAATAGTAGTACTTATCTTCGAGGGCTATTATCAGAGTTTTCTGTTGTGATTTGTCTGGATTGAGGTATATTAATTTTATTGATCTCAAAGAATCAGCTTTGGGTGTTTATTGATTTTCTATATTTTGCTATTTTCCCTTTCATTGATTTCTACTCCTATCTTTATTATTTTTTTTCTGCTTATGTTGAGTTTAATACACTACTATAGTATCAAGATAGAAACTGAGGTTGTTGACTTAAGAAATTTTTCCTTTGTTAATATAGCCATTTAATGCTATTCCCTCTATGTACTGCTTTAAATGTACTGCACAAATGTTGGTTATTAGTCTTTGTTTTCATTCCACTCAAAACACTTTGTAATTTTCCTTTTGATTTCTTCTTAACCCATAGTTTATCTGGAAATATGTTATAAAGCTTCCAAGTATTTTTTCCAGTTAATGATTTTAAATTTTAGTTCTATTTTTGTCAAAGAACATATTTTATGTGATGTGAATTCCTTTAAGTTTGTTAAGACTTGTTTTATGATCCATAATATGGTCTATATGGTAAGTGTTCCATGTGCACTTATAAACAACATGTATTCTGATATTATTGGGTGGAAAATTCACTTTAATCAAATGTGGACTATTTTTGGCTGTTATTTTGCAAATACTCCTTTTTTGGGGTACCCCCATTTACATGTTGGGTTGATGGAACTTGTCCTCTATTTCACTATTGCTTGTCCTCTGTGTGTGTGTGCATTTGATTCTTTTTTTCCCCCCATGTTCTATTTTGGATTGTTTCTATTACCATGTCTTCATTTTATTAATATTTTTTGTGCACTGTCTAATCTACTACAAATCATATCCATTGCATTTTTCATATCAGTCATTTTAGTTCTCATCTCTAGAAATTAGATTTATATCTTTTGTAGCCACAGGAAAAGTGCACTTTTTCTCAACAGATAATTTATATATATATATATAATATATATATTATATTGGGGGGAGAGAGGAAGTTAACATAATTTTACCTAAATTTAATTCTAATACTTTAATCAACAAATGTTGATTAATTAGAAAATGACATTGCTCTGTGAGAAAGAAATTAACAGTGAAAATTGCAGAGTTTGGAAATAATAGAGACAGGATTAACCAATCAGGAAAAAGATTCTATGTAGCTCATAAATGTTTTTATTTTATTATAAAAACATTTTATAAATACTTGTATTTTGATAAAGGTAATGTGCATGAGCCTGCATAACTTATTTTGATGTCCTTCCAGTGAATTATGTCTTTTCTCTTTTCTTTTTGAATAATTGCACCATTTTAAAATGATCTGAATAAATTTTTAAAAATATATTTATGTCCTCCAGCTTGAAAGCTTCTTAGAATAGTGACACATTCCAAAATCAAGTCCAGATTTCACACCATATGAACAAAATATATTGAATGCTTGGTTTTTGCATTACATGACATTGTGAAGATGTTCTTTTAACTCCAAAAGAAAAAAAAAACAAAATTTATTTGGAACCCAATAAACATTTAATTCTCCTATAATACTGTTTTATTGTTCATTATTTGCCTCATCTAGGTAACTATATTTCAGGCTTTTTGAAAACATGATTAATAGTGTTTTGTGCATGAAAAACGGTACATGCTAATTGTTTAATTAAATTTAATTTCACTGGTTCTTTTGTTTCTGCATTTGCATTTTTTGATAATGTCAATAAGATCAAGTCTTCAAACTTGGAAAAATAACATATTTTCAACAACTCTAAAAATTTAACTAAAAATATTTCTGAGACTTTTCTCAGTTGTCTCTGTAAACACATCTGGTGTGATTATAATTCTGGAGTTTCAATAGAGAAAAATTACTTTGTCAAAGTTAAAATTATGTGCCATCTCCCTTAGGTCAATGATTGATTAACAATATTTCAAAAACTGAAAGAATTTTTGTTGATAGGAAATTGTGTGTTTGTGTGTGTGTGTATTACTCAGGCTATGTTTTAATGGAGAAATAATGAAAAAAATATTAGTAACTCAAATCTTAGCACCAATTTATTTTTTTATTGTGGTTAAAAAACTCAAAACACAGACTTACACGACTTTGAAGTATACAGTATTGTTAACTATATGCACAGTGTTGTACAGCAGATCCCTAGAGCTGCCTTGTATGGGACAGCTGTTTTTACTTGCTGCTTTCAAAATTCTCTCTTTGTGATTTTTGACAATTTAATTATGATTTGTCTGTGTGTATGCTTTCTTCTAGTTGGAGTGAATTAAGCTTCTTGACCTTATATATTTATTTTTTCTCAAATTTGATAAGCTTTTAACCATTATTCCCTCACGTAGTGTCTCTGCCCCTTTTTCTTTTCATCTCCTTTTGGGACTCCTATAATATGCATGTTCTATTTAATGCTGTCCTTCAAGTCCTTCAGGTTCTCTTCATTCTTTTCTATTATTTTTCTTTTAGCTCCTGTGCTTCAGTAATTTCAAATTCCTATCTTCAAATTTGCTGATTCTTTCTGTTGTCTGGTCAAGAGCTAAAAAGTCTCTCCAATGGATTTTTCAATTCATTTAAATTTCAATTCATTTATTTTATTCTTTAATTCTAGAATTTCAGTTTGGTGGTTCTTCATTGTTTCTATCTCTGATAATATTCTCATTTTGTTCATACATCATTTTCCTGATTTCATTTAATTGCCTATCTGTGCTCTCTTTTAATTCATTGAACATGTCTATGACTTTTTTTTTTTTTAATTCTATGTCTGGTAATTCATGTCTCCATTTCTTTGGGGTCAGTTTCTTGTGATTTAATTTGTCCCTTTATATGGTTCGTATTCCCCTGCTTCTTTGTATATTTTGTTATCTTCTGTTGGGACTTTGGAAATTTAAAAAAAATCAATCACTTCTCCAGTGTTTGTGTTATGGTCTTTGCACAGGGAGATTTTTCTTCAGTCAGCCCAGCTGGATATTCTAGGGATCTTTCAAGCCTTTTCTGGGGATGTATTCTCTCTGAGTTTATATGTATAATCTCCTTATTGAAGAAGTTTGCCAAGTTCTACTAATGAACACTACCTAGTGTCTGTTTGTGGTACTGTAGACTCTGGTACATGTTGAACATTTTTGTTCTCAGTGGACCCCAACCTGACACCCCTTTTCCGCCAGTACTTAAATGCAGGCAAGATAGAAATCAGTCCCCTGGGCAGCTTCCAAAAAGTCAGAACACTGTATGTACGTTCCACTCCTTTCTCTACCCAGAGAGAATTTGGGTGTTAGTGGTTTCTTCCTAATCATGCCATGACATGACTAGGAGGGGCCTGGTGAGAAAGTGACATGAATTTTCCTACCAAATTTTATGTGGTTGGTTTTGTGCTTGCCTACATCGTAGGAACTTCTTAACTGGTTTCTGGATTTCTCACAAAGACAATTAGTTGTGAAATGTTAACTTCACTTCTCTGAGGGGAAAACAGGTCTGAGGCTTCCTCTACCATCTTGCTAGCTTTTCTTTCCAAAAATATTTAGGTATGTTATTTCTTATCCTTTGTCAGGTATTTCATATATTTCCATTTTTTCAGGGTTGGTTTCTGAAAATTTATTTTGTCGCTTCGCTTGGGCTATTATCCAAATTTGTACATTCAAAAAAAACATCCACCCCTCCTGGTTTTTATGAACTATGGTTATACAGGGGAAAACCTTTACCAATCACCAGTCTAGCTAGAGAATCTGGGGCCTCTCAAACCTTTTCTGTGGATATGTCTTCTCTGGATTTGTGTGCGTAGATTCCTAATTAGAGGAATTTTCTGGTTAGTTTTTTTTTTCAGGAACTCATAATCCCTTGTATTCTCTGGTATCTTCTGCTGTATGGTGGGTCCTCTGAAGCAGTAACATGCCACCCAGTTCTTTTTTGTTCTTAGCAGCCCCCATATATTTAGAGGATGCCAGATCCTACCCATGATCCAAGAGAAATGGGGCAGAAGCCAACCCATCAAGCAGCCTAACAAAACAGCAAGCAGAATGCTGAATGATGTACAATTCTCTTTCCCTGTGAAGGAAAGGCTACCAAACTATATTGGCCTCTGTCTGCTGTACCATGAGTTTTCTGGAGAAGTAGCATGCTGTACAGCTCTTATTTGTTCTCAGTGGCCCCCAGACATCTACTTATGAGAATAGTATATATACTCAGTGTATACATTTTGGGAAAACAAAAGATTATAAAGCATATGTAACTTCTAATTATGCTCTTATAAGATTATTAACCTTTTCCTATATTTTTTCCAGGATTTTAATTCAAAAGTAAATAATATTTATATATTTGGTCACAGTTGAGTACTATAAAGTTAATGGAACTCTTTTTCACTGGCCCTTTTAAAATGAAAATATTCCAAGTCAATAGCAGTTTCAAGAGTTCTGAATTCTAGTGGAAGCATAATATATTCTATGATTTATTATAATTTATTTAAACATTTCTCTTTTGATTATCACTTAAGTTGCATAAAATATTACATTCTTAGTTTTGAATACTTAATGCTCGAATACTTAATGCCCAAGTACTTGACTAGTTACCTGATTATTTCCTTAGGAAAAATTCTTAGAAGTATTTCATCAATGTGTATAATTATGTCACTCTTGACATATGCTCTAAGTTTACTTCTAATAAAAGTTTTAACAACTTTTTCATACCCTTGGCTTAGGTTTTCATTAGGGTGTTAGCTTATACAAGACACTGACATGCAGAAGAATGGTTTGTAGTATATTAACAGGAAGTACCATCCATCAATGGGGAAAAACTAGTATTTTTTTTTAAAGAGTGTTAGAAAAGAAAACAATTTGCACATGTGGGGAAAAAGATATTTAATTAGATATCATTTGGCATTAGTGGAAAATGGGTTAGTCATTAAGTTAAATCCATAAATGGATTAGTCATTAAGTTAAAAATAGAGATGACAATAGGAAAACTATGGGTATACAATTTACATTGAATGTTCAGTGTATAAAAGTAATGAGATTAAAAGTTGGAAACAATAGTTTCCAAATAACAAATAAGTATTATAAAAATGATTAATATAAAAGTAGTATACAAAATCTTATAGGAAAAGCATTAATATTCCACTTTTGAAAATGCAAATGGGATTTATCATATCTTTTTAAAGTTGTTTTGAAAAATACTAAAATATTAAAAACAACCATTTTCACATGTTTTTTGAGTCAGAATATTGTGCACAGAAATGAAGGCTGGATCATTAGTAGGTATATTAAAGTGTACTTTTGCATAAATAGAGAGTGATTGAACTAATGTGTGTATAAATAACCAATGTTCTGAAAGCGTATAATAAAATAAATCTCTTTACTTGAACAGTTTACCTACACTGGTCCGGATTACATTAACATATACCAAGTGGAATATCTCCTGAATCAAAATTAATTATTGTGAAATTAATGAAGTAAATCATTATCTCAAATAATGAATAAATTTAGTTATCATATATACTAGATGCAAATTATGAATGCATCATACTATCCATGTACTTCCTTGGGTCAGTCCATTTAGTATGTGATTATTCATCTCTGAAATAATTCTGCTTAAGTAAGTGAAATGAAATCAATGTAGGATGGTTAGGCAGTGTCAGAATGAAGTAACTAATCAATGTATCATTGTTAAATGGACAATTACCATGATTAAATAGAATTTATGGTTAAAATATATGATTGTCAGGTGAAAACTTGGAAACTTTTATTTTTCTACATAAATATGAAAATAATTTTCTTCTATTACATTAGTGCTATTTATAAAGCACTGTCTCTTGAAGATTAGGTTAGATTATCTCTTTAATCTAGGTAACTCTGTGGGATAAGATTATTTTTGCCATTACGACTGAAAATTGGATTTTGATTCCAAATGTCAGGCTAAATACAGTGGTTACTTTCAGAACACACGATATCCCACTGAAATGAAATATATATACCTACTTATGTATTTAACTAACCATATGTATATATATATACACATATATATCTGATATATATATATATCATCCCTCTCCATATATATATGTGAGATATATATCAAGATTAATTACAGTGCTAGGGGAAAAAACGGTATCAGTGAAATCAGAAATATTTTGAAAGATGATAATCATACAGTTCCTGTGTTATTTGAAATGTTTCCTTTTAAATATTTCTATTTGCTTAGCATCAAGTTAATGATTGGTAATGCCACTGAAATTCTTTGATGATCAACACTTCTTGCACAGAAGGAAGCCTCTGTGGATCTTCCATCTGATCCACAGTTGCTCAGTACTACTTTTTCTTGTGGAATAAGCTTCTTGAGTATAACAATTATTATGCTTTATTTATTCTGACTGTGACACTGTAATTGTAATTGACTTTGGGTCAAATGTCAGCCTTTTCCTAAAAACTCTTCTTTTATTACATCGAGAGTCAGTTTCCTTTTCTTTCTTTCTTTTTTTTTTAATTTTTTTTAAAGATTTTATTTATTTATTTGAGAGAGAGAGAACGAGAGACAGAGAGCATGAGAGGGAGGAGGGTCAGAGGGAGAAGCAGACTCCCCGCCGAGCAGGGAGCCCGATGCGGGACTTGATCCTGGGACTCCAGGATCATGACCTGAGCCGAAGGCAGTCGCCCAACCAACTGAGCCACCCAGGCGCCCAGTCAGTTTCCTTTTCTTAAATCAATATATCATAGTTTGTACAAGAAACAGTAACTAATTTTGCAAAATAATGGGAAACATCACTTAAAATATCATAAAAAATTTAAGTATCCAGAAATGAACTCAAAGTGTAAACCCGTTATGGGCCAAAGTATACAACTTTTTTGAATGGTATAAAGAAGACTTAGGGAATAGAAATTAGATTGGAATATTATAAACATTTAATTTCACCTAAACTAATATATGAATTGAATAGAATGCTAACGAAAATCTTGACAGAATATCTTATGGGACTTGAAGCCCATTGGTATCAGTAAAAGTCTGGCAGTAAATAGACAGCATATTACATGGGAGTGATGGAAGAGAGTTTAAGGAAGGGACTACTTACAAAGGTGAGGGTAAGGTTAACAAAAAGTACCAAAAGATGGTGAAGCACCCAAGGACATATATAGTAGAAAACTACTACCATTTCTAGGTCTGAGGGGGAAAGGCTAGAAAGAAATTATCAGTATCTGACTGCATTTATAGGTATAAGTGCTTTGCTGTAGCAGTCGGTGACCTTGGGACAGGTGTTCAGCCTCTGCTACACAGTAGTCTATCAGGGAGGCAGATGGGGGAATAAGTACTTCAAATTCCCTTTTCTACAGTCACCTTCATTTGCTTCCCATTGGCCAAATTCAAACAAAAACTGAAGGATGAGGGAGCCTGGTTGATGAGTTATATGAAGATTAGCATTCTAGCACAAACAACAGAGTAGAGAAAGAGAGTGGGTTTGCAGGGACAAACAAAATATTCAGCATCATAATTTTACCTGGAAGAGCAAACACAATATGTTCCAAGAAAATTTTGGTAAAATTTCAATAGGAAAACTTATCTCATAGTACTCAAAACAGTCTAATGTTAAAATAATTTAAAAAGTATTGGAGCACAGGATCACAATTATCAGAAAAACTTTCATAATTTTATTATCAATTTATACATGATAGCAGGAACTTTTCAAATCAATTGGGATAGGATGGAATTTTCGTCAATTGTTTTGGGACTTTTATCCATTTGAGATAAAAATTCTTACCTCATACATTATTCAAATTATAAATAATATGAAACATTTAAATTAAAAAATCTTACAAATTTATTGAAACAAAATAAGGAATTATTAGTAATCATTGTCACTCTCAGTTTCTAGTTTATCAAGAGAATTTTAACAGGTTTGATTACATACAAAATAGTAAAAATTATGTGGTAAGATTATAAATAGATGAAATCATTCTTAGGAAACTAGAAGCAAATATTTGCGATGTATACAATAATGAAGATTAAATAACCATACTCTGTGAAGAATTACTACAAATAAATAAGAAAAGACAGAAAGCCCAGTATTAAAATGTACAGTATATATGGCCAAAAATTCATTAAAAATATACAAATAGTAAATACATAAATAAATCCAACCCTCAGTAAATATCAAGGACATAACAATTAAAATAATTAGAATTCTTTTTCAAATTTATCAAAAATCTATCAGAATTTACTATTACATGCTATATGAAAAATTTAATTTTTTGTAGTTTCAAGTTTTTATTTAAATTACAGTTAGCTAACATATAGTGTATTATTAGTTTTAGGAGTAGAATTTAGTGATTCATCACTTACATGTAACATCCAGTACTCATCACAACAAATGCCTCCTTAATGCCCATCATCTATTTAGCCCATCCCCATCCACCATCCTTCCAGTAACCCTCAATTTGTCTTCAATAGTTAAGAGTCTGTTTTACAGTTTGCTTCTCTCTCTCTTTTCCCCCTTATGTTTATTTGTTTTGTTTCTTAAATTCTACAAATGAGTGAAATCATATGGTATTTGTCCTTCTCTGACTGACTTACTTCACTTAGCATAATACACTCTAACTCCATCCACATCATTGCAAATGACAAGAGTTCATTCTTTTTGATGGCTGAGTAATATTATATATACACACCACATCTTCTTTATCTATTCATCAGTCAATGGACATTTGGGCTCTTTCCATAATTTGACGATTGTTGATAATGCTGCTATAAACATCAGGGTGCACGTGCCCCTTCTTTTCACTATGTCTGTATCTTTGGGGTAAATACCTAGTAGTGCAATTGCTGGGTCGTAGGGTAGTTCTATTCTTAACATCTTGAGGACCCTCCATACTGTTTTCCAGAGTCGTTGCACCAATTTGCATTCCCACCAACAGTGTAAGAAGGTTCCCTTTTCTCCACATCCTTGCCAACACCTACTGTTTCCTGTGTTGTTAATTTTAGCTATTTTGACAGGTGTGAGGTGGTATCTCATTGTAGCTTTGATTTGTATTTCCCTGATAATGTGATGTTGAGCATCTTTTCATCTGTCTGTTAGCTGAAAATTTAATTTATAGAAAATTTTGCACCTATCTATAGATGTTCATAAAGGAAATTTATTATAGCATATTTTTAACTAGCAAAACTTGGAACCATTTAAAAGCTTAACTTTAGAAAAATGATTACATTCCCCTAAATTATGGTACCTCTACACCATGGAGTCTTAAAAATAATGTTTATCTACACATACAGAAGTGGAAAGTTCACTAGAAAATATTGACAAGCATAAAAGAAGAAATAATTTAAAAAGGAAATCACACCACAGAACAATATAAATGACATGATGCATTTATTTTAAAGTCTATGTGTTAAGTTGATGAACAATCTTAACATATAACAAGATAGAATTCAATGAAAATATTGTGGTAAACAAATAAGGCATTTTATATTGATAATAGAAATGAGAGAGAGAAGTGTGACTTTTAGGAACATGTACACACCAAAGAGTCTCAAAGTATATAAAGAAACAACTGATAGGCTTATAGGAAGAAACAAGTATCATAAACATTGTAGTTAACTATTTATATACAGTCCTCTCAGGAACTGATAGACCAAGTAAATTAAAATTGGGGACAACTAGAAACTGAACATTACAAATAAAAAACTCAAGCCATTAGATATTTGTAGAACTCCATATTCAAGAGCAACTTCCCCCGCATATTAAGACATAAGCAATGTTTACAAAAATACATTGTGTATAGTGTTCACATAGAGTCAAGAGCAAAACTAAACCTTAGAATTGATTTTAAGAGGACAGCAAAGGACAGTCCTAAGTATTTAGAAAGTTACATATTATTGTACTCCACTGATTAAAGGCTTTTAAGAAAAACTCTCAACCATATAACAAAATCACTTTACTTCAAAATATATGAAATGTAGTTGAAGCTGTAGATAAAAGAAATGTGTGGTGTTGAATACATCAGAAATCAAGAAAAAAGAAAATGAATGATCTAGGCATTTGAAACCAGAGATTTAGAAAAAGAAAGCAAGATTAAATAAATGAAATTTTAAAAAATAATAAAATAAGTGCAGAGATCAATGAACTATGAAACAATAACTGCACAGAAATAGTAGTTATTTGTGATATGAAATGCTGTTTAGAAAAAATTACTTACAAAAAAATAAACCCTTTTACAAGCAAATGAAATACAATAAAGACACAATAAAGATTTAAGGATAATAAAGTGTTATAAACAAGTCCATTCTAATGATTTAAAAAAAACTAGATGGAAAAAATACACTTCTATAAAATATAAAATATCAAAAGAAAGAGAAGCATGAATGAACTTAAAACTTGAAAAGGCCAAAGTCATTTTAAAATGGGATTTTTTAATAATCAAGATAACACACAATCAGTTGGTCTAATTCTCCCAAACTTATAAGAAAAATTTCTATCTTATACAAGTCCTTCCAGAAATCACCTTTGTATTATTTACTATTTCCTGTATAATCATTTTATGTTCTGTACCTCCAGAGTTTGAGGTATTTGGAAGTCTATATCTATAGTTTTGAATTTATGCTGACTCTTGCTATTTAGTGATATTTAAAGCCCAGATATGTTGAAATATCTGGAAAACTTGAGGATCAAAATTTAGTATAATAATAGCAAATTCATATGTAGCATTTTCTTTCTGGTAGACATAGGTAAATGTATGTTGTATATTTATTAAAGTAATCCTTAAGCATGAGGGGAATCAAATCTAGTATTATGAAGCAGTGCTCCAAATTCAAATGAAAAGACAAAACCAAATGTGTAATTCTGAAAACACCAAGCTCATTAAAGCCAAAGTAACAAAAGCAGCAATATTAACCAAAGCACAATATAACTGGTGCTTGAACATCAGTCCTTTTAAAAGATCATAAAAAGACAGGACATATGTGAGGAAAGAATATGGAATTCCATGAAATATCATATACACACACTTCCCCCAAAAATGTATAAGTGTATGTATATATATTCAAACCTCTATCTATGTCTATATAGAATCTATTTATCATCTATCTATCATTTAGCTATCTATCATCTAGCTATCTATCTATCTACCTATTATCTATCTACCTACTGAGAAAGAATAGAAAAGTATAGAGAATTCAAAGTTGGAGCTGGTGAGAGTTTAAATTGGTGCAGCCTCTATGGAAAACAGTATGAGGCCTCCTCAAAAAATTAAAACCTCAAAAAATCAACTATTATATGATGCAGCAATTCCATTTCTGGGTATTTACCCAAAGGAAATGAAAACATGAATTCTAAAAGATACATGCACCCCTGTGTTCACTGGAGCATTATTTACAATGGCCAAGATATGGGAACAACGCAAATGTCCATTGATAGACAAAGAAGATATGTTTTATATATATACAATGGAATTATTACCTAGCAATTAAAAAAGAGTGCGGTGTTGTCATTTGCAACAACATGAGTGGAACTTGAGGATGTTATACTAAGCAAACTTAGAGGTCAGAAATACCGTATGATTTTGTTTATATGTGGAATTGAAAGAATGAAAGAACAAACAAAACAAAGCTCATAGATACAGAGAATAGATTGGTGGTTTCCAGAGGAGAGAGGGGTTTGGGAATGGGCGATTTGGGTGAAGGGGATCAGAAAGTACAAACTTCCAGTTATAAAATAAATAAGTCATTGGGATTAAGTGTACAGCATGGTGACCATAGTCAATAATGTATTATAAATTTGAAAGTTGCTAAGGGAGTAACACTTAAAAGTTCTCATCACAAGGAAAACAATTTGTAACTTTGTGTGTTGACAGATAGTAACTACAGTTATTGTGGTGATCATTTTGCAGGGTATGCAAATGTTGAATCATTACTTTGTATACCTGAAACTAATATAATGTTGTATGCCCGTTATACTTCAAGAAAAAAATAGCAGTCAGTAGTACTATTCTATATCATTCTTTTTCCAGTAGCCTAATTTTACAAGGAAAACTGGTTCCATTCAGCTAATGCATATCTTGCTTGAAGCTGTATCAGTCTTACAGATCCTCAGATACACTTCTGCTCCCAAACTGTGTTTTGGCCAGTTAGGCAAATGGGATGGGGTTTATCTTAATTAAGATGTCCTTTAACAATCTTTCTAATCACTAGTTTCCATTTAAACTGTCCCAGTACTGATACTAATCACCAGTAAGGAATTATCCTTCTTATCATGACTCTGATCTGAAAATTGGAATAAAATAGTTTTATTGGACTTGTGACTACTTTCTAGCATATAATAAACAATGGAAATAAAAAGAACAATGCCTAATATTTAGTTTCTGTAAATCCTTCTGATATTTACCTTAAGATAAAATCAAGTTTGTTCTTTTCATAATGGTCTAATGATTTCCAGTTTTAAAATATATGTCTGAATTTTTTATGAGGAGCTTCAAAACCTAGTTTTTTCCATTTTAAAAGAAAATTGATTTTATTAACGTTCTTGAATACAAAATCTTGAAAATTAGGATATTAAGAGGCTTTAAATTTGTCATCAGATTAAAAATATATTAATCAGATTAGTGATAAAAATTTTAAATACAGTTTGTAAACACAAAGGCATTTTCACTACATTTTTTTTTCTAGTAAATCTTTGATTTTTGCCCTTCCTGTCATTCATTTCTTCCTTTACATTTTCCTAAAATTCAAATAGTATTTTTTTTTAACATTTAGACAAATAGAACTTGTACCTGACTTTTATTTTAGTTAAGATAATTTACTCCAGTAATTCCCAAACTTAAAATTAAAGAGGGGAGCTTTTTTTGGTCAGTCATTATAAATGATACAAATCTATAATTTTATATGTATACATATATATTCTCAGAATTTTCCAAATATTCTGGAAATGTATGCAATAAAAATATTAACAATGGTTATCTTTATGTATATATATAAATGTTATGAGCATATATATTATACATGCATCATATTTTATATATTTATACATATGTATGTATATGTATATAAGTTACATGTAATTTATGTATTCTTGTGTATTTTCTGATTTTTTATGAGCAAAATAATTGTAATAACAGAAGCAATATAGGTATTTAAAGTAATACTTAAAATAATACTCTGCTGGACTTTGGTATTAGCATGTTTACTTACAGAAATTTTGGTTTTGTTTACTCTTTTCTTTGAAGTGGTGATTATAGGTTGAACCTCTCTTCTTTGTGTTTCTTCCTTTCCACTCCCTTCTCACATGTACATTGTTTTGGGCTTAAGGGTGGGGATAACTATCAACTGTGATAGTATAACCAACAAAACTCTGGTCAAAAGGGCTTTGCTATTAGTGTCTTCCTTTAGTTTTATTCATATTTGCAAGAACCAGTTGCATCAGGACGCATATATAGGAGAAATGCAAGCCACAATACTAGGGCTGATGTATGCTACTACATCTCAGGGCAGAAAGTTCTGGTGTTTACACCAAGTTTCTTTCTCCACTTAAACCCTTGTTTTCTGTCCATCATTAAGAGTTGATAGGCTATCTTAAATGACCTAAGACTTTACAGATGCACTATATGTCTCTGAATATTTTCTCCCTCTTTCTTCTCCTCTCTTTTAAGATTCAATTCTGTGCCTCTGGAATCCTAGTAAAATTCCAAACTTGTTAATCAACATTTTCTTATGCGGTAGTGTATCCACTCATATGGATGAATCTCATGTTGGGTGGAGGAATACCAGTCCTAAGCAATCATAAACATATGTCCTCCATTCCCTCCAGAGGGGATTCTCGCAAAACCTAATTTTTAAATACAAATCAACTTTAATTCCTTAACATCAATGAATATGACCTTTAAATAATAACAACATTTAATCTATATAGTTCATGACTAAATCTTTTCATTTAATATTGTGTTATAATCCTTTGGATTTTTTTATGTTGTCATTTTCTATGTAACCCAAGAGGAATGAGTATAGAGATGACAATATTAATCTTGACATCACTGACATAAGTTCTTTGTAATGGGAAGCAGAATCAGAGGCCAAATAGGTAAAACTAGGAAACACAATGGGGTTGGGGTTGTTAAGTCTTTATAGGTAATTCGTATGACTCTTTTTCTAGTCAAAATATGGTGACTAACATAAAATAATAAAATAAAATTAAATTAAAAAAAATAAAACCCGAATTTCAAAATAAAACATTTAAAAAAGTAATATTTAAAATTTCTTACCAAGTGATGATACACATTTTTTGTAATGTTATTAAATTCAAACTACTTAACCTAGATGAAAATGGTTTTTCTATATTTGTCTTAAGATAAACATTTGCTATGATTATTATAAAGACCATAAACAATTACTCAGGTAGCAAATATCCCCTCTATGGAATGAGACTGCCTCACAGATTTTGCTGCAGTGGTTCAAATAAATTGAAAGCCTTCAATACAAAGAGAAATTTCTACGGTCTTTATCCTCTTTGATATTATGTATGCTTCTCTATGATCTATATAGGGCTTGACTTTCAAGAAAAAATTTACAGTAGTGCAGTTCTGAACATTTAAAATAATGGTCTTCTTTAGTGTCTATTTAAGTGCATCCTATTCTTACAACAATTACCAAGAGGCTCTATGCCTCCCTTTATATCCTATTGATTGACTAAAAAAAGTAAAACAATTATATGATAGTCTCTATTATCATATAACATTTTCTCTACTATCATATAACCTTTTGATAGAAAGATACTCTTTGCTTTTCAGAGTATGATCTATGAGAAAATTTCTTCTTGTCTATACAATTTATATATAATTTTACAGACATGCTTTACTTTGATGTCTTAAGATAAATTTATAGTATCAATGTTTGGCTGTAACAAATACAATATAAGACAGTAGAAGTGTTACCATAAATTTTTATTTAAGCAAAATAAATGATTGGTGATAGTAGAATAACCTTTTAATGTTTTAATTATAAACTTCGGGCTCTGAATATTATATAAGGAAAGGGAGATAGCATATTCTCATAAACATGTCAGCAAAATAATTGAAATGTCACTTGATTTATCTTAAAGTATTTTCCATTGTATGTTGGCATTCATTTTTTGCTTATGGTAAATTATATTTACCAATTGCCACCTTGTTCTTTTTTAACCCTAATTTTTAAAGAGCTATGCTATTCTCTAGCTTATTTTTAAATAATATCAATATTTTTTCTCATGTTGATATATACTCTTCTACACTATGAAATAAATGCTTTTGAATAATTAAAATTTTTTTAAATTGTCTACTTTATAAAATCACAGGAAAGATACATATACATCTTTATATTTATATTATCACTTTTGTGTTTGGGGTTTTTAGGAAAAAAAATATTGATATGTTTTAGAATGAACAAAACTGAAATTCAATTTGAAATAGTAATTTAAATTATATAAATCCAATTTATTTTATTTAAATTATATTATGTTGATAATTTAATGTTATATAGATCAGATGTTTTTTATTTACCTTGCTTTTTAATCCATTGATAGTTGTAAAGGTATTATCCAGTTCACCTTCAAGCCTTAGGGTGGCTTCACAAATTTGAGAAAATAATAATGACAATAATAATATGATTTGTTATGTAATATTATGTGCCAAACCTTATGGTAAGTACTTTATATACACTTAATTACCATGTGTCAAGTATAGAACAAGGAACCCCAATTTTGCCATTTTAAAGTTGAAAAACTTGAAGCTCAGAGAAGTTCTATAATCTATCTGGGGTCACTTACAAAGTAGCATAGTAGAGTTTTAAACCAGGCCAGTATGGCTTCAAAGTCCTCGCTTTAACCATGGCTGTATTTAGCAGAGTGCCAGACCTGACTCAAGTCAGCCCCCAGAAAGTCAAAAGCTAAATATTCAGGGATTTTGTGAGCTCGTTGTTAAGACACTAGCAATTTGAAATTAGCCATGGCAGGAATATTTATACCATAAAAATCAGCAAATGCTACAAATTGGGCCTTGCCCCACACTTTCATGTCCTCCGCCTGACAGTTTACTAGCATACCATTGTCTTTACAGCCAAAGTCTTGTCAACATTCACCTATATATTAGGTTACAAATATAAGTAACAGATGTAAATTTTTTATCATTTGCTGAGTACTACATATAAACTGCCAGCCATTAAAAAATTTGCCATTAACAGTTCCTGAATTAAATATGTCATCTTTTATTGTGATATCTAAAATAATTTTTTGTAGAGAAGAATGTGTAAAATAATGAATTATCTTTTTTATTTTCAGTGATAGTGGAAAGTGGAAAGATAATTTCTTTTGTGGCTTATATTAATTCTGGATATTGTGACATTTATAGAAATATTGTAGGACTTATGAAACTACAATCAAAAAAAGTGGTAAGTTTTAAACTTATGTATTCTCTTTAATCATAATTGAATCTAGCCTAATTATCGAACATTTGTCTCCTTTTGTGAAATTTCTGTTCAATTTTTTTGACTATTTTTTGTTATTTCTTTTCTTTTTACTGAGTTGTAAGATACAGGAATGTAGAATACATTGCATTTTGAGTTGTGAGACATAGGAATGACCAATAAGCACATTAGAGATGCTTAATATCTTTATTCCTCAGAGAAATGTAAATTAAAACCACAACAAGGTACCACTTTAAGAATACCAGATTGGTTAAAATGCACTTTACATTTGACCCAGAAATTCCACTTTATTTACTCAAAAGAAATAAAAATATACATTACAAAAAGACTCACATGAATCTTCATAAGCGAAAAACTATAAGTAATCCAAACGTCCATTGACAGTTAGATGGATGGAAGCATTGTGATATATTCTTACAATGGAATGCCATACTTCAATAAAGAGAAGTAATGCATACACGAATATGGATGAATCTCAAAGCATTAGGCTGGGCAAAAACATCAAACCCAGTCTATTTGATTCCAGTTTTATGAGGTTCTAGAACAGGTAAAACACTAATGCAGTGATAGAAAAGTTAGAGCTAATTCTTTTTTTGATTGGTCAAGCAATCTTCAATGGCGTTTAATATAATATGTAAACTTAGTTGAATTCTGATACACAAATTATATTCAGTGTGAAGATCTGCCATTTATATAAGTGGCAATTCTTCAAGTTAGATATTGGCTTTTGACCCCAGGATATTTAATAAAGGCTTTCACCTCTTCCAAGTTCATGTCATCAACCTACTTTGAGAGCTACACTTCTTTTTTTTTTTAATCATACTGCTCATCAACTCATCCCCATTTTGATGCTGTTGAGATCTCTGTGAAAAGATAATTTGGAGTTTCAACTTTTTCTCCAGAATCATGCATACTGAAAACCTGGTAGGCCCTTTTCCACTGTTTCTAATTTGGACCTAAATTGCTAGTTCCCTGAGTCAAACTCACTTTCCATGTTTCTTTATTATTTAAACAAGAAAGTCTTGATGGAATTCCATCTGTGGCCATTAATTCCATCAATTCTGATGCTAGCCCTCTGTGCTTATTTTCTCATTCTCTGTTAGTGCAACAAATGTGCCTTGCAACTGCGGCTGAGGTAATAAATGATAGCTAAGAAAACATACAAAGTTAAGCTATATTTACAAAATGCTATCCTTGGACCTTGAGAAATGGAATGAGCTCAATGTTTCCTAAACATCTTGGTGGATTAAAAATTTAATTTGCAGATCACTAAATGACAGTACTTTCAATTACCTTAGAAATGTTGAACTTGTCTATCAATTTACTATTGTTCTAATATAATTTAAATACATGTGTACATAACTGTTTTCTCTGACTTGAATGAAATTGCAATTTATTTTAAATACCATACACCAAACTGATTTCTGAACAGTGAATTTCTGATAATAATAGTATTTATCCATTGAATGAAAGTGGTTTCACTGAACATCAATTATCTGTATCTCTTACAGAAAAAAATTCAAAAACTTGTTTCTATGGGTAGACTTAAGGAGAAGGAGTCCTTTGGTGAGATTAGTGTTCTTCTTCAAGTTCCTTTCACATGCACAATAGTTACTGGAAAAGAGGTTGAGATGGCAATCATTGAAGATAAGGACCTATTTGGTAAATACATACACGTCTTTTATACCATTTTATTTGATGAGTTTTTGACAAGTGTGGATATATTTCATAGAAAGAGAAGGACACTCAAGTAAGTGTAGGTGTATATATATGTTATTTACAGAAACAATGTATCTATAGATAGTCCCCTTTAATACTTCATATTCTGTCTGATTTAATTGTGCTATTTTTAGAATGTATTAACAATATTTCAAAACACTTTGATTTGAAATTAATAAAATCTCTAATTCCCAAGTTACCATTAATAGCATCATACCTTCCTTTTATGGAGTATCTTTTGGTTTTTCATATCTACAATTATTGCTTCTATGTTTCTGGTTCAGGTCAAGAGTGTGCTGTCTTCCAATGTACAGTCTAGATCAAGTGTATCTGAAGAATTGTGGCTTGTAGCATTTAAGCCTTTATCTGAAATTCTAGCATTCTAGTAGTATTAAAAGAATAATCATGCAGCCACCCGTGTTTGGTCCTCCAAACATTATACTCAAATAGGAAATGCAATTGAGTATGAAGGATAAATGAATAGGGTTTAATAAATGATGACATAACAGGACATTAAAGAAAATATAGTTATTTGTATAATAAAACAAGAATATCAAACATTAGATAAAGGATAAAAGAGGAAAAATTCATAGAAATGAACATGGGTGAGAAATTTGCTTTAAATAAACTCAATTAGAAACATTCCCAGGGTGCCTGGGTGGCTCAGTTGGTAAAGCGTCTGCCATTGGCTCAGGTCATGATCCCAGCGTCCTGGGATTGAGCCCCGCCTCAGGCTCCCTGCTCAGCAGGGGAGTCTGCTTATCCCTCTCCCTCTCCCTCTGCCCCTGCTTGTGTGCTCTCTCTCTCTCTCACTCACAAATAAACAAAATCTTAAAAAAAAGAAGCATTCCCATGATTATGCATATATGATTGACTGAATCCCCCTATCCTGAATTGCAAGGGTTTTTTTTTTTTTATGTTTTTTAAAGAATATGTACTCTACCTGCTTAACTGTGATTTTGCTTAACTTCAAGCTCATACATCCATTTTTTAAAAGTTATAAATTTGAAATAGCATTGATTAATTTTCTTTGTTTCTGTGACATTCAAATACAAACCCCCCTAAAGGTAAATATCACTTAAAAATAAATACCAACTACCAATTAAAATTATAATATTCTCACTTGATATAGGCTAGGTTTTTCTTTTCCTGTACTAATTACGTTAACTGGTGCAAGGCAAATACACTGTGGACTCTTTTACGTAAATCAACATTTCACACATGAAAGTACTTCTTTCAAGCATGTATTAGAATCTTCTTTGCTGTCTGGCAAACTAAAATTAAAATAGATGGCTTAGTGTAAGATTTAATTGTGTTTTATATGTGTGCTATCCATACTTAAAATTTCTTTCTATATTTTGCTCATTTGAGACTGTTTTAAAGCTACTGACACATTGTGTGCCTAATTAAACATTTCCTAAACAGAAATGTTCTTAAGGATTTTATTTTGCTTGTTTTGCCACAACTTTTAAGAAAATAAAATATTTTACAGTTGACCCTTGAAAAACATGGGTTTTAACTGTGTGGGTCCACTTATACAGGATTTTTTCAATAAATACATTACAGTACTGAAAATGTGTTTTCTCTTCCTTATGATTTTCTTAATGACATTTTCTTTCCTGTAGCTTACTTTATTGTAAGAATACAGTATATAATATATATAACATACAAAATATATGTTAATCGACTGCTGGCTATTAGTAGTTTAGTTTTGGGAAGTCAGAAGTTATACATGGATTTTTGACTGCTTAGGGATTGGTGCCCCTGCCCCCTGCTGTACAAGCATCAACTGTATTTAATTTCAGAGTCTTTTTTTTTTAAGACTTTATATTTATTTATTTGAGAGAGAGAGAGAATGAGTGCGCTCAAGTGGGGCGGAGGGGCAGAGAGAGAGAGAGAATCAGACTCCCTGCTGAGTGCGGAGCCCAACACAGGGCTCAATCTCAGGACCCTGAGATAGTGACCTGAGCCAAATTCAAGAGTCCATCACACAACCGAGTGAGCCACCCAGGTGCTCCTAATTTCAGAGTCTTTTTTATTTCTACATTCTAATTATTTTATTTTATTCCAAAAAAGTAAATATATATATATATATTGAAAGCTAAATAATTTTAATGAGAAATGTAATGGTTAATTTTGCTGAAAGAATCATCTTCACACATGAACAATGTTCTTTATTTTTGCATTTTCATATTACTTCATTTTGTTTCCATCTATTCTACTCTTTATTATCTGAAATATGAATCCATCTCTATAAAATGGCATAGGGAAGGACTTAAGAGAAAGTAAAATGTGCCTTAAAAAATATCAAGTTGATGACAAATTGGAAGCATTAAAGTAGAATAATTAACATGAGCAAAACCCAGGATGTGTCATCTTGCAATCAGGATAATATTGTTATTAGCTGGTATATTAAATTGATGTTAGGAATAATTGTTTATATGTGAGGTGGTCCATTAAAAAACAATAAAAACTAATAAAACCAATGTGCTTCGACAGAATTCTTAGCCATATGTGGATTACATTGCCTACACTTTCTAATTTATCAAAAATTGTTAAAAATACTATTTCTTTTTAGAATTGTAAAATGTATTACTGGAGAACTAAATTAAAGGTCATGTCTTTTCTTAAGTATACAAGTCACACTCTATTTGTTCCCATATAAATCATGTTAAAAGGCCAGTATTACTTAAACAATCCAGTTTATCAACAATATTTAGTAAATACATAAAGGGAACAATGAATTCACTATACCTATCTATACCTTGGGATAGGTAGAACAGAATTAGGAAACATAAGAGATTGCATAAATGTTAAATACTTTATCTGGAGAATTATATATACAACTGTTTATATACAATCATAAAGGAAGCTGTGCAATAATTAGTTTTGAAGTATTTAAAAATACTTTAAGAGTGATTTCTTTGTTCATTTAGGTTGTTGACTTTTGGAAAGTTGCAAATAACTTTTGCAATCTATATACATGCTTCTCAGACATTAACTTGAACATCTAAATAAAAATGAGAGTAGTAGAATTATTATGAAATTTAAGCAAATATCAATACATTCTTTTTTATATAATGCCATTGGTAAAAGGTGAAAGATTTATGTGATCTGAAGAGAAACCAGAGTATTTTATATAATGCCATTGGGAATATAGTTTATCAGATTATTATTTTTATGAAGGTAATGTATTTTTGTCCAGATTCAGAACTTATACCTCAAGTCATTTAGATTAAAATTATGAATACCAACTATTTTAATTTTATTGGTATCAGAAATTCTCATCCTACCATTAAAACAAGTGTACTACTTTTGTAACGATAAAGAATTGCTTTTCATATTAAAAAATGAATTACCACTGTTTTTAATTATATCTCAATTCAACCATCCATGATTGAAAAAATAAGGGATAGCTATTGATTTAAATTGTCTTTCTTTTCAAAAGGAAAATTTCAATTCCAAGGTGACATTGCTACAAACTATCTGAAAGTTTGTATTTAAACAAAGAATATCCAAAGACTTTTATCTCTGATAATGATTCTCTTAATCAAAAGCCTAGCAAAGTAGATTTTTTACTATAGATAGGTCTTTTAGACATTTTAGAAGCAATGAATACATTCTTATCCAGAAGATCTACTTCCCAGTACATCAGTATTTCTCCTTTTGCTGAGACAGGTTATAACCAGGTGCCTTCTTGGTAACTGTGTTAATCAGAAGAGCCTAAACTTTTGAACAATTTGTCAGAGTAAATATGCTTCCCTTTCCTTTGTTTTTTGCTTTTGCTTTATGATAAAATTTTGTTATAAAAATACATTTCCAAGTAAAAAATAAGGTATGACACTTAAAAGTATTTTTTCTCTTATGAATCTTTTTTTGCCCCTTACTAATAATGTTAAAAGAAAAAATGCTAATTAATTTGAGTAAAATTTTTCTTTTAATTTGGGTTTTTATGAACATAGTTTTGAGTGAAAAAATTATATTTCATATAACTGTTTCTCAGTATATTATTTTATTCCATTAAGTATTTTATAAATATATTGAAGAACTGTTTTGTTAATGATAAAACCAGCCAAATATTTTGAACATCTTGTAGACATTTAAAAGTAGTTCTTAGGGAAGCCTGGGTGGCTCAGTCCATTAAGCATCTGCCTTCGGCTCAGATCATGTTCCCAGGGTCCTGGGATCAAGTCCCTCATTGGGCTCCTTGCTCAGCAGGGAACCTGCTTCTCTCTCTGCCTGCCACTCCCCTTGCTTGTTCTCTCTTTCTCTGACAAATAAATAAATAAAATATTTTACAAAATAAAATAAAATAAAAGTAGTTCTTACTTGAGGAAATTATCTTAGGAAATATCACAAAAGTTCATGAAACAATAATGTATCTTACTTTGATTGATGGAGTTCCAATTTCCTCAGTCCTCAAAGTCATCTATTGGAATTTAGAGGAGTCTAATAGGTAGCATTCCTTTTACTTGCCTGAATTCTAAAGCAAATGAGAACAGGACAAAAGAATAGAGTAGAAGGGAGATCAAAATAGCACCTTTATTGTTGATAGAAACTGGAGAATGTGGTTTATATCTGCAGACTAGAGTCCTAATCCTGAATCCCAAAATTCACCTGGATTACCTACAGAGTCATAGGCAGTGCTAGACTACCAAGTGTCTCTTCACACAGGAGATAGGGTTGGGCTTCCCAGTAAAAATTACGGAGAAGCAGGAAGAAACATCCTTCTTGGTAGACAAGCTGGATCTCAAGGGGAGGTGGAAAGGAAATGTTAGAACTCAGTATCTCAATCTTTGTTCCAGGCTAGGAATGATTGACATGGCAGAAAGAGGCTGTGAATGTTAAATTTTTCACTCTCCTGCTTCCTGAAGAAATCAGCAATAATGTATTTTCTCTAATACTCTGTAGGAATCCCCACATCCACTGGGCCATTGTGTTGGCCACTAGAACCCACCATTTCATTGCATTCTACTGTAGACATGTACACTCCTGGAGTTTAGCAAAGTCGTAGTACTACCAAATCCTATCAAGTCTCCCTCCTAAATACCCCTTGAATTTCTTTCTTCATCTTTATATCCAAAGCCATATCTTAGTTCATAATTTAATCATCTTTTACTTAGATTTCCAGGAGCCACTTAATTAGTCTCTCTGTCTCTGGCTTTATCACTTCTAATCCATTATTCATACAGTCCCTAATTAAACTTACTACAGTGCAAATCTGTTAGTTTCCCCCCTACTTCAAGCCTTTTATTGACTCCCCTTATCTATAGCAGGGCTTCTTACTGTCTTCATCATGGAACACATAAAAATTGTAATATTTTAAAGAAATTCACGGTAAATAGAGTAAGATACTTTCCTTTCAATCTAAGTTATGATCAATCAGACTCTCTCCATCTCAATCCCTTTTAGCTGCACCAGGACTGATGAGATCAGTATCTCTGTACACCTTAACCCTTTTGTTACACACTGATTGAAAAGCTCTGAGTTCTATAGAAAAGTTGAAATTTCTTTTTTTTTTTTTTGTGATAGTACATATTATGTTCTATTTATTTTACTACAATTACACTTAATTATTTAAAAAGAAAATACTGCCTAGGGTGCCTGGGTGGCTCAGTCGTTAAGCGTCTGCCTTCGGCTCAGGTCATGATCCCAGGGTCCCGGAATCTAGTCCCGCGTCAGGCTCCTTGGTCAGCAGGGACCCTGCTTCTCCCTCTGCATGCTGCTCCCTCTCTTTGTGCACTCTCCCTCTCTCTCTCTTGAACTCTCTCATTCAGAGATCCTGTTCCTGGTCTTGTCTCTGTTCTGAGTCTTGATCATCAGGTTCTCTTTTTCTCTGAACATGGAATCTGGATCTCCGATTTTGAAACCAAATTTGGACTCTTGACTCTGGAATGCCAATTTCTTTAGCAAGTTGCTCTCTGGTGTCAATGCCAGGATAAGGGTTGTTCATAAATGCCTCGATGAGGGTGTGTAATTGCGAAGAAGTGTAGCTGGTACGACACCGTCTGTCTTCTCTACTTTGAATCTCCTCTTCAGAGTGATCTTGGTCTTGACTTGATTCTAAGTCCTCATCGGGTTCTGATTTTTTCTGGCACTGGTGCCTAGCTCTTCGATTCTGAAACCAAATCTGGATTCTGGACTCATCAGTGTTGATTTCTACACTGTTGATTCTTTGTTTGGTAGCATAACCTGGGTAAGGATTTTGGTGAAATGCCTTGATGAGGATTTTCAATTGATCTTCTGTGAATTTGGTGCGGCTGCGTCTCTGATTCATTGTTATGGTCTTGTTTGGAGAGTTGTCTTGGGCCATGTTGGAAGAGAGTTCTGAAGTCTAAGGATCAGGAAAAGTTGAAATTTCTTAAGAGGGCTTAAGATCCATTGCAATTTGGGACCTGCCAAACTACTTATCTCTTCATTCTCATTGCTTAACTGCCCAGCAATATCAAACTAAGTAAAATTTCCAAAAATATTGTTTTATGCTTCTAAGCCCTTTGTCTATTCTATTGCATTTCTCTGAAATGGGTTTTCTCTCCTTAACCAGTTGGAAAACCATTATTTTTTTCACCTGGAAAACCATTATTTATACTTCTAAATGCCAAATATTAGAATTTACCTGTTCCCAGGAAAGTTTTCCTTATAAACATTCCTCTTGCTACACATAGTACAGTATTTTATTTTATGTCTACACATCTTTTCTTAATAAACTTTGAACTCAAAGACAGCCTTCACAATAAATGCTCAATAAGTGACAGGACATTACAGAGTCCTCCTTTGTAAAGTTGTACTGATGACTTTAGATCATGTTGATCCTTTGACACATTGGCAGTCATTTAAAATACATAATGAATGCTTTACTGAATATCATTCTTTCATTGTTTTTACATATTCCTTTTTAGAACTGGAATTACACAATTTCCAGTTCAATCACTGTTTATTTCTTATCCTGCTAATTGGATTATAAATTTCTTCAGGTAAAAGAATATGCCATTGTTAAGTTTTATATCCCATAGCACCTAGATTCTTTCTGAATATCAACACTTTTTAATAATTTTTCACAAACCCATTAATTTCCAAATACCTTCATAAAATCTGGTTTAGTTTTCTGGTTAAGGGTTACTATTGACAGTGTCCTCAAGATGGATTTTTTGGAAGATCATGTTATGGAGAAAAGAACCTATAATTTAATAAACATTGATGACACTGAAAATCAAAGAACAACAGTTCTTTGTTGCATGATACTTTTTTGTCCACAAATAAGTGGTATACTTCCTTCTCAATACTCTTATATATCGATAATCTATCCCATTATTAAAATTCCCAAACTTTTATTGAGAAAACTTTTTTTAAAGTTTTTATTTTATTTATTTTTATTTTTTATATATTTTTAAAGATCTTATTTATTTACTTGACAGAGAGAGACACAGCAAGAGAGGGAACACAAACAGGGGGTATGGGAGAGGAAGAAGCAGTTTTCCCACTGAGCAGGGAGCCCGATGCGGGGCTCGATCCCAGGACCCTGGGATCATGACCTGAGCTGAAGGCAGATGCTTAACTGACTGAGCCACCCAGGTGCCCCGAAGTTTTTATTTTAATTCCAGTTAGTTAACATACAGTGTAATATTGGTTTCAGGTGTACAATATAGTGATTCAACACTTCCACACAACACCTGCTGTTTACTACAGCCAGTGTACTCTTTAATCTCCATCATTTATTTCACCTATCTCCCCTCACCTCCATTCTAGTAACCCATCAGTTTGTTCTCTATAGTTAAGAGTCTATTTTTTGGTTTGTCTCTCTCTCTTTTTTCCCTTTGCTTGTTTTGTTTCTTAAATTCCACATATGAGTGAACATACAGCAAAATTCTTAATGATTTAAGTTCAATCAATTCACATATGGTACTTTTTTTAGATTTCCAGAGCAAGTTTTCTTTGTGAGTGAGATGGTATGCTTCCTTTTAATAAACAGTGTAACCTATGATATTTTTCTTAGATTCCCAGAAAGAACAATGTCAGCTTTGCCTTTAATTGTGGTAACTTCCCCTATCTAGACAAACTCACATTAGTATTTCTTCCTTTCTCTCCATATTTTCCATTTCTGCTACTTTAATCATTTTTTAGTTATGATTATATATTTACCTTATGTCAGATTCTTTTTTAGTAGATATGTTATAAATTTTAAAAATATCTAACTATTAAGGTATGTGATATAGAAGTAGATGGATTTAATCTTTTAATAATAAAGAAAAGCAGAGTTTACTTATTCTTTTAATTAATGGGTTTAAATATTGGCCAGTATTTTTTTTCTCAAGAAAAAAGCACGTGTTACTGGAAATTAGACTTTTCTAAAGATGATGATTCTACTGACCCAGAATTATGGAAGTATCAGCTCAGTAGATTTAGGTGAAGCCACCAGCCACATAGGTAATACTGAAATAGATAGTTGACCCTAACTACATATAACAAAATTTGAAATGCAGTCAGGTAGAATTTTGGTTTTAAGGAATCATCACAAGCAGAGTTAATGATGCATCTCTTGTTTTCCTGGACATGAAGCATTTTGATAACAATAATTAGTTCAATTTTAGTCCTTAACCTTCATAGGTTTTGAGTCTTCAATTTTGTAAGTATATGAAACCTTAATCATGAATTTATTTTCAGCAAGGACTCTGAATGACAAATCATGTAAAATTATCGGTAATGTATTATATTAGAAAATGTTTTGTATACTTCAAATTTGTAATTGCTTGTAAATAAGAGAAAATTCTTATAAATTTTTGGCTAACAGGAAATTACCAAGCCATGCAGAATGCCTTGCTGGTTTAGCAGAAAATACAATATTAATCAGATATGAAGTTCAACCCAAAGATTGATGAAAACCCAGTATTTATTTTTTTTTTAACATTTTATTTATTTGAGAGAGAGGGAGAGGCAGCATGCCTGCGTGGGAAAGAGAGAGCAAGCACCAGGTGGGGAGCAGCAGAGGGAGAGGGAAAAGCAGGCTCCTTACTGAGCAAGGGAGCCTGATGTGGAGCTCCATCCCAGGACCCCGGGATCATGACCTGAGCCAAATGAAGACACTTAACCAAATGGGCCTCTCAGGTGCCCGGAAAAACCAGTATTTCTTAAACTTATTTTTAGAATTATTTCACATAAAACTTCAGGTCAAGTTTCTCTGTAAACCCTATGCCTCAATATATTTAGAGACTAAATTTTTAAGTTTTAATATTTATATTGCAAAAGCTTGCTTAATTGTTAGAATCTACAATAGTTCACATCTGATTAATTCAATGTTACAGCTTCTGCCACTTCCAACCACACTTTCATAGTATAGTATTTTTTATCTTTTGATTATTTATATTATTGGGCTAAACTAATCACCTAAAACACACTGTTCCTTTATAAAATAATTCATGAAAAAGAAAATCAGACTGTAGGAAATACTGTATCCCATCAATATGTACATGGGAGTTATATCTAATATGTAATATACCCACTGAAATATAATAATTAAAGTGAATATTTACTCTGTACTTCATCTATTTGTATTGTGCCAATGTTTTTCTACATTATTTCTGATAATGCATCTTGGCTGAAGGCTAAATATTGACTATCACTCAATTTTCTCAGAAAACACAATTGAATAAAATGTGTCACATAAGTAACTCAGTAAAATCATTTCTATTTACAGAGTTATACAATAATAAAAATACTACATTTTAAATTTTGATTCCTTGAACCAAGAATTTTTTTAGAACCAAGACTTTAGTAAGGATAATTTTAGTAAAATAAATTATCATTGAGGAAATTTGTCCCCATTGCTGATATTTACTTCTTCTACCATGTTCTCTGACTGGCATACTTTTATTGCAGATATTGACTAGAGGTTCAGCAATCCCCCCTTTCTCTTCCTGAGCACAAAGGAAGGTTAAGTTCCTCAGCCTCTCTTGCAATGAGGTTGGAGCCATGCAACTGGCTCTGGTTAATAGAATAAAAGGAAATTATTATAGCCTGGCCATGAAAGATATGATCTTCCATGATCTCACTCACTGTCTGGAAGTGAAGTGCTCTAAGATAGCAGAATCACATCATGGTGGGAATGTAGACCCTGGGATCCTTTTCTTGGATGGAACTTCCCAGAAGAATAGCTCAGCCAGGAACATCTGTATTATACTTTGTACAAGTGTCAAGTAAACATTTGTTGAATTAAGCAATCACGATTTTGGTTTGTTTGTTATAGTAACTAGCAAGTGCTACCTTGAGTCATACAACTGGCAAAAATGCAAAATTTTCAGAGGAATTCTTAGAAAAGTAAAAATTTCCAAGTTAGGACATTAAATGAATATGCTTTTCATGATTATTCTTTTATTCTTAACATTTAGAAATCTTCTGCTCAAAAAGAGTTTCAAGACACATTTAGGAATAAGAACATAAATGTGCATAAAGAAGGTATATGCTAATTTTTAGAAAAAGTTTTAAAATTACTTTGGATAGTACATAATATATAGACAAGAGATGGCAAAAACATAAATTCAGCTCTTTTAAAAAATTAATGTACTTCAAAAATCCACTGATAAAATCTTTTTAAAAATATCTTATGGGACACCTGGGTGGCTCAGTTGGTTAAGGGTCTGCCTTCAGCTTGGGTCATGATCTCTGGGTCCTGGGATTGAGCCCCACATTGGGCTTCCTGCTCAGTGAGGAGTCTGCTTCTCTCTCTCTCTCTCTCTCACACTCTGCCCCTCCCCACCTCTCATTTTTTTCTCTCTCTCAACTAAATAAATAAAATATTTTAAAAAAATATCTTGTAGTATAGTTATATATTTCCAGAATATAACCAAAGCTATAGAGTATACTGTGTGGTGCCAGTTAACAAAGAGAGAAGTAGAATTTAGTACATTTTGAAGAGAAAGCAAAAAGTTAGACAAATTGTTAATTGTTAATCAAAATTAGCCTCAATAGACTATGTCAGATAAACATCCACCAAAATTTAATAGAAAATTACCCAGAAATATTTGCAGACAAGGTTATCAGTAAATCTACTGAGGGAGTTTACAATGGCTATCTTTTCCAAAGGCATAGAATTCATTATAAGTAAGTCTTTAAATTCAGTGTAAGTATTATACAGATTTTTTCCCCTGGGGTATTATATGATAGGAACTGAATTAAGGCTATTAGATTGAAATCTTGGCTTAGAAACTATTCCAAAGTCTCAAAAAAAAAAAATCAACCAAAAAAATAACAACAAAATGCATTATATCATGCAAGACAAAATTTTTATCCTTTATATTTAAATCCCTTTTCTCATATAAAATCCCACAAAATTGCTTATAGTTACCATTTATTAGAAGTTAAATCTGATTTAAAATTTTCAAGGTCTATTCTACAGCAATACTGGATTTCTTCCTTAATACTTTCTGATCTGCTTGTAGGAAATGCATTCATGATCCTATGTCTATTTTCAGGCCTTGGATCTACTTGGATCTCTATTGGTAAGAGATACATAGATCTTTTGGAGGAGGAATTCCACTTTCTGTGTAAATATTTAATAGTTCACTATTTAATTACATTTATTGGCTGCTGAGAGTTTTCTATGTTGTGTGTTGTGCTACAGTATTGTGCTAGATCTTTCCAATAGGCTTATTCAGTCTTTAAAAGGCTGGTGCTGGTACTTTATTGGAGGTAGGAAAATGAGGAAGATACTAAAAAATAACAGAATGTCTAAAGATAAATTAACAAATATTCATACAAATGACCTTTATAAGGATTAGAACTAAGGTTCTCTGGGAATGGGGACTTTTACCTGGGACTTGAAAGCAGATGCGGATGCACTCAGAAAGTGAGTGGGGTGAAGGCATGTACTCAGTTGGTGAATTAGAGCAGTTATACATTGGAATCAAGAATGTGTAATTGGAGAATAGGAGTTAGGACTCCTGAGAAGATTATCTGGGCAACACAGTATCAAGAAATGGGATTAAAATTTATGTGGAAAAATGGGTATTGATCTTGCCAAGATGCTTGGAAAATCAAAACAGAACAAGATCAATAAAATAGAATTTGGTTGTTTGCCAAAGTCTTTGGTGACTGAGATGCTGCCTATATACTTTTACAGAGTATAATCAGCATCCAACTCAAAAGATGAGTGCATGTCTCTTTGCAGGCCAAGGAAGTTCTTGTCACCTGGTCAGGATGGGTAATTCAAGGGAAAATGAAGAAGGCATTTTTTTTTTCCAACTTCCATATTTGCAAATGAGGGTTGAGTAAAGGAGGTCCAAATTCACCCATCCATGCATCCATCATTCAGTCAGTTAACAAATAATTTTGAGCACTTACATTATCCAAGTACTTTTCCAGGTGCTAGGGGAATGACATCCAAAAAGAACCCTAATCCCATTGGTTCATATTCTGATGAGAGAAGAGATAGACAATACACAATTAAATACAAAAATGGGAAACCCAATTATTATTTCAGATGAGTGAGAAAAAGATAATAACAACAGGTGACAGATCAGAGAATGCTTCTTTAATTGTGAGGTTCTCTTCTTCTCTGAGAAGGTAACATTTGAGATGAGACTTGTATGTTGGAAAGGAGCCAATTAAGGTGAAGATCTGGAGATGAGCATTCTAAGCTGAAGAAGGAGCAGGCAAAAATTCTTAGAAGGGAATGATTGTGCAATAAATATCAAAAAGGAGACTGAAGCAGTCCTGAGCAGGGGAGTAAAGAGAGATGTCTGGAGCAGTAGACAGAGGTAGAAGATGTTGAATTCACCAGGCCATGATAATATTCTAGTTGTAAGATTATATTCTAGTTGTAAGAAAAAGACTGTAAAGCATTTAAGAAGGATTTCTACGGGAACTGTGATCAACAAGCCTGGGAAACTTTGTATGCTGTAGAGCTATATTTCAAATTAGTATATTATAAACTCTAAGAATTGCAGTTAAGAAAGTACTTAACTTTTTAATCTAGGAGCTTTCAAATTTAGAACCCCTTTGTTTCTAGTAGTCTAGACTTTCCAGTTGAGAATGGTACAATTTGTTATTATCTCATTTGATCCACATTATGTATTCCCTCCATCTCAATGGGTATCATTTGATCCAACCAGATTAAGCCCTTAAGGCCTGGAGACATTCTCATTCATCACTATAAACCTTTGCACAATGCTAAAAGGCCTCTTTCATGTCCTTTTAAAAAAAGATTTATTTATTTTTATTATTTATTTGAGAGAGAGAGAGACAGAGCATGAGTGCATGGAGGGAGGGGCGGAGGAAGATGGAGAGAAAGTCTTAGGCAGAGTTCGTCATGGGGCTCAATCCCAGGACCCTCAAATCACGACCTGAGCTGAAACCGAGAGTCCAACACTTAACCGACTGCACCACCCAGGTGCCCCAGGCCTTTTTATGTCCTAACTTCCTATCAAAAACATATCTACTCTCTATGACCTATATTAAAGTCTCCTTTTCTATGAAGCTTATTAATTTTCTCCTTTGATGAAGACAGTATGATATGGTAAGAAGATTGAGTGTTTCACTTAAAAAAATTCAACACTCTAATTCATGTTCCATCAATCACTGTGAATTGTGACTGCAAGAAGTTCCTCTAACTCTTAGATCCTAACATTTGAACAGTAAAACTTGATATAAAAATAATTACTTTCCAGAAATATCCTGACAGGCACCTGGGTGGCTCAGTTTGTTAAGTGTCTGCCTTTGGCTCAGGTCATAATTCCAGGGTCCTGGGATCGAGCCCCTCGTCGGGCTCCCTGCTCCACAGGGAGCCTGCTTCTCCCTCTGCCTGCTCTTCGCCTTGCTTGTGCTCTCTCTCTCTCTGTCAAATAAATAAATAAAATCTTAAACAAAACAAAACAAATATCCTGACATAGGTCAAAGAACTTAGAAAAGTGTCTGGCACACATTTAGACATGTATAGTCATAGGATTTTAGAATTTAATTTAATAGAAACCTGCGTGTTCGTAATTATAATAGCTAACATTTAGTGATTGTTTAGTAAATTGTTTTATTTGCATTGTTTCATTTAATCCTAATGAAAATCCTTTTAGTTAAGTTTATTAAACTCATTTTACAGAAGAGGAAACTAAGGCTTATAGAGCTTAAGTCACTTGCACAATTCCATGGGAGTTTGTAAGTGGTGGACCCAGAATTCAGAGCCATTCTGTCCAAAGCCCATACTTTTACCTAGGCTTCTCATTTTATAGAGAAGAAATTGTAACCTTAGAAAGACTAAAAAATTTAACTTGAGGACATATGTCTAATATGCGTGATAGCATATCTTATAAACAAACTCTCTTGGCTCGGTTACATAATCCTAAGCATTGGTATTTATTTATTTAATTTATGTGCTTTGAACAGCTGAGAACTTATACATATTTCTTGAATGGGTTTACATAAGTACAGGGAAATGGTAGCACTATGATACAAGGATGATGTCAACCTTAGAGATTACAACAGTGTGTAAAAATGCCATTCTTAAATTCTGAAGTAGGATTGTGAGGACATACTTTTTTCATGGTAGAGATAATTACAACCAAATTCCATAACAAACTAATTTGAGTGTGAATTTCTATTTTTCTACACAAAATGCTATTATGTTTATCTAGCTATGACTATATTGTACCAAAAGAGTGACATTTCTGGAAAAACTAAAGAGACCTAGGAGTTTCCTAGGGATATGAGAAGGAAGCAGTTAAAACAGCTGCCCTGTAATCTATTTTTCTTTATTGGGGAGATGATATCAGGGAAAGACAGAAGGCAGGTGACCCAATCTAATCTCCTTGGATGTCTTAAGAAGTAAACTATTTCTATGTGGTAGGAAAAGAGTCCTTATCAATGGAATGCTCTTAGAAGAATGCCCTTGACTAGGATTGCTTATGGTAAACAAACCTAGGATATGCGATGTGTAATTTCATCGGAAGTATCAAGTAAGATCACCTATCTGGGTATAAACTAGAAATGCTTCATAACCTGATGTTTCCTACTGTGTGGGGTAACTGATGTGTCTTCTATGGAGACCTGATATTCCCAGCTAGAAATTGCATGTCTAATACATGATGTAATGACCTGGGAAGACATCATTAATATCCCAGATCTCTCACTACTCTATTTGTACTTGCTACTAGCTTGTATCCTTGAATTCTTTTTTTTTTTTTTAAAGATTTTATTTATTTATTTGAGAGAGAGAATGAGAGAGAGCATGAGAGGGAAGAGGGTCAGAGGGAGAAGCAGACTCCCTGCTGAGCAGGGAGCCCGATGCGGGACTCGATCCAGGGACTCCAGGATCATGACCTGAGCCGAAGGCAGTCGCTTAACCAACTGAGCCACCCAGGCGCCCCTATCCTTGAATTCTTAGTAAATAAATATGTATGTCCAATCTGACAAATCAGATTCTTTGGTTAGCTCAGGGGAAAGGAGAAAAAAAAGAGTTAAACAAAACATAAGAAGTTGAAGATAGAGTAGAGAAAGAAAGAAACTTGAAGTTGCTAGAATAGCTGACTTAATATAGAAGAAAATAAACACTATCACTATCTTTTTGCAAATACAGAAGTAAATTCTAGATGATATGAAGAGTTAGTTGTAAAAAAGTCTTTCTTTAAAAATCTTCTTTACTACTTCCTCTTCTCTCTTTTCATTTCTTAGGTGTTTGATGCAGTAATACCGCATTTCCAAGTACCAAAATCCTATTGCTTCTGGAACAAATCACCACAAATTTAGTAGCTTCACAAGAGAAATTTATTATCTTACAGTTCTGAATGTCAGAATTCTGAAATGGGTATCACTAGGCTAAAATCAAGGTGTCAGCAGGACTGCATGCCTTCTGGATGCTCCAGGAGAAAATCTGTTTTCTTGCCTTTTCCAGAATAGAGACCTCTTGCATTTTTTGGCTTGTAAACTCTTCCTCTATCTTTAAATCCAGCAGTGTCATATCTTCAGATCTTTCTCTGACTCTGATACTCTCCCTTCTTCCACACTTGAAGGACTCTTGTGATTATAATAAGCACACCTGGTTAGCCCAGGATAATCTCCCTATTTTGAGGTCAGTTGGAAAATAACCTTAATTTCATTTGCTACCTTAATTCTCCCTTGCCCCTTGCTATGTAACATAATATATTCACTGGTCCCAGGGTGTAGGAAGTAGGCATCTTTGAAGCAGAGCATTATTCTGCCTACCATAGATACCATACAATAAAGGCAAAATATATACATACACATATATTTAATGTCTATATTCAAATGAGTTTATACAATCAATAGACAGTATTTCTGTCACCTGTATTTGTGCTTATAGCCCTCCTCTGGTAAACTCAAGCATGACCATGTGAATTACTTTAGCCAGTGAAATGCAAATGCAAGGATATATGTCTTGTGTTAGCATAAATTACAAGCATCATAGTATGTTCCAATATGTTAATTTTTCCTTTTGCAATGAAATCTTAAATATCCCAGATAATGGCTACTCCACCAGCCTGAGTCTAGGGGTAAAACTTAAACGAACCTGTGAGGATAAGAATTTGAGGTAAGAAGCAATCTTGTTAACCATTAGCTTTCCAGACTGTGCAAAACTTGATAAGAAAAAAATGGGAAGAGAATCACTAAATAATATAATAACCATAACACTGAAAATTAAATTAATTCAGAAACACAATAATTTTACTCTCAGAAGACAAGCATTTTTGGGGGGTGCCTGGATGGCTCAGTCGGTTAAGCGTCTGCCTTTGGCTCAGGTCATGATCCCAGGGTCTTGGGATCAAGCCCCGTGTCGGGCTCCCTGCTCAACAGGGAGCCTGCTTCTCCCTCTCCTTCTGCTGCTCCCCCTGCTTGGGCCCTCTCTCTCTGTCAAATAAATACATTTAAAAAAAAAGAAGATAAGCATTTTTAAAGAGCAAATTTATTATTGTAGATTTGTTAATGCATGACTCTGATTGTGTACAAACAATGACAATTATCAGGCCACCTGGGTGGCTCAGTTGGTTAAGTGTCTGACTTGGGCTCAGGTCATGATCTTGGGGTCCTGGGATAGAGTCCCGCGTCAGGCTCCCTGCTTAGCGGGGAATCTGCTTGTCCCTCTTCCTCTTCCTCTACCCCTCCCTGCTCATGCTCTCTCTCTCTCAAATAAATAAAATCTTTTTTAAAAAATGAAAATTATCTTTGAAAAGGAAGTATATCTAAAATACAAAATTTTATGGAAATGAAGACAGACAGACAGTTTCCAGAATTTGGTAGCAATGCCTAAGAAAAATTCCAAGTAAAATGAAAATACAGGAAAGAGACTTAAGTGTGATAAAGATAATTTACCAGAAACCAATGGAAATGTTTCTAAGGGGGTGGGATGCTGAAGCTATTGCAGATAAAACCCAGATCAGGATACAGATATCACCAACTAGGACAGTTTGGTAAATTTTAGATAATACAATTAGACAGTAACATGAAATATTAGGAATAAACACAGAAAAGGAACCAAATTTTCTTTGTTTATTATGATTGCTTACATAAACAAGAGTGTTCATTTAATTACTAGCTAAAAAGTCAATGTAATTTAATTAAAGCTAATATTTTAATATTAAGATGTCAAATATCGAGTATAAACTCAAAACTTAATAACTTTTTCTAGTCAAATATATCTAATGTAGAACTAGAAATGGCAAGAAAAAGTATAAAATAAAATTAGTAACTCAATAACAGAAACTTGGGGTGTATGTGATGTAATTCATAAAAATATTAAAGAATACAAAGCAAATAAAGAAATATCATTTGTGATTTGATGACAAAATTTAAATTCACAAAATACCATCTTTTCCACAATGTACATGTAATTTAACTACAATTTGTTCAGCATTTCAACATTTTCATGAGAATATCTAACTACACAGTTAGCTAGTAAATGAGATAAAATGATTTACATTCTTATGAAACAATGAATATCCCAAATTTAGAAAAATAGTTAACAATTTTTACATATATTATAAGCAACAGAATGTGAGGTTACCATGAGAAAATATAAATTAATCAGATTCAGAAGTGTTTGAGAAATCAATCCATGTAACTATGGATTTTCCTTGTAGAGAAATGAGTGCTTTCCTTGTAGAGAAATCATTCGAGGGAGTGTGAAATGCTCTTTAGAATGTGATCTGACATTGTTCATGTATATCTTTTAAAGTAGAAACCTCCTGACTCAGCAAATTTAGGATTCACTCTTATAGGAGAAAAAAAAAAAAAAAACTACCAGAAAATGAATATTTATTACATCACATCTTTTTGTTTGTTTTTTGGAGTGGCCTAAAACTAGAAGCAGCCTCAATGAACATTAGTTAATAAGGTAGTTACTAAATTGTAGAATTACTGTGTTATAAAGCATTTTGATACTACCAACTGATTTCAATCTGATGTGACCATGCATCCTGTTTCTCCCAGGGCAGTCTCAATTTAGCACTGGTGTCCAAACTGAATTTTAATAGCATAGTCTTTCTTGTTTTGGATGATGAATTAGTCTTTCTAGTTAGATTTCTATCAGTTGATATTAAGGAATTTCCAAAATATATTTCAGGATATAAATAAAGCAGATGTAAACAAAAAAATAATAATGATAGTAACTATTTATATGAGTGCACACAAAAGAATGGTATATACTCACCAGGCTGTCAACTTCTGTTGACAGTGTTTGGATTGAGGAGGATATTTATTTGACTTTTGGAATTAAAAAAAAAAACTGTAAAGAATATTTAAAAGACAAAAAGATAAATACTGAATAGCTGACTTGGTCCCAAATTTTTATGAGACCTTCATAATTTTTTCATTTTATTTTAATATTCAGTTTTGTAAAAAGTATTCATTTTTTTAAAGTAAGCTCTAGGTCCAATGTGGGGCTTAAACTCACAACCCTAAGCAAGTGTCACATGCTCTACCAACTCAGCCAGCCAAGTGCCCCAAAAGTATTCATTTTTTGATGTGATTTTGTTATGGAGATATCAGCTAATTTAAAAAATAATAATGGAAATTTTAATTCATTTCAGAAGGTATCTCACATGCCTCATGCAGAGATAGTTGCTTCAGCTTATCTTTTTACTAGACTCGTGATCTTATACTTGGTGCCATGGCCATTTGATAGTCCTTATCAAGGGGATTGAACTGCACATTTATTTAGCATTTACCATTACGCCTCACACCATGTTAGGTGCTATAAAATTGTTTGCTACTCTCCTTTTAGAGAAAAAGAACTAAGGTTCCATAAAGTTAAATTTTTTTGTTACTACTACACTTAGGAAGTATAGAGTCAGCATTTAAATTAAAGTCCCCCTGACTCCTGACACTTTTCTTTACCATACAGCTTCCCATGCATTTATAGTTCTTTTATTTCTCATGCTATGATATTAATATATCCTTCTTTATTCACACTGAAAGTTTTATGCTTCAGGAATTCTTTCTGTTTGAATGGCAATTCCCAAGTGCAAAATTAACCTGTGGTTAGAATTATGTCACCTTTATCAACGTTGCCATATGCATGACAAAATATAAATAGCAGGAAGTTGTATTAACTTTGTTTTAAAAAAACAAAACCTAATGTTAGAAAAGATAAATGACTTGTCCAGCAGAACATTCCAAATCATGCAAAGTTAAAAATAGCATTGTGAAGAAGTTAAATGCTCTTGGCTTCCTGGTCCAGAATACTATTTATGAGATGCCAGTGATTCTTTTTAGAACATGACAATATAAATTTTATTGCTTGTCAGGACTGGTAATGATTGTAAGTCCTTAGTATTTTTGACTTGCTAAAAATAAAATTCAAAGAAGACTTATTCATTTAAGACTATGTTGGTCATCAAAATCATTTGACTTGTGCTTTAAAGTGGACACACTGAGTAATACAATAATATTGAATGTAAGAGGAAGGAGAAATTTTAATTGTGTATTATCTGTGTATAACATCGTCTAACAGAATCCTGCTAACTTTGGCTATTTCATCTGTAGCCATTAGATACTTCTAAAATATATTGTTCATTTTTCTACAAATATTTCCTGAGTGCCTGCCATGCACTGAGGATAAAATAGTGAACAAAACAAAATCTTTGTTTTCATGAAATTTACATTATATTGGGGGGATAAATATGAAAAAAATATATGTATGGTATATATTAAATTCCAGGCAGTGGTAAGTGCTCTGAAGAAAAACAAAGCAGATCAGAAGATAGAGACAGATGGAGAAAGTGCTATTTTAGATAAGAGGATCTTCAAGTAGGACCGCCTAATAATATTACACCTGAGACCTGAAAGAAGTGAAGGATGTCCAGAGGAGGAGGGATATAGGCAGAATGAATAGGGAGTTTAAAGAATCTGAAGTGGATTGTGTGTGGCGTGATTAATGATAAATTCAGTATAGATGAAATGAATGAATAAGGGGGGAAATTGTAAGATGAAATTGGAGTAGCAGCCAAAGAAAAGTATATGCGGGACCATTAAACCATGGTAAAGACCTTAAATTTTATCCCGGGTGATGCAGAAAGGCATTGGACATTTATAAACAGAGGAGGTATATAATCTGATTTAAGTTTTCAAGGAATCACTTTGGTTCTATATGCAAGAATAGATTTGAGGAGCAAAGATTGAAGCAAAAACATCAGTTGGCTGAGAATAAACAAATATCTGTGTAAAAGATAGTGATAGTGCAGTTTCAAAATTAACCTACAGATTCAATGCAATCCCTATCAAAATCCCAGCCTGGTTTTTGGCAGAAAATGACAAACCGATCCGAAAATTCACATGGAAACAAAAGAGATCCGGAATAGCCAAAAGAGTCTTGATCAAGAACAAATATGGAGGACTTATACCTCCCAGTTTTAAAACTTACTATAAAGCTGTGTGGTAGTGGTATAAAGATAGACATATACATCAACTGAATAAAATTAAGAGTCTAGAAATAAACCTTTATAATTATGGTCAATTAAATTTTGGCCGAGTGCCAAGACAATCAAATGCAGAAACGAATAGTATTTTCAACAAATGATGCTGGGATAACTGGATATCAACACACAAAATAATGAAGTTGGACGCCTACTTTATACTCTCACAAAAACTAACTTAAAATGGGCCATAGAGAATCATAGAACTAAATGTAACTAAAAATTATAAAACTCTTAGAAGAAAATTTGGGAGTAAATCTTTGTGACCTTAACTTAGGCAACTCTTCTTAGATATGATACCAAAAACAAAAGCAAGAAAATAAAAAATTAAATTGGACTTCATAAAAATTAAAGACTTTGCAATGCAAATTATACCATCAATTATCAATTATACCAAAAGTGATGTCAATTCATAGAATGGGAGGAAATACTGAAAATAATTTTAAAAAGATGATGATGGCTTCAACTAGAATGGTAACTTTGAAGATGTTGAGAAGTTGTCTGATTCTGAATGCACTATGGGTAAACCATACAATGTTGTTGGCTTTTAACTATTGTTTTTTCTACAAAATGATCATTTCAAATAATTAAAGCTAATATTCTGAAGGTATACCTACAGAGGTGTTTTGTTTTGTTTTTGTTTTTGTTTTTCTATGCCCAAGCTATGAAATGACTATAAGATTTTAGGCAGAGGAATTAGAAAGATCAGGATGCCATTTACAGGAATCTAGAAGACTGGGAGTAGAGTAGGATTAAGGATGGAAGCAAGTTTGTTTTTAGGCATATTAACTCAAAAGAGACAGAAGATTACCAAGAGGAGATTACAGTAAACAGAATGGTAGCAGTCTGTTGTTTAGGACAAAGTGGGAGAAACAATTCCCACTGGCAAGACTCAAGTATAGTTCACACTGTGACTAAATAACTTTTTTTACTCTTTCAGTAATATTCTACCTAAAGAAACAGTTCTTCTGTTCTATTAATTAGATAAGATGTGAGCAAGTAATCTCAATTCTTTCCTAAAATAACAAAGATGGGTAATTGAAAGTAGACATATGGACTAAATCCTTATTAGTCATTGTGTTTTATTCACATGAATTCAACCTTTTCGTTTTTTTTTACTTTTTAAAATTTTTATTGTTATGTTAATCACCATACATTACATCATTAGTTTTTGATGTAGTGTTCCATGATTCATTGTTTGTGCATAACACCCAGTGCTCCATGCAGAACGTGCCCTCCTCAATACCCACCACCAGGCTAACCCATCCTCCCACCACCCTCCCCTCTAGAACCCTCAGTTTGTTTTTCAGAGTCCATCGTCTCTCATGGTTCGTCTCCCCCTCCGATAGAGCTACCATACGATCCAGCAATTGCACTACTGGGTATTTACCCCAAAGATACAAATGTAGGGATCCGAAGGGGTACGTGCACCCCGATGTTTAT
>NC_138372.1:127676741-127698323 GCF_054177405.1 Leptonychotes weddellii
GATGAATGGATAAAGAAGATGTGGTATATATACAATGGAATATTATGCAGCCATCAAAAGGAATGAGATCTTGCCATTTGCAACAATGTGGATGGAACTGGAGGGTGTTATGCTGAGCGAAATAAGTCAATCAGAGAAAGACATGTATCATATGACCTCACTGATATGAGGAATTCTTAATCTCAGGAAATAAACAGGGTTGCTGGAGTGGGTGGGTGGGAGGGATGGAGTGGCTGGGTGATGGACATTGGGGAGGGTATGTGCTACGGTGAGCACTGTGAATTGTGTAAGACTGTTGAATCACAGATCTGTACTTCTGAAAAAAATAATGCAATATATGTTAAGAAAAAAAAAGAAGAAGATAGCAGGAGGGGAAGAATGAATTCAACCTTTTTGAAAGCATCTAATATGTAATCATAATTAAGCTTTGAGAGGTTCAAAAATATGAACCATTGTTTTTTTCCCCAAAGAGATTGTGGGGTTCATAGGAAAATAAATTTGAATTGCAAGAAAAAAGCAATACCCAAAAAACAGGAGGTTTAAAAGTAGTAAGGGATTAACATACAGGTGAATGGTTAAATGCCAAGATGAGCTATGCCATAGAATAGGAAGAGAAAGCCACCTGTGGACTGGCACTGGGAAGAGCTATGAAAAAAGTGTGACTCCTTCTAGGTCTCAGACAGCAGATATGGATATACTGATGTGAGAGAGAAACATAATCAAGATTCAGGGAAGCAATTTTAAATACAAGTGAGAAGGTTGAATTGCACATTGATTATTCAGGGAATAATGAGTAAGAATTATTATCCTTTAGATTCTCTATAGCCCAATATTTAATAAAGTTAGTTGAATAAATGACCAGCTGAATGAGAAGAGAACACAATCAACTACTCCTAGGTTAAAGGTAATATAAAATGTAATATATTATTAATAATATTAATATCAAATTATCAGCTACATGTTTATTTTGTATACATGATCAAAGGGTATATTTTGTCTGTCAGTTGAACATAATCATGTTCACATTGAGTATTTTAATATTCTAGGGGCTATTTAAAATCAGAACTGCCTTGGGCGCCTGGGTGGCTCAGTTGGTTAAGCAACTGCCTTCGGCTCAGGTCATGATCCTGGAGTCCCTGGATCGAGTCCCGCATCGGGCTCCCTGCTCGGCAGGGAGCCTGCTTCTGCCTCTGACCCTCCCCCCTCTCATGTGCTCTCTCTCTCTCATTCTCTCTGTCTCAAATAAATAAATAAAATCTTTAAAAAAAAAAAATCAGAACTGCCTTGAAGAGTTACAATTTAGCTTAGTGATATAAAATAAGAAGAATCCTCCCAACACAAAGCACCAATAAATGTCAAATAATTATTCCCAGCTCTAAACATAATAGCTGTTTAGATGAAGAGATGGTGTGTGGGCTGGAGAGGGAAAAATGATAGGATGGTTCAGCTTTATATATATTCAGACCTATCATTAAATTTAAATTAAAAAATATGAACCCCAAAGGAAAACCATCTTGTCCCGCCAATTACTATTTCTTTTAATTTTGTGTGTAACCATTTGTAGTCTCCCTTTTGTTCCCTTTCTCTCTCTCTCGTCTCTCACAGCTCTCTCATACATTCCACACCACACACACCCCCCCCACACACACACTCTCTCTCTCTCTCTCTCACACACACACACACACACACTTAAGAATGGCTAGTAAGAAAGGCTAGAATATTTATTTCTCTTCTTTTATTTGCATATCCAAGGCTATGATGATAAAAACTTACCTTTCTTCATGGATGGTGCGTGTACTTCATTTTCAGAATACTTAACATTTATGAACCACTGTTTTACTTTTCTGGTTAGAGTGGCTATCCATATATCAAAAGGAGACATAAATTCTTAGATAGTTATTTTTTAACAAAAACATTTAGTTTAGGTTTCAGGTAAATAAACTCATTATTCATTTGATGAAGCCATCTTGGTTTTTAAATTTTTTTATGGCTCTTTCTCTGCTGGCTTAATAGAAAAAGAAATGCATAAAAAAGAAAACATTTTTTGCTAGAGCTAAAGAAATAACACTATTATTTTCATTACTGCCATGATGAAGTAGATCAATATGAGACATTGTTTATTTCCTTTTAAGTAAAGACAATAAACCACCAAAACAATGAATTGAATTAAAGCAAAACTATATTGTTTTAATATTTTCTTCCCACTTCACTTGCTAAACATAGATTAACAGCTCAAAGTACTTGGCTAAATGTTTTCTCACTGAGAACATAATGATATAAAATAAATATATGCTTTGAAGTTGGCATAAATTACTATAGACCCCTTCTAGAGAAAATTCAATGTGATAATAAATAGTTATAGGTTAATTTAAAGATCGTACAGATCCATAGTTGCTGGTATGCTTGTGAAATTAGCATGGATTTTTTTTAATGAAAATATATTCTTGCTGCAACTGTATGGCTTTTATAATACAAGTTCTGGGAAAGGGGAAATGAATATTTAAGAAACTTTTATTGGTTTCTTAATATGTGCCAAATGATATGAAAAATTCTATAATAAATGTTTACAAAGTAGTTGTGAGCAAAGCAGAAGGAAAAAATTGTTTTGTGTAACACAGTTGTGCAAACCCTGTGTGTGTGTGTGTGTGTGTGTGATTTTTTAACCCCTTGAGAATCCCATGACAGCTCACGATCATTCCCTCCAGAAGCAGGGCAGGGAGGTCATAAAGGCATGCAAACAGAGTATTTTCTATACATTTTAGGAGTTCATAGAAGTTAATGGAAGGAAGATAAAGACATCACTGTTTAATAAAAGAAGCTTATGGGAGAGGAAATATTGAGGTGAGTCTTGAATATAGCCCTTATGTGTATTTTCCCTCATCGCATTCCTTTCTTAGGGCCCAGAAGTTACTCAATACAACAACCTTCTTCAATCCTTTGGGAGTGTCCATCTATAATCTGTCATGATAATCTATGCAACCATACCAATTGACTTTCCCCAAACACCTTATTTAATATTAAGGTGTATTAAAAATTTAAGAATTTTTCTTAAATCATCTGGCAAACTTCTACCCTTGGGATGTTGACTCCTTTCACTGAAATGTCCATGTTTAACTTAGAATGAGCTGCTTTTTCCCATGATACCTTAGATATTTGTCTTTCATAATACTTTGTAATTTTGAATTATATAACAAAATGTATTCTTGTGTTTTTTACTAATTAAGTCTTCAAGGGCAAATACGGTGTTCTATTCCTTGTAACTCCTGCTTTTTGTAATATATTTAAAGATTTTATCTATCTATCTATCTATCATCTATCTATCTATCTATCTATCTATCTATCTATCTATCTATCTATCTATTTATTAGAGAGACTGAGAGCAGAGGGAATAGCAGAGGGAGAGGTACAAGCAGACTCTGGGCTGAGCACGGAGCCCGACGCAGGGCTTGAAACCATGACTCTGATCATGACCTGAACTGAAATCAAGAGTAAGACACTTAACTTGACTGAGCCACCCTGTAATATATTTTTTATTAATAAAATCTTGAAACAAACCAAAAAATAACAACCAAAGATTACTTTTAATGTTGTTATTGTGGGAAAAATCAACAATATAGTACATAAAAATGGTAAAAAGAAATAAATAGCATGCCTAAGTGTAGTAAAATTTCTCTTCAAATCTCAATTCCTGTCCTTGAAGTAAGCACATGTAATTATTTTTCTTTATTTCCTTCAGGACTTTAAACATATATTTACTTGAATTTATATATATGCAAAATTTTAAATGTTAACGTAAGTTGGGTTTATTAACATAAATTATACATACTGTGCTTCAACTTGCCTTTTTTACTTCATGATGTATGTAGGATATATTACTTTTTCAGTGTATATTGGTCCAGCATATTTTTTAGAAATTACTATGGTATGAATTCACTATCATTCAACTTAATACTATTTTAAAGCTGAACATTTGTATTGTTTATCAAATTATGTTATGAAAAATGTTCCTAATATAGCACTCTTATATTTACGTATTTATGCATTTGCATTTCCTTTTTTTTTTTTTTTTTTTTTAAGATTTTATTTATTTGCGAGAGAGAGAATGAGAGACAGAGAGCATGAGAGAGAGGAGGGTCAGAGGGAGAAGCAGACTCCCCGCCGAGCAGGGAGCCTGATGCGGGACTCGATCCAGGGACTCCAGGATCATGACCTGAGCCGAAGGCAGTCGCTTAACCAACTGAGCCACCCAGGCGCCCTATGCATTTGCATTTCCAAAGGCTAGATCTAGAAGTGGAATTACTTAGCCATACTGCATGCACATTTTAAATTTTGTATGTACTGTTCGAATTTTATACAAAAAATTGTACTACCAAATTATACTGCACCAACAGAGTATTCAAATCCCTGTTTCTCTGTATCAACACTGGATATATAATTTTTTCAGACTTTGCTCATCAGATGGTTTAAAATGATCCTCATTATCACTGATTGTGTATTTTTGAACTTACGTACTCACTGAAATTGATTTTTTAACCCCAAACTCAATACTCATGGTACTTTCTGGACCATTCACAGACATGCTCATAGCAACAAAAAATCTAAGTGGCCAACACACACTGCTTTCTTGTTTCAGTTCTCATACTGTAAATAAGTGTAATTTTTGCAAGCTATTAATTTAGTGCCATGTTTTCCTCATTTTTGTGGTTGTTGGTGATTTTGATGTTTAAAATGGCCCATAAGGGTGCCTGAGTTGCTCAGTTGGTTGTGTCAGACTCTTGATTTCAGCTATGATCTCAGGATCCTTGGATTGAACCCCAAGCAGGGCTCTGCACTCAGTGGGGAGTCAGCTTGAGGATTTCTCTCCCTTGCCCTCTCCCTGCCTCTCCTCTCTCTCTCTCAAAGAAATAAATAATTAAAATAAATAAATAAATAAATAAAATAAAAAGGCCCTCTAGTGGTGAAGTGTTGTCTGGTGTTCCAAAGCACAAGAAGGCTGTGACATGCCTTAGGGAGAAAATACATGTTTTAGAAAAGCTTCATTCAGGCATGAGTTATAGTGCTGTAGGCTGTGAGTTCAATGTCAATGAATTAATCAACAGTGTTTATTAAATAAGGTATCTTTAAACATGAACACCCATAAAACAAGATTATGTATTGATCAGTTGATGAAAATGTGACTAGAGGTTCTCAGAAACCTACTCCCTGTAATTCCTCTAGGAGCAGTGGTTCAATTTTTGTGGCAAGTTTATAGAACATAATTACCATGAAAAATAAGAATCAACTGTATATCATTTTAATTTGCATTTCCTTAATTATTAATGTTGCAGAACATCTTTTGTATATTTGAAATTTACATTTCTTTCTGCTATTACCTATTTATAGCTCCTATCCCTTTTTATTAGATTGTCCCTTTTTCAATTCATATGAGTTTTCTTCATATTAACAGGACTGAAAATTTTCCTGTATTTATATTGGAAATATTTCCCCCCCCCATCCATCTATTGTCACTCAGTTTTCTGATAATTTCAACCACCTCTGTTTTTTTAAATGTAATGACAGCTCTCATTCACCACCTATTTTATGGCTTCTTTGTTTTATGTCTAATGTGCTCTAGTTGTTTTTGTTTGTTTGTTTGTTTAACCTAGTTTTGAATGATTTAGAATTTCTTTTCATGTAATGCAAGGATCATTGCATTGCACCCTGACAGTCTTGTCTGACTAATTTTTCTAATATTGTGCTTTTAATAGTCTATTATTTTATCATTGGTCAGAGATGCAAATTTTTAAATATGTGTTTTTTGGTCTGTTTTGGACTCTTGATTATTCAATTTTTTGCTTTATTATTTGAAAGGTATCATACTGTTTTAATTACTTTTATAGTATAGCTTTTTATTTGTCAAGCCTTCTCTTGCTTTATTTTTTAAAAATTCCTCCATATTTTTATTTATCCTTGTGCATTACTTCTTCCAGAGCTGCAAAGTTTATTTACCTTAGAATTAAACAGGTAATTTTAATAATACTTATTCAAGTCAGAAGAGTAAACTGTTTTCCATAACTAGAAATGGTTGCATAGCTTGTTCCATATACCCACTTTCCTTGTTGTATATATTGCTTCACTTGTCATCTTGAGCCAATCCCTTAAAAAGGCAGGCTTTTGGTTTTGTTTTTCATAAAGCCAAGGTGTCATTTGTTTTGTGAGGGGGAAATCAGAGCAAAAAACATGATATTCAACACTGTTTTGCCTAAGTGCTGTGAAAGACAGTTAAAACATAACTGCCACAAACAGAATTTACCTTCATAATTGCCAGGCACTTCATGACAAAAAACGGAAGTTATCTGTTTCTTGGTTAGTGTTGGAGATGTAGGGAAATCACATTTTTTTATTCACAGTCTTCAGAATTCATGTAGACTACTTTCTTTTATATTGAAACAGAAAAATCATATAGATGCAATTGTGGTCATGCTTCAATTATGTTATCATCATAAATTGATGATTAAATTATAATTATCAACATTCTCTAAGTTTTTACATGTTCACATCTTTATATGATAGCCTGGATTGTACCTGTGTTATAGACAAACACCTTTCTGCAAGTGTTCCCTTATATATTAATAAATTTTAATTATTTTCATATTTTCTTACATATCTATTTCCTGGAGACATCTAAATACTTATGTATGGATCTTGTTCAACTTTTAAAGAATTAAACTGTTTTTCCATTTCTGGAACCACCTCATTTTATCTCTATGGACTGACACATACTGTTAAACACTTTTTTTTTTTTTTGAGAAAATAGATCTCCAGAGAAAACAGACATTCTCTAGTCCTATGTGAGTCTGTTTGTGAACCAGCTTGTTGATATGTATCAAAAATGTAAAAAACACTTTCTATACTTGGTTGAATTGTATATAGTTACCATGAATTAAATATATATTCCAATGATCCTCCACAATTTTTTCAAATGCTGTTCAGCATATTTTTACTCTCAGTTGCATACATTTCCATACAACTATAGATCTCTTTAAGTAATCCACCTTTTCTTTAAAGCCTATCCATCCTCCTTTTATTGTATTCCAAGCATGCCTTTCATCACCCCAAGTAAGTCTCAGGGAGGCCTGTAGGGTTTTTTATAATTCCTCTGTCTTGGAAGTTTAAATTCACCACGTCACCCATGCTCTGCGCATTAAGCGGTAAACATATTTTGCCCGAAGGCTTCTACATGCCTCTTTTAAAGTTTCTTCCATGACTTATTGGGCTTTAACTCTATTGTTAATATTCTTTTCAGACCAAGAGAGGCAGTAAATCTAAAACAAACCTAGAGATATTACTGCTATAACTTTCAGACCCACCTAGCCTCCTGTGAGGAGAAAATTGTTCCCTAAGTGGGATACTTTTTCTACTTATTAGATTGTTATTCTTCAGTGATTAATTCTTTAATTATATCAAAGAGTTTTCCCCCAGAAGTTAAAAATGCTAAAGTAAAATTATTTCTTTCCATTAAAGTGGACAAGTATATATATATATTTTTTCACGTCTTGTTTCAGTTACTTCACTAGTTTACCTGAGTGATTCAATAGACAATAGTTATTTTTGTTACTATTGGTGTTTCTTTTATAGATAAAAACATGAATCATGGAAATTAACCAGCAAGGATTTTTTTTTTAAAGATTTTATTTATTTATTTGAGAGAGAGAGAATGAGAGACAGAGAGCACAAGAGGGAAGAGGATCAGAGGGAGAAGCAGACTCCCCGCTGACCAGCAAGGATTTTTAAGCACCTGCCAAATATGTGTTAGCCTTAAGGATACAAGGACTAAGGATGCTTGTGTCCCAAGGCAATGTCAGCCTTGGGCACCATTCATGTACATAATATGATTAAGGTCATTTCAACACTTCCTGATTCTCTTTCAAGCACTCCCCAGTGCCTCTCACCTCTTCAATCTGTGGATTTTGTGAGAAAAATTCACTTAATGAGATATGACCTTATGTAGAAGATAGTAGTATGATTTTGTACTGTAGAGCTTTGGCTTTGGAATGAGCCTGTTACATTCCAAATGCTGGACCCATGCTTTCATTATGGGCTCTCTTGATTAATTTATGAAACTATTTTACAGCTCCCTGTGCCAAAGGTTCAGTCAAATGAGAGGAGGAGTGTTATTCAATTTAAAACTTGGAAGAGCCCAATTCTGATTCATTTAGAACACTGCTCAGAGCAAGGTCTTGAGGATCCCTGATGCATAGGCATCACAAACTTAGTAGTGGGAGATCATAGGGAGCTGGGCAGCTGGAGTGCTGGTAGGACACTTAGGGTATTTTGACAATGGTTATTTAACTCAACTGGTGGGGAAATCGGTTCCACTGAACTGGAGCAACCCACCGACTATCACTGATATGAAATTATTTACTTCCGATCTTTTCCAAATACATTTTTCTTTTTTTTTTTTTAAAGATTTTATTTATTTATTCATGAGAGACAGAGAGAGAGAGAGAAGCAGAGGGAGAAGCAGGCTCCCAAGGAGCAGGGAGCCCAATGCGGGACTCGATCCCAGGACCCTGGGATCATGACCTGAGCCGAAGGCAGACGCCACCCAGGCGCCCCCAAATACATTTTTCTAAGGAGAACAACAATGACATCAGAAAAGGATAAAAGGAAAAGCATAATCAGATTGACTGGAAGGGTGAGCAAGAATCAAACACATGTTGCCTACTGCACAAATTAGTAATCAGTGGTCATGGCACCAGCAAAATCACTTTATATAGGTTGTCCCTGTGGCAGGATCCTGGTTAACCTTAGTTCCCTTTGTTTCTGTCTGAGGCTGACTCTCCAGGATTCCCAGAGATTTAGTGAGCCACCAATTTCCTTCCCACTAAAATCCTTTTTTGTTTAAGATTGAATTTCTCTGGTTTATGACTGAGAATACTCATAAAGAACTGGTACCAGGACTGGATTACTGGCAGTAATACTTTCTAATATGTAGAATTGATTTGCTGGCATACCCTAACATATAGAATTAATTTGCTGAAGAATTCTATCACTTCTGGGTAGAAAATTGATTTTTTTTTGCTATATTTAGTTAAATTATGGTTTGTTGTACATTTGGAATAAGAGAAGCATCTTCAAGGACTTTTTAGGAAAATGTCAGGATGTTACAGGGTGTTGATTGATTCTTATGGCTACCATTAAGATTTTTCAAGAAAGAGACAAACTTCAGCTTCTCCAAACACAAGAAATAAAAGACTGTTTTATAATAAAAATAGTTTCTCCCTATTGTTGCCATCCAAATTGACAGAAATAGGGATAATTTGATTCTGTGCATTGATAGAAAATATACTGTAATCCAAATTTAAGGTCTGATATACTGAGGCAGAAAGATAGAATTCTCAGAGGATAAGATTAGGTGAAAGATATACCTGAACTCTTAAGCACCTTTCAAATACCTCTGGTTAACCCAGTGGTTCCAACTTTGGCTGCACATTGCCTTTTAAAAAATAATGATACTTTGTTCCTAGCCATTGAAATTCTTATTCAATTTAATTTTTCTTAGAAAGTGGTTTGAGCATTGTTTTTTAAAAAGTTCCCTAGGTAATTCTTGAAGAATAACTCTTTCTCATTGAAGAAGTCTCTGGAATGTAGCCTGGAGGACAGACTCATATTCCAGGTTTTGATTTATCTCAGTTTGAAGTCATTAATTTGTGAACCAGAGGTGGTTAGTGCACAAAAGCATGCTGTGAGGAAACAGAAATTCTCACATTCAAAAACTGTGCATAAATGTGATCTTTGGGTGTTGTTTCTAGCCAACTAAATAAACCTGAAACAAATACAGTGTAAACTTATTGAGGTTTTTAAAATAATTATATTGAAATAAAATGTGACTTTAATATTCTGTGTTTTTCTTTTTCTTTTTAGTAAAGATTTTATTTATTTATTTGTGCGTGTGAGAGAGAGAGAGAGCACAAGCAAGGGGAGTGGCAGGCAGAGGTAGAAGTAGGCTCCCCGCTGAGCAAGGAGCCCGATGCAGGACTCAGTCCCAGGACCCTGGAATCATGACCCGTGCTGAAGGCAGACGCTTAACCGACTAAGCCACCCAGGCATTCCTGTTTTTCTTTTGCTGATAATTAAATGAAATACTATAAGTAAATTACCTATCAGAGTACCTGACACAAAGTAGACACTCACTGAAAGCAAGTGATTATCATCATCAGTACTATTATTATTATCTTTACCACTCTTCCTTCTACTAACACTACTTCTACTACTACTACTACTACTACTACTACTACTACTACTACTACTACTACTGCAGAGAGCTAGAGAACAGGTGTTTTTTAAATAAATCCAGTGAATCACTCGACCACAGTTTTAAGGGATTCTTTCTTATATACTGCAGCACAAACAACTTGGGTTTTTTTTCTTCCTTTTTTTTAAAGATTTTTTAAAAAAAATTTTAAGTAATCTCTACACCAAAAGTGGGGCTTGAATTTACAACCCCAAGAGCAAGTCACATGCTCTACCGACTGAACCAGCCAGGTACCCCACAAATGATTTGTGTTTTAATGGTCCCTTTAAGTCCCTGAATGCATTTCACCCAAGGAAAAATTTGGTATCGATAGTGGTTAGGATACTAGACCCAGTCTCTGAAAGCCAACCCCTCAACACCTCCTGATGTGATTTATTTACAGTACAATTAGTACCATTTGAACAGCAAATGGGGGCGCCTGGGTGGTTCAGTCTGTTAAGTGACCAACTTTTTATTTCACCTCATGTCATGATCTCAGGGTCCTTAGGTCAAGCCCCATGGTGGGCTCCGTGCTCAGCAGGGATTCTGCTTGAGATTCTCTCTCTCCCTCTCTCCATTCCCCTCCACGCCCACTGCATTTGCACACTCTCTCTTTCTCTCTTTCAAATAAATAAATAAATATTTGAACAGCAAATGACCATGATTTATTGACAAGGTTTCTTTTAGTATATACTTCAGCTGTCCAGATCAACCAAGAGGCCTATTAGCGAGTGGATTCCTGCCAGCATTGTGGTGAGGGATCCAGCAGAGGACTGTTTGGTAAACAGACAACCTCAGGGAGGGTATTAGATCAAGAAGGTAGAAGAAATGGGCATGGGAGCCACTCCAATGCAAGTTTTTATGTGAGGAAGTAGAGGAGTCAGTCTGGGCAAGTGGCAGGGGCATGAAAGTCGGAATGAGTTGAAAAGTTGGAACAGCTTGTTTATGGTGCAGCGCATCCTTGAATTAGTGATTTTGTAATATCTAACAAACTGCAACAATTCCAAATTATTGCAACAACTGCAACAAATCCAAAATGGATTCATCATTTCTTTTCATCACAGCTGTGTCATCACACAGTTTGTACTTTGATACTTAAAAAAGAAGTTGTTACCTAACTTTAAATGCCAATATTCTGCCCTCTTTTCTTGTTCTTGACAAAACTTAATACTGAGTCCTATCTCCACCCCCTACATTCAACATTACTCTAATCTTTATTGGGTGAGATTTACCATGTTGAAATTATTCGGCAAGAACTAGTTATTTTTCTCGAGGCAAATTCTTTGAAATCAATTGATATAACTCATGCTGACCTTAAAATATCCCCAAATTTCTTCCTTATATCTGTGGGGTTTTTTGTTGATTTAATCTATGACCTGTTGGGAAAAGTGGGTCTGTAGTATCCACAGAATGTCTGTCTGTGTTTAAGTTTGAATTTAACTGTCTATATTTGGTTGAAAGGTGAAATTGCTAAGGTTCTCTTTCCAGTTTGTAAGAATATATAGCAACTGCCTGTCATTTGATTTACTATCTAGATCCTTCCTTGGCTACAAACAGGTCATCCTTCTTATGTAATCTTTTTCTGTAGGCTTCACTGTCTCTCTAACAACTTCTTAAAACATGAATGCGCTAATTTTAAAATGGCATCTTTGCTTCATCTCTGTACATATCTTTGTCTAGGGCTCCACCTGTTCACTTTTGGCGATTGCTTTGATCATAACCAGCCTGAGTTATATCTGGGAAAAGCAGGAAAGGATTTCTGAGTCATAAAATTTCTATCACACATTTCAGCACTGGGCTAAGGGAAAAATAAATCACTTTCATTCATTTAGAAAGTAAACGAATGATTCTGTCAAAGTTCTACTTGCAGAACTTAATATACTCAATGATTGTTGTAAAGAGGAGAGGGAATACATGTAATAAAATAAATGCAGGGTTTGAGCTGATAAGAGATTTGAGTGCAAATCCAATCTCAAACACTTAGAAACTATGTGATATTTTTAGGCAAGTATTTAACCTATGTAAGCCCTTGTATTTTTTTTTGTCAGTAATATGGCACTAAATTTTTTTATGAAATATCATTTTGTAGATTTAAAAATAGTGTATGAAAAGTGCTTGGCACAGCGATGTCCACTCTCACCACTGTTACCTAACATAGTACTGGAAGTCCTAGCCTCAGCAATCCAACAACAAAAAGAAATAAAAGGCATCCAAATCAGCAAGGAAGAAGTCAAATTTTCACTATGTGCAGATAACACGATACTCTATATAGAAAACCCAAAAGACTCCACCCCAAAATTGCTAAAACTGATATACAAATTGAATAAAGTTGCAGGATGCAAAATCAACATCCAGAAATCTGTTGCATTTCTGTACACCAGCAATGAAGCAGCAGAGAAATCAAGGAATCAACCCCATTTACCATTGCACCAAAAACTGTAAGATAACTAGGAATAAACCTAACCAAAGAGGTAAAAGATCTGTACTCTGAAAACTACAGAACACTGGTGAAAAAAATTGAAGATGGCACAAAGAAATGGAAAAATATTCAATGCTCATGGATTGGAAGAACAAATATTGTTAAAATGTCTATACTACCCAAAGCAATCTACACATTTAATGCAATCCCTATCAAATTACCACCAGCATTTTTCATAGAGCTAGAACAAAAATTCTAAAATTTGTATGGAACCAGAAAAGACCCTGAATAGCCAGAGCAATCTTGAAAAAAGAAAAGCAAAGCTGGAGGCATCACAATTGCAGACTTAAAGCTATATTACAAAACTTTAGTGATCAAGGCAGTATGGTACTGGCACAAAAACAGACCTATATTAATGGAACAAAATAGAAAATCTAAAAGTGAACCCACAACTAAATGGTCAACTCATCAACAAAACAGGAAAGAATATCTAATGGAAAAAAGACAGTATCTTCAACAAATGGTGTTGGGAAAACTAGACAGCAACATGCAGAAGAATGAAATGAGCACTTTCTTACACCATACACACAAATAAATTCAAAATGGATGAAAGACCTACATATGAGATAGGAAACCATCAAAATCCTACAGGAGAACATAGGAAGCAACCTCTTTGACATTGGCTATAGCAACTTCTTACTAGATAGTCTTCGGAGGCAAGAGAAACAAAAGCAAAAGTGAACTGTTGGGACTTCATCAAGACAAAAAGCTTCTGCACAGTGAAGGAAACAATCAACAAAACTAAAAGACAACCTATGGAATGGGAGAAGATATTTGCAAATGACATATCTGATAAAGGGTTAGTATCCAAAATCTATAAAGGACTTATCAAAACCAACACCCAAAAACCAAATAATCCAATTAAAAATGGGCAGAAGACATGAACATTTTTCCAAAGACATCCAGATGTCCAGCAAACATGTGAAAAGATGCTCAGTATCACTCATCATCAGGGAAATACAAGTCAAAACTATGATGAGATATCACAGATCTGTCAGAATGACTAAAATTAATAGCACAGGAAACAACAGGTGTTGGTGTGGAAAACAGTATGCAGGTTGCCCAGAAAGTTAAAAATAGAACTACCCTATGACCCAGCAATTGCACTACTAGGTATTTACCCAAAGGATACAAAGATACTCATTTGAAGGGGCACATGTACCCTGATGTTTATAGTAGTATTATCATCGATCATCAAATTATGGAAAGAGCCCAAGTATCCATTGACTGATGAATAGATAAAGAAGATGTGGTGTATATATACATATATACACAATGGAATATTACTCAGCCATCAAAAAGAATGAACTCTTGTCATTTGCAGTGACGTGGATGGAGTTAGAGTGCATTATGCTAAGTGAAATAAGTCAGTCAGAGAAAGACAAATACCATATGATTTCACTCAAATGTAGGATTTAAGAAACAAAACAGATGAACATGGGGAGGGGGGCAAAAAGAGGCAAACCAGAAAACAGACTCTTAATTATATAGAACAAACTGATGGTTACTGGAGGGAAAGTGGGGGGGGATGGGTTAAATGAATGATGGGTATTAAGGAGGGCACTTGTGATGAGCACCGGATATTGTATATAAGTGATGACTCACTAAATTCTACACATGAAACTAATAGTACATTGTATGTTAACTAACTGGAATTTAAATAAAAACTTGAAAAAGGAGAAAAAAGTGCTCTGCAAATAGTAGGCATTGTTATGGTTATTACTATTTACAAAGAGATGATTAGGTAAGAATTTAATGCTCCTTGAGTAATATTCCTGAGACAAACATTGCCAGGTCATGGGATGCAATCATACCCTTTGATTTTGTTATAATATCACAAATATATATGGCACATATTTAGCAATAACTCACTAATGGTTTATTATCACCAAGATAAGATTACCAGTTTTCTTAATCTTTGATTTTGTGAAAGACCTAAATGAGTAAGCAAGTGCAAGTTTGATGTTTTAAAACAAACACATGGGAGGAATAAACAAGAGAAACATCATAAACATTACTCATGCTATACACCTTTTAAAAACCCCATCCCTGAGATATGAGTATTTGGCATAAAATATGACTAACAATATCGATAGCAGGAAGAAAGCCTACATTCAGTATTCTGTGGTCAATACTCCCAGGTGACTATTTCAGACAATCTAAAACTATATCAGATTCTATTATGATTCACATTAAAAACATTAGAATTATTGATATCTATTTCACCAGTGAAAAATTTGATATGGTAAACACCAAACATGTTATCTGATAACACTGAAAGAGTATTTGTGGAGATTAATCATCCAGTGACAAGTTGAAATTCCTGAACATTTGCATCTTACTTTCAATGTATTTCTCTTTGGACCTTGAAGTGAAGCTGCAGTTTTACAATTCACCAGACTACAAACATTATTTTGATTGCTTGTATCGTTTGAAATATATCTTCTTCTTCTTTTTTTAAATTTTATTTTATTATGTTATGTTAGTCACCATACAATACATCATTAGTTTTTGATGTAGTGATCCACGCTTCATTGTTTTCATATCTTCTTTTAATTAAATAATTATATAATCAAGAGGGAATTTGGAAGACCATTAACTTAATGACCTCTATCCAAGTACATCATCTAAGTTGTTGATTCCAACCTTTGTCCATATTTGGGGAACTTTATAAATGTAAAAATATTTCATAAACATCAATAGTATATTATTATTGGTAAGTACTGGTTGACACTAATAGCAAAAAGCTAATATGAATTTAATAATAATTTAAGTGATTTTGTATTAATCAAAATAAATTCTCAATGATTTTTTAAAAATAGCACACTTGAATGAAACGTATTCATTCATTAAAAATAATATTTAGTTTATATGTGGATTTTCATTCCACTGGTAATATCTCCATGGCTGCCCAGGGTCCAGATGCCCAGATTAACAACTAGGGTATAAATCAGACTTTTAATACACCCCAGAGCCCTTTTTTGACCTCCCTCAGTTATTTATCTGCATCTTCAGAGTTAATCATTATTCTCACTGGTAATTCTGTGAAGTTTTTCTAATTTTTAAGTTTTATATAAGGAAACAGGATATAGTTTTTTAAAGTCTCTTTTGCTCAATACCGTGTTTGCAATATTCATCCATATTGTTGCTATATTAGTATTTTGTTCATTTTTATTGCTGTATAATATCCTCTTATCTGAATATACTATACTTTTAAAAATAAATTTATTATTGATGGATACTGGTGGTGTTTCTAATTTGGGTCTATTATGAAAAAATACTACCATGAACATTCTTGCATTCTAGTATTATGCTTTTTATTACATGTTTTTCAAGAGGACTTATTTCTCAGAATGCAATTTCTGGGTCATAGTTCATGTATATGTTCAGCTTTAGTAAATACTGAGAAATGACTCTTCAGATTGATATGTAAAATTTTCACTCCATCCATCAGTCTGTAAGAATTCTTATTATTTCCAATCCTTGCCAACTCTTGGTATTTTCTGATTTTTTTCTTTTCAGCAATTTGGATAAGTAGATAATGTCATCTTATTGTAGTTTTAATTTGCATTACCTTGAAGAATAATTAGGTTAAGAAATATTAAAATATATTCATTTGTGATTTAGTATTTATGTTATAACATTAACATCTGCATCACTTTTGAATCTCTTTTTATTTTTTCATTTATTTTTGTCTTTTGTGAATTGATCTTATATTCTGATAGCCTGTTAATTTATGATTAAATACTAATTATTGTGTAAAAATATTGTAGGGATAATTCCTATCTCCGGGTGATGTTGTCTTCCTCCAGAGATTATTTACTTTTGCATATTTCAGACTTATCTCCTGAACCCAGGATTGGAACTAAGCAAATTTAAAGCTGGCTTTCAGGTTTTTTGAGGGCTGGTCTATTTTAGGTTTGCTCTTATAACTCTAGTGTAGCCTTCCAGGATCTGGTAATAAATAATCAGGCTGGTCCTGAGCTCTATTTTGCCCTTCTTTGCACTGTAGGACTGCTGAAAGATCTACATGAACTGCTTATATACCACTCTCTTGATTCTCACTCAGCCCCTAGGCTCTACCCTACCTATCAGCAAAAGCCAGGAAACAAAAATGGCACGAAGTAACAGTTTTGTTTAAGCATTTTCCTTTCTCTCTGAGATTTGGTTCTCTCCAATCGTGATCATATTTGTAACTTTCTGATGCCTCCAAAGAGATTTAGTGCATTTTACCCACTTTTTCCTGTTGTTTCTATTAGTAGAGTTGGTCTACAACAAGCTAGTACATCATAACCACAACAAAAGTCCCAAATCTAATGTGTTTTTGAGAGATTAGTCATGGTTTGTTCTACTGGAATCAAAAGAAACAATAACTTTGCATTTACTCCATGTCACAACTTTCTTCTCTAACTAAATAGCATCAGTTATTTTCTCTTTCCTTCAGAAGGGAGTGTTTCTAGTTGGCATTTATCTTTGCTGAATGTCTTCCTGATTTATTCCCATTTTGAAATGTAGGGCCCCAAATTGATTGTGAACTTTTAGTGCATACCTGACTAATACAGAAAATAACAGAATTCCAACTCCTATTACTTATATTTGAGATTCTATTTATTACTATGTCCTTTTGAATCCTTTCCAATAACTTTAGCTATCTTTATCTTTCTATTCTGATCCCATATTATTTATTGTAAATTTTCATATCTAATTTTAATTATTTTAATTACTTACACTACAGTAATAATAAGTAAAAAGTAATTAATAAGTAAAAAGTAATTAATTACTTACACTAAAGTGTAATTATCCAAGGTCAGAGACTCTGTTTTATTTATCCTTATTTCTGGCATACAGTTGAAGCTAAACATGTTTACTGAATGAATAAACAGAATTCCTTACAATTCCATGTTTAACTTATGATTCACTAAAAATACAGCCTTTTCTCTTCTATGGCTATACCCAGGTAGTTTATAGGCAGGATTAGCCTAGGTGTATCTATTAAATATATATTTATTTCACTCATACATATATTTAAAAACTTGTTTTACAAAATCCTCACAAACATTGTGCTATTGTCAAAAGTTGTTGATACATAGGCAACCCAATAAGCTATTCTTTAGAAATATGTTAATACATACAGTAAATAATAACCCACCTACCAAAAGTAGAGTTATTGAAGTTTTATTGATAGGCATTTATTGACAATTTTTTAGTTTTTTCTGACATAAGACATCTGTTCTTTTTCATTTTATTTTTTTATTCATTTCTATAGTAGTTGTCATATAGTAATTACTGTTTTCTGAATTCCCACCAAGTTTTGTGTACTGAAATATTCTCTGCAAATTAGATAATTTTTCCATTAAAACAACCACAGTGGCAATGTAATAAATGCTAGCTTAATGATATAAAATATTTTTCTATAAATACTAAGATTAGTGGCCAAAAAGTGAATAAAATCTTTAAAAATATTGTTTAAATAGTATGCAATTTTAAAAACACATGGTTTTGATTGTATAGGAGAAAGATTTCACATAATTTTTTTTTAAAGATTTTATTTATTTATTTGAGAGAGAGAGAATGAGAGACAGAGAGCACGAGAGGGAAGAGGGCAGAGGGAGAAGCAGACCCCCTGCTGAGAAGGAAGCCCGATGCGGGACTCGATCCCGGGACTCCAGGATCATGACCTGAGCCGAAGGCAGTCGCTTAACCAACTGAGCCACCCAGGCGCCCGATTTCACATAATTTTTAAAAAAATTTTCTTTCATTATTGCAACTGAATGAAATTTTATGTGGATTACTTCAATATTCATTATGGCTTTGGGCATAAATCCACTGAACTGCTTTTTCCTGCTAATCAGAGATGACTTCAATATCTTAGATTTAGAATACTAAAAGGTTCAGGAAAAATTTAAATAACCTGAGAATTTTTTTAGTTTAAATTGAAATGTTCTTATCCTTTATTTTTGTCCTTGTAGGCAAATTGGGAAAATAACATTCATAGATTTTTAAAGCATTTTTCTAGGTTTATTGAGAACTAATTGTATATATCACTGTATGAAGTTTAAGATGTACAGCATGATGGTTTGATTTCCATATATTGTGTAATGATTACCACAATAGGTCAGTTAACATCCATCATCTCATATAAATATAAAGAAAAGAAAAAAAACTTCTTGTGATGAGAATTCTTAGGATTTACTCTCTTAACAACTTTCCTATATATCATACAGCAGTGTTAACAGCATGTAGTATATTATATCCCTAGTACTTATTTATTTTATGACTAGAAATTTGTACCTTTTGATTACCTTCTTCCAATTCCCCCTCCTATAACCCTCACTTCTGATTACTACAAATCTGGTATTTTTTCCATGAGGTTTTCTTTTTTTTTACATTCTGCAAATAAATGAGATCATACAATATTTGTCTTTCTCTGCCTGACTTATTTTACTTAACATAATACCTTCCAGTTTCATCCATGTTGTCACAAATGGTAAGATTTCCTCATTTTTAATGGTTGACTAATTCTCCATTATATATATACAGTGTGTGTGTGTGTGTGTGTGTGTGTGTGTGTGTGTCACAATTTCTTTATCCATTCATCCATTGGTGGGCACTTAGGTTTTTTTCATGTCTTGGCTATTGTAAATAATGCTGCTATGAATAGGGGTGCAGATATCTTTTTGAGTTAGTGTTTTCATTTTCTTTAGATATATTTCCAGAAATAGAATTTCTGGATCATATGGTAGTTCTATTTTTACTCTTTTGAAGAACCTCTATACTGTTTTCCATGGTGGGTGTACCAATTTACAATCCCACCAACAATGTACAAGGGATCCTTTTCCCCCACATCCCACTAGCATTTGTTATCTCTTGTCTTTTTGATGGTGGCCACTCTTAATAGGTGTGAGGTGATATCCCATTGCAGTTTTAATTTTAGCTTCCTTAATGACTAGTAATATTGAGCATCTTTCATTTACCTGTTAGCAATCTATATATTTTCCTTTTGCCCATTTTTTTAATTTGAATTATTTGTTTTTTTGCTATTGAGTTGTATGAGTTCTTTATATATTCTTGATATTAACCTCTTCTTAGATATATGGTTTGCAAATATTATTTCCCATTTTGTAGGTTGTCTTTTCACTTTGTTGATGGTTACTTTACAGTGCAGAAGCCTTTTAGCCTGATGTAGTCTCACTTATTTATTTTTTATTAGTTGCTTGTGTTTTAGGTATACTTTCTAAAAAATTATTACCAAGACCCATGTCAAGGAGACTTTTTCCTATATGTTTTCTAGGAGTTTCATGGCTTCAGATCTTACATTTAAGTCTTTAATCCATTTTGAGTTAATTTTTGTGAGTGGTGTAAGATAGGGCTCAAGTTTCATTCTTTTACATATGAATATCCAATTTCCCCAGCACTATTTACTGAAGAGACTGTCTTTTCTCCACTGAGTATTTTTTACTCCGTTGTCAAATATCACTTGACCATATATGCCTGGGTTTATTTCTGAGTCCTCAATTCTGTTCCAGTAGTCTGTCTGTTTTTATACCAGTACCATATACTTTTAATTACTACAGCTTTATAGGATAGCTTGAAAACAGAAAGTCTGATGCCTCCTGCTTTGTTCTTCTTTCTTAGGATTTCTTTGGTTATTTGGGTCTCTGTAATTTCATGTAAATTTTTGGAGTATTTTTTCTATTTTCTTAATACCATTTGAATCCTGATAGGGATTGCATTGAATCTATAGATGGGTTTTGTATTATTAATATTTTAACAATATTAATTCTTCCAATCTATGAATACAGGATACCTTTTCATTTATTTGTGTCTTCTTCAATTTCTTTCAATAATGTCTTGTAGTTTTCAGAGTAAAGATCTTTCACCTCATTGGTAAAATTTATTAAGTATTTCATTGTTTTTGATGCTATTGTAATGGGATCAATTTCTTTATTTAATTTTCAGAAAATTTGTTGTTAGTGTATAGGAACACTACTACATTTTTGTATGTTAATTTTGTATCCTGCAATTTTCTGAATTTATTGATTAGTTCTAACAGTTTTTTGGTTGAGTTTTTAGAGTTTTCTTTTTTTTTTAAAGATTTTATTTATTTATTTGAGAGAGAGAATGAGAGAGAGAGAGCAGGAGAGGGGGCAGGGTCAGAGGGAGAAGCAGACTCCCTGCCGAGCAGGGAGCCCGATGCGGGACTCGATCCTGGGACTCCAGGATCATGACCTGAGCCAAAGGCAGTCGCTTAACCAACTGAGCCACCCAGGCACCGAGTTTTTAGAGTTTTCTATATATAAAATCATGTCAATATGTTAACTAACTAGAATTATAATAAAAACTTTAAAAAAAGAAACTAAAAAATAATAAAAATCATAAAAATCATGTCATCTGCAAATAGTGATGATTTTACTTCTTCCTGTCCAATTCTAGTGCTTCTTATTTATTTTTCTTGCCTGATTGCTCTAGCTAGAACTTCCAGTACTGTGTTCAATCAAAATGGTGGGAGTGGGCACTCTTGTCTTGTTTCTGATCTTAGAGGAAAAGCTTTCAACCTTTTGAGTATGATGTTAACTGTGGGCTTTTTATATATGACCTTTATTATGTTGAGATATGTTCCTTCTAAGCCTAACTTGTTAAGTGTTTTTTATCATGAATATAGGTTGAATTTTGTCAAGTGCTTTTTCTGCATCTATTGAGGTGGTTCTTTTCTTTCATTCTATTAATATGAGGTATTGCAATGATTTGTGTATGTTGAAACATCTTTGCATCCCAGGGGTAAATTCTACTTTATCATGGTGAATGGTACTTTTAATGTGCTACTGAA
>NC_138372.1:127698423-127733244 GCF_054177405.1 Leptonychotes weddellii
TTTTTTTAAAGATTTTATTTATTTATTTGAGACAGAGAGAATGAGAGAGACAGAGAGCACATGAGAGGGGGGAGGGTCAGAGGGAGAAGCAGGCTCCCTGCTGAGCAGGGAGCCCGATGCGGGACTCGATCCCGGGACTCCAGGATCATGACCTGAGCCGAAGGCAGTCGCTTAACCAACTGAGCCACCCAGGCGCCCTGGTGTTACTTCTTTAAGTGTTTGGCAAAAATCACCAGTGTAGCCATCTGGTCCTGGGCTTTTCTTCACTGGGAGATTTTTGACAACTGTTCAATCTCCTTATTAGTGTATCTATTTATCTATAGAGAGAGAGAAAGAGAGAAAGAACAAATGTTTTATTAGTTATGAAAAAGGTGAGAACACTACAGGTACAGACATTTAAAGACATAAGAGGCTATTTTGAGCCACTACAGCCAATAAATTTGAATATTTAGATAAAATGGACAACTGCCTGGAGAAGCAAAACCTTAGAAAATCTTCACAAAAAGGGAAGCCTGGCTGGCTTAGTCAGTAGAGCATAGATCTTGGGGTCATGAGTTCAAGCCCCACATTGGGCGTAGAGCTTACTTAAAAAAAAATAAAGAAAAAAAATCTTCATAAAAAGAAATAGAAAATGAAAATAATTTTGTGTCTGTTAAAAAAAACTGAATACTTAATTTAAAATCTTCTTATAAAGACCCATTTGGTTTGGTAATCTGTGAATTCTACCAAATACTTAAAGAAGACATATGTCAATCCTACACAAACCCTTCTATATAGGAAGAAAAACAGTCCTAAACTTTTTAAATTAGCCTTTATACTAAAACATCTCAAAAACATTATAAGAAAAAAATTGCTGGCCAATTTCATAAATAAACATATATGCAAAATTGTACTAATATGTTAGTATACTGAATCCAGAAATATATAGAAGGAGCTATTTATCACAACCAAGTTTGGTTTATTCCAGAAATGTAAGGTTAGTGTAACATTCAAAAATGTATCAATATATTTCACTATATTTTCAGAATAAATGAAAAACATCATATAATCATTTTTTCAGAAACCCTTAGTTTTTCAATTTTTGTTCAATGAACTCAGACACAGTACCATTTCTATAGCTATTACTGAAGTTTCAGAGCTTCATGTAAACACTATAATAAAAATATGTCAACTCTTGAAGGCATTCTTCTTCAAGAAAACTTGCTAACAGCAGGGCCCTTTGAATCACATCCTGTAGATCAATCTGACATTACTATTTCAGCTGTCCCTCTTGAGATCTCTCTGAAGCTACAAAGAAAAGGAAACAATAATTCTTTTATGGCTATCATAATTACTGAAATGGAATCACATGGTGTTTCTGCATGCACTTTTGCAAATGTGTGCTTCTTTGCTTGTTAAAACGTTGTTAGAAAAGGAGTGAAAATTTTGTGTGTCAGAGTCAAGTGGAATTCAAAGATGACATCTTCCTGCTTTTATTCTTGTCTGTAGCAGGCACTTGAGGTGGAGAGAGGCAACCTTATCCCAAATAAAATCTTTTTATTGAATGACCACTCACTCTCAGACTACTTTTATTTGTTATTCAAATTCAATTTAAAAGTTATGATAATACTATAAGCACACCAAAAACTGTTTTCTAGTTTCTAAATTTAGCTGCATATTCTCTTCTCTGATTAAATTGCTTGATATTCTAAATTATTAAATGCAACTTCATGATGTGGGTAATGTAAAGTTGGTGTGTTTAAAAAAAGCATTAATATTAATGCTAACATCTACTATACTAATGATGTTCCTATACTTTTATACCCATAAAAATGAAGAAAACTCCTTATAATTCTGTGATGTACCTTCTGTTAGTAATCAATGACTTACAATGAGGTCATTATCCATTTTCTACCTTTTTATTGAGATAAATAAAACAGCCAAAATCTTGGCCATTTATATAATATAATAATGTCACTTGTTTAACTTTCCTGAGACCTGAATTTCTCATTTGTGAAATTGTTGCAAGAATACTTGTCTTGTAGAAATTATGTGAGAATTGCAAGAGAGAACATGAAGTTTGGGTGGTGCCTAGTATTTAACATGCTCAATCAAATTTTCATTTCCTTGACTTCTTTCTTGTACCAGGCAATTTCATTTCTGTGTCCCACTCAAAGATCCAGAAGAAAGAGCTCCTTAATCATTCTTTCCTAATTGGACCAGGGATATATCCTTAATTAACATAAACAAATTTAGGTTGGGACAAGCCAATTATCTTTTCTCAATAAATAAACTCTGTCGTAAATACTGGGGCCAACTGGTAGTTTCCTGAATTACAAGATTATGTCAACTTGATTTGGGGGTCTCCCACATTAGGTGTTAAATAAATGAGGCAGTGGAGAAAACAAACAGATAATTTAAGGGGGAGCATGTAAGAGTATGAGACGGACTGCATAGTTTCCAATGTACAAAGCTAGAACTCTTGTTTCCTAATATTTCTGATCTCATATTTAAGTTTCATTATGCCATGTTCTAAGAGTCTACTCTTTATTTTATATCCCTTTTGAAGCATACATTTTTTTTACTTGTGTGTGTTAAATGTGTTCTAATATTTTACTTGTGTGTGTTAAATGTGTTCTAATATTACCAATCAAATGAGTTTGAGTTATTAACTACTCCAGTGCTTCTAAAATTTTGTTATTTAGAGCAGCTTTTGTTATTTTTCCAGATATTAAGTTACATCATGATTTTTATTAGTATTTATTTCTAAGTCAACTATAAAATTGGTTTGCTGATATTACATAGTATGTTTTGAAACTGACATATTTACCCCAAAAATATTAGTGGATTCATCATATAGTCCAATATTGAAGAAGAAAGAGACTATGAAGATTACATAAGGCTAAGGAGGAAAAATGATCAAAAAGTTTGTCCAATAATTGAATGGGTTGTGCATGAAACACCATGATCCCAAATTTTAGTACATATTAATATTTATGAACATACTATTTAGAATGTTTTGACACAAATATAAAAACAGACCTAATTAAAAGGACAAAGTTATTTATTATGTAAAAAGAAACAAACTATCCAATGATGTCAGTGAAGAACTCTTTCTGACTTTTCACTCAGCTGTCCTCAATGTGTTGGCTATAGTCCTTAGTCTTGTCTTTTCATACAACCAAAATGCCAGTGCAGGCTCTGTGATCCAACACAACTTTGTCCAAAACATAAAAGGCAGTTGTCCACCCCATACCGTTTTAAATCCTGGAATTTAGATTTCTCCAGAAATCCCCTAGCACACTTCCTGTTAAATCTCATTGGATTTAAATTTCTGGTGTGCTCTATTGTCCAAAAAGAATTTTGAATAATTCCTCTTTATTCTCAAATGTGCTCCTGTTTAGATGATAAATTATAATTAAGTTTGTTCACATGCCTATGCCTTAGGAGCATGAGATCCTGAATGAAAAAGCAAATAATCTGGTGTTTTTAGCCTCTCATAGAAAGTGATTTTGGCAAGGGATAATGTAATGGCTTTGGGGTAGGCAACCAATAATGTCTGTCACATGTTAAATACTGAACCATTTCCAGTTTCTGATTATGCAGTTAGACATTGTACAAATTAGATTAATTTATGCTAAAATTCTCTGTGATAAGGTGTCTGTGAATGTGAATTTAGGAAAAAGTACAAATGAGTCAATTTTATTGTTAGGGGAATTTCAATTTAGTTTTCATATCAAAATACTGATAAAGATTAGCAACTTTTCCACTTTTTGCTTATTTTTTATTACTTTTGATGGTATTCTAAATATTTTCTTTGCTTTTCCCCTAGAATTAGACCCAGTGACCAAGCAACTTATGCTCCATACAGCTAAACCAACTTTTGGCCATCTGACAGATGTAAGTAAAATGTCCAAGTTATAATAAATATCACTATTCATGGTAATTAAATGCAAACATCCATTATATTTTAATGTTTAAATAGCCTTGCTACTAAAATGACTGGAATATTATCCACTCCCTAGAAAATAATGGAGTAAGATATTTTCACCTACTTAGGCGGTTTAATGTGGGGTTATTGTAATATTTTTGACAATGTGGAGATTTATAATAGACTACACAAATTTTCATAGCCTGTGTCAACAAAGGTATACCATATAATCATTCTTACATAAAGGAGATTCCCCTAAGGGGCGCCTGGGTGTCAGAGTCGGTTGAGCCTCTGACTTTTGATTTTGGATCAGGTCATGATCTCAGGGTCCTGAGATGGAGCCTCATGTGGGGCTATGTGCTCACTTCAGAGTCTGCTTAAGACTCTCTCTCCAGACTATGGACTCTGAGAAACAAACTGAGGGTTTTGGGGGGTGGGGATCGGTTAACCTGGTCATGGGTATTAAGGAGGGCACATATTGCATGGAGCACTGGATGTTATATGCAAACAATGAATCATGGAACACTACATCAAAAACTAATGTTGGAATGTATGGTGATTAACATAACATCATAAAATAAAATTTAAAAAAAGACTCTCTCTCCCTCTCCCTCTTCCCTCCCTCCCCCTGGCTCTCTCTCTCTCTCTCTAAAATAAATAAATAAAATCTTTTAAAAAAAAAGTTTCACCTATGTTTTCTTCTAGGAGGTTTACAATTTCAGATCCTACATTTAAGTCTGTAATGAATTTTGAGTTGATTTTTGTGTATAATGTAAGATAAGGGTCCAGTTTCATTCTTTTACATGCCTACAATATGTGACAACATGGATGAACCTGGAGGATCTTATGCTAAATGAAATAAATCAGTCACAGGAGGACAAATATTCCATGATTCCACTTATATGAGATATCTAAATTAGAGCAAAGAATAGAATGAGAGAGAAATGGATAATTGCTAATCAATGTATAAATTAAATCAGTAATCAATAAAAGCAATAATATAATCAATAAAATTTCATCTATGCGAGATGAATGTGTTCTAGAGAGCTACTGTACAACATTTTGCCTACAGATAACACTACTGTATTGTTAATTAAAAATCTGTTAAGAGGATAAACCTCATGCTAAGTGTTTTTAGGACAATAAAATAATTTTTATAATTTCACATTTTTAAGAGCAATACATTTAAATTGACATTTCAAAAGCTGTGCATAAATTTTTTAGTTTTAGCATGTCCTTCTTATGTGACTAAAGTATTACTTGTAGTTGTAATAAATACACATTATGCCAATCTCTATGAAACTTATATTTACAATATGCTATAGAATGCATAGAGGACCATTATAAATTAGATCACATTAGAATAGTTATTTCATGTTAGAATACTTGATAACTTATATAAGAAATGTGAAGAAACCCTTGAACACTTTATGATAATAATGAAGAATATGGAGAAAGTTTATATCAATAACATTCCAGAGAGGTCTGGAGAAAGCCAGATGTCCTGACGGTATTATTCTACATGCAGGGAAGGTAGAACCCAAGTCCACATGTCTGGAGAAGGTGTTTGTAAAAGGTGGCAGACTATGATGTGTCATATGAGAAAAAGGTAGAGAAGTCAAAGGGAAAGGAAACAGGTTGGCTGTTTAACCAAATACGATCTTTGAGAACTAGAAATCCCTAAAAAGAATTTTTAAAGACTAACTTGTTTATAGTGTGGTGCTCAGTGCTAACCCTGCCCTCTGTCTCCCCACAAAATCATTAGTGAAATCTACATGACTCATTCTGATGCTTTCAATGTTTTCTTATGGCTGAATTTGGACATATGTTGAGTCTTCCTTTAATGTGTGGTGAAGTCCCCCAATGAGGACAACATCTGGGTTGTATTTTGAGAACTTAACTAGGATTTGCGATTAAGGTGCAGCTCTCAGCTGTATTTTGGATTAAATCATCATGATGAAAGTGAGACAAGAGTGTTTCCTCACTGTGGTTGGCAAATGACACAAACCATGTTGATAGTTAGCATATGATTTCATAGAAGAGGAACATTATGAGATGAACATTTGCAAAGTTTAATACTGAAGATTAAAATAAAGTGCTAAATTCATGTACCATTTCATGTATTGAGTGAGAGAATCAAGAAATGATATTCTAAAGTCTTAGGCTAGTAATGGATATGTAATTGAGCTACAAAAGTTAACCAAATTCTTAAGATAGCAAAACCTTTCCGGGATTGTAATAAGATGTCCATGGCTGATGTTGCCTGGAGAGGTAGAATTTCTTGGAGAAAGTACTCTATTGGGTGATTCGGTCATCAATTGAGTATTAGAATGATTTGTTGAGGTTAAAAGCAACCAAAAAAATAGAGAAATGTATGGGGAATGTAATGCCAGTGACATAAGAAAAATATTTTGATTTGTGGTTAGAATATGTCACTGAAATGCTCAGGAGTAGGAGGTATAAAGTAGAGAAATGAAAAAGATTACAAAATCATGTTCAAGACTAGTCCTAGGAATTCCATAAGGTGGACATGTCTCTGTTTTGGGGGCAATATGTTATAAAGTGGAAAGTAGCCAGGATTAAGATGACAAAGATTCTCATCATAAGTCAAAAAGACAGGTAATAAGAGACTTCTACATATATTTTAGAACTCCAGAGACTTTGTGATAAGATGATGTGGAGAAAATGTTAGAATTACCCAGAGATAGTTACTTCAAGAGCTATTTATAAATAAGCCCTTCTGGAAAGACCTTGAATTCATTAAAACCCCAAATTTTCCTCCCTCCTATTGGTCTCTTAGTAAAGCTAATTCAAGAGGAAGAAGATTAGAGGTAATAATGCCCACCCTTAGTAGATAAAATGGAATCGCTGTCTTGAAACTTCAGTTGTCAGTTCAAAGTGGGCCATTTGCAGATTACTAACATGTGACTCAGCTGCCTGAGGTCATATGTGCTAGAGAACAGGAAAAAATTGGCCTCCAGAACTTGCCCTAGGCACTGAAATTACCCACTAATTTAATTCTGGTCTGATGGTTGTCCTACATAGAGCTGATATGACCAAAAGAGACATGCAGAAGCAGATTTGGAAATAAAAACAGAGGACTTTCCAAGACTCTAGGAAGTAGAAACACTTAGCCACTCATTTTAGGTTGTTTTAAGGGTACAAATTATATGCTTGTCATAGAGAAGTTAACTTTGAAAGTAAGGCAGAGATAACAGTATTAGAAGCTAAAGTGGAAAAAAGGCCCACATAAAGATGTTTCTGGCAGGTGGGCTCTAACTCTTAGGATGAAATGTGTTTAGTAGGTGAGGACTGAACTTCGGAGTTCCCCTCTGTATTTCCCCTTTTGTAGCACTAATTGCATATTCCCTGAACTTAAGATATATCTACTGACTTCTGCTGACTCAAGTATAACTTTGCCTGACTCTACTGAGAGGGACAAGTCCAGAATTAAGAGAAGAGACTCTCTTGAAAGATAAGTCATCAGACCAGATCAGAAACACTACTCAGAAGAGAACATTGAGAAGGCTCCTTTATTCCTTAGGAGAGGAGTTTAAGCCAGTACTCAGTGGAACCCTGGGGATCACAAGTAAATTCTGGTGTTCTTGAGATTTTTTTGAGGGAGATACAGAAGTTTTTTGTGGGATATATATAAATGAGAAAAAGGATTTTATTCACGGGGTTAATGGATATAGGAAGTGCTGGAAAGGGCTGGCTAACTGGCAGGAACAGCCACCTGCATGAGCAAAGATATAATCTATGCATTCTGGGGATCTGAACATAATGGAGAATGTGATATATCAGAGAAACAGGCATTTAAAAGACAGCAGAAAGAGCGAAATGGAGTAAGGAGAAAATTCTAGGTTGGAATTGTGGCCAGAGAGAGACTTAGAAGAAAATAAACATTTCTAACTAAACTTTAAGTTGTTTGCTGTGGCAGGTTTAAAAGTAAAAGTTCTGTTTTCCTTTAGAATCTCCAATTGCTCACTAATGATTTTTCTGTGATTTTTTTTTTAATGTTCAGTAGAAAAAAGTACCAAATCCAGCTTCAGGTTTAGAGACAGGGGCAAGAAGAGATGCTGCATACAAAGCTAGCCACATGTATTAAACTATGTAGCACAAGAAAAATAAAACTTTATTCTCCAATGTGTTAATAATCATGCAAGTGCTCACTTTTAATTCTGTATTTGTCACTATGTTGTTTTCTGACAATTCTAAATCTACTTCAAATTTGGCCTCCTTCAAGACCATCTATTAGTGAAATCTACATGACTCGCTCTGATGCTTTCAATGTTTTCTTACGGTTGAATTTGGACACATGTTGAGTCTTCCTTTAAGACTAATGTGCGGTGAGGATGGAAGTCCCCCAAAGGGCACGACATCTGGATTTGATTTCAAGAACTGAACTGGGATTTGTGATTAAGGTGTAGCTCTCAGCTGCATTTTGGATTAAGTCATTATGATGAAAGTGAGAAAAGAATGTTTGTACAAGCTAGTATTATTTTAACTAATTCCAGCAAAATCAAAATTAAAAGAACCGAATATATATCTGAATAAAATACCTGTATCTTTTATGCACCTTATTTGTGCTGATCAGCATTTTTTTTCACAGACCTACAAGTTTATAAAAATGAGGAGTTTCAGACCACAGCTCATTTGTGCCTGTATAATTACTGGATGTTTAAACAAAGCCAAATTCTTACGGCCATAAAGAGCCAGCATTGAAATTTAGCTTCGATTTCACTCCTCACTCATCTACTCAAACTGTTTAATTCTCCTGTGTTTACTTTTAAAAACACTGTTGTTTTGGAGCCACTGACTGGGTGGCTCAGTCGGTTAAGTGTGTGACTGTTGATTTCGGCTCAGGTCATGATCTCAAGGTCCTGGGATTGAGCTCTGATTTAGGCTCCCTGCTCAGTGGGGAGTCTGCTTGTCTCCCTCTCCCTCGGCCCCTCTCCTCTCTGCAACTCTCTCTTTCACACACACTCTAAAATAAATAAATCTTTAAAAGAAACAAAGAAAACTATTGTTTTACCTTTCACAATTAATCTACAACAAATCTGGAAATGACTTTTGTGTATGGTATGAATTTAAGGTCAAGTGTTTGTTTTTGTTTTTTACATATGTCTAATTTTCCCTGCTTTATGTATTGAAAAGACCATCCTTTACTCATTGAACCACATTGTCATCATTGTTATAAATCAGGTGATTATATATGTATGAGCCTCTTTATATAGTCTCTGCTATGTAATAGAGGTATATTTTCCCCCCACACCAATGCCAAAATAGCTTAATTTTTGAGGATTATATATAAATTCTGACTTTTTTCGTAGAATGAATCCTCCTTTCTTGTTCTTCTTCATGATTGCCTTGCCAATTCTCTCCCTCTTTGAATTTCCATTTAAACTTATCAATATACACAAAGTAACCTGCTGGGATTTTAAGGTTTTCTATTTGTCTTTGCTTTTCAGTAGTTTTATTTTGATATGCCAGCTTTTGGTTTTGGTTTTATTTATATGTATTATGTTTAGGTTTAGAGCTTTTTGAATCTACTGGTATATACCTTTCATTAGTTTTGGAAAATTCTCAGCCAGGAATTTTTTCATATAAAGATCCTGCCCCATTCTTTTCCCTCTCCATCGCAGACTCCATTTAAATATATGTAAGAAATTTGTACTTTGAGTGTCTTGTCTCCTCTATATTTTCTATATTTCTATTTCTTTTTATTTCTGCTTCAGTGTATTTGCATACTTTCAATTATTCTTCCTTCCCAGTTCACTAATCCTATCTTCTACTCTAATTTGCTGTTAAATCTAACTGTTGAGTTCTTAATTTCCAAATCTGGGTATTTATCCAAAGGAAACGAAAAACATTAATTCAAAAAGATATAAGCACACCCAAATGTTCACTGCAGCATTATTTACAATAGCCAAGATATGGAAGCAACTTTAGTGTCCGTTGATAGATGAATGGGTAAAGAAATTGTGGTATATATACACAGTAGAATATTATTAAATCTTAAAAGAAGAATGATATCTTGCCATTTGTGACAAAATAGATGGACCTTGAGGGCATTATGCTAAGTGAAATAAGTCAGTCAGAGAAAGACAAATATTGTATGATCTCTTTTATATGTGGAATCTAAAAAATAATAATAGTAAATAAAGAAAAAAAACTCATATAAACTGAAAACTGATTAGTGATTGCCAGAGATGGGGAATGGGGTGGGAAAATGAATAAACTGTGTTTTTTTTGTTTAAATAAATTGAATAAAAAATATATAGGTTTCAATTATCAGATGATGTCTACATTTTTTCATCCTTTTAACCCACTTTTCAGACTTTTTCTTGAACATGTTAGTCAGGTTTTTTTTTTTTTTTTTTTTCCCTGTGGTAAGAACACTTAACATGAGATCTACTCTCTTAACAAATTTTTAGGTGCCTACATAATGTTAACTATAGACGCAATGTTGTATACTTGATCCCTAGAGCTTACTCATCTTGTGTAACTGAAACTTGATATCTATTGAACAGCAACTCCTTATTTCCCTCTGCCTCCAGCCCCTGCAAACCACCGTTCTACTCTCTGTTTCTAAGAGTTCCACTGTTTAGACACCTCATATGAGTGGAATCATGCAGCATTTGTCCTTCTATGACTGACTTATTTCACTTCACATAATATCCTACAGTTCATCTATGTCGTTGCATATGGCAGAATTTCCTTTTTTTAAGGTGGAATAATATTCCATTATATGCATATACCATATTTCTTTATCTAAATCATGATGGGCATTTAGGTTGTATCCATATCTGACTATTGTGAATAATGTGTCAATGAGCATGGAACTGAATATATCACTTTGAGATCTTGATTTCAATTCTTTTGAATATATACCCATTAGTGGCATTGATGGATCATATGGTAGTTCTATTTTAATTTTTGAGGAATCTCCATACTATTTTCCATAGTGGTTGCACCATTTTAGATTCCCATCAACAGTATACAAGGGTGCCAATTTCCCCATATTCTTACCAACAGTTGTCTTTTATTTTTTAATAATAGCCATCATAACAAGTATGAGGTGATATCTTATTGTAGTTTTGATTTGCATTTCCCTGATGATTAGTGATGTTGAGAACCTTTTCATACATGTGTTGGCCATTTGTATGTCTTCTTTGGAGAAATGTCTATTCAGGTTGTTTGCCCATTTTTATATCAGTTTATTTGTATTCCTTTATCGAATTGAAGGAGCTCCTACTATATTTTGGATATTAACCACTATCAAATAGATGGTTTGCCAATACTGTCTCTCATTTCATAGGTCACCTGTTATTTTCTTGTTTTTGTTTTTTGCTTTTTGTTTTTGTTTGTTTTTCTTTTTCTTTTTTTTGCTATGCAGGAGCTTTTGGTGTGTTGTGGTCCCACTTCTCTATTTTTTGCCTTTTTTGCTTGTGCTTTCGGTGTCATTTTCAAGATATCATTGCACAGACTAAAGTCATGAAGCTTTTCTCCTATATTTTCTTCCAGGAGTTTTATAGTTTCAGTCCTTAACTTTTAACTCTTTAATTCATTTTGAGTTGATTTTTATGTATGGTGTCAGATAGGTATCCAATTTCATCCTATTGCATGTGTATATCCAGTTTTCCCAACACCATTTGTTGAAGAGATGATCCTTTTTCCCCATTGTACATTCTTGGCATTCTTGTTGAAAATCAGCTGATGGTGTATGTGTGGGTTTATTTGGGGGCTCTTTATTCTGTTCCATTGGCTTATATGTCTGTTTTTATATGAGTGAGATAGTGTTTTAATTGCTGTAGCTTTGTAATTTGAAATCAAGAAGTATGATGCCTCCAGCTTTGCTTTTCTCTCTCAAGATTGCTTTGGCTATTTGGGGTCTTTGTGGTTTCATAGGAGTTTTAAGATTGTCTTTTCTATTTCTCTAAAAAAATACCATTGGGGTTTTTATAGGGATTGCACTGAGTCTGTAGAACACGTTGAGTAGTATGGATATTTTAATAATATTAATTGTTCCAGTTCATGAATATAGGTTCTTTCTGTTTATTACTGACTTGTTTAATTTCTTTTATCACCATTTTATAGTTTTCAGTGTACAAGTTTTTTATCTCCTTGGTCTGACGCTATTGTAAACAGGATTATTTGCTTAATTTCCTTTTTGGGTGGCTCATTGTTAGCATATAGAAATGCAGCTGATGCTGATTTTGTGTCCTGCAACTTTATTTCTTTTTTTGAGAGAGAAATGGAGAGAACAAGTATGGGGAGGGGCAGAGAGAGAGGGAGAAAATCTTAAGCAGACTCTGTGCTGAGCACAAAGTCCAACACAGGGCTCAATCTCAGGACCCCAAGATCATGACCCAAGCAGAAATCAAGAGTCCAATACTTAACTGACTAAGCCACCCAGGCATTCCTGTATCCTGCAACTTTAAAGCCAGACAAAGACACTACAAGATAAGAAAACCACAGCCTAATATCCTTTGAGAACATAGAATCACAAATCTTCAACAAAATACTAGCAAACCAATTCAATAGCACATTAAAAGAATCACACATCATGAGCAAGTGGGATTTGTCCCTGAACAAGAATGGTTCAACATAAACAAATCAATTAATGTGGTATGCCACATTTATAGAATGACAGAGATAAAAGTCACATGATCATATCAATATATGCATAAAAAACATTTGACAAAATTAATTACCCTTTCATGGTAAAAACTGTCATCAAATTGGGTATGGTAAGAAGGTACCTCAACATACTAAAGACCATACACACTTAACAAGCCCACAGCTAATATACTCAGTGTTAACCAAGTTTTTCCTCTAAGATCAGGACCAAGGCAAGGATGACCACCACACCACTTCTATTCAGCACAGTACTGGAAATCCTAGTCAGAACAATTAGACAAGAAAAAAGAAAGCATCCAAATCGGAAAGAAAGAAGTAAAATACTGCTGGGCTTGAACTTATAAATGGATAAAACACTAAAGACTCCACAAAACAAAACAAAACTGTCAAAATTATTTTAAAGTCCTTACCTACTATAACATTTGAATCATCTGTGCATCTAGATCATCTAATTTTTTTTTTTCTTGGTTCTCTCTCACATTGTCTTACTTGTTGCCATGCCCAGTAATTTTCAATCTAATGCTGGATATTTTGTATAAAAATTCAGGGACTTCACATGATATCCTCCTAATAATAGGCTTCTTTGTTTCCTTCAGTGGCAGATGGAATGGGGAGTTCAAAACTTAAAGCAAGCAGGGAATTAAGGCTGCATCATAACTTTGGTAATACTCAGTCTATTATTTCATTCCTGTCACTCACCAAGGTTTTTAATGGAATTTGAAAACATCATGGGGGCCCCTCCCCTAACAGTTCCTGAAATCTATTTTTACCTCTCCAGGAAAGACTGCTGAAAATTCAGCTTTTTTTCAATGGTTTTTGGCTAAGCATTTTAGGTTCTTGCCTTGCACGGTTTCGGGGATAGGGGCAATAATTTACCATGTATTTGAGGCCCATAAAGTCTTTAATTTTGTCACTATAAACACAAGAGACCATGATTATCAGATCTTTACGTCTTTACGGGATTATAAGCTATCTGAAGGCTTAAAAAAAAAAATAAGATTTTTCTCAGCTTTTCTAATTGTGTTTAGCAGGAACGACAGTCTACCACAAAGTAATCCACTTTACCAGAAGCAGAAGTTCTGCATATACTTCTACTGAGAAACATGAATCAAAATATTTTCCCTGGTTAATTTTATTTCCACATTTAGGCTGTATCACTTTTTATGGTGTTCCATCTCAGAGACATGCCTGCAGTACATTTTTAAACAAGTGTCTGGCAGTATTTTTTTTCCGAGTGAATGGTTCAAGACTGTCTATCAGTCCCTAATATCTGAAACATTCAAATGATCTCCCTTGCACCTGTATGGTTCCCACCACAGGAACCCCTTTGCTTAAGACAATTAACTATTCTATCTTTTATGCATTTTTATGCTAAGATTTTGCTGAGTGCATGAAAAAGAGACTCCTTTTCTCTTACTTTATTCTTTGTGGAAAGGTTAGACTTTAAGGAAGATACTTAGTGACCATCACTTGATAAATAAATGAGGCTCATGCAAAACGATGGAAGTGTGGCAGACATATGAGTGTCGCCGACAGAATGTACAAAAACATTGTAAATACAGAAAGACTAGAGAGACACTACTTTAAACTAGACTTCACTCAAACAAGTTGAAAAGGCAGCAGAAGGAGCAGAAAGAATAAAGAAAAAATTAAGAATAAAGAAAAAATTTACTTTTATTCTTATTGAAACATTTATTGTATTTAAATTTGATTAGCCAACATACAGTACGTTAGTTTCAGATGTAGTATTCAATAATTTATCAGTTGCTAAAATACCCAGTGCTCATCACATCACATGTCCCCCCTTAATGCACATCACCCAATTACCCCATCCCCCCACCGACCTCCCCTAAACAAACCCTCAGTTTGTTTCCTACAGTGAAAAGTCTCTCATGGTTTTTCTCCCAAGAAAAACATTTAAAGCATTGTGAATCAAGCTCAATATTAGACCAAATAAAGGGTTTTGTCCTCAGTGTGTAACACATAGTTCATAGTTGTTGAGACATATTAAGAAGAATAAAACTAGCTATTTTTTAAACGAAAAATATAGTCAGAGATACTTTGTAGCTGGTTAAAAGCCATTCTTTTGTTACTCTTGAAGTAAACCAGGTTTGTAATAGAGCAGAACAATTAGATTTAATTTTTAAAAATAAAAGTCCAGTATTTTACTCTAGAAATTTAGGAGGTGTGGTAAATGGGAAGGCAGAAGGAAAATTAAGATGTTCCTTTTTATTTGGGACTTCTTTATTCCTTGGTTCATCTATCAGTGACTATGTTACTTTCTGAAATTTTCTGAAAATCTCTGTAAAAATGCATATGTGTTGCACCAAAAAAAGAAAAATACTGTCTAGAAAATTCATTTTATAATGCTTATTCTAGTGTCTACAATTTTTACCTGGCTGAAGTTTTGCATTGCGTGTGCAATATTTGCTAAGTGGTACATGACCACAATCAGGAGCACAGCAGTGAGTGAAGAGACACACATGGTCACAGGAATACATGGAGTCCCAAATCTGTGCTCCTGGAATTCCGCACTCATCTGAGTGGTTGCTATTCAAAGACAGAAAAGGCAACACGATAGCAAAATGGAGGAGGTTTGTAGGTGTAATATTTCTTCACCCTACAATGTGTGTGGTATACATATCTGTTTTAGTTTCTTTTTGACATCTGACTGGGTGATCAGTCTGAATGGGCTGAATTTTAAAAGTGAAGAAAGGAATTATTTTCATTTTTATAATATTTTCCCTATTTAATGTATTTAAAACAAATCTATGAGTCTCAACATAGACTACATAAGGGTCACTTGTGGACCTTTTTGAACAGTTATATTTGATTTGCTCTTTCCTTATACTTTGCAATTTCTAATTTAGGATATTTGAAATGTATGTCAGACACCTTCATTTTTATTTATTTTTATTTATTTACTTTTTTAAAGATTTTATTTATTTGTCAGAGAGATAGAGAGAGAGCACAAGCAGGGGGAGCGGCAGGCAGAGGGAGAGGGAGAAGCAGTCTCCCCACTGAGCAGCTAGCCCAATGTGGGACTCGATCCCAGGACCCTGAGATCATGACCTGAGCCGAAGGCAGACGCTTAACCATCTGAGCCACCCAGGCGTCCCCAGACACCTGCATTTTTTAAAGTTTTATAAATGATTGCACTCAAACTCCCTTCAAACTTGAAAACATTTGCCTGGCATCGATCTGAAAACATATTTTTTAAACTTTTTTATTTGGTCCTGAAATAAAAGCTGCACTACTTTAACTCTTAGATTAATCCAGGATATCTATTAAGTATATAAGTAAATGAGGCTCATGCAGAACAATGGAAGTGTGGCAGACATATGAGTAATTGCTGACAGAATGTACAAACTCTTCAGCATTATTACTTTTCGAAAGATGATGACAACCCCATTTTAGTTCTACTAACTCTTTTTTTAAGTTCTTTTTTAAATTTAATTAAATTAATTAATTAATTTATTTATTTTGAGAGAGAGAGAGCACAAGCATGAGCAGGGGGTGGGGTGGGTGGGGAGGAGCAGAGGGAGAGGGAAAATCAGACTCCCTGCTCAGCAGGGAGCCCAATGCAATGCAGGGCTCGATCCTAGGACCCTGAGATCCTGACCTGTGCAGAAGGCAGACACTCACTGGACTGAGTCACCCAGGTGCCCCCTTTTTTCTTTTTTTTAATTTAAATTTAATTAATTAACATATAGTGTATTATTAGTTTCACAGATAGAGTTTAGTGATTCATCAGTTGCATATAACACCCAGTGCTCATTACATCAAGTACCCTCCTTAATGACTATCACCCAATTACCCCATCTCTCCACCCACCTTCCCTCCAGCAATCCTCAGTTTGTTTCCTGTATTTAAGAGGCTCTTATGGTTTGTCTCCCTCTCTGATTTCATCTGATTTTATTCTTCCCTCCCTTCCCCTATGATCCTCTGTTTTGTTTAACTTCCACATATGAGTGAAATAATTGTCTTTCTCTGCTTGATGTATTTCTCTTAGCATAATATCCTCTAGTTCAAATGGTAAGATTTCATTTCTTTTGATGGCTGAATAATATTACATTGTATATATACACCACATCTTCTTTATCCATTCATCTATTGAAGGACATCTGGGCTTTTAGCATAGTTTGGCTATTATGGATGTTGCTGCTATAAGCATTGGGGTGCAGGTACCCCTTTGGATCATTACGTTTGTATCCTTTGGGTAAATACCTAGTAGTGCAATTTCTGGGTAGCTCTATTTTTAACTTTTTGTGGAACCTCCATACTGTTTTCCAGAGTGGCTGCACCAGCTTGCATTCCCACCAGCAGTATAAGGGTGTTCCCCTTTCTCTGCATCCTCACCAACATATGTTGTCTCCTGACCTGTTAATTTTAGCCATTCTGACTAGTGTGAGGTGGTATCTCATTGTGGTTTTGATTAGTATTTCCCTGATGCCAAGTGATGTTGAGCATTTTTTTTAATGTGTCTTTTGGCCATTTGTATGTCTTCTTTGGAGAACTGTCTGTTCACATCTGCCCATTTCTTGACTGGATTATTTGTTTTTTGAATGTTGAGCTTGATAAGTTCTTTAAAGATTTTGGATACTAGCCCTTTATCTGATAAGACATTTGCGAATATCTTCTCCCATTCTGTAGGTTGTCTTTTGGTTTTGTCGACTGTTTCCTTTGCTGTGCAAAAGCTTTTTGTCTTGACGAAGTACCAATAGTTCATTTTTGCTTTTGTTTCTCTTGCCTTTGGAGATGTGTCTAGCAAGAAGTTGCTGCAGCTGAGGTCAAAGAAGTTGCTGCCTGTATTCTTCGCTAGGATTTTGATAGATTCCTGTCTCACATTTAGGTCTTTCATCCATTTTGAGTCTACTTTTGTGTATGGTGTAAGAAGATGGTCCAGTTTCATTCTTCTGCATGTGGCTGTCCAGTTTTTCCAACGCCATTTGTTAAAGAGACTACCTTTTTTCCATTGGATATTCTTTCCTGCTTTGTTGAAGATTAGTTGATGATAGAGTTGAGGGTCCATATTCTGTTCCATTGACCTATGTGTCTTTTTTGTTCCAGTACCATATGTCTTGATGTTTACAGCTTTGTAATATAGCTTGATGTCCTGAATTGTGATGCCACCAGCTTCCCCCCCCCAACATTCCTCTGGCTATTTGGGGTCTTTTCTGGTTCCATACAAATTTCAGGATTATTTGTTTCAGCTCTGTGAAAAATGTTGATGGTATTTTAATAGGGATTGCTTTGAATATGTAGATTGCTTTGGGTAGCATAGACATTTTCACAATATTTGTTCTTCCAGTCCATGAGCATGGAACGTTTTTCCATTTCCTTATGTCTTCCTCAATTTCTTTCACAAGTGTTCTATAGTTTTCTGAGTACAGATCCTTTACCTCTTTGGTTAGGTTTATTCCTAGGTATCTTATGGGTTTTGGTGCAATTGTAAATGGGATAGATTCTTTAATTTCTCTTTCTTCTGTCTCATTATTAGTGTAAAGAAATACAACTGATTTCTGTGCATTGATTTTCTATCCTGCCAGTTTCCTGAATTCCTGTATGAGTTCTAGCAATTTTAGGGTGGAGTCTTTTGGGTTTTCCACAGAGACTATCATGTCATCTGTGAAGAGTGAGAGTTTGACTTCTTTGCTGATCTGGATTCCTTTTATTTCTTGTTGTTGTATGATTGCTGAGGCTAGGACTTCTAGTACTGTGTTGAACAACAGTGGTGAGAGTGGCTATCCTTGTCATGTTCCTGACCTTAGGGGTAAAGCCCTCAGGTTTTCCCCATTGAGAATTATATTCACTGTGGGCTTTTCACAGATGGCTTTTATGATATTGAGGTATGTTTCCTCTATCCCTATACTGTGGAGAGTTTTAATCAAGAAAGGATGTTGTACTTTGTCAAATGCTTTTTCTGCATCTACTGAGAGAATCATATGGTTCTTGTCCTTTCTTTTATTAATGTGGTGTATCACATTGACGGATTTGTGGATGTTGAACCACCCTTGTAGCCCAGGAATAAATCCCACTTGGTCATGATGAATAATCCTTTTAATGTACTGTTGGATCCTATTGGCTAGTATCTTGGTGAGAGTTTACTAACTCTTAAAACAATTGGTTTTGTACTGGACAAAAAATAAAATAAAATAAAATAAAATAAAATAAAATAAAATAAAATAAAATAGAAAATTACAAAAAGCTGTTAGGAAGAATAACATGGAAGTAATTGTCACTTATTCTTACTCACTTGAGAATTAATGATTCAGAATTTCCTAAACAGTATTTCAGCTAGCCCTTTGCTCAGATCTGGAATTTTTAAAGATTTTATTTATTTATTTGACAGAGAGAGAGATAGCGAGAGCAGGAACACAAGCAGGGGGAGTGGGAGAGGGAGAAGCAGGCTTCCTGCCGGGCAGGGAGCCCGACGCGGGGCTCGATCCCAGGACACTGGGATCATGACCTGAGCCGAAGGCAGACGCTTAACGACTGAGCCACCCAGGCGCCCCAGATCTGGAATTTTTAAAATCATCTGTTAGAAACAAACAAATAAACAAACCAATTTCAAGCCTTTCTATGTATAAGCCACAGTATATAAAAATGGAGCAAAAAATAATGTATTATTAAATTTTTTCTGTTGAAATTGGTGTTGGATTTCCTTTATCTATGTTCCTATTTGCATACATGAGCACTCGTGTGTGCCCATAGGACAGCTCCTAGGACAAAGTGAAAATATGAAGCCTCCAGCTTTAGACACTCTGCAGTGGATTGCAGGGTTAAGCCATATCATCTGATAATTGTGTCCATCCAAATTAGATTGCTTTGGCTTTGCTGTGTCATAGTACAGCCCAATTTGAGTATGTTATTACTAGAAATGTCAGAGCTCATCTGACTATACTCTATTGTAAAAATGTAGGTATGGATATAATTTCCAATATTTTTTTTATTAAGACACATGGGATTTTTTTGTTTGTTTGTTATAGTGTCGTAATAGGTCTTTTCCTGAATGAGTACTTTTTGTTTTCATTTCAAGGATACTGTGACCCATTAAATGAATCATTGATCCTTCTTTGTGTTGACTACTAGAAAGCTTTGGGCTAAATTTGTGTCCCGTCTCTAGCAGATGTACAGGAACATTTGGTATGCTTTCAGTGTACTCATCTTACTTCTGACATCATCTCCTTTTCCTATCCTCATTTTCCCTCTGTCCCAATTTTCTCAGTCAGTCTTGATTTATTTTATTTTGTAGGTTTGCATGCATTTTTATAACAAAAACTTTTTAAGATATATCTTTTAACAGGAAAAGAAAATAAACTGAGTTGATATTAATCATTTTCACCTAGTTTAAATCATTTTACCCTTACAGTGCCTGCGTGGCTCAGTCAGTTAAGCATCTGCCTTTGACTCAGGTCATGATCTCAGGGTCCTGCTCAGTGGGGAGTCTGCTTCTTCCTCTGCCTCTGCCCCCATTCATTCTTTCTTTCTGTCTCTATCTCAAATAAATAAATAAAATCTACCAAAAAAATAATTTTACCCTTAATCAATATAATCAGAATGATATGTCATTTTATTCATGGTTCAAATAAGACTGTAGAGCAATAAAAAAAAGTGACCAATATTATTACCAGAGAATTTTAGGGAGTGATTTTATTTTATTCACTTGCTTAATGAATTAATGTATAATAAAAGAGAATGGATGGAGGGAATAATTATATTAAGATAGATCAGCAAATATTTTTAATTAAATGAATAAAACTCAATTTTTCCCTTTAGATACATCCTTAAAAAACTCAATAGGCAAGGATTTAATTTAATTAATCATTTGAAATGGTCAGTTTACTCTATTACATTTCCAGTCCTAAACATTATGATTGCTGTGGATCATCTACTATGATACATGGGATTTTAAATTTTAGTTTAAACTAAATGTTCTCTAATATAAATAATAACTATAAACACAGAGGAATTTTAAAAGATCTAATGTGACTACCTTATTTTATATCCCTACCAAGTCAATTTTGAAAATAAAGTTTAAGAAGCAAAAAGCAAATGTTATGTTGCAATATGAAAATTGCTCTGCTTCTAATTAAAACAAATGTTATGGTCTCTTAAAATTACTCTTGATTTAATGTGCTTACTTTCATGCATAATCATTGTGAGAAATCCTTCTGTTTGTAATCATATTTTTCCAGAAGAAAAAACTAATATAAAGAAATTTCTAGAACTTGGCAATTATTTCTGCTTTTGAAAATGGTTTTAAAGTTTTCTAAAAACTCATTGGAACAACTATTTTTTCCTGCATAAATAATTTTAAAATAACAAAGATCATTTGAGTTTCTCTATTATTTTAATAGGAGTTTTATTTTTGAAATAAGAGAGTCACTATTGCAGCTACAATGAAACTTTCCTTGTTGTCATTTACCACGTGTATAGGGTGCAATATATTATTGCTCATGAAATACATAAAGTACAGATAGTGAATGCAAATTGGTCAGTTTATGCCTATTATTTGATATATAATTAATGTTAGGCTATTCCTATTTCACCCTATGTAAATCACGTACAAATGATTCAATCAGTTAACCAAATGACAGAGAAGTTTACTAAAGTTGTACTACCTAACATGTGTTGACAACTCCAGAGAGCTAATAACCCAAAAATTTCTACCACAATTGTTTTAACTCTATGTCATAGGAAATTAGAGTCACCATATGATCTATTTAACAACCTAATATATGACACATTCTATTGTTAACTGCACTGACTTAATTGAGTGCTTATCATTTCTGAAAAAATGTGATGATCTTCTAAGGGCCACGCATTTATTTTCAGGACCAAAAGCTTTAACTCTAAGGAAAATTAAAATTATGATTTACAACTTAAGAATAGAATTCGTTATTACTATGGATTTTTTCTTCACCTTGGAAGATTAATGTTCTTCATATTCAGAAAGCTTAACAAAAATCTGAAGTCTTTCATTTATTCAGATTTTGTTTCAAATTTGTGATAAATATTTAGCGATTTTTAGATTTGTATTTAAACTCACATGATTCAGGATTAAATTGCATAATGACACTAAGTGTATGTATATGAGAGATGGAAATAGAGTTAAAAAGAGAAAAAGAGAAAACGTTTAAGAAATAGGATGGTAGAGAGAGTATTTGCCAAGTTGACCTCGTGAGGGAGATAGAGCAATAACACATATTAACCAAGTAGCAATTATATTCACTCTGGAAGTTTCTGCACAAAAGAAATTAAAATATAATGTGATATGACCACTGTTTGCTTCACTTTATTATTTTCATTTCCTTATAGATTCTTATAATGAGGTATAATATCCATATAGTAAAAGTGTACAGTTCTTAAGTGTACATGACAATAACTATGTAACCCTTACAAGGTTCACAAAGTTCATGATATAGAACATTTCCAGCACCCCAAAAGCCTTCCTCATTTTCACTCCATATCATTGTTTTCTCCCCAAAGGTAAGAGTTAGTCTAACTTTCTCATAAGTTAGTTTCACCTTCTCTTGAACTTTATATGAATAGAATTATATAGTATGCGTTATTTTATCATGGTCTTCCTCTCCTGATATTTTGTCTATGACACTTATCAATGCTGTTGTGTGCAGAAATTTTTGATTCTTTTTCATTGATGAATGACAGTACTTGGTATAAATATGCTATTATTCTATGTTATAAATATATGCAATTGATTTTGCCATTTATGGACATTTTGTTTTTTCTGAGTTTTTGGTTGTTAAGAATAATGCTGTTGGACCTAGTGCCAGGTAAGATGGAGTAAACACATTCATCCCTGTCTTTCTCACCAAATGAAGTTATAGAACCTGGAAAGAATGCATAGGGAAGCTATTGAGCATTTTTGAGTGTAAATAGTGGCAGGTATATTGGAGAAGAAAACAAGAATTCAAAGTAACACCCAAACGACAGAAAATAAATATAATTTATTTTCCCCTTGGTTTGCCATGTTGGTTGGCCCTGTACGTGAGTACAGTCTCAGAAGTACAAGACGGAATGGGGTAACTAATTCCCCAGCGTTCTGGCCAGGGAAGTGGAAAGGGGAACCACAGGGAACTGGAAAGTACCAGAGAGAATAATGAGATGAAGGAGTTCATGAAAGTCCGTCTATAAATTTGCTTAAAAAAAATCCTGAGCTCACACCTGAGCTGAACATGTGTAGAACTATTCCTAATCAGCATTAAAAAAGACTGAGAACTGAGCCAGCAAGTAGACCACCACCCAGGCTGGCCATGGGTGGCACATATTGGGGACAGAGCTGAAGAGCACTTCAAAGTCCTTGAAAACTTAACTGACACTGGAGTAACAGCCCATAAGAGGTGTGTTGCAACTTACAGCCTGAACCTAACTAACCAGGTCTATTGCATGGTTAAACAAAAATGGCACCATTCTCAATAGGATTAAAACAAGACACAAATTCACACACATATATAATATGATATGATATATATAGATATATATAAAATTTTGCTGTATATTTCTTACTTAAAATTTTGGTATCTGTTCTCCAGAAAAAAAAAAAAAGGAACTATGTAAGGTGATGGATGTGTTAATTATGTTAACTAACTTGACTGTAGCAATGATTCCACAATGTATATGTATATGAAGTCATCATTTTGCAAACTTTAAACTTTTGCAGTTTTGTCAATTCTACCTCAAAAAAATGGAGAAAATACATCAAATAAAATACCATTGAAATCATGAAATATTAGATACACTGAAAACTAAAAATAATTGTTGAGAAAAACCAAAGAAGACAAGTAAATGTAGAGATATACCATGTTCATGGATTGAAAGACTCAAAATTGTTAACATGGCAATCATTCCCAATTTGATCTATAGTTAAACACAATTACAATACAAATTCCAGAATGATTTTCTCTAGAAATTGAAAAATTGATTATAAAATTTATATGTAAATGTAAAGTATACACACTATCCAAAACAATTTAGAAATATATGAAAATATTTAAAATAGATGTGCACAATTTAGAAACAGATGAACCAGATATCAAGACATACTATTGAGCCACACTGACCAAATGATATTGGTATAATGAATCAGTGGAACAGAATATACAAATAGGAGTAGACCCATGCAAAGAGAGAGGAAACAAACCATAAGAGATTCTTAATGATAGAGAACAAACTGAAGGTTGATGGAGGGAGGTGGGTAGGAGATGGGCTAGATGGGTGATAGGCATTAAGGAGGGACTTGTTATGATAAGCACTGGGTGTGGTATATATAAGTGATGAACCACTGAATTCTACTCCTGAAACCAATATTGCACTGTATGTTAACTAACTAAAATTTAAATAAAAATTTACAAAAAAAAAAAAGAGTAGACCCACACATAGATGGTCAAAAAAGTTGACACGATTCTTTAACGAAGAAAGAATAACCTTTTCAACATATTGTGCTGTCAGTATTGGATATACATATGAAAAAACATAAACTTCATGGACACACTTTAACTAAAAAATGTTGAAAGTACAAATTTCAGAAGAAAACGTGGAAGAAAACCTTTGCAACTTGGAATAAACAAAGATTTATTAGACAAAAGACAGAAAATATGAGTCATATAAAGAAAACAAAGTGATAAATTGAACTACAAAATTAAAAATTTCTCCACATCTAAAATTAGATAATGTTAAAAAAAAAAAAAGACCTGAGCTAAAATTAGATAATGTTGGTGATTGTACAGCTCTGTGACCATAGGAAGGAAAACACTAAACTCTACACTTTAAAAGTGTAAATTTTATGGTATGCACATTATATCTTAATAAAAATATTATAAAAAGTCATGATTAATAAAATAAAACAGTAAAACTGACACTAGGAGAGCTTATTTGAAAGATATATATGTGATAATGGATAGAGAATATAAAAATATCTTACAAAGGAAAAAAGGAAGACTAATTAAAACATGGTCAAATTTTGAACACACACTTCACAAGATATGACATACAAATAGTCAAAAAGCACATGTAAAAATGCTCAACATAATTAGTCTTCAATATAATAAATAATAAAACTTTAATGAAATATCACTTACATATGTAATAAATTTTAAAAAATTGATAGTGCTAAGGGTTGGCTAGGATGTAAAACTATTGGAATTCTCATGGGTGAGAGTAAGATGGGTGAGAGGAATGAATGAATGGTAGGAATGAATTATGATTAAATCTCTCTTTGAAAAATAGTTTGACAAAAATATAGAGGCTCAGAACTATGTTATTTTCTTCCAGAGGGAATTTTTTTTTCTAGTTAGCAGAAAGATTATTGGAAGATTACCTTGATTTAGTCATGATTTGTCTATTTTCAGGTTGCCCTTCTGCTAGTGTATAGACCTCTGGTGTCTTATTTCAAAGCCTGTGGTTCTATCAAAAGTATCTTCTTCCTGGAGCTATCTGTTCTACAAATATAGTCTAAAAATTATTCATGGCATGAGGGATAAGATTATTAAAGTTATAGTATTTTCCTTCAAAGAGATCAGAATTGCAGAATTGAATATAAATTATATTAATACCTATAATATAATAGTAAAATTGGTTAGTTTATAACAGTTGAAGAAACATTATGGAGTCACTTACATACTGATGCTTCCAGTGTTCTCTACTTTAGATTCTGGAATTTAAAAATATTTATTTTCTCAAACTCTATTGCAGCTGGAGTGTTCATATCACCTGATTAAATATTTAGAGGGGTTCTCTACAGATGGCCTCACTTCTAAAGAAACAGACTATATCTCACTAGCAAAATGTTCTTGACCTTTCTGATTCTTCTAACCTGGAACACAGGCTGTGAGAAAAGAAGTGGCCATTTTGTTATGGTGCCTACAAACAGGTGTCGTAGCAAAAAAGATAGAAAGAGCCTGTTTCATTGATTGCTTTAGTAAATTGAACAGCCTACCAACAGATTTGTATATCATTAGTCCAATCAACTATGACTTCTTTAAGCCATCATAGTAGGGCTAGAATGCATTCTTATCAAAAACAGTAAGACAAGGTAAAGGAACAGTTAATTTCGCAGGTAGAAATTACAAAGTATTGATGTAATGATTCTATAGGAAACATTTTATCTAAACTTTGAAGAATCAACAGAGTTTTCCAGATGTATATGGTAGGAAGCGGTGAGATGATCTATACTTTGAGCACCACATGAATCATTAAGTTAGTAAGGAAAACACAGGGTTGAAATGAAGAGATTGTGATGGATATTTATAGCAGAGGAGTCTGAGAACTTACTTGGTGTCATATTTTGTGAATGACTTGATTTTTATATATCCAGATCTTCTCCTACCATCACCAGTATTCCACTGAGATTTTTAGGCAGGAAGGTATGCAGTCTATATTTCATAAAAATTACTCATGTGGAAAATAGATTGAGGATATGAGTATAGGAAGGGTACAGTGTAGGTTATATATCCCAGGTATACTTAGTTCAGTGACTTCCATGTATATTGAATGATGTAATAAAAATGTAATTCCTCAGTGATAAAATTCAAATACAATCAGTAAACCTTCATATGACATTGGCCTGTGATATTTTTAGGGGGATATCTATCTATATGTACAATCACAAAGGGTAAAATCAACAGGAGTGCTCCTATTAAGAGTCCTAAGACTTAGTCTGTTGAACTTTTTTTTTCTATTGACCTGACAGAGCTCCAGTTCATTGAACTTCTGGGCACAAAGCAAGGGACATCTGTTCAGTTGAGCTTTTCATAATTGATATGTTAATTAAAAATGACTTTTAGCTTTTTGCATTTTGTTTATTTTTCATGATGCATATGCCCTGTGGCATTTCACAAAGGGTGTTGTCTTAAAAATCTCAAATACAAATAAACAGAACAAGCTATTCATTATTGCTTCCGGACTTAAAGTTGTACATGATGTAAATCTAAGTGCTTTCTTTAACCTTTCTCTGGCCAGAATATTCTGGGATTTCCTCCAGGATAAAGATCAGCTCAGTGCGATTCAGGCATCTGTCACATCTGGACAATCTCAATGTAGCCTCGCCAATATGTACCGAGGCAGTGCAAAATTTGCTATTTTCATGAAGTACAACAGCCTGTTTATATTTTGCAGCCAAATGCACAAGTATATTAACAAATTCCCTACTTTCTAATGTAGATTCTCAACCATTATTTTTATTACTCATACTAACATCAATCACAAAATAATCAGGACAATTTTACACGAAGCTAGAAACCACTCAGCATCTCTGTAAAATGTAAGAGAAAGGAGACCCCCAGTCCTTTTTAATCATAGCTTTTAGAAAGATACTGTATATAGTTTGTGAGAAGAGATAGCAAAGCTGTAAATAATAATAGAACACAGAGCAAAAGCAGCAAAGTACTGCAATGAACCCATCTGAGTATGTACATAACCTGTTGGGAGTTTTTCCTTTGTTTTCTTTTCCTATGCAGCCCCCCACAGAGGAGTTATTAATTTCTGAAAATGCTGAAGTTTGGTGATTAGAGGAACTCAGCTTAAATAGTTATATATTAGACAATAAGGTATTGAAAAAATAGACTAAAAAAAGAAAAAAGACATTTTATAAACATAGACAGATATAGATATAAATGTAGATACAGATACATAGTATTTTCCAAAAGGTTTATACTTTTACACTTCAAGATTAAACACAATTCTTAACATTTCAACATGGACCAATACATACTATGGCCCATGTGATATTTGTGAGTAATAATGTACACCAATTTGAAAAATAATGAAATTTAATATTAACAGAAGAACCAACATGATGTGTTCAATGTATAATTCTGTTATGGTTCTAACCATTAATATAAAGCAAATCTGAATTTGCTTATTCATTTAGTTCTCATTTCAAGCCATGTTTTGTTATAACCAGACATTATAAAAATAGCTAAATATGGAGTTAATTATTAAATTAATTTTCCTACAGGTCTAAGAATGATAAAACTAGATAATCTGTGGTTATCACAAGCATTAACTTCTTTTCTAAAGAGATAAATCATACATGTGTCTCACCTTTAATGGTAGAAATGAATAATATCAAAATACTCATGTAAGATACTACTTCACTCATTTTAAGAAAGAAAAAAATAATGCTTGCTGAGCTTCCTTTTCCAAAAGATACTAGAGATATCTTTTTGATTTTCCATTCTCTTTGATTTTAAATTGCTATAGTTGAGTAGTTAATAGTTGACACAGAGTATTTACTCTATGCTTTACATTTAATGACTTAAATCCTTACAACAATTCAATGAGGTAGCTGTTATTATCATCTCTGTTTTTGAGATAAGGACATTGAGGTACAAAGAAGTTGGATAAATTTCCCAAGGTCTTTTGGTACATAAGGCCCATGACTGGAAATTGAACCCAGGCTATCTGGCTCCAGTGCCGATGCTCCTACCCATTCAATATACTGTATCTTGAGTAAACTATTCTAGAAATGACATCTTTCATATTTATTTTTCATACTTTAGAAACTGTAGGCAAAACATTATTGATCCACACTTTTATTTAAATATGGCACAATTCTGTTTTATTTAATCTAGGTATTTAATATATATCTTTATGAATTCTTTTGAAAATGTTAACCAGTGTGCAATTGACAAACTTGATTTCTTTTTTTAAAGATTTTATTTATTTATCTGAGAGAGAGAGTGAGAGAGAGAAAGAGCACAAGAGGGGGGAGCGGGAGAGGGAGAAGCAGACTCCCTGCTGAGCAGGGAGCCCGATGCGGGACTCGATCCCGGGACTCCAGGATCATGACCTGAGCCGAAGGCAGTCGCTTAACCAACTGAGCCACCCAGGCGCCCTAAACTTGATTTCTTTTTAGCTTCTTTCTTTACTGCTTATATGATAGTACAGTCAAATATGTGTAAATGTTTGTTTTTATCAAATTTTATTTAATGGTTTCAAGATAGTCTTAACTTAAAATCTCTACTGTCATCTTTGAAATTCTTTTGCTTACAAATACCATTCATAGAAATTCTGTGGATAACCAAAATAAGTCTGGAATTTAATTCCTATACCATTTAAAATGAAGTCAGTAAAAAGAAAACATTTACATCAACTCAGTTAAGTGTGAAATAGTGTGCATGCCACTATCCCATTATTGCTCTGATGACTATTGACTATCAAGACATACAATGTCTCATCTTTTGTTAAAGTTTGACAAAATAGTCTTGATAATTTAGGCCTCACTGGTTTTTCAACTTAGTCCTGAATTTATTGAATTTGAAATTTAGTGGTCTTTGGTGGACCTTTGGTAACAAATGGTACCTTAGGGCATGATGCATTCAATATAGTCCATCACACCCTGAAATTACATAAGGTGAATATTATTCTGTTTTCAGTCCCAGGGCTCTGGGACTGCCTTGGAAACTCACTGAATGTTAAATTGCAATTTCAATTCTCTGTTAAAAGGGGTTTGATTCATGTACAAATTACCACTTTACCTATTTACATTTTATTCCATGTCATCTCATATTTGCAATGACTTCTACTACTTGAACTAAGGTATTCAATTTTATCCATTTTTATGGATCATATACTCTTCTGTTTATCATCTTGGGGCATTCCATTCATGTACGTTATGATGATCTAGCATCCTAGATCCAATATTGTAATTATGGACATATTTTTGTTAATTGACTACTCTATTTATCTAGACCAGATCCATTTGATTGATGATAAATCTTAGAATTGAAGAAAACAAGAATTTCTAAGGAAGTCACAAGTGAATAGTGCTTATTTCTTTAGCAGTAAAGAAATTCATTTAACAATAAAGCTGATACCTTGTGATACCTTCTTTTATTTATATCTTGCATAATTTAATATTTAAAATATTTATGACCTATATCCCCAACAAGCTTATACATTTTTAAACTAAGAGCAATACTTTTTTTATTTCAGACATCCCACAACAGCACTCAACTCTTTAAGGTAGATAAATAAACATCTTTAAATGATTGATTGAAAACAAAAATATGCAATGAATTAATATTTCCATAGTTTACCATAAGGATTGAAACAAATGAAATCTATTATTGAATCCAGGCCAAATCACATATTGCTAATGATTTTCTATGTGATTTAACAAACCTGATATGTTTCTAAAATTAATGACCTTCCCTCTAAGCCCAGAATTTCCTTCTTTGACAATACATAATCCAGACTCTTTTGTGAAATTTGCTCTCAGGACATTTCCAGCAATGACAGATGAACATAGATGTTCAGGAGTTTCGTGTAATATTGGTCAGAGATCACATTCATTCAATGGTAATAGATGATTTAGAAAGTCTTAGATACATTTGGATAATACACCCTCTAAACATCCCCCAATTCTAAAACTTTCATTCATATGCGTGTCTTACAGGTTAGAGTCCAAGTGACTTAGCTAATACAAGTCCATCCATGATTCAGCCCCTGACAACTTCTCCAGGGTCCTCTCCTGCCATATACTCTTCTTTACTTTATGCTCTACCAATGCCGAATTGCTTTAAATTTCTTAAATACACCATCTTATTTCACACCTCTGTGCCTTTGCCTATGTTGTATTCTTCTCTTACAAACCTGGTGAGTAAGTTCATCTTTCAAATCCTCTCCATGGGAAACTTCCTCTCTGAAGCTTCTCCAGATGCTACACACCTGCTGGGAAGGTTCCTGTCTCGCTTCCTTGTTCCATATTGTGCCTGGATCTTGCACATCATTTAATTTCATTTATCAGTCATTTAAAATTACCTCTCCCTTCTACTAAAATATAAGCCGCTTAAGTGCAGAAGCAGTGTCTTCCAGTTTCTACCTTAACCTCTGTTAAAGTGTTAGCATGAGTGGAACATAGAGTCTACCGGGTACAGCTGTTATATGTTATATAACATATATATTATATGATTGCTATAATGTTAGAATGCCATTTTTATATTTAAAAAGTTAATTGATGTTTTATTTAGAATCGTCAAAGTATAAACCAGAAAATTTTTGCAAGTGAACTGAGCGCCCTAGCTCAAGTAATGCAATTATGTTTCAGCTCTGTATTGCAAAAAAAAACTCTGTACAAAACCAAGAAGGCCTGTGTTCTGATAATGCATGTTCTCATAAGAATTAACACTGAAGTGGCTTGATTTCCTATCTTGAAATAGGAACATCACAATATTCTTTCTCAAAATCCTTTTGGTGCCTTCACGAGTAATTTATTTGACAGGATATCTTTGTAGATCTATGTTCTTGCTATCAAAATTCCAACTTGCATGTTCCTAGAACATGTCATTGTTAATGTCTGTCAGTGGTTATCTGTAAGGTGGGAAGTGTGGCCGGAGGAAGTGAGAACATAAGAATTTTTATTTTTTATTTAATTTAATTTTATTTTTATTTCAGATACTTTTGTACTTTCAAAACCTTTATAGTATGATGCATGTATTTATTTAATAAAGAAAGAAAATAAACAGCATATTTATTTTCTGTTTAGTCCCTTTCCTTTGAGAGTATTTTATTATGAAAGAATTGGGTTTGAAATAATTTGGGGTTGAAATGTCTTCTTTACATATTGTCTTTAGTGTTGTTGACCAGAAATACCAGACACTTTTTCCAAAATTTTGAGTCATGTTTCAAGGATGAAATATACAGAAGATAAATGGAAATAAAAACTAAGTTCCTTCTTGTCCCCTAATATTTCCTCCTTCTAACACAAAATAAAACATTTCTACTAGAAATCCATATATGAAAATCACAGTAAACATATTAGTCAATGATCCAGATACATGCTTCCATTTTCCAATTCAAAATGAATTTGGAAATACAAACAGATATGACCTGAATAAAATATGTTAATATGCTGTTTTACCTTCCATTTCACCTAATGTTCTTTTTATTTCATCTGGAAAGTTAATACACAAATGTTAGTAATTTCTGAAATCCTGCCTCATTTAGTTATCAACAATTTCCTAATTTAAGTGTTTCAAGATCACATTTCCAATGATAATATTTATTTTTAAGTTTAAATTTCCTGTTTCTTAAGTCTTTCAATATGCCCTTTTTTCAGTTTGATTTTTTAAAATGTCTTTTTAAAATATTTTCATGTACCAAAATCTTATTTTCAATTCACATTTGAATGCTAGTTTAGTTGAGTAAATAACCACAGCTTCAAGATTATTTTATTGCTTCATTGCAGATAAATGATCTGAAGTCAACCTCATTTTTCCCTGTGTTATGCTTTTTTCTCAAGTTTCTGTCTTGACTCTCCTTTGTTCTTGAGGTCATTAATTTCTGAACATATACCCTTAACAATGAAAGTTGTGGGTTTTTTTGTTCTGAATTTATAACTCTTTCAGAAGCTTAAGAAAATTGTTGTCTACCGTTCATTCATTTTTTCATGCATTCAGTCATTCAACAAGTACTTATTAAGTGCCTATTATGTTCGAGACAGTGTTCTGAGTACAGGGGACATAGTAGGTGGCAAAACAGAGCCAGGTGCCTGCAGTCTGACAAAAGAGACTGAAAATAAAAGTGTACATAAATTATTTGACTGTAATCAACATTGTAGGGATAAATATAGCAGAGCTAGAGAAAGATGGCATGCCCCAGACTGAGTTGGAGGGGTAATTTTATAAAGCATAAACAGGGAAAGCCTTATGGATATACTGACATTTAAGCAAAGACCCAAAGGAATGAGTCAAACAGTTATTTTATGGAAGTGTATCCCAGACAGAGGACAGACATATTCAAAAGTCCACTTCTTATTTGAGTTAAGAACATGGTAAACAAGTGCAAGGAATATAAAGAAGGCCAGAGTGGCTGGAGTGGATGAGGGGAAGGACATGAGTTCAGAAAGGTAGTTGTGGCATCTGAACACTAAAGCCTTCATATTGTAAAGGCTCTGATCTCTGTTATCCCTTCTGGCACAGGCTAAATGAATCCTAAATACCCTAGATTTGCTCTTCATTTTTCTAACTTTATTCATTCTTTCCATTTTGATTCCTTTGTACTTTTTACTGTGTTAAGATAAAACCTCCGTTCAATCTTACAGCTTACCAGAGTGAATCATCAAGTCTATCTATTTTACTATTCATCTGATGCAGGAAGTTGTAAAAAATGTATCTAGTTATGTTTTTAATTTCCAGGAATATGATTTAACATTAAATATATCTATTATGGTCTTTGAATTTATGTCTGTATTTATAGATATCCACATCGGGTAGTCGGAATGCTCATCTTCAACCCAGGTAGGAACTCTGTACAAAACCAAGAAATGCAGATTCTGCTTAAAGAAGCCGTAGCTTTTTTGGACCGTGTGGACAAAGTGGGCAGCAGGAGGAGATTATTGAATTTACCATTGATGTGTAGCTTAGCTCTTGATTCCTTCAAAGGATATGTGTGTAAGGCTAATAGCAACAGGATGGTGTAAAGCTCTGATAATGTTACCCTGTTTCTCTGACCCAAAACCTACACTGGCCTCCCAAAATAAAGCTCATCACTCACTATTCTCATCGTGGAATTACTTAACTTTATTCTGAGGACTTATACTGAAGTCAGCCACTCTGATGAAGAAACATTCAAAGGGGCCACTTAATATATGCATTAACTGGCTGGTCTCTCAAGCAAATGTTCCTTCTGTAGGAAAAGTATTTTGTTCCTCGGGGGTTTTTTAATATATCACATTTATGTATATGAGATTATTATTATCTTTGTCAGATTCCTTGAGCTTTCTATCTTATACAGTATCTTACTGGTCTTTGGGTTCTCCTCAACATTGCTATGCATTTGATTTTATCTTAGTATTTTTGCTTCACTTCACTGGAATTTGAGTGTGGAGAAATGGTCAATACTTGTATTCTTCCAGCCATGTCCAGTTGGATGTATCCTACTGGATATTTGTCTGACCTAAAAATTATGTACTCTCTCCATCTTAATGTTCATAAACAATAAATGTTAAGAACAAATTAAGCAGGAACATTTATGTACTTGGGAAAGCTTTCCTCTAGACATAGTTCTGAGTGGAAATGTACACTTGGCATTTTTTTAATAGTAAGTAGGTATATAAAATTGAAGGGTAAAGATTGACATATTTTTCTCTATTTTGCAGTTTATAGATATTCATTTCTTCCATTTTCATTTTTGTGGTTTCTAATAGAATGAAGCAAATCAGGGGCACCTGGGTGGCTCGGTTGTTAAGCATCTGCCTTCGGCTCAGGTCATGATCCCAGAGTCCTGGGATCCAGCCCCGCGTCAGGCCCCCTGCTCAGTGGGAGGCCTGCTTTTCCCTCTCCCACTCCCCCTGCTTGTGTTCCTGCTCTTGCTATCTCTCTCTATCAAATAAATAAATAAATAATATCTTAAAAAGAATGAAGCAAATCAACTTATTTTTCTTCACAACAATGAAATACTAGCCAAATATACCAGTTTCTGAATAATAATGGAATCTAATACTAGGTCTCAAAAATAAGTACAACTATTTACTTGATAAGGAGTAATTTTTTCAGAAACTACAAGAATATTTTCCAAATCCAGCCCCCCATTATCAAATGTTAAGTAGGTGCAATTCTCAGAATAGCAAAGTTCTTGAATAAGACAACTCGGAGATTTTTATCTCTTATTACTTTGACCATTTTACTGTAAAAAAGCATACCTTTGCATAAATAAGTTTAAAATATTTTACTACCCACATAAGAAACTTCCGATAATTCAAATCTAAATAACTATTTTGTGCTAGAACTACATATATTTTTTTCCTGAGAAATTGAGGTTACCATGCCAAATTTCCTGAGATAACAATACCATCATTTTTCCAAAAGAATAAATACAAGTAACAGAGTATGAACATAACTTTAATGTATTGCATGAGAAATTTGAAGTTCAAGGATTTCATTACTGGGGTATATTATTTTATTATTTTATTTTATTATGTTATGTTAATCACTATACATTACATCATTAGTTTTTGATGTAGTGTTCCATGATTGATTGTTTGTGTATAACACCCAGTGCTCCATTCAGTACGTGCCCTCTTTAATACCCATCACCAGGCTAACCCATCCCCCTACCGCATCCCCCCTCTAGAACCCTCGGTTTGTTTCTCAGAGTCCATAGTCTGTCAGGGTTCATCTCCCCCTCTGATCTCCGCCCCCTTCATTTTTCCCTCCTGCTATCTTCTTTTTTTTTTTTTTTAACATATAATGTATTATTTGTTTCAGAGGTACAGGTCAGTGATTCAACAGTCTTACACAATTCAC
>NC_138372.1:127733744-127819142 GCF_054177405.1 Leptonychotes weddellii
CCACATCATTGCAAATGGCAAGATTTCATTCCTTCTGATGGCTGCATAATATTCCATTGAATATATATACTACATCTTCTTTATCTATTCATCATCGATGGACATCTTGGCTCTTTACATAGTTTGGCTATTGTGGACATTGCTGCTATAAACATCGGGGTGCACGTACCCTTTCGGATCCCTACTTTTGTATCTTTGGGGTAAATACCCAGTAATGCAATTGCTGGATCGTAGCTCTATTTTCAACTTTTTGAGGAACCTCCATACTGTTTTCCAGAGTGGCTGCACCAGCTTGCATTCCCACCAACAGTGTAGGAGGGTTCCCCTTTCTCTGCATCCCTGCCAACATCTGTCTTTTCCTGACTTGTTAATTGTAGCCATTCTGATTGATGTGAGGTGTTATCTCATTGAGGTTTTAATTTGGATTTCCCTGATGCCGAGCTATGTCGAGCACTTTTTCATGTGTCTGTTGGCCATTTGGATGTCTTCTTTGGAAAAATGTCTGTTCATGTCTTCTGCCCATTTCTTGATTGGATCATTTGTTCTTTGGGTGTTGAGTTTGATAAGTTCTTTACACATTTTGGATATTAGCCCTTTATCTGATATGTCATTTGCAAATATCTTCTCTCATTCTGTTGGTTGTCTTTTGGTTTTGTTGACTGTTTCTTTTGCTGTGCTATGTTATTTTTACTGCTCGGCAGGAGCCTGCTTCTCCCTCTCCCTCTGCCTGCCGCTCCTCCTGCTTGTGCTCTGTGTGTCAAATAAATAAATAAAATCTTAAAAAAATTTTTTTCATGACTAGAAACAAATTTTAAGAAACAATTAAATAGTCAAGTCATTTAAATACTTAGGGCCACCACAAATATGTAAAAAAGGTTGATTCTCCAAGTTAAACAGTTATACTTAAGTTATTTGCATGCACTCACAACAGAATTATTAGATTTGTGCCAAAATGTAAGATCTGAAACAAATAGCTCAGTTGTAAATAGTGTCAGTTGATTTTTTCACTATTAACTTATTCTCAATTATGTATATAGCATATGTATATATATGTACATATACAAATATATACAAATATATGTACATATGTATTTTGTATATATATATGAATATATATGTAGGGGTATATGTACAGAGTATATATGTAGAAGTGCTTCTTCTTTCCATTTCCTTCCCTTCCTGTACACTTTAGTCCTGAAGCCATGGATGGGCAGGGCAGCGCCAGCAAGGAAGGGTGGCCTCCAGAACAGGGTGTGGAGGCCCATGCAGGACAATATGGCATTTACCTAGTAGGGTTGCATGGCAGGGGATATTGGAGCCTGAGACTGCTAATGAGGGCATCCAGACTGAGGGACAATAGACACAGAGTGTCTGAGCATGCTCAGAGTAAGGATGAGTGTTGAGTGTCCTAGCCTGAGCAGTTTGAGAAGGTTGCCTGCTTGCGATGGCTGTCCCACGGAGGGCATGAGAGCACAAAATGATTGAGGTGGGCCCTGTCAGAAGGGTCCAGAAGTTCTGCACAAGGTTTTGCAGTTTAACAGGGTAGGGAGAGTGCCTGCACAGGGTGCTACCAAACACTGGTATTGCAGCCTGAACAGGATGAGAAGGACCTTCACGGGGAAGGGGACAGGTTTACTGAGAAGAAACTGAGAATATGATATTTGAGTAGGTTAAAAATGAATAATAGAGAAAGTCACATGGATTTGGGCAAAAAAGACCAAGATTTTATTTGAATAGTGCAAATAAATTATCTTTGTGTGTTATAGTCTTTTGTTATTTTATGTAGAAAGTATGAAAGTAATAAAACTAATTATAGTTTAAAAATCTAATGGATCATTAATATTATTTTCAAAAGAAAAGTAGTTTTGGCAGCAGGATAGAAATTGGAATGTGGAGGGTATCATTATCTAATACATGAGCAAAATTTTACTCTTACAAAACCAGATGATGCTACCAGGAAATCTTACACGCACTGGTCAGCATTTCTTACACATATGAGAGGAGCTAGGATTTCCACTCCCTGCATAGGTTTAGTGTGTCACCCTGGACATCTGCTAATGTTGAACATCTGTTTTTTGTTTTCATTGAAAGATGTCTCATTTCGACTGCCAAAAGGAGAATGGGGTCATTAGTTATTCAACAGTGTGAAGTTATCCAGCAGATTATCTTTGTATGAGGAATAATAATGTCAGGGAAACCTCAGCCCCTCAGCCACTGCATTTAATCCTAAGGTTTGCTTTACACTGGGAGTCATCACAAGCATGATTCCAAAAGTGATTGCCAAACTATCACAAATCTCCAAATAAAAACAAAAGTAGTTTTATATAGTATCTATCACTGTAAACTGATATTATTTGGAGACTAAAGTAAAAACAAAAGTAACGAAAAAGATACTTATGTGCCTGCTGAATTACCAAGGTCTGAATTATGTTTAGTTAGTTTGTATTCATATATGTTTGCTGAAAATGAATAATCTATGTGACTTACTCTCTATTGCATTGTTTATTTGATTATTTTATTAACTGTGACATGTATTGTCCATCATGTTGAACAACTGGAAACTTACTATTTTATGTGGAAGATCATATTCCAGAAGAGAAATAAGTTGCTGTATATTATGTCTTTAATATTTTTATTATGTGATACAATGTATGAAACCAAATTCATTATCACTTGGATTTTTTTGACTATACATAGGCCATAAGGTACTATTACCGGTTTTGATATGAAGAGCTCATATGTTAAGTGGTGCTCTCTTTTTTTTGCTTAAGAAATCAGTTTTTATATACATGTGTTTGTGTCCTTCTAAGTTATGTAAAATATAATAGATGAGCAATCATGTCCTTCTAAAATGTAAAAATATCCTTTTGCACTTGATAACTAGAAGCTTTCTGGAAGACTCTTAGTAAGAGAATTGTTGGCTTTTAATTTTTATGTACATTTTCTATAAACATTCAACATAAATGTAGACCTGTATTCACTCATTGTGTTCATAATTTGAATTTGAAAACAATAAAAACAAAAATGATGATATACGCAGAAGAAATGGAATAATAATTTCAGTGTGACATAGCAACACAGAGATCATGTTGAGCAAGTCTTTATTTAAAAAATGCAGAAACCATTCTAATTTCATCCCTCTGTTTCTTTGTTGTTTTCTATTTTATAAAATGGGAGTGTTATGAAGATACAAGAATACCTGGAAATTCTGTGTGTGAATTTATATAAATATAATTAAGTTATTTATGTATTTGATAATTATCCATTATAAGCTACCAATAGAATTTTATTTCCAAACCCTGTTTGTCCTTGAAGATCTGACTCTGTATTCATATCTGATGCTTGGCTCAAACAAGTTATCGCATCTCTTTTTGCCATGTGCCTGTTTAACACCTAGGCCTTTGTTTTCTAGCTGCCACAGTTATACATGTTCAAGCTTTGCTTTGATTTTAAATCTAGTAGTTTGAATCACAGTACAGAATACTAAATAACTAAAAAAGTATTGGCTCATTTAATCAATCGAATCTTATTTTCTTATAGGACGATGTCAAAAATGAATATTTGCAAAGGGAACAAAAAAAAGAATGGAAAAATTTCAAGGTACAGCACTATATATTGCAACAAAATATATAGAATAACTAATCATTCTTTCTTATAGTAACCTGTATTAAATTAGTGATAACTTTTTCAGAGAGGATGACTATTAGGGAAAATAATTATAATAAATTGATGTTAAAGAAAACAGTTCTACTGAAAAAATATTGTTTAATTCTTTGTAGCTTAAATAATTAGGCAATAATTGAATGATTAAATTAAAATTATTGTTTAATTCTTTATAGCTTAGTACTGTCTTGTAAGAAACATGTAAAATAAATTTGTAGTAATTCCATTTTTTTCCAAATTTAGAAGGAAGATTATGCATTAAGTACCTACTCTGTGCTAAACAATTTATATATGCTGTATCATTTAACTCTTTAACTACAGTTTTTCTTATTTTATGGCAGAGGAATCTAAGGACTGTGGAGATTAAGGAACTTGTTCAAATGACAAAGATAGTTAGTATAACTGCCAGTAATACAACTTGGGATTGCCCAATTCCAGAAGCAATGAGTTATTTTTAATTTTATGGTTTTTTCTGTGAGAGCTATAGCATGAAGTTGGCAAGTGAGGATAAAACTATCTTTATTTTGTAATATATATGCCAAAGGAAAAATTAGTGACTATGGTGATTTTCACACTGCTACGGAATTAATCTAATTTTTTGGCACATGAAAATTTGACTCCCAGAATCATTATAATTATTATCACCATCATCATCACCACTATCCCCACCATCACTTATCCAACAGTGGGTGAAACCCTTTAAATATCTCATTTGTGTACCTCTTTAAGTGAATTTAAAAACAAAAAAGAAATAGCTCTGGAGACTGTGGGACAGCTAAGACACATAGTCTCCAATATATGAAGAAAATTTTAAAACACAGCATAAGGAAATAAGACAATGCCTCATCTTTTAAGGTAACAACCTCTCTTTATTTTTCTGGCTAACATGATAGATTAATCTGGTATGAGACACTGCATAATTAATAGAAAGTAAAAATAACAGGCAGAAATTTTAAATAGGGCATTTTATTTTTAAAAAACTCTTAATGCTGTATAATTTAATCTCTTTTTTTAAACTTATTTTACTTAAATTCAATTAGTTAACATATAGTGTATCATTAGTTTCAGATACAGAGTTCAGTAATTCATTAGTTGCATATAACACCCAGTGCTCATTACATCCCGTGCCCTCCTTAATGCCCATCACCCAGTTACCCCATCCCCTGTAATTCAATCGCTTTAACTACAGTTATTGTTTTTTCTTATTTTATGGAAATAAATAAATAGAAAAAAGGGTAAAGGTCTTTAAGCAGCTCAATCTTAGGCTCTGGATTTAGGACACCGTAGGTAAGCAGTGCACAGCTACTACATGACTTTAAGCCCAATATGTATTTCTCCTTTATGTTGTAGGCATGTATGGTAGGGTAGGAACACTGACCCATTTAGTAAGAAGTATGTCAGAAAAACTTTCCAAATATTTATTTCTATTAAGAGAAGAATAGTGAAGCCAAGAGTGGGATGAATTCCCACATCAAAACACTACTTCCCATAGCCATCTCCAATGATGAAGGCTTTGGCAGAGTGACAGTTTGCTCTTGCTTTGAAAAATTCCTGTGTTCTTGATAAGCTAGTTCTTACGAGTTTGGTCATATTCTTGTCAGTTTGTGAGCACTAACTTAGCTCCCACCGGGATTTGCATTGCTCCAAGTATTATAATTTACTAAAGATTAGGTATTTTTTCTTTTAAGTTCAGGTTCTTTCCAAAATAAAATCTGATCATTTCTTTAACACTATACACAAAAATAAATAAATAAATATTTAATACTTTCCCATTATTCCCTTAAGAAATCCAAATCTGGGGATGCCTGAGTGACTCAGTCACTTAAGCGTCTGCCTTTGGCTCAGGTCATGATCCCAGAGTCCTGGGATCAAGTCCCGCGTTGGGCTCCGTGCTCTGTGGGGAGCCTGCTTCTCCCTCTGCCCCTGCCTGCCTCTTCCCCTGCTTGTGTTCTCTCTCTGACAAATAAATAAAGCTGGTGCAGCCACTCTGGAAAACAGTATGGAGGTTCCTCAAAAAGTTGAAAATAGAGCTACCATACGACCCAGCAATTGCACTACTGGGTATTTACCCCAGAGATACAAATGAGTGATCTGAAGGGGTATGTGCACCCCGATGTTTATAACAGCAGTGATTAACATAACATAATAAAATTTTTAAAAAATCTTAAAAAAAAATACAAATCTGTTTAAAAATTTGCATGTGATTTTTTAAGAACTTTGCCCCTATCAAAATCTCCTACCCTAGAGAATTTCTTTCAATTCCCTAAAAGGCCATTCTCTGTATTGTCTGAAACACCTTCACCCTTACTGATTTGTAACTGATTATTGTCAGTTTCACTACTAGATTGTAGTTTCAAGAAGAGTGAGATAATGACAAGCATAGTGCCTATTACCTGATGAGAACTCATTAATTATAAAGAATGAATGAATGACAAACATACGAGACATGCTTTTACTGCTGAAATAGCCTAGAATAAAGATGCCATAACTTTGTTGATGTCTTCCGAAATCTGTGAAGGAGGAATCCTTGGAAAATCTGGGAGCTCAAGGCCCTTCATCCCTGCTGTCAGACTTTCACCACATATTTAGAAAATGATTCATGAACTTCTAGCTGGATGTATAAGACTCTCATATTTATTAAAGTTATTGTAGGAACAATTTATCCACAGAGCAATGCACAGAGTTATATCTGATGTTTGTTGCTCTTGTCCCAAGTCCTAAAATTTAGATTATTTGCCAACTGTGCAAATGTATCTGCCACAGGAATTCTTGTTAAAAATGCCCTGTTACCTATCACTTGATTATTGTTCTTATCAGGATGTCTGTTCTAGAGCCAAGGAGTTGTTGTGGAACTCAACCTTGATTTCCTTTCTTCCTGTAATGTATATATCAAGGAATATTGAAACACCTAAGCATTTTTTTTTAATTTCACGACAGTGAACACATCAGATTTCATAGTCTATAGGCATTATACATACACTAACAAGAAGAGATTGTGAGCTTTCATGTTCATGCTTTCTAGCCTAGCAGCCTTAAGCAGTATGGGTGTTCTATAGATATTTTCCCATTGAGTCATAAAAACTGGAACTAAAAACAAATTGGAAGTGTATGGAATGTGTTAATCAAGGTTTAACAAACTACTCCGCTCCCCCCAAACAAAACCGACCAAACCAAAAACATTTGACTTGTAGTATTTGCCAGTTATCATGGTGTAAATATCCCCATCATTGCCAGTTTCAAGCCCCCAGTGTGATGTCACTCTAAGTACAGTTGGGAGAGATGCACACAATTGGCCCTCTGGGAACTGGCCCCAGAACACAAGTGGTTCTTGATGTCTGTGAGATTATGCATTTACACAAACCTGATTTAACTAGGCCCTGGCTTTTAATTTTCAACTTACAGAGAATAATGGAAGTAATGAGGAAATAGGGAGCCATTCCACCAAAACTGGTTGGAGGGCTGGAATCAGGAGGGATGAGATAGCCCCTTAACACTATAATGGAAGATTAAGTAAAAAGTAAAAATTTGAGGGGAAATAATCATTTTTCGGTATGAACTAACAATAACCAAACAAAAAAAATTCTGGATTCGCCATATATTCTTTCTGGTTCTAAGTTAACTTTTTAATGAAAAATGTTTGGAATCAATTCTTATTTATATTGTTCATTTTGACAATATATCCCAGGCAGCCATGCCACCTGATCTCCCTGCAATTCGTGTCTATAGTCAAACCTCTTCGCTATTTGAACTCCTAGAACAAACATTCAACTTTTTGTGCTTAATTTTCCTTCCCAGGGTTTTTTCCTTCAGACCATTCTATTCAGTTTAGCTTTCTTACTCTTCCAGCACAAATTCTATTGTGGCTTTGTTCTTTGCATTTCCCCCTTGCTCCTCTTACCCAAATTGAGATCCTAGTAGTCCCTCAGTCACAACACCCATCACTCTCAATTGAACATTCCTGATTGCCCCTAGCTCCCATTGGTAGTCTTTTTTTATGGTCTGTAATTTACAATTAAATACTTGGCTATATACTGAACTATTATTTGCTAAATGTTTTGTACATGTGTCTCCTTCTCTCTTTTAAAGTATATATTAAGGTACTTGCAAATAAATACTGTGCAAAACAGAATAGTATTGAAAACATAGGGAAACTTAATAAATAATGTTAACTGAAATGTAGAACTGGAAAGAGTAGTTTGACAAATAAATGCCTTTCTAATGCCTTTATCAGATTTTACTTTCATACCCTAAGATACTTTAATCCCTTTAATAGTTTTAACCAAAAATGATATTAAATAATAGTTGCAGTCTATATATTTCATTCAAATTTATTCTCAGAATAGGGATTTTTTTGTTTTTGGTGTTTAGTTAATCTAATCATTTGGAATAAAATAATTTTATTTTTGTACTTCTATTTTTTGTAGTTTCAAGTTTTTATTTAAATTCCAGTTAGTTAACATATGGAATAAAATAATTTTAAAAAGTTGCAAATCAGAGTGGAATTGTGAGTCAGAGTAGAAGTCCATTTTAACATAAAAAAATAACTGAAGCAAATAGAAACACTACAAAAAATTTAAATGAAAATCACATTTCAAAATATCTGAAGTAGTCACTCCATATTAATTTTCAAATTGTATTTAAAAATTTTTAATGTTAATACTCAATAGGTTAGAGAAAAATCCAAATTATGGACTCAGCTCTGGTCTATAATTATAATTTTCATGGGTTAAATGGTTTTATGAAGTTTGCAAAAGGGGTCCAATGGTCAGAGATTGATTTTAATGGACATATTAAAAGGTTAATGGTATTTGTTAGTTTTTAATGTTTATTTTAATTAGTCTTTATACCTCAGCATCTTGAATTAATCTAAGAATATTAACTGCTTATTACTTTCAAGAAGAGCAAAACTGACACAATATACTGCATATCTCCAAATTGTGCTGAAAAAGCACAACTCTTAAAAAAAACAAAAAATAACTCCACTAAAATACTCACAAAGAAAACAAAACAAAAAATTCTTACTCACTTAGGTTATAGCCAATATAAGTTATTTCTTCTCCTTAAGTCCAGAGCCAGAAACACATAATTCTATGGGGCAAAAAAAACCCCAATTTTAAGTAAATGTAAATGTCCAAATGTGCTATTTTTTATTATTGACACATGTTTAAATCAGCATTCATACCAGTTCTTTGGCCCTAATATCATGCCTCTACTATATCCCTTCAAGTGAAATTAAACACCACTTAGTCATCTCTTCTCTAGGCTATTTGATTAGTTCCCTCAGTTCCCCTTATAAATTCTATTTTCCTTTTTTAAGATTGTTTTGTTGCTCTCTTTTGGACCCTCAATGATTAACATAAGACCACAAATTAAATTTCACTTCTTATGCCTAAGTTTCTATGTACCAAATTATTATATTAATTGACCAGATGCTCCAGGCTAGTCTTCATGAAATGGAATACATTATTGAGAAGTGAAAATCTTTTTCTCATTATAACAACTATTGGTTGGTTGATCTTTTTGTTCTAAAATTCATATTTGCTTATTCTTCCCATTGAGATTAATAGGACAAGAAATATTAATTATTAATCTGTAACATGTATCTATAGCTTTTAAATGGAGACCTCAAGCTATTTTTTATTTTTATTTTTTTTGCATCTCTCTCACTCTCATTTCTCTTTGAGAACATTGTCTCATTATTTGAAATTCTCCTTCTGTTTATCTTGTCTAGATTTTAAGCTCCTTGAAGGTAAGGTCTCTTGTTTACAGATATATGTCCAGAACTAAGTACAGACATGACACATAGATAGGCCTTTAGTAAGCATTAGTTAAATGATGAAAATGAATGAATATCTGGATAACTCAAATGACTCACTATCTCTTGAAATGTAAAAAAAAAAAGAAAAAAATTCATACAATTTGTTAATATTTATTGAGCACTACTCTGTGACTGGCTAAGTAATCAGGGTAAACATAAATGAAATCATCTCTGCTTTTGTGGACCTTCTGGACCTCTAATGGAAGATACAAAAATTACAGAAACAAAGACACAAATAAGTATACGCATAATATTGTAAGAAGTTTTCTAAAGGATGCTGTAAAGGAAAAAAAAGATTGGCATGCAAGATAAGATAGGTTTATTTAACAGTTTTTCCTTTAATTTATCTGAATTTGCTTTACTATCTTGTTTAAGACTAAGCCAAAATCCTTAGTTATATAGTTATATTGAGATAATTTGTGATTTTTGATGCCATTCTGTTTAGCACTTTTGATCATCCTTATTTCTTTTTTAATTTGTCTGTATGAGTATACATATATATCAGGCTCAATAAATTTTTTAACCATTAATTTTTTAACCATATGACTTCTACCTGTAGAAAAATAATCATAGATCTCAGATTCATCTATTTTTCTATCATATTAAAACATCTTTCAATTCTGGGGTGCCTTGGTGGCTCAGTCAGTTAAACGACAGACTTGATTTTGGCTCAGGTGTCGATCTCAAGGTTGTATTTGAGCTCTGCACTGGGCTCCATGCATGGAGGCTACTTAAAAAAACAAAAAGTCTTTCAATTCAATACTTTAAGATTTATTTACCAAGGGCTAACTATATATGAAATACCTTTCTAGTTTTAATTGTTCCTTTGCTATTTATGTTAATTTTGTGCAATATACATAGTAATGTCTTATCTTGTACACATACAGTTTTGTAATTTTTTCTTTAGTGTAAAACCTCAGGAAATATCCATGACGCTTAATATAAAGATATATATATTTCTTCAGACCAACTATAATTCAAAAGTTGCTTAAAACAGCAGCTAATGATATAGCATCTCTCTAAATTATACATAGGCCAATTGCAAATATTATATTCAAACGCTTAGTGTCCATTTATCAGTGGTAGGAGAATGGAGGTTCAGCGATGAAATTCAGGACAGCAGGGCAGAACAGCTAAATCAGTTACAGTTAGAGAGGCACTTCATATAAAATGGAGAGCATATCATTATCACAAGTCTTGGAGAGAGAAGCCGGGTTATCAAGCCCCAGTAGAAAAAAAAAAAAGGTTTAATGTCCATGTAGGAAGACAATATTTTGGCATTTCTTGTTTGGTTGGTTGTTTTTTTATTTAGAAATCCAAGCCAAACATAGAGTAGGAGGGAAAAATGGACAGATGATATTATATATATGTATGTTACATACAATATAATTGTAATTGTATATTATATACATATATGTATGTACGATATATATTGTATATACATGTATATGTATATATAATATACACCTGTATATATATGTATGTATGTATATGGAGGATTCTGCATGGGGAAGGCTAAGCCAGGCCACAAATGAATTCTCCTGTTAGGCACAACTTGCGGTTTAGAATTCAAGGTGTCCTTCAAGCAAAGAATAGGAAAGGAGTTTGGTCTCTGAGACACACAATAATTTCTCAGGTACCAGAAGAGACAAGTAGGTCCACAAAATACCACCAACAGAGTGTTTACATCAACAACAAAAGGACTTTCTCATCTCATCCTCATGGTGTACTGAGATACCCATGTAACCAATAAAAGGCACAAGGTTTGTAGGTACCACTTTACAAAATCAGGATTATGTTTGGCCTGGTAATTACAGCAGGAGACAAAGTCTGCTGGGTAGACTTTAAATTTCTAATAATTTTTTTTGTTTCGACCTTACTGAGGTATAATTGACACACTAAAATTTAAGATATTTAAAGTGTATGTCGCAGTGATTTGATATGTTTACATTGTGAAACAATTCTCCTATCTAGTTAATTTTACCATACCTATCCCCTCACATATTTATCTTCTGGTGTGTGTGAGAGAGAACGTTTAAACTCTATTCTTTTAGAATTTTTGTATAATTTCAATTCTACAATACAGTGTTGTCAACTATAGTCATCATGTTATACATTCATCCTCAGAAATTATTCATCTTATAGCTAAAAGTTTGTACCCTTTTACCAAACTGTCCCTCTTTGTCCTACCCCCCAGCTAACCACTTTTCTACTATCTATTTCTATCAGTTTGATTTTTTTAGATTTCACATATAAGTAATGTCATACAGGATTTGTCTTTCTCTGTCTGACTTATCTCACCTCACTTAATGCCCTCAAGGTCCATCCATGTTGTCACAAATGGCAGGACTTCCTTCTCTCTCATGGCTGAAGGATATTCCATTATATATACATACCACATCTTCTTTATACATTTATTTGTTGGTGGATGATTAAGTTGTTTCCACATCTTGGCTATTATGAAAAATACAGACGTAAACATAGGAGTGCATATATCCCTTTGATATCTTGTTTTCATTTCCTTTGGATATTTACCCAGAAGTGGGGTTGCCAATCATGTGGTAGTTCTGTTCTTAATTTTCTGAGGAACCTCTATATTGTTTTCTAGAGTAGCTGAACCAATTCATATCCCCACCAAGAACATCCAAATGTTCCTTTTTTTCTTCATCCTTGCCAACATTTGTTAAATCTTGTCTTTTTAATGATAACCATTCTAACAGCTGTGTGGTGATATCTCATTGAAATTTTGATTTGCATTTGTAATGATTAGTGATGTTGAGCATCTTTTCATATAGCTGTTGGCCATTTGTATATCTTCTTTGGAAAAAATGTCTATTCAGGTCCCATGCTCATTTTTAATCAGATTGTTTTGTGCTATTTAGTTCTTTATAATTTTGGATATTAACTCCCTATCAGATATATGATTTGCAAAGAAATATAAGGCATCTAAATTGAAAAAGAAAGATAAAACTGCCTCTAGTTGCAGATAACATGATATATACAGAAAACCCTAAAGATTGCACCCAAAAAAACCTGTTAGAATAAACAAATTCAATAAATTTGTAAGATACAAAATCAATATACAAAAATCAGTTGTATTTGCATACACTAATAATGATTGATCAGAAAAATATATTGAGAAAACAATGTCATTTGCAATTGCATCAAAAGGAATAAAAAACCTAGAAATAAATTTAATCAAGGAGGTGAAAGATCTGTACACTGAAAACTATAAGACAGTGATGAAAAATTGCAGAAGATGCAAATAAATGGAAAGACATCCCTACACATATATTAGAAGAATTAATATTGTTAAAATGTCCATGTTACCCAAAGCAATCTATAGATTCAATGCAAACCTTGTCAAAATTCCAATAGCATTTTTCACAGAAACAGAACAAACAATCGTAAAACTTACATGGAACCATAAAAGAGCCCTGCCCCTGCCCCCTGCTTGCTCTCTCTCTCTCTCACAAATAAATGAGTCTTAAAAAAAGATTATATGTATTTTTATGGACTCATACATACAGGCATATATATAGTTATAATATTATGCATACATTTTTGTTTTAATTTTGTCCTGAGTACTATGCACTTAATACATTTGCCTCACGTATTTTGAAGATAAAAAACATAAGCTAAGTTTGTAAATAAACTAATTTCCTGAAGAAAAAAGTCATTTGTCTCCCGATGATCACTGATTTTCCCCATCTTTGTTTACATGAACTTAATATTATTCTTGAGAATCCAAACACATCAACTGCCTTGCTCTCCTACACTTTCCCATATTTATCTGTAGGTGAAACTAGTCGTCATAGCTGGACTACTTTTCTGATGCTGAGCTTGACCATTTCTCAACTGCTGCTTTTGATAAAAGACATAATCATCTGGGAAATATAAGTGCAGTTTCTGGAGAGAGCTGAGTTCTTCTGAGAATGATTGCCTGGTGGGCCAAGTTCTGTCATCCAAACCTGACAGGCAGTTCACACTGGAATACGTGTTTAAGGGTGTGGGAATATGCAGACAGATTTTATCCTTTGTGTTTAACTTGGCAGTCTTTGTCCTCACTGCTCACTGCATTGTTTTAGAACAATGACATCTTCTTACATGATTCACACGACTAGGCTTTTAATAGAAAAACCTGCTGGTTTTCATAAGATTTGGGAAGATGAGGATGGATAGGGAGGCTGTTAAAACGTTTTTGTCCATTTTCAAACCAAGCAATAAATTTAAAAAGCTCTATGTCCAGTGTGAATCACAAATGGAGAAGTACTGAAATGTGTTCAAATTTTCTAGTGCAATGGAAAAACACAAGCATTGAAATATCAGCTTCTGCATCTTCTCTTTTAGCTCCCCAGAATTCCTCTTTTTAATTTACTGTCCACTAAACTCATTAATTCCAAATCCTTTCTCAGCTTTGTTGCCAAACATGGTTATGTTATCCAGATAAAGAAAAATACTGTAAGAAAGAATTAGGTTCTGATACAACATAGATGAAGCTTGAAGACATTCTGCTAATTGAAATAAGCTAGACACAAAAGGACATCAATATTGTCTGATTCCACCTATATGAGGTGCCGTAACAGTCGGATTTTGTCTTACATTCATAGAGACAGAGGTGGGACAGTAGTTACATGGGGCTAGAGGGTAAGCAGAATGGGAAGTTATTGTTTAATGGATGCAGAGTTTCAGTTTGAGATGATACAGAAGTTTTGGGGGTGGATAGTGGTGATGGTTACACAACAATGTGAATGTACTTAATGCCACTGAACCGTACACTTAAGAGGGTTAAAATGATAAATATTATGTATATTTTACCACACTGAGAAAAGAGAGAATAAAGGCATAAAACAAATGAAAACATTTTAGATTGTATTCTAATCCCCTAATTTTCAAGAAAGAAAATTTTTCTTATTTTTCCATCTTCTCTGTCTTGATAATTAAAACTTAATGGCCTTAATTGAATAAGTAGTAACACGCTATGTTACCAAGTCTAACATAACAGCAACAATAAATCAACAAAACCTACTTTGAGTTTTCCTAACACTTCACTCTTTAAATAATGTATATCTAACAAAGTAAATTAGTAAGAATGAAAAGAACAAGATGAATGTTGCTAGCATCAATTTTCCAACTTCCAGCTCCATTGTGTTTGTAATGGGGCTTTCATGGGAAAATATTTGTGATCAATCCAGAAAAAGAGAAGATACAGAGAATGGTTTCCATGTGACTGGTGGGCACTGAAAGAACGAGGGTCATTTGAAGAGCTTCTTGAAAGTTTTCCAAAGAAATTGGCATTTTATATGTTCCACAAGAAAGAGAACATATGCCAGCTTCCCCACATTACCTGGTGAGGGGGCACACTTCAGAGAGAATATCTTTGTGGTGAACCTGGAGAGGGTAGACCACAGTGTTGTCTCACAAGTGTCAGAATTGCCCAAGGTTAAGGGATAAGTGGGTTTAAAGCACAGGATGCCATTAGTGACCATGCGGAGAGATCAGATGTTCTTTCTTCAAAGGCTTAAATTTATTAGACCCACAATTCTGAATAGAATAGAAGTGATATCTGAGAGTGACAAAATCCAATTTCCCATAAGTCCAGAGAGTGAAGTTTTGGAGTTGTAGATTAAATCTAACTTAAAAAAATAAAAGAATTGTTACTTTTTTTTTACTTTATGGTAGAGTAAATTTTAGGGTCATTAAATGAGTTTGCTTTTTCTTGAAAAAAAGTTATTAAACTTTAAAAAAAAATTCTATCTTATCATCCTTGATGTCCGATGATACTTTGAAAAATAGATTTATCTTATTTGGAAATAAGCCATGAAATTTATGAAATACCATCTTAAGTTAGCTGCCTGCAAAGTCATAATTATGTTTGATGTTGAAGTGCAGTAAATTTCTATTAAACTAGTATTCTTATTTTGGTATTATTTTCCTTCTGTCCTATGAACTGTTTTTTACCTGGCTTTACTGGTCTTCCTTGTTTTTATTTCTCTTTTTATTGTAAGTTATCTCCAGTCATTTTTGAAAATATAGCAATATAGGGGCACCTGAGTGGCTCAGTTGGTTAAGCGTCCTACTCTTGATTTCGGTTCAGGTCATGATCTCAGGGTCGTGAGATCAAGCCCTGAGTCAGGATCCATGATCAGCATGGAGTTGGCTTGGGATTCTCTCTCTCTCCCTCTCTGTCTGCCCTTGCCCCCCCTCACACAAGTGCCCGCTCTCTCCCTCTCTCTCTCAAATAAAAAATGAAATTAAAAAAAAAGAAAATACAGCAATATAAATAAAAGATAAATAAGCAAACATAAAGCAGTTTGAACTGATTTCCTTCCAAATATTGTATCTGTTGGTATCTGCTTCTAGCAACAAAGAGTCTGATTTATATTCTCTGTATTTATATATTTCTCTGACATTCTGCTATCCTTTTAGTCAATGCTTTTCTTCCTTTTTACTTTTCAGTCATTATTATCAGAGTATAAGTTTGCGAGTTTTTTTTAACTATTTACTTAAATGAGATTGTGCTATATTTAGTACTTTTCTTTTTGTAGTAACAAAAAAGAAGAGTGAATTGGATTTAAGTCTGGGCTTTACCACTTTTGAGCTGTATGACTCACAGGTTATTTAACATCTCCAAGCTTTAATTTGGGATTCTCAACCTATCGAACACTGGTTCCTTATGTTCCATATGTTCAGATCTCAATGAAACAATTCATATGATGATATATATTTCCTATTTTTATTATAAATCTATATGTTAGTGCTGCTTGTTACTTTCAGTGTTAGAAAAATTAATATAAATATATCTTGAACAATTTGGATTATACTTTTAATTATCTGTTTACTGCCCTGAGATTCATTCTCTGTTTCTAATTGGTATTGTCTTATGAAAAAAAATTATCCAAGTTTTATGAAAAAGAAAATTAATGACTTTAATATGTAATTTTTTTCTTTGTACCAATTGAATGGAAAATAATCGTAGGATGTTAAGTGGAGAAAAAAAAGTTTTTTAGTCCTCCACAATAAGAAATGTGGTATAAAAATTAAATTTGCTGCACACAATAGTATAAGTATGTGAATGAACTAAAACAAACAAAAAGTTATGCTTCAACAATAGATACCATATTTAATTTCTGAAGCTTGATATAGTTTCAGCTTAACTATACGATCTTTGAAATTAAATTAATGTCAGCTTGAATATTACTGATTACATAGTTGTTTCATGGACATTTGTTTTAATAGTTACAAAATATGTATGTTCCAACAATTAAATCTGATTTTATCATTATATATATTTAAGTAACGTGTTATGTAATTATTTACATCAGCCCTGGAAGTCAACTAAGATTTTTTTATTAAAAAGTGCCTTAGTGTCCTCATCTAAAAATCAACCAAATACTCCCTTTCAGGGTTGTAGTGAGAGTTAAATGAGACATCGTAGGCAAGCTATGCAAATTCATTCCCTTTACTTATTTATAAATATTATTTTCTCCCTATGGCTTTTATTTCATTCTCTGTTTTCATAAGTAAAGTCAATATGAACAAAACCAAACGTAGAATGAGATGTTTTTAAAATATTAATGCCGTGCTCCAGATTAGGCTAAATTTTGGCATGATACAAATCCCCCAAGCCCTCAGTGACTTTTCAGCAACAAAGGTTTCATTTCTCACCCCCTTGCCCAGCATAGGTTGACTGTATATCTGCATTTTGCTGGGACTCAGAGGGTTGTTCTCACATGGAGAAAAAAAGGAACCGTGTAGGAAACACTCAGTGGCTTCTGAAGCTTCTTCTTGGAAATGGCACCTCATGTCTTCTGTCACTGTACTGACCAGAGCAAATTACACGGCCACCTCTGGCATCAGTGGGGCAAAGTCTAAGCATCTTTTAAGGAGGGACACTCATATGAGGAGTTTCTAAAGAAAGACATCAAATATTTACATGATAATACAAGCTATTCCAGTTATTATAAGAGTTTATTATCTTGGCAAATGATAATAATAGAGCAAATCATTCCTTGCTATCTGCCTTATAGCAGTAATGGGAAGATAAACTTTTAAAGGGCATATAAAAAGAGTTTAAGGATCTCAAAAAATAAAAAACATGCTTTAGAAATCAAGTTATAATTTCTCCTCAAATCCTTTTTTTTTAAACTTTAAAAAATAATTAGCTCCATTGAGAAATAATTTATAGATATGAATGTTGAGTTTTGTTTAATAGAAAATTATGTATAAATTATATTTTTCTAGATTTTACTTAGGTGAAAATTCTACTTTTAAAGTTTTAAAAGAGGTTCTTTTTTTGTTGTTTTTCTCTGGAATTAATGCTATGCATTCTAAGTTTCAAAGTTCAGGGATGATAAGATTAATTACTTTTAACAATCTTTTCTTTCTAGGATAAAACAATGAAAAACTCCTTGTATTATAATGGAATTATTCCAGGCTTTGGAAAATGGGACCATTGCTGGACCAGCATTCCTAGGAATCTCAAGGATACTCTAGTCAGTTATTAAAGATATCAACTCATAAGAATCTGGGGATTTCAGCATGGATTATTAATTTTTTTGTTATTCATTTGAAATCTCTATAATGTTCTATTCAATTACCTTATAATTCTATTTCTTCCTGCAGACCAGCTTCCTACTAATCTATTCATATAAATTAATTCCTACTAATAAGTTTATATTGGACAACTGAATTTCCTTTCTATTCTTTTTTTTTTTTTTGCTGGATTTCTCTTTATTAGGGTCTTGTATCATAAAAGGAGATAAAAATATCTTCCATAACAATTTTTAGAGGACCAAAAACTTTTAAATAATATTTCTGACATCTAAATCCTAGTTAACATATTTAATTAAATACCATGCCTTGGCTCATTAAATTAGGTATAAAAATGAAACAAAAGTAGGAAGTTTATTTTTGCTTTTTAAAACCTATGAAACAACAGGTTTGTTACCATTTTAAACTTGTTTGCAAAGTACAGCGAATTTTCTATGCATTCTATAGTACATAAAATGGCTCAGTCCATTTGGGCTTCTGTAACAAAATGCTACAGATTGGATGGCTTTTAAACAAGAGAAATTTATTTCTCACAGTTCTGGAGGCTGGGAAGTCCAAGATCAAGTTGCCATTATGACCATGTTCTGATTAGGATCCTTCTTCTGTCCACAGCCCTCATTTTCTCCCTCTGTCCCCATGTGGTAGAAGCAGCTAGGGAGCTCTCTAGGATCTCTGTAGCATGCATGTCGCTATGCACTTTTCCCAACACCATTTGTTGAAGACACTGTCTTTTTCCCATTGGATATTCTTGCCTTCTTTGTCAAAGATTAATAGTCCATAGAATCATGAGTTCTCTGTTCTGTTCTATTGATATTTGTGTCTATTTTTGTCCCAATACCATACTGTTTTGATTAATACAGGTTTGTAGTATACCTAGAAATCCAGGATTATGATACCCCCAATTTTATTCTTTTTCAAGATGGCTTTGGCTATTCAGGGTCTTTTGAGATTTCATACAAATTTTTGGATTATTTGTTCTAATTCTGTGAAAAATGTTGTTGGTATTTTGATAGTGATTGCATTAAATCTGTAGATTGCTTTAGGTAGTATATGCACGTTTTAACAATATTTGTTCTTCCAATCCATGAACATGGACTATTTTTCCATTTGTTTGTGACATCTTCAATTTCTTTCATCAGTGTTTTACAGAGTACAGGTCTTTCACCTCCTTAGTTAAGTTTATTCCTACGATATTTTATTATTTTATTATTTTTGGTGAAATTGTAAATAGGAATGTTTTCTTTATTTCTCTTTCTGCTACTTCATTATTAGTGTATGAAAATGCAACAGATTTCTGTATACTGATTTTGTGCCCTGAAATTTTACTGAATTCATTCATCAGTTCTAGTAGTTTTTTGGTGGAGTTTTTAGGATTTTCTATATAAAGTATCATGTCACCTGCAAATAGTGAGAGTTTTACTTCTTCTACCAATTTGGATACCTTTTATTTCTTTTTCTTGTCTGATTACTGTGGCTAGGGCTTCCAGTACTATGTTGAATAAAAGTGGTTAGAGAGGACATCTTTGTCTTGTTCCTTATCTTAGGGGAAACACTTTCAGTTTCTCACCATTGAGTATGATGTTAGCTGTATGTTTTTCATATAAGGCTTTTATTATGTTGAGGAATATTCTTTCTCAACCTACTTCGTTGAAGGTTTTTATCATGAATGGATGTTGTACATTGTCAGATGTCAAATGTTGTGTATTTTGTCAATTGCATCTATTACAATTATCATGTGGTTTTTATCCTTTCTTTTGTTGATGTGATGTATCATGTTGATTGGTTTATGAATATTAAACCATTCTTGCATCTCAGGAATTAATCTGCTTAATTGTATTATATAATTTTCTTAATGTATTGTTAGATTCAGTTTGCTAATATTTGGTTGAGGATTTTTGCATCTATGTTCATCAGAGGTATTGGCCTGAAGTTCTTTTTTGTAGTGCCTTTATCTTGTTTTAATATCAGGGTAATGCTGGCCTCATGGAATGAATTTGGAAGCTTACTGTGCTCTTCTAATTTTTGAAATAGTTTGAGAAGAATAAGTATTAACTATTTTTTAAATGTTTGGTAGAATTCACCTGTGAAGCCATCTGATCCTGGCCTTTTGTTTGTTGGGAGTTTGTTGATTACTGAGTCAATTTTTTTGCTAGTAATCTGTGTGTTTGACTTTTCTATTTCTTCCTGCTTCAGTTTTGGTAGGTTATATATTTCTAGAAATTTATCCATTTCTTCTAGGTTGCCCAATTTGTTGGCATATAATTTTTCATAGTATTCTCTCATAATTCTTTGTACTTCTGAGATGTCAATTGTTTTCTCTCCTCTTTCATTTCTGATTTTGTTTATTTGAGTTCTCTCTTTTGTTTTTATTTTGTTTTGTTTTGTTAATGAGTCTGGCTAAAGGTTTGTCAATTTTGTTGATCTTTTCAAAGAACCAACTCCTGGTTTCATTGATCTTTTCTATTGTTTTTTGTTTTGTTCTGTTTAGTGTTCTCTTTTCTTATTTTCTATTTTGTTTATTTCTGCTCTGATCTTTCTTATTTCCTTCCTTCAACTAATTTTAGGTTTTGTTTGTTCTTGTTTTTCTAATTCCTGTAGGTGTAAGGTTAGGTTATTTGAGATTTTTCTTGCTTCTTGAGGTGAGCCTGTATTGCTATAATCTTCGCTCTTAGAACTGCTTTTGCTGCATCCCAAAGATTTTGGACCATTGTATTTTTATTTTCATTCTTTTCCGTATGTTATTTGATTTCTTCTCGATTTCTTGATTGAGTCATTCATTGTTTAATAGCATGCTATTTAACTTGCATGTATTTGTGTCTTTCCAGATTTATTTTCTGTGGTTGATTTCTAGTTTCATAGCATTGTGGTCAGAGAAAGATGCATGGTATGACTTTGATCTTTATGAATTTGTTGAAACTTGTTTGGTGCACTACTATGTGATCTATTCTGGAGAATGTTCCATGTGCACTTAAAAAGAATGTGTATTCTGCTATTTTAGGATGGAATATTCTGAATATATCTGTTAGATCCCTCTAGTCCAATCTGTCATTCAAAGCTCCTGTTTCCTTGTTGATTTTCTGTTTGGATGATCTATCCATTGATGTTCCTGGCGTGTTAAATTCCCCTACTATCATTGTATTACTATCAGTTTATGTCTTTATGTTTGTTAGTAGCTGCTTTTTCTATTTGGTGCTCCCATGTTGGGTGCATAAATACTGACCATTATTATATCTTCTTGTTGTATTGTTCCCTTTATGATTATGTAGTGTCCTTCTTTGTCTCTTGTTACAGTGTTTGTTTTAAAGTCTATTTTTTCTAATATAAGTATTGCTACCTTGGCTTTCTTTTCACTTCCATTTGCATGATAAATGTTTTCCATCCCTTCACTTTCATTCTGCATGTGTCTTTAGGTCTGAAATGAGTCTCTTGTAGGTAGCATATAGATGGGTCTTGTCTTTTGATTGGTGTGTTTAGTCCACTTACATTCAAAGTAATTATTGCTAGATACGTACTTATTGCAGTCTTGTTACTTGTTTTATGGTTGTTTTTGTAGTTCTTATCTGTTCCTTTCTTCTCTTGCTCTATTCTCTTGTGGTTTGCTGGCTTTCCTTAGTGATATACTTGGATTCCTTTTATTTTTTGCATACCTATTACTGGTTTTTGATTTGTGGTTACCATTATGTTTATATACAACATGTTATGCATAGAACAGTCTATATTAAGTTGGTGGTTGCTTAAGTTTGAACCCATTCTAAAAACACTAAATTTTTACTCTTCTTTCTGCCACATTTTAGGTATATATTGTCATACTTAACACCTTTTTATTTTGTGAATCCCCCCTATATATATATATATCAATCTATCTATCTATCTATCTATCTATCTATCTATCTATCTATCTATCTATATCTATCATCTATCTATATACACTTATATGTATATACTTAATTTTACTGCTTTTGTGCTTCCTACTTTTCTTACTCCTGCTTTTGGTCTTTCCTTTCCACTCAAAGAAAACCCATAAACATTTCTGATAAGGCTGGTTTACTGGTGATGAATTCCTTTAACTTTTGTTTATCTGGGAAACTCTTATCTCTCCTTCTATTCTGAATGATAGCCTTGTTGAATAGAGTATTCTTGGCTGCAGGGTTTTTTTTCTTTTGGCACTTTGATTATAACATGCCACTTTCTTCTAGCCCACAAAGTTTCTGCTGAAAAATCAGCTGATAGCTTTTGAGGTTTACCTGGTAACTTGTTTTCTTTTCTCTTGGTGTTTTCAAAATTCTCTCTTTATCACTACTTTTTTCCATTTTAATTACTATGTGTCTTGGTGTGGAACTCCTTGGGTTGATTTTGTGTGTCCTAGATCTGAATTTCTATTTCCTTCCCCAGATTAGGGTAGTTTTCATCTATTATTTGAAATAAGTTTTGTGCTCCCTTTTCTCTCTCTTTTCCTTCTGGGATTCCTATAATGTGAACGTTGTTACACTTGGTGGTGTTGCTGAGTTCACTTAATCTGTTCTCGTTTTTTATTAATCTTTTTCCTTTCTCCTATTCAGTTTGATTGCTTTCCATTACTCTGTCTTCCAGATCACTGATCCATTCTTCTGCTTCCTCTAGTCTGCTATTTATTACATCTAGTGTATTTTTAATTTTAGTTATGGAGTTCTTCATCTCTGATTGGTTCTTTTTTATGTTATCTCTCTCTTTGTTTAGGGTCTCACTGAGGTCCTCCACTCTTTTCTCAAGTCTAGTGAGTATCTTTATGACCATTACTTTAAATTGTCTATCAGACACACTTATCTCCATTTTATTTAGCTCTCTTGCTGTGATTCTGTCCTGTTATCTCATTTAGGACATATTCCTCTGTCTCCTCATTTTGTCTAATTCTATTTGTCTGTTTCTCTGTGTTAAGAATGTCAGCTGTGTCTCCTAACCTTAAAAGTATTGGCCGTATGAAGAGGCCTTATAGTGTCCTGCAGTGCAATGTCCCTTGTGCACCAGAACCTGGCACTTCATGGATGTCTCCCCTGTGTGTTGCATGCTATCTTACTGTTGTGGCTGAGCCATGTTTACCTTCATTCCAAGCTTTCTTTTCCTGTTGTGAGCAAGGTTTGGTCCCTATGCTATTAATGTGCCAGTCTGGGGCTGCTTTGGGCTGGATTTGGGTCAGATGAGGTGTTTGCTAGAGCTGCAGTTGCAGGGCACTTGCTCTGTGTTGTCCCTTGAGAGGCTTTCATTCATTGATGGATTAGGCCTATAATCAGACCATTTGTCTGACCCCAGCCCACTGTTGGATTGGTGTGTGTGGTTATCTTCCCCACTTCCTGGGGCAGAAGTCACTTTAGAGTGGTGCTCTAGTCCCAAGCAATGCTTGGACTGTGGCCATGCTCGTGGTATTGCTTTGGATCGATTCCTGCCAAAGGCAAGTTGGAGGGGTGGGTCTGCAGGAGAACTCAGAGGCTGGGCAGGTTGTTAGTAATCTAGGTAAAATGTTCCAACAGGTGTCCGATTATCTACGCTGGGGAACAGGGGAGGGAAATGATGTCCACCAGCCTTTTTGTTCTTGAAGAAATCTCCAAAAGATCCCTCCCCTCCAGCACATTTTCTGAGACTAGTAAATAAATTTCCTTCCTGTATACCCCAGGCATTTTTCAAACTGCTGCTTCCATGCTGTATCTCAGCTGGGCTGTTTGTTATGGTGTCTCCTTAAGGGCAGTGCATCAATTTCCTTTTGCCCTCCAGCTCTCCCAGGGCTGAGTTGCTGACTTTTAACATTCCAGATGTTGAACCCCACTTATTGTCTGACAAAATTAAGTCTCTCTGGTTTTCAAAGCCAGATGTTATGAGGATTTATCTTTTGAGTGCCAGTCCCTGTGCCTAGGATGCCCAGTGTGGGGTCTGCTCCTCTCCCTTTCCCATGTCTGCAGTGTCCCTCTCTCCCATGGACAGTCTTGAGTGTCAGCTTGATTCCTGGTCATGTCTCTACCCTTCCTACCATTTTCAATGGTCTCTTCTCTATGTTTGGCTGTGAAGAGTCTGTTCTCCAGTCTTCTTGTTTTTTTCTGGGTTATTGACACTGATGTGGGTGTTATCTAGTTATATCCATGGGAAGAAGTGAGTTTAGGATCCTCCTCCTCTGCCATCTTCCCCAGGTGTATCATCACCGTTTTGATATATTTTCTTAAATGCCATTGGTCCTTCTAATTCCTGTAACATCTTCTATAATGGAACCTACAAGTAATTATGTGACATCTCTCATTGCTTAAACCTTTAATGCTCAAATTTATTTTCTCTGATAATATTTGATTTATGCTTCCCCGTAATAACTTATTTATACAGTATCTGAAAACTTCTAATTTAAGCAGAAATAATGATAGAGATGATGCAGTCTGTTTAAAATATCAGAAATATAAAAACCTCAGTTGGTTCCTCATCCTTAGATAGAGGAAAGGAATTGATAGATTCAGTGTGGATTTTAGAAGTGAGTTTCATACTGTATCTGAGTTATCTAATAGAACATTTTAAAACACCATTTCAATGACTCCAAATATTTTCAAATACAAAACAGTTTCAAATGGTTCCAAAATTTGCAACCCAAAAGGCACAGCATAGGGAATATAGTTAATGATATTATAATAGTATTTTATGGTGATATATGGTAACTACACTTGTGATGAGCATAGCATAATGTATAGAGAAGTTGAATCACTATATTGTACACCTGAAAAAATGTAACATGTGTCAACTATGCTCAAATAAAAAAAATTAAAACACAAAATTTGCAACACAAGCAAACTGTAAATTTGACCTACTTATAGGAAATTGCATCACCAAACTTTCATAAGCAGTGCAAACAAATTTTAGTGGCTCACAACTGTAAAATGTTTAGAATTATTATAATACATAAATCATTCAAAAGACATTTATGATGTGTTTGATACCTACCAGGCATTGAACCAAGCATGGGAAATTAAAATAGAATTAAAATATGGACCCTCCTCTTGGGGCTAATCCAACCTTAGAGAAAAGTATATAAGTAAAATCTGTAATTATGTGATAAATGCAAACATAAATATATGCTAAGTATGATGGTGTCATCCAGAAAACCATGATCAAACTATTAAATTTTTCAGAGGAAGTTTCATATAGTAAGGGACAAGAGTTGAGTTCTTAAGAGAAAATAAACATTTTTTTCCAAACAAATCTAAGCATAAAGACTTTCCAGACAAAGAGGATGAATGGCATTGCAGTAGCCTGAAGGGGCAGAGCATAAGATGTATTTCAGGATCTATAATTAAGCATTTCTAAACCTGATGGCATTCATGAATGTGATAAAATGTCAGAAAATGATGTGATAAGTGGTAAGTGAGATCAAGATTAGTTTCATGTGTGTGCGGCCAATGCAGTTGCAAAGGGCCTTGTGCTTTTAAAACCCTGTTCCAGGTTTAATGCTTTCATCACCATCTTGGGTTTTTTAATAATTTATGAACAAGAGGCCCCACATTTTCATTTTTCATTGGGCTTACAAATTATGTATCTGGTCCTTAGTAAAATCTACATCATGACTAAACATATATTCCATACTGAGGGTTTGGGTTTTTTGTTCTGTGAGGCCTACAGGTCCTGGGGTAGTTTAATGTAGGGAAATGATGCCATAATATTTATATTTTAGGAAGATCACACCAGTGGAGAAATTAGAAGCAAGAACATAGTAAGAGAACAATAGCTATAATCTAAGTGAGAGATGATGAGTGCTTGAACTAAGTAATGCATATAACTTGCTTGAACTAAGCAATGGATATAACTAGATAACACCCACATCAGTGTGAATAATCCAGAAAACTGGATAAAAAGATACAGATTCAGATATATTCAAGAGAAAAAAATGAAAGTACTTGGGACAGTTATAGGAAGAGAAGAACAAGAGGAATCTACTGTTTCTACCAAATTGCTTTCACAGATTTTAACATTTAACAGCCTGTGATGGAAAAGTCTAATTAGTTTGTGGGTCCTTACCTCTTCTAATGATGCAAGCATTAAATCTTATCTCTGTCTTCTAACTATCCACCCACACAAAGGTAGATAAAGGACACTCCACACTGTGGCACTATGGAAGCCATATATATTCTGAATCTTGCAGGAACTCAAACTTGTTCCAGTTGTAGATTTTAATTACTTTTGGGGAATTAGACAGAATTAGAGGTAAGGATGGATTTAGATACAGAAACAAAAGTACATGATATATAAATGACTTGTGTGTATTGTGTGTGTATACATAGATACACAGATAGATATATACATAGATATGATAGATAGATGGGTTTCTGGGGGTTTTTTTTTTCTTATGTGTCTTGTTAAACTCTTCTATCAAAGTCAAATACACAAATACATCCACTTTTGTTCTGCAACCCACTTCTATAACTTAGTCAAATACTTCCTTCCCTTGGTTATTCTCTCTCTTCTTCATTATCAATATCTTCCTCCATACTAGATAATCCACATCAACATATAAACTTGTAATATTTCAAATCTTCCCAACTACAACCATAATATCCCTCATTGCCAATTATTAACTCTCAACTAACTTCACTGTTCACAAACTCTCTTCATTCATCCTGTGTCCAGTCCTCAAACTCCCATTAACTTTTTTATTTTATGAAATATTCAAACTCATGAATATAGGTAAAAGAATAATATAACAAACATTCATAGGTTCTCTACTTTGATTTAACAAATAATCAAATAATAACAGTCATTTCCAATAAAATTGGAATCAGCAGTTAATGGGAAAAGATAGTTATATTGAAGAATTATGTGAAATTATATATATATCATTTTAGACACATTTGTGTATAAAAATGTTAAACACTGCAATCTTTTTTCAAATTAATTAATTAATTAATTAATTAATATAAGGAGAGAGATCGGGGGGCCAGGGGCAGAGGGAGAGGGAGAGAGAGAATCTTAAGCAGGCTTTATACCCACCATGGAGCCCAATGTGGGACTCAATCTCACAACCCTGAGATCATGACCTGAATCAAAATCAAGAGTTGGATGCTTAACCAACTGAGCCACCCAGGTGCCCCTCAAATTTTTATTTAAATTCTAGTTAGATAACATACAGTGTAATATTGGTTTTGGGAGTAGAATTCAGTGGTTCATCACTTACATATTAAACACTACAATCTCAAAACATGTAATGAATTAATCAGATTTTTATTTATCATATGAGTTCCATGATTGGTAAATTGGATTTCTGTATCTTCTTTCTGGCATAACTATAGCCAAAAGCTACCTCTACAACTTTAGGCTTCCCACCTTCACCCCCACCAAGTAGAGTAAGAAGTAAAAAGAAATTTTCAATATGATCTAAAAGCAGATTACATTTATATTTTTTATTTCTTTTTAATCTAAATGTTTTCTCTTGGTTAATACATGTAACCATGCATTGACATGATTAATACAGTGGCATTACTTTAGGAGCTCATTTTTCTGTTTTTAAAGATTTCAAAGGTATTCAACAAAACTGCCATATGAACACCAACATTATTTTCACACCTCATATTAACTTATTTACTAAATACATTATATAACTGCAACTTGCACAATATGCATAAAGGCTTTCAAGATTTTTCAGTATCAAATGTATGTAAGGGAAACCTTCTAGTCACATGTATTTTGGTTTGCATATTAAACACTATGTTTTTATGTAGGAAGTAGAGGGCATTGGTTAATTTGGTGGATTCATTAGATAGTGATCAGTTATGGCAGTCTTTACTGTAATAATAATAGTTAACATAAACAAGAAGTTATTATTAGCCTTCAAACAGATTAACTCATCCAATTTTCTCAACCATATCAAGTAGTTTCCATCATTATTATCTACTTCACAGATAAGGAAATGAGTACACATGGAGATTAGTGTTTCAGTAAATGTTAATAAATGTTCTTTTGTGTTTGTTTGGCAATTTGTTTTTGATGAGAACTATAAGGAAAAGTCCAAGCCATAATAAACCAACCAATAGATATTTACTTTGTTAAGTCTTCAGTATGCTCCTAAATGAAAATAATGCAAAATTTCTGGCTATATCATGCCATCTCATTCATTATTGTAGAAAAGATATTTTCTTTTTTTTTTTTAAAGATTTTATTTATTTATTTATTTGAGAGAGAGAGAGAGCACATGAGAGGGGGAGGGCCAGAGGGAGAAGCAGACTCCCCGCTGAGCAGGGAGACCGATGCGGGACTCGATCCTGAGACTCCAGGATCATGACCTGAGCCGAAGGCAGTCGCTTAACCAACTGAGCCACCCAGGTGCCCGAAAAGATATTTTCTTAGTGGTTGTTGGAAGAGGTTCATGATTCTCCACCACTGTCCTCAAAGTTTGGACTTGGGTTTGAACTGAAAATACCATAATAATGGAGGCTTTTAGTGGCATAGTACTTCTCTTCTGTTTTAATTTTTTTATGGTGTGCTTCCTTATACCTTTGCTTTATAAATAATGCAGCTTTGGGTACAGTTCTTTTAAATCTTTCATGCTTATAAAACCATGAAAATATATCAGATCATGTACAAATTGCTATCTGAAGGTGCTTTTCAAGCCTTGTCTTATAAATGAAATAAGATACAGGAGTTGATGTCTGTTCACATAAGTGGAGAATATTGAGTATGAAGTGATTTGAATTACCATGAAATCATAGAATTATAAGATAATAGATCTATAAGAGCCTTGAAAATCTTCTGTTCAAGCTGCCTGCCTTTAGGCAGGTAAACGTCTGAAATACTTTGTGAAAACATTTTTCTAGCCTCTTTCTGAATATCTCCAAGCAGAAAAACTCCAAAACCCACCACAGTACTTTATTTGAATGATTACTGGTTAAAAAAGGAGGGAAAAAAAACTACGTACAATCAAAATTGACCCTAATTTCTATTAAAAGACTATCCATTTTTTTTCCCTTCAGACTTAAAAAAACAAGTCTTTTCATGTTTCTTCTTCAGATCTCTTATTATCTTTTTGATCATTTTGTTACTTGTCACTGTTTCTAAGTTTTTTGGTAATTTTTTAAATGGAATAGCCAAGATTGAAATTTTTACTAATCATTTTTTTTTTTTTTGTAGAATAATGCCACACAGTAATGTTGTTGCTCAACCATGAGCATTATGGTGATTTTGAGCAAAACTTAATTGAATTTTGCTATTTTTTAAGTATATTCCCTCCCTTTTTGTGTAACCTTAGTGTCCCCACCACATTAACCATAATTTTGTGATCTCTTACTCAGAGATCAGGAGACTACCTTTTCCTTTGGCAGAGCTTTAATTAATTATTTTCCTTTCGTAAAGGGTCAATAATAATAAAAATAATTTTGTCATTTTTTCCTAACATATAATTTTTTTCAATATGTAATCACTCTTCTCTTTTTTTGGTGTTTAACACTTTTTTAGAGTTTTTCATGAGTCAGTACTTGTTTTTTCTGTTTCTAAATCCCATGAAATTCTTTTGTGGCAATTTTCCTATATTCATTGAATTTTTCAGTTTAAGAATCTTGTCGTTCCTGTAAATCTTTACAAATAGGTTATTTTTGTACACTCTGTGACAGGAGACTGTCCATTCATTGACATAAGAAAAACAAAGTAGATTTAGAAATGAGGTAGATAAAATTTTATCATTTCCTCCAAAATATGATTGTGGAAAAAAGTTAAGACCCTGATTTGTGTCTATCCTATGGTTTTGTGTTTATATTGTAACTATTTTTGATATGTGAATTTTATGATTATGAAATATTTACACAGATGAAGTAGTAATGCTCTTTTGAACTTAAAAGAGATTTAAATGCCTTCATGGAGAGAGAACCTTTGAAGTACATTATCAAATCTTTAACGTGGTCAGGAAGTAAATTGATACTCAATTTTCAGCAACATATTGAGGTAGGCAATCAAAATTTGGGGGCCTTAAAGTTGTACTTTGAAGTTTAAGTAGATTACTGGAAGCAAATAAAGATCAGAATATCTCTCTGTCCATCTTAAAGCAAAATGCAAATAAGCTGGACTTCAGAACTGTTACTCTAAATATCTGCCTCTTAAGTTCAATTTCAGTTTCTTAAATCTTCCCTTTATTTTTTCAGTTATATGTTCCTTTCATGTTTTCTTATTTTCCATGTCTTTTTTTATCCCTGACATGGTCTTCTAGTATCAACATTCCTGGCTTGGTGTAGTGAAAGCAAGAGCTTCTGTCTCCTTACCTTCTCCTCAGACCGCACCAAAAGGGCAATGTTCTCAGGAATTAACTGACATAATTGGGGGCCTCTAAAGATCCTAGTTTAGGGCTGTGGATAAAATTGCTGTTTAAGTTGAGTTACATGGAAAGCAGCATATGCAGGCTATTTTACTAAACAGTAAACAGAAGCAGCTCTGTGTTGAACAAATATGGGCCTCCTATTAGGCAGAGTTGAAATGCTCTCAGGATAACTGGACCCTAGTCATAATAAAAAGTAATTTTTAACCAAACAGAAAGTTATTTGTCTGTTTATCTTTATGAATTATGTATTTTAACTGTCCTTAATATGACCATCTATGGGTTTATTGGAGCATAACATAGAAATGGTTGGAATCTGCACTTGGAAAACAATGTAAAAAGGAAATTGTGTTACTAAAAATGATATCACTCAAATAGACAGCATTCTAATTCTTACCATTTGAATTCCATATCATTCTTACATTTGTTTTACATTTTTTTCTTTTTCTTTGGCCCTCCCTCTTCCAATTGACTTTAATAAGTTCCTATTGAATATTTCCACATAGTTGTTACACATATATGTCAAGCTCAATGTATTAAAAATTAAGTTTACAATTTTTTTCTGAAAATTATCTCTTCATCCTGTGTTTTGTGGTTCAGCTAATGACATCATCATTATCCATTCAAATGTATTACCTTGAAAGAAGTTACTCCAGGTTTAATCAGGACTGAGAAGTTTCTTGGGACATTGGACTCTTTCAGTGCTAAAATTGAGACCTTCCCAGGCAACCTGGAATGGTTTGTTAACTATATCAATACTTAAAGCAAAGTAAAACTCAGACTTACTGAATCCAAAGGCCAAGAATACGACCACTATGCAATTTTGTTTCTTATGGGATATAAGGATTTTCTTTCTTCATTCATTTTGACTTAGTCATTTCCATAATCTTGAGCCTCTTCCTTGAAATTTTCTAATTCCAGAAACTAATTTCTTTCTCAGGATTGTTCCTGTCAGTAATCAAAACTCAGCATTAGCTAGTTTAATTCAAAGAGAAAGCCTTAGCATTTAGTCAACTAATTGCTGAAAAGAAATTAAATAATATCAAAGATTCATTAAAAAATTTATTTAGATATCTTAAAAAGCAGTTCTATAAGCTCTGGGTCAACACTTTTCTTTCTTTCAATAGTCAAATAGAAAACAATTTGAACTTCCATATTAGTAATTATTAAACCTGCAAAGGTCTTGCTCAACATTCCTAGAAGTTCCCAGCCAATGCTTACCATCTTGTAGTTGTTTTTAACCACAGCTCAGAAACGTACTCCAAGATTTTTACTCTCCCCTGAAACACTGCAGCTTCCTACATGCTGATGTGGAAAAAAAGACAGCAGGGGAAGACAACCTCACTACCCCAAACATTGACAGAGAGATAGTGTTACTGAAGTTTAGGAGGGGAATTATAACCTATGATGAATAGATCTCAGACATCACTGCTTCTAAAATCTGTTGGACATGTCTAGTCTGGTAGGTTTTCCTACTGTCCTTCAAACTTGTCCTCATCTATGACTTCCTGTTGAATCCCACTCCCTCTCAGTTCAGAACCTCTTTCTCACATTTCCTCTCCCCTGAGGCCCAAATATTAGATAAAGCTATGAATCAGTATTCACCTTAATAATCACACACCCAAGAAAGACACCTCTTTATACTTATTTGGTTACTTATAACAATAAGCCAGCTAACATTTATACTGGCTCCCTCCCCCTCTATCTGTCAGACTAGATTATGGTCTTTCCCTTTACATACACAAAAAGTTCAATAATATATTTTCCAAATTAAGTTCAGTCATCACTCAAAGTCAAACTCTGCTTCTCACCATTTGGAAAAGCAGCTACAAGAAGCAATTTAAGATAAATTTTTAAAAATTTCTATAACAGGAAAAGGATGAATTGCTATGATTTCGATGAAAACATCTGGAGGAAGTAAAGAAATAAAATTGAACTACACTTTCAGGAGGCTTGGTTTAGACAGAAAATACATAGATTTGGCATAGCTGACCAGGGACAGGTTTTTTATTTAACATGTTTTTTTTCTTTTCTTGTTTCTTTGCTTTGCTTTGAAGGATGTTTCTTAAGCTAAAGGAAAATATGAAAGTAAAGGATATATGAAAAGATATGTAAAAGTAAGGAAGAAAAGAAGGGCCTTTTTGAGAGGCAGTGACTCATCATTTCTGTTTAGAAGTCAGTAGTTTTCTCTTTAGTTCAACAGTTCTGGGATAGGAACAGAGAAATGGAAATTTGATGGATTCAGGCTACAGAATTTATAAAGCATATTCAGCAAAATTATGAGGGAATGAAGGGGATTTGAAAAAGAGGGGAAAAAAAGTAAGGGCTTACCTAAGTGTAGAAGTAGGACAAATAAGAAAGCAATGCCATGACTAATAAACTGAAGGAAAATGAAGAATAGACTTGAAATCCCAATGTATCAGAATATACATAATGAGAATGGGAAAAATCAAAAGAGCTCAGAGGAGAGGAGACAGCAAGCAGATGGTAGACTATCCAAGTTTAAGATTTAGAAGTTAGGATGCCTAAGGATAGAAGACAAAATATTATTTATATATTCTATTTTGCTCATATGTATATGTCTAGCTCCTAGAAGAGTAACACAATCAAGAAATGTCTATTGAATGAAATTGATTAAGTTTATCACACTAAAAGAGTTACAAGAAGACATTATCATTATAAATAATGTTTGAATAACACTTTTGGACTTTTTTAAATCAATAAACTTCAAAATTATATTCATTCGACATGAATCAAATGTTTCCTACAAGTGGTACAGTTTTGCTAAGTGAAAAACCAAAAACAATAACTATGTAAAGCAAAATCTCTTTAACTCAAAAAAGAATGACCCTGGGTTTGATATGAGCACTCTAGAGTAAGAATCCCTGTCTAAATTCATATATGCCATCTCAGTATAGAATCTGTAAGCCATAAATCTCAGCACTTTATAAAGTTTGTTTCCATGAATGAACTCTAGTTTTTCTTCTTGACCCACCTTTTTAAAATTACTGAACTGAGTGAAAATATTCTCCATTGAAATTATGGCCTATTAATATAATATAATAATTTGGAAAGACAAATACTATCAAGTGTTTTACTTGTTAAGACACTTTGAACTGCACTCCTACTAAAGTGTTTAGCATAATGATATTATTTTCTCACATAACAATAAATTCTTAGGGAGAAAGCCTCCAAGGTTCAGCAGTTCAATGGCTGAGAAGCATTTGATCTCTCCTTCTGCCATTCTCAACATGTCAGCTCAACCCTCAGAGGCCAAGTTCCTTTAGCAGATTTACCCTCCTGTCAAATCTATTAGGTTTTACCCTATGGATCTGGGAGTTTGACTGCCTCCCGTGAAATATAATTCAATGTGGAAAATAAGTTATTATCTAAGGAAAGCTGATGCTCCTTAAGAAAAAATGAAGAGGTGGGATGAATGTTGGAAGAGAATCCATCATTTTCTTGTCCTGCCTCCAATCTGTAGAATTTGAGTAGCAGCTGATCCCAGAAATAAGATAACTGGTCAAGGAAAACCAAGAAGGATGAGAATAAAATATTTTGTATAGAACCAAAAGCAAGAAGCATCCTGGAATTCCCCAGAAGTCTTTCGTGAATGGAATGTGTTTTGTAGAAATCAAGATGGAGTGTATGAAAATGGCAGAAAAATGTATTTGGGGTATGCAAAAACATTAGAAATAGAGAGTTATCTAACCATTATCTGACATAAAGTATGTTTCAGTATTGCACAAATAGAAAAAGAGAGGAACAAAGCAATATCACATCAGAAGCTGGAAAGCAGATGGAGGAATTTTAAGCGACTTAAAAGACCTGAGAAATATAAATTCTAAACTAAGTGTGCGAAAAAGCAACAGTTAATCTTTTCTTCAAAAGAGAGACCTGAACAGGTTTGGAGACTGACATCTCTAGATGATTCCTGAAGGATATAGTGAGAGCCCTAAAATGAGGATGAGTGCTTCAAAACTATTTAAAAACGTAAATCCTTAGATCCCCTTCCACACTTTTCTGGTTGGTTTTCCCTCTACCATCACAGTAGAAGTCTAAATATGTATTCCCAGGCTAGGGTAGGAAAAAGGTCACTGGGCTGGGGATCCCAAACACATCAAGGGACTTTATATCATACGGAATTATTCAGGAGAAAGTTCCAGAATTAAATGACATATATTTCCAGCCAGGCATTAGGAGATCCAATTCCTAATTCCAAGAATTAGGAGGTCCAATACAGGGGAAAAAAAGAAAATAGGAATCTCTAGGATGATTACTGAAGGAGAGTCTAGCATTATAACTTTGAAATGTATCTAAACCTTTTCAGTTTAGATACATTTGTCATAAGACAGATATGCTAAGGAATATCTTCACCTTGCTTTTTCCATGATGTCATATTTGTAACAAAAAGAAGCTACTACCGTTTGTGTTTAACAAAACAAGGGAATAAATAAAGACAAAGGAGAGCATAAGATCCAGAAAACAAAGCAAAACGAAAATCCAATTTAGGGAAAGATAAAGGAAATTGTTCTAGTATGATGGTGAAGGAAATCTTATGACAATTTATTTATAACAGGCCTAGAGAGCACAAGAAGTGGGTAGAAGAAGAATGGAGTTTTCCAGGAAGATGACTCAAAGAAAATGGAACCATTAAATCGCCTGATGATATTTCCCTTGAGGAAAAATTTCTGAGAAACAATTGGAAATAGGGGAAGAAGTTACAATGAAAAATAGCAAAGGAAAACAAAAAAAAATATTGACTTTAATAAAAGCACACACCTACTGGAATGACTATTTTGAACAAAATGAAAAATACTAAGTGTTAAAATGTGGAGAAATTGGAACTGTCATATATTACTAGTGCACTTACTGTGAAAAAAGTTTAGCAATTCCTCAAAAAGTTAAGCATGGAATTACCATATGACCCAGCCATTCTATTCCTAGATACATACTAAAAAGAATTAGAAATAGGAACTCAAATCTTGTACATGAATGTTTATGGACACACTATTCACAATAGCCAATAGGTGGAAACAACCCAAATATCTATCAACAGCTGAATGAATAAACAGAATGTGCCTACCTACATACAATGGCATATTACTGATCCATCAGAAGGGATCAAGTACTGATATATGGCACATCATGGATGAACTGCAAAAACATTATGCTAAGAATTCAGACACAAAACATCACATATTTGTGTGATTCTATTTATATGAAATATCTGGAAGAGATAAATCCATAGAGGTAGAAAGCAGATTTGTAGTTCCTGGTGGCTTCGGGAAGGTGGAATGGGAATTAACTGCTTAATGGGTACAGGATTTTCTTTTGAGGTAGTGAAAATGTTTTGGAACTAGATAAAGGTGGTGGTTGCACAACCTTGTGAATGTACTAAAACCACTGAATTGCTCTCTGTATGGTCATTAATTTTATGTTACATGAATTTTACCTCAATTTTTTAAAAAATGAAAACAAAACAAAAACAGGTAACAAGAAGTAAATGCAATCATGATGTGCTATAATCTTAAGTATGAATCATAATTTTTGTATAGCTATAAGCAATAAGAAGACAAGAGAAAATTTCTAAAAATAATGATTAAAGAGCAAACAGAATAATCATGTTAGCTAAAACAATGGAGATGCATAAATAAACTAAAAAGTGAAATCTGCCTTTCAGGAGAACAACTGGGGGGAGTGTGGAAGAATGGAACAGAAATTGCTATATTTTGCTCTAAGCTTTTGGTAATATTTGTCCTTCTAACTAATCATTAACTAACTGTCAATGTAGGAGTGATAACTTTGACTACACAATGTCTTTAAACTAAGGCAAAATAAAATCACCATAAAATTATAACTCTTTTGAAAAAGAGGTAATATACTTACTATGCAAAGAATTCTTCCAAATAATAAGAAAAAGATTAATAGCCTTTAGAAAAATTCAAAACTTTGAATATGCAATTCATGGAAATGAATTTCAGAAGTTGTTAAGCTGTGAAAAGCTTCTCAATTTTTTATAATTAAAAAATAAAAATAAGTATTTCAGATTGGAAAATATTAAAATAATTATATTATTAATCCACAATTTTTTCAATGATTTGGGACTATGGAATTGTTTGGAATACTACAACATAGTAAGAATGTTTTTGAGAGAAACTGGGTAATATCTATTAAAACCTTTAACATCTTCAAATTTCAAACTAATTTCTAAACTGAATCTCAGTTATACATGCAGTCTCTTATAACAAAATCCTACAACTTTCTTCAAAGTCAAGATCTCTGCTAATATGTCATCATAAGTAGGTAAACCTTTAGGCATAAAGATGTTCTTTTCAATATTATTTGTAACAGGGTACTGATTAAATTATAGTCAATCATTGGATAGACTACCATGTAACCATTACAATGAGGCTATTAAGATAAAATTCATATACTGCCAACAGACAGAGTGTGAAAAAAAGCAAGTTGCTAAATAATATCTAATGCATGGGTCCATTTATTCATATAGGGTAATTTAAATATTTGTAGACAAATAATGCATGTAAAAAACAGACAATTGTTAACAGAAGCTAGTTGTAAAGAATAGGCTATAAAGAGATAAACAATTTGAATTTTTCACACAAATATGTGGGGTTTTTTTCCCAGTGCTTATATGTTGATTTTCTAGTGAAAATAACATTAAAAAAAGAAAACTATTCATCTGCCTTCTGCCTGATCAAAAGTCACTCTTGGAGACCTCACAGGACTAGATCATAGAGATGTACATGGAAGCAACAGGTCTGAATGTAAATTCAGTTCTTCTTGATAACTTAGTAAATGTGGCTATAGAATAGTAAAGGTAGAAGGAATATTACTACTTGTTCCAATTCCTTCAGTTTACAGATAAGAAAGTAGAAACCATAGTCATCAAGTGAGTTTCCAAGTCATCAGTTTAAACACAAGCATTTAATATTCCTATTTTTCTTTCATATTCCAGTTTGGGTCTGTCTATCTATATGTCTATCTATCTATCTATCTATCTATCATCTATCAATCATCTATTTATCTATCTAATCTGTCATCTATCTATCACCTACTCTATCAAAAAAGCCATTTCATTCTCAAATTTTGGAAAAAAAAACATTGCATGCAATATCCCATTTTCATATTTTTAAAATATTTAAAATTGAGGGCTCTGGGGTATCTTATGTTTAACATCACATATGCAATGATTCCCTGTTAACCAGTATCAGAGAACTAATATTTTTTGGAACACATCTTGGCTGATCTTATCTTATCTTATTACTAATATTACTAATATTTACTCACTAAACGTTTGTTTATTCATTTGTTTTTAGTTTTTACATCATGTCCTTCCAGTTTGAGATAGTAATTATAGTTAGAGAAGTTGATCACATGATCTCAATTTACACCTAAAGTTTTAGTTTTACTGGTCTTCTATAATATAAAAACCCTTTTTAGGCAAACTAAAAATTTTTATTGGAAAATTAAGTTTTTAAGCTTACATAACTAGTTTACAATAGTTACCAGACAAAGAAATAACAATTTGGAACGATCTTTTTTGTTAAACTTAAAACATATGCTCAGAACAGCCGTGATTTGCTTTCTAGTGCTCTCTCAAAACAAATCTGCTTTCCCTTGGATATATAAGCCAACAGAATGAAATGCTTTTCTTGGTCAGAAGCCTTATGTAATATTTCAGACTTATCTTCTGTTGTACATGCAGCCCTGTTATAACACAACTGTCCTCTTTCGTTCAAAGTCAAGATCTCCTAGTTTTTACTCAGGAAACCAGCCTTGAAACACCCTATGACAGCTCTAAGGACTTTACTGTAGGTGGATTTAGGTTGTTTTTTGACTTTTAAAAGCTGGATTTGATGTTGCTTTGCAGAAATTTTTGAATTTCAGCTATTCCTTCTAAACCTCCTATCTTTAATTATACACAACATGAAACAAATTATGCACAACATGAAACAACTCAACAAACTTATCAGTGCTGCACCTGGAATGACCCAGGATTCTGTGTGTGTGTGTGTGTGTGTGTGTGTATGTGTACATCTGCCCTTCCATCTGGGACCCATTCCTCAGTATTTCTTTATAATTAGAACAGAAAAGATAGGTAAACTGATAGAAAATGAGTCTGATTCAATGACATCGTTGATCTATCCATTGGCATTTATATTCCATTCATCTGTAGTTCATCTCCATTCTCCTGGCAACTGGCAGTATTCAGTAAAGTTGTGCCTACTACTTTCCAATTTTTACAAAGTAATATGCATCTTGCAGTTTCTCTGCTTTAGACATCCCATGTTCAGTATCATGTCAAACTGAGTTCCTTACTAATTGAATATAATCATGTTGATTTTAAAAGATCTAAAACTCTTCTAAAAAATTAGATATAATGTTTGTACAAAGTATAGATTATTTTTAGAAAGCAACTAATTAGTGAACTCTTCTGAACAATATAGCTTTCTGCCTTTCTTAGTTTAATTTCTTATTCATTAGAATATATATTTGAATTGTGAAGTCAAGAATTTTCTTATTTTTTTTCTAGAGGAAAAAGCCATTAAGGATTAACATAATTATACAGCCATTTGGTAAAATGTAGACCATACAGATTTAAAGGAATCCATGAAATTGTTAAGAACATTTGAGCAGTTTCCATAAGCAGTTTGATAACTCAGAAACCACAAAATATGTCGGGACTTTAAATATTTGAGAGTGGGTGCCTACTCAATCTAAATGTACTATACATTTACCATAAGAAATAAAATTAAGTTTTTTTACTGATTTTATTATGAATCCTTGAATAATCTGCCAAGTTATTTCATTTCAAAACAAATTGTTTTGTTGCAAAATACTTTGGCACTTCTACCCCCTTAATCTCATCATTTTTACTGATGTTATATGTTACATATATCTCCTGCAGTCATTTTAATAATGATGTATCAGTGATTTGTTTTACATAATTTTATCTGCTAAAAATAAGGGCTTTATGAAATATGTTTGATTCTAGCCATTTAATAGTATTTTTTTACATTTCATCTACTTGTATAACTACAAGCAAAATGAATACCAAACGCATGTATTTCTGCTGGCCAAATGTGGGTATGTGGCAGAGATAAGCTTATTGGTATGGTAAGGATTTCCATTATTTTTTCTTCAAGTGTTTCACACATCCATTTTACTGATAGTAAATCCTTAGACACTTAAGACAACCTTTCAGTTGAACCATATGTGAAATATACAACTTACTTAGATAAAAATTCTGACATTGGTTATACTGTAGAAATCATTGATTCCACTTCCAGACATTACTAGAAAGAGTTCCAATTGAAAAAAAAATCCATTTTGGACTTTTGGCTTATCTAGGCATTGGAAGTGCTAAACAAATCAAATCAAATGAAAGCAAAACAAAAGCCCTGATTCCTGATTTTTCTTATCTTTGAATGCTGTTTCTGTAAGACAGTGATTCTCAAACTATGGCACTATAATCAGAAACTTCAACATCATCTGAAACTTACTAAAAATGCAAATTCTGGGGCCCACCCCAGATCTACTGAATCAGAAATTCTAGGAGTGGAGCCCAGAAATACATATTTTTAAAAGCCTTTCATGTGATTCTGATGCACACTCCAGATTGAGAAACACTATTGTAATAATGTTCTTAAATTCTGGTTTTCTAATGTGTTGGAAAGCTTATTGGAAAAGATGTACTAAGGGGATAGAGTGTCACAAAACTAAATTCATAAGTAGCTTTATTACAGAAAATATTTATCACCACCTTTATAGCTCTTGAGAAGACAGAGTATCTATTATTTCAGATAGTCTATTTACAATTCTTGAGCTGATTCACTAAAATAGAAGTTTTGAGACTTTGGGGCCATTATATTTTTTGCGAGACAACTACAGTAATGAACAATTAACTTGTACTTTTTAGATATTTCAAAATGCAAATTGCAGCATTTTACATGCATTCAGTTCATTAATCTTCCTCAGAGCTATAGAGAGGTTAAAAATGCATTACCAGTTTCAGGCATCTTGATAAATTTTCACAGTGTAATTCATTAACTACATAATGCTTTGATCCAGAAATATATTTAACGCCAAAAATGAATATGGAAGCTAAATTTCCTACTCATCATTTTTCAAAAGCTTTCTTCCCTTTTATATATGCATCATATGTACACCACAATCTATATGAGCAATGACTCTGTTGCTTTTAAATCATTTGTGTCTTTTTGGTAAAATAAGCTGTGGAAAAGAAAATAGATCTTCAATATATTAAGGTAGTTGCCTATGAATCTTTAATCTTATTAGTAAATGAACTGCCAGTTGAACTGAATTTATCTCTAACTATGTCATTTAATTCTTTAGGAACAGATATAAGATATAAAAATCATTTATGTAAATCTGCATGCTAAAAATTGACATCATAGGGTAATACTGTTTCTACTAACATATAACTACTAGTTTTTAGTGGATCAGAGATTAATGTAAATTAGTTTAATGCCCATTTTTGCACTGAAGAGTGAGCCACTGTTCAAATAAAATTTTCATGTTTTTATTAGGTAAAAAGAGCTGTAATTTCAATGCATACTTTATTAACTTCTCTAAATCTTGACTCTAAAGTGGACATAACACATACTTCCAGGATTATTGTAAAAATTCACTGAAAGAGTTGTATTCAATGAATATGAGTTATGTGTGTTAAAAAATAGCTTGAGAAGATCACATAATTCTGACAATAATGATAATTCTGTAAAATGATGAGTGGGAGTATGCAAATGTATAAAATAATAGGACAGATAATCTATTAAATAAGACAAAATACATCTATTAAGAAATAATGTGTCTGCTAGGGGTAAAAAGAAATATAATCGTGCTTAACATAATAGAATTAGAGAAGGAGGCTAGGGAAGTTTGGAAGAAAACACACAAAAATAAATATGGGAAATAGAAAAGAAAATGGTAAAAGAATGTAGGTGTGAATAGTAGGAGATTAGAAAATATTAATTTACATTAGCAGATGATTTTAAAAGATTTGCTAAGTGACCACATGACTACCAAAATGCAAGATTCTGTTGATGTTATGTCTCAATGGGAAAAGAAACAATCAAAGGGCAACTTAAATGTTTATTATATGAGGATGAAAGTCTTCCCAGCTTTCAGCCATTTGTGAGGTCTCTATTTTTAAACTTTTTCTTCTGTTCTTAAAATCTTTGTGTTGATATTATTCCTCCATTTGGATTTCTTAAAATAAATAAAACAATCACAAAAAGCCAACCCTAAAAACAAGAGATTTATCAGAGTGATCAGAATAGGATATTGTTACATTAAGTACACAATGTGTTATTGTAATCAAGGTGTTCTAGCTATCCCTACATATCTAATTTTTGCTACTGCTGAATAATTACTGAGGTCTATGTATGTCTCATACTCCATGTGGTGGGCAATCAATTGAGGATGATCGGTGTTATCTTTGCTGGCTGAAGAACTGGATCTCAATTCTCTTCATGGTTGATTCAGAAAGTATTCTTCTGAAGTCCATATATCAGCAGCATTTGTTTGAAGAGAACCAGGCCCACTATTCATGCACAAGGTGATTTAAGCATGTGATCTGGTTGGTTTGTTAATCACTAACAAGAGGGAAGTGAAGTCATTTTTTGGCTGGACAGCAGGCATCACAGAATACTTAAAAATTTTTTGGCTATGTGGCCTTAATCTGCTACACAGTAGCCCTGGAAATATCCAGTGAGTAGAGGAATTGTATGAAAATGATTGCTTGTATTTGATCTGTGCCTTTACCTTTGATAGATAACATAAGAGCAACCTTTGGTCTGAGGCATCAAAAAATTTCATACTGAAATGGCCTACATCTTAAGGGAGAGAGCCCAATGCAGTGATCTAGGGGAAAGTTCAGAAAAGGCAGGGTGGTAGGGGGATGCTGAAGTGAGAAAAAGGGTAAAACAAGTAGAAATAAGCTTTGAAACAAATATTTCTTACCATTAGAGCCTTAATTAACAATACATTATTGTCTAATTTTCTCCATTTTAATTTTATGAAGGAGAAAGAAGAAACAATTGAAAAGCAGATTTCAAATTCCTAGTAGCTATTAAGAATAGTGGAAGACAGTGCTGAACTGAAGAAAAACTCTTCTGTAACTTATGTGTAACATATTGCACATTAGCAAATTTCTCTAATCCTCAATTTATTCCATTGTAAAGTAGGGATAATAATACATAGGCTTTATAGGAGTGATGTTGGATCAAGTGGATTAATAGTGTAAAGAACTTAGAACAGTGCCTGGCACTTACTAAGTACTCAATAAATATTTGCTATTATTATTTTTTATTTGCTCATATATCCAATTCATCATTTATTCAATACATATAATGGCATGCTCTATCAATGCACCAAATACTTTTGTCTTAGGATAGGTTTCCTAGAAAATAGACCGATGAAATTTTGCATGCAGGAAGTATATTGGGCAGCACACTTAAGTATTAAATTATGTGGGAATAAAAGAAGTATATTGGTAAGAGGGAGCCCAAATATATTATTGCCTGCCTAAATTATATAACAAGATCATGCACTTGATCCTAATGATCATAGTCAATTACCTCCCGTTGGATAGTAACTCCATTTCTTTCCTGCTGGTCTCTCAACACAAGGTGGCTGAAGTGACCAAAAGCTGCCACAGCTTGAAGTTTAGTAGAACGCTTGCTGTGTTCCCTGGTGGAATGTGTTCTCTCTGTGAGGATAAGGAACTCTAAAACCAAAGAGCCCAGAGTTTCAGGCATAGGAAGCCAAAGTTCCCCAATTAGGTAACTGTTAATAATGAAGTGGGGCCATTCCTATTTCCAACTCTTGGTAGTCAGATTTATGTTATTATACCCATGGGGAAACCACATGAAATAACATCTATGAATTCACAGAGGATGGTGTCCCATCCACACTGAGTGTCATCTCGAAGCTAAAGCCCTTCCTATGCCTTCAAATGGGCTGTGCCATTTATCCATCTGCATGGCACTCTCTGAGTGGTGGGGTTTGTAAGGGAACCAAATAATCTCTTGGTCATATACCCACTGTCGTGCCTCTGTTGCTAAGTGGAACCCATGGTCTGAACTGATATTGAATGGAATACTGGGTCAACAAGTCGAATGATCTGGAAAGTAGTTCAAATACTCTACAGCCCATGGTCCTGGAACAAGCTGACAATTTGCAGGCAAGAAAGGCAAAATTATATGCAAAAATATGTGGCATTCCAGTCAAAATGAGCCTCTGCCCTTTCCATGGAGGAAAGGCCCAATGTAAGTGCTTAGTATCTTTCAGGAATTGTGCCATCTTAAAGAATCAGCATAGATTTCTTCTACTGGTAGTTGGACTTTCAGCTGTGAGAGCCTTGGAGTGGGAACTCATAAAATGGATCCCATGAATAACCTCTATCCTTTCCACCATAGCTACTTCATTAATGTGACCATTTGCCACATGCATTTGGCTCATATCAACTAGCAAAATCATTCTATTTGGTTGTTCAGTACATCTCCATGGAATATGCTATTTGGTGGGTAGTAACATGTGAAGCATACATCTTCACACTTCATGACCAAACCCATATGTTCATCTACATATTTCTTCTCTGGAACTCTTTATCCCTAGCCTTCCAATATTTTTCCTTCCAGGCCTCTGAACAACCAGCCAAGCCATTAGTCACCACTTATGAAACTATATATTCTTACTTCCAGCCAATTCTCTTTCCACACCAAGTAGATGATGAAATATGCTTCCTGAAGTTCTACCTATTGAGAAGATTTTCCTTCACCACTGTCCTTGAGTCCCTCCTGTGGAGTTCTAGTAGAGCTGCAATCTATTGTTGGCCTATACACATATACTGAGTTGAATCTTTGTGAACCAAGATCTGAATTTTCTTTTTCTGTTGGCTGGTCATAAGAAAACCCCCATGCAGCCATAGGTATAAGCTGAGGGGGAGGTGTCAGTTCAATAGTGGTAGATGACATGAGAATTCAGGCCAACTCAGCTTACCTGTGCCCTTTGACCTTGCTCATTCCCAGTCTATATGTACCAATTACATCTTCCCTCTGCTGCTGCTGGGCCTGCCTGACCTTAGGACTTGGTGGTTATGAAGGAACCTAGTGCATTATTAGCACTTAATGTCCTGTGCTTAGATGCTTCACTTCTAGGAGACCCAGTGGCATATCAGAATCATATTGCTTTCCTGATATAAACTCAAATCATTTTATTTGCTGTTTGTGTATATTGCTGAGCTTTATTTACATTTAGTTTTGTGGAAATTAGCCTACAATTTCCTTTCTTGTAAAGCTTTGTCAAGTTTTAAGATTAAAGTTATGCTTGCTTATATTCTCTTAAGGAATTTGTATCCATTTCTTAAGGATTTGGCAGAATTTTGTTACTGATAATATCTATTCCAGGAGTTTGCATTCTGGACAAAGTTTTCATTACAGTTTTAATTTATTCAATTGCATAGGACTAATCAGGCTTTCTACTTATTTTTTAGTCACTTTAATAAGTTGTATCTTTCCAGGAATTTGTCTATTCATCAAAATTTTCAAATTTATTTTCATGAAGTTCTTTAAAATTTCCTCTACAGTTTGTATAATGTCTATAGAATTTTAATGATATTCATTTGACATTGCTGATGTCAATTACTGTATTTGTGTCATCTTTTTAAAATAGAGTCTCCAGAGTTTTATCAATGTCAATTAGTTTAAAAAAAAAAACAAAACACCAAACTTTGTTGACCTTTTTCCTTTGTGTTGTTTTCCTTTTCACTAATTTTTTGCTGATCTTTGTAATTTGTTTCCTTTTAATTTCTATGGGTGTAATTTGCTGGTATTATTCTAGATTCTTAAGGTGAATACTTAGTTCATTGATTTTTTTTTTTAAAGATTTTATTTATTTATTTGACAGAGAAAGACATAGCGAGAGAGGGAACACAAGCAGGGGGAGTGGGAGAGGGGAGAAGCAGGCTTCCTGCCGAGCAGAAAGCCGGATGCAGGGCTCGATCCCAGGATCCTGGGATCATGACCTGAGCTGAAGGCAGCCGCTTAATGACTAAGCCACCCAGGCGCCCCAAGCTCATTGATTTTCAATACTTCTTTTTCCCTAATATATGCACTTAGGATATAAATTTCCCAGTAAATGGACCTATCATTTATCTCAAAAGCTTGATATTTTTTAAAGGTTTTATTATTTATTTGAGAGAGAGAGAAATCACAAGGGGGGTGAGGGGTGGGGAAGGGGCGGAGAGAGAGGGAGAAGCAGACTCCTGGCTGAGTAGGGAGCCTGACGCTGGGCTCGATCCCAGGATCCTGAGACCAGGGCCGGAGCTTTGCAAAGGCAGATGCTTAACTGGCTGAACCCAGGCTCCCCAAAAGTTTGATATTTTAAAATTACTATTTAGTTCAAAGTATATTTTAAATTTTTATTATTACTTCTTTGGCTTTAAAAAAGTTTTGCTGCAGGCAAATTCTCTACTTTGTTTGCCTGAAAATGTCATTTATTAATTATTTTTTAAGGATACTTTCCTAGGTATAGAATTCTAGGTTAGCAGTTTTATTTGTGGTACCTAAAAAATATTTCATTTTGTCAGCTTAATTGCTGCTCATTATAGGTAATCTGTCTTCTTTTTTATAGATGTTTTAAAGATGTCCTTTTGTCTTTTTTTATTTCAAGTTTTTATTTAAATTCTAGTTAGTTAACATATATGGTAAAACGGTTTCAGGCATAGAATTTAGTGATTCATCACTTACATATGACACCCAGTGTTAATCACAACAAGTGCCCCCCTTAATACCCATCACACATGGTGGCCTATCCCTCACCAACCTCCCTCCATCAGCCCTCAGTTTGTTCTCTATAGTTAAGAGTTTCTTATGATTTGCTTCCCTCTCTCTTTTTTCCCTTTCCCTATGTTCATCTGTTTTGTTTTGTAGATTCCACATATGAGTGAAATCACATTGTATTTGTCTTTCTCTAGCGGATTTTGCTTAGCATAATACACTCTAGTTCCATCCATGTTGTTGCAAATGGCAAGATTTCATTCTTTTTGATGGCTGAGTCATATTCCATTGCATATACATACCATGTCTTCTTTATCCATTCATCAGTCAATGGACACTTTGGCTCTTTCCATAATTTGGCTATTGTTGATAATGGTGCTGTAAACATTGTGGTGCATATGCCCCTTCAAATCAGTATTTTTGTTTCCTTTGGGTAAATACCTAGTAGTGCAATTGCTGGATTGGAGGGTAGTTCTGTTTTTAATTTTCTGGGGAGCCTGCATACTGTTTTCCAGAGTGGCTGCACCAGTTTGCATTCCCACCAAGAGTGTAAGAGGGTTCCCCTTTCTCTGCATCCTTGCCAACATCTGTTGTTTCCTGTGTTGTTAATTTTAGCCATTCTGACACATGTGAGGTGGTGTCTCATTGTGGTTTTGATTTGTATTTCCCTGATGATGAATGATGTTGAGCATTTTTTCATGTGTCTGTTAGCCATCTGTATGTCTTTGGAAAAATGTCTGTTCATGTCTTCTGCTCATTTCTTAACTGGATTATTTATTTTGGGGGTATTGATTTTGATAAGTTCTTTATAGATTTTGGATACTAACCCTTTATCAGAAATGTCATTTGCAAATATCTTCTCCCATTTCATAGGTTACCTTTTAGTTTTGTTTCTTTTGCTATGCAAAAGCTTTTTATCTTGATGAAGTCCCAATAGTTCATTTTTGCTTTTGTTTCCCTTGCCCCTGGGGATGTGTCTGGTAAGAAGTTGCTAAAGTTGAGGTCAAAGAGGTTGCAGCCTATATTTCCTCTAGGATTTTGATGGATTCCTGCCTCACATTTAGGTCTTTCATCCATTTTGAGTCTATTTTTGTGTATGGTGTAAGAGAGTGGTCCAGTTTCATTCTTCTGCATGTTACTGTCCAGTTTTCCCAACACCATTTGATAAAGAGACTGTTTGTTTTTTTTTTCCATTGGATATTATTTCCTGCTTTGTTGAAGACTAGTTGACTATATAGTTGTGGGTTCATTTCTGGGTGTTCTATTCTGTTCCATTGATCTATGTGTCTATTTTTGTGCCAATACCATACTGTCTTGATGACTACAGCTTTGCAATATAGATTGAGGTGTAGAATTGTCTTTGGTTTTTTTTTAACAGTTTTGTTATTATGCCTGAAGTGTGTGGTTTTATTTTGTTTGAAATCATGTCTGAGATTTCATAAAGCCTTTAAATCTGTGGCTGGCTAGCTCTCTTCAGTTTTGGAAAATTCCTAACTCTATTCTCTTCAAATATTTCTGTATTCTCTTTTCTCCTCTTGGGACTCCAGTTTGACATACATTAAACCTTGTCACCAAATCCCTATTTCACTTTTGCTTTGTCCTATATTTTTGTCCTGTATCTCTTTGTAAATCTAGATACTTCATTTTGTCTTATCTTCTAATGATCTTTTCATCTAAGTTTATTTTACTGTTAGGACCATCCACATAGTTCTGGAATAGCCATTTGATTCTTTTTTTATAGTTTCTAGTTCTCTGTTTCAATTCTCAATCTTTTACTTCCTTAGCATACACAATATAATTATTTAAGGTTTTTATCTGATAACCTTTATTATCCGGATCTTTTCGATCTCCTTTCATTGTCTGTTGGCTCTCATTTCTAAGTTCCCTCTCCCATTCTCTCTCCTCCTACTCCCTTTCTTCCCTCTCTCTCTTTCCTATCCTTCCTTCTTCTCTCCCTTTCTTTCTTCCTTTTCCCTCCCTCTCCCTCATCTCTGTCTCTGTCTCCTTGTCTTTCTACTCCTGTGACTGGTTATTTTTGTAATGAGAGAATATTTAAATTTTACTCCTGCCAGATGCAATGGCCATTAGCAATCTGGGATCATGTTAGTCCAGTGTCAGGGATTCAGAATGTATAACACTAAATTTCATTAGACCAATTAATTTTTCTTATTTTTACTCCTATAATGATACCAACCCCCCAAATGAGGATTTCATAAGGGTTCTCTTTATTTGCAAGGCCAGGACTCCAAGTATTGCCCCTTTAAATATAAGAGACTGACAATAGCTCTACTTAGCTTATTAGTCCTCATTCAATGATTCCAGAATCAATAAAGAAAATGTAGTTCTAGATAGCTAGATCACCTCCTTAAGCCTTTCTTTTCTTAGATCTTGACCCAGTAGATCATAGCCAGAATTGTTAGCATTCTGGCTTCTTCAAGCAGTCTTCTTTTTATTTTGTACAATCCACCTCTCAGTAGGACAGTTTCTCTGACTTTTCCATTCTTTTATCAGAAACGGAAATCCAATGGAAATTGATCACCCAGATCATATCAAAATATTTTGACTGGGTATATGTGTGCATGCATAGAGCAGGATCAGAAACTGTGTTTGTATATGTATAGTATGAAAAACATAACAATATGGTTTCATTTCCTTTTATCCCACTCCTATCCCACAGCTCAATCATTAAGCACATACTTTGATAGGGAACTGAAAAACAAGGTGTCTCTCTATTCCCACTTTGTATCACTATGCAAATGACACTTTAAGTGATTGTCTGCCTTATATTTTTGCTAAGAAAATGTTCCATGAATATTATGACTTCAAACTTTTTTCACTTGCATCTCTAGATCTTTCATGTGTTTACTTCTAAACTTTGTCATAACACCTTTTAACTGTGTCAAAATCAGCACAAATGATGTTAAATGACTAACCAAATAGCTTTGAGTGGGAGATATTTTTAATTCAATCTTTCCTTAAAATGGACTCATTTTTTTCTTGCCATTTTTCTTTGTTATTAAAATTGTGCCCCCAATCCAAGAACTTGATGGTGGATGACACTTTTATGGCATTTGAGGAAACAAATATTTACTGAGTAGCTACTATGTGTTAGGAACTGAATATGTGGGAGCAAATGAAACATATATGGTACCTGCCACAGGCTAAGACTAGTTGTAGACATTCCACAAGAAAAATAATTATATATTTTAATTTAGCATCCATAGTGCAATGGGGAACATCTTACTGGAGATTAATTTTATAACAATGATAAATTTGAAGAAGTTCTACCATGTAAGAGTTTTGTTTTAAAATTATATCAGAGAGGGGAGCCTGACAGGCTCAGTTGGTAGAACATGCAACTCTTGATTTCATGGTCATGAGTTCAAGTGCTACCTTGGGTGTGGAGCCTATTTAATTAAAAAAAATAGATCAGAGCAAAAATATAAGTGGTATTTCCATATATCTTATTTAATATCAAAGTAATTATTACATAAAATAAAATGAAGTCAATTTATTTTAAAGATTTAAGAATGTTTCCTGATGTTTGTGTGTGTGTGTGTTTTCAATAAAATTTCTTCAAACCTTCTTATCTACCTCAGTGCCTCGGACTTATCCTTCATGGGAATGGCTTTAAAACTATTCCTTCAAAAGAGCTGGTGAAAATGGTCTACTCTAAATATCAGATTCATTCAATTAATGCTCACTTATTGAATGGTTACTGCTATGTGTTAGCCATTATGCCAAGCAAGGAAAGTCAATGCTGTTAATACTTAAACTCCTCTGGAGTTTTGTAATTGCATAGGCCTAGGAACACTTTAAGAGGAATGTATGAGTACATGTAGGAAATCTAAGGATTCTCAAAATTAAATAGAGACTAGTAATAATGGGCTTGTATGACCTACAACACTAGATGAATGCCCAAATAAGAGATTCATTATGAAAGTAATATACACTTGTGGGATGCTAGTCTGGAATCAGTATTTTTAGAAATAAAAAGCAAAGAAAGAATGAGAATGACTTTCTGACAGAAGAAGTTATCAGGAATCATTAAGTCTGATTAAGGGAAGAGGAGAAAAGTAAATAAAATAATTTGTACTCTTGTGAACTCAAGAAATGAGAAACACAGTAGCCCTACATTTCTATCACATCTTATATTTTCATACAATCCTCTTGAAGACAGAGCTTGGATTTTCTCTGTTTTGTGTGAGATTGTGAGTCCAAATTGTGATACATGTATATACACATATATATTCATATATATTTTACATATATATGAAAGGGACAATTTCTTTGTATATATTTGAGAGTGTAGGAATAACCTCTCAGAAATGGTGCATTTCCAGGAAAGGCTCAGTGCCAAGAAAAGAAAAGACCTAGTGGTTTGGGGGCAGCTGGTTATATTTATCAAGCTCGGAGTTCCTCTTGTGTGGTGGCTTTGCCTGAGTTTTTAGTTGTGTGGTTAGCTAATAATATGAAAACAGAATAAAATGGGAGAGCCAAAAAATGTTCAATTCTATAGCCAACAAATATTATATTTATGCCAAAAGATATGGCTTTTTTTACATCATACATTATAAAAGTAGGATATCATTTAAAATAAACAGCATGGAAAAAATAAAATGCCTAATAACATATTTTGCTGACACATACAAGGAATATTTTTTACTAAAGGCAGCTTGTGCTTTAAAAAAAAAAGAATAAGTCATTCATTATTTTTAATCACTAAAAATCAGTCACAGAAAGAAATAATTGGTTTTCTGTCTACATATGCATTTTCTATTATAATCATGAAACCTATTTTTTTTCCACTGGCAGTTCGATTTCACTCAATGCCTGCAAAATGCCTCAGAATTGTTTTTATGAGTTATTCCCGACAAAGCTTGAATGTGTCTGAGGGTGGATGCATGTGATGAATAGTCAAATGGGAGGTATAGGCAAGAGAGAAAAGGCAGATTCTGAAAACTTGGTATTTATTTTAATCAATGAATTTGATTTCATAAAAGTTACACTGTAATAAGTCAAGTCTTATCATGCAGAATTGATGATTCGTGCCCACTTTTTATCTTCCAACACTTCACATTTGTGTTGGGGTGCCCCGGATGTTCTTTGTTGTTACTTAAAACCTTTACAACCTATGATTTCCTCGGTATTAAGGGCTAAATGTCTGTAATATTTCTGAGAATCTTTGCTTCCAACATTGCATGTATAGTTTAGGTTGCACCAATAGGATGCATTCACAGGAGGTACAGAAGATAGAAGTAAAAACTACTTGCCCCTTTCTTTCTTTTTTTTTTAATATTTTATTTTATTTATTAGAGAGAATGAGAGAGAGAGAGAGCATGAGAGGGGGGAGGGTCAGAGGGAGAAGCAGACTCCCCGCAGAGCAGGGAGCCTGATATGGGACTCCATCCTGGGACTCCAGGATCATGACCTGAGCTGAAGGCAGTCTCTTAACCGACTGAGCCACCCAGGTAGGTGTCCCTACTTGCCTCTTTCTAAGGCAGTAGGCTAACAGTGCAAAATCTGTGAAGCATCAAATCTCTGAGCATTAAATCTGAAGTTGATGGCAGACCTTCTGACCTTACAACTTTGAATTCTCCAGTCTTTACAATCATTTTGTAACTATCTAATTGCTTGGATAATATCCCTTCCTTTGTTAAAATTGCACATAATTTCTGTATTACAGATTGAACTAAGAGTGATAGATGTGGCTATAATTTTATATAAAATTAAGAGAAGTCATTGCAGTGTAGAAAGTAACAAATCCTTTGACCTGGAGTATGGAATTCATTAATGAATTAAGGTCCAGTTGACAGTTGAAAAGCCACAGATAATTTTAACATATTAAAAACATTTTAATCATTACAACAAAAATATATAATCAGTTTTTTATACCAGTTCCTGATTTTGTGCCATATGAAAAAGGCACCATCACTAAAATATGCAATGAGTTCTCAAAGTTAGTTTTCAATTTTTAAAATAAAGTAAAACTAAAATATATTTTAGCATTAAAACACCTTATGCCTTCTTAATGTTATCTGTTTTGTTTTTGAATAAATAACTAAGAGCAAATAATTATAATATATTCAGTAATAGTGAATACAAAGTTTGGTTCTAACATCTTTGCACTTTCTGGCATTTAACTAATATACAAACTGACTATGTTATGCCAGAACAAGTTACTTGCATCACTAATATAAATAGAATAGCTTTACCTCAAATGGATGTGGAACATGTGAAAAGAATAAAGAATATTAAATGAAGAATAGAATACATTTAGAATACAAATAACAAATGTTCCTGTACAATAAGGCAACGATTTAGGGAATATAAATGCACTTACTAAGTTACTTACCTCATGTCAGAAGAATAATTACATATAAAAACTTTTAATATATTGCTATATTTATAAAAGAAAATATGTAAAAGTCATCTCCCCCAAAGGGGAGAAGTTAGAGTTCATGATCAGTGGAATGGCAGATCTGGAGACAAAAGAACGAATTTTAAATTTGGGAGCAATTTTTAAATGACATCTGTCTTAACTCAGGCTGTGACAACAAAATACCATAGACTGGGAGGCTTAAGCAACACACATTATTTTCTGACAGTTTTGGAGGCTACAGAATCCAAGATCAAGGTGCCAGCAGTTTTCTTGGTGAGGACCCTTCTCCTGATTTATAGATGCTCTCCTTCTCTGTATACCATGTTTGTAGAGAGAGGAAAGGCTCTTGCTCTTCCTTTTCCTTCCTTTTTTTTTTAGAGAGAAAGAGCATGATCAGGGAGGGGCTGAGAGAGGGAGAGAGAGAGAGAGAATCTTAAGCAGCCTTCATGCCCAGCATGGAGATCATGACCTGAGCCAAAATCAGGAATCAGACCCTTAACCGACTGAGCCACTCAGGCGCCCCTTGTCTCTTCCTTTTCTGTAAGGACATGAACCCCATTATGGGGGCCCCACCTCCTCTAAACTGAATAACTTTGGAAAGGCCCCACCTCCAAATACCACCATATTGGGAATTAGGGCTTCAAGGTATGAATTTTAGGGAGACACAAACATTAGTTCATAACACCATCTCTATAAAATGGTTAGTAGGAGCAGGACTCTTAGTACTATAATATGTGCATCAGAATGTATATTTACAAATAAATGATGCTATATCAAGGTGTTCTCAGTGATTATGTAATATGAAAAGGCTGTTAAAGAATACAAACATATAACTATAGAGAACAAACAGCCGGTTACCAGAGGGGAGCTAGATGGGGAAATGGGTGAAATAGATGAAGGGAATTAGAAGTGCACTTGTCTTGATGAGCACTGAGTAATGTATGGAACTGCTGGATCACTATATTGTACACTTGAAACTAATATAATACTGTGTGTTAACTACACTAGAATTAAAATAAAAATTTTTAAAAAGAATACAAACATATTTAATGCTTGCCCAAACAGCTGAAAAATCTTATAAAGTCTTTGTAAAAATCCTGTAAAGTCTTAATCTTTTATGAATCTTAAAAAGACAATGTATTTGAAAATAAGCCATTGATAATAAAGCAATTTCAGAAAATCTTTAGGAAGTGGGGCCAGTTACAATGTCACCAATTAGTAATACTCCAATCACATTGCATCTCTCCTCCATCCGATTATCTAGAGATCTGTTACACCGTAAGATAAGTTGTACAATAAAAGAACAAAACAAGTTTTGGTAGTCTTCTAGATAATGTTTCATTTCTGGTATTTTATAAGGGAACTACACTTGGCATTATTTTCTGTATCTTCTTTCATTTGCCTTTATTTCATTGTCCTTTCACTTTTGAATACATGTAGGAATGATTAAATATGTATATTTAAATGTTTGTTTTCAGAATATTTCTTTCTGTCTGCTCTAATATTTTGCTGTTTTTTTTCCTTTGGATGATATTCCTTTGAACCATTACTCTTCTTCTAGAACTTCAATTAAGGATATACTGGTCCTTTTTACCCCATCTATTTCATCTTAAATATATCCTGCATTTTACATTTTTTCCTCATGCTGAATACTGGGTTATTTATTTAAATTTATTTTTGAATTCAATCATATATTAATTTAGCTGTTTCTTATCTGCCTTTATACCTGCCCATTGAGTTTTTACTGTTTATTTTTTTTATTTTAGAAGTTACATCTCATTCTTTTTTTTTTTTTTAAAGATTTTATTTATTTATTTGAGACAGAGAGAATGAGAGACAGAGAGCATGAGAGGGAAGAGGGTCAGAGGGACAAGCAGACTCCCTGCCGAGCAGGGAGCCCGATGCGGAACTCGATCCCGGGACTCCAGGATCATGACCTGAGCCGAAGGCAGTCGCTTAACCAACTGAGCCACCCAGGCGCCCGTTACATCTCATTCTTTTTCAAGTTTGCTGTGCTACTTTTTTTTGTAGTTCCTATTTCCTTTTGGTATTTTAAAATGTATTCTTTATTTCTTTAAACATATAAAGTGAAGTTATTTTGTAGTCTGTGCCTGATTCCAGTAGATGAAGTCTCTGCTGGTCTATTTATATTGTCTCTGATTTCTACTACTGATAAATTATTATATGTTTGCTTGTGCTTTTAGTTATTTTCACCAGCCAGTGACATGTATGATTAGTTTTAGAATTTAATTGATAGCTGGGATGAAGATTCCTTCCTCAAGAGAGGATTTGTGTTGTTTTCTTCCAGGAAAGCTTTAAGACAAGTATCATGAACAATCCAGAGATTTCAAATCATGTGAAAACTGGTCCATTTCTTACTCATCTTTGGGGTGTTGGATTTTGGAGACAAACTTATTGTCGGAGCATTTCCTGTTTTGCCACTTACTTTTTGTGAATACTTGGTTTTAATATTTTGATCCCCTCACTTCGGGAGTTTGTAAAAATAAAAATTCAAAATTTCCAGATCAGTCAACATGTTACAGGAAGAGTAGTTTTTCTCCTTATTTATATATCTGGGATTCCAATTTCTACCCCAGGACTGGCTTGATGAATTTTTACAAATGTCTGTGACCATCTAGAGGCTTTTAAAGATTAAAAAAAAAAAAGTATACTTTTTAAAAGCCTTATTGGTGACTAATTTAATCTCTTATTACAAGAAATGAAAATTTCCCCATTTATATGTTTTTTAAAGATTTTATTTATTTATTTGAGAGAGAGAGTGAGCGAGAGAGAGAGAGTGAGCACAAGTCAGAGGAGGGGTGGAGGGACAGGGAGGAGCAGACTGATGTGGGACTCCATCCCAGGACCTTGGGATCATGACCTGAGCTGAAGGCAGATGTTTAACCGACTGGGCCACCCAGGCGCCCTCCTCATTTACCTTTTTAATAATGCAGTGTAAGTTTTTAAGGAAGGAGTCAGGCACATTTTTACAACTGGGATACTTGGCATAAGTATTAAGGATTAATGAGCTTTGTAATAGACATCTATAACAAGTAGACTTCACCATTTGATGATTAATTTTACAGTGGAAAAAATTCTTTGTCTTATATATTTTGTACTTATGTTTTTTATAGTACTTCTCATTCTGTAATGTAATTATTTGCTTGCATGACACAGAAGGCACTATAGCCCTAAGGGCAGACCTATGACTTTTTTTATACATACGGTAGCATAGTGGTGTGTGCACAAACCTGGAGCTAGCTACTCAGTGACAACTCTCCAGGTCTCAGTTTTCTATTTGTGAAATGAGGATACAGTTTATCGTATACATAGTTTGAGGATTAATTGAGCTAATGCAAGTGAAGCAATGAAAAGTTACCCATCACATAGTAAATATTAATCATTATTATTTTAAATATGTGTCCCAGCAAAAAACACTGTACTTTTGGCAAAACATTCAGTAAGTACTTGATTAATGACAGATCAGCCATAGTTATTCTGAGACTGCCAAGCAATTGCATGGTGAAACCCTTCATGCACTTTCTGGGTAACAGAAATTTATCACTGCGAATTAAAACAGTCCCCCCAAAATAGTATTGAAAGCAATGAATTTCATTTTTAAAGTTGCCCAACTACTAAACAAGGTAGAATTTAAACCAAAGCTAAAGAACATATTAAAAACCAGTGACACTGATATGTTTTCTTGAATTACTTATGCATGTAATGGATGACATGCTTTTTGGATTGTATTAAAAGAGCTCATTAAAATGTGTCTCAGCTCTCTTGTGCACATTACAACAGGATTCTCACAATGCCAGGAAATCTATTATATTTAAGATTGTGCAGAAAGTTTTGATTTCATGTAGTTAAAGTCCACATCTGATAAGTAGAATTAATTTCAGGCAATATCATCCAAAAACTTGTAAGTGGTCATTTTGTAATTTCCTTAACCTCGTACAGATATGTCTCAGAGAAAACAAAGAGAAGGCCTTTTCAGCACAATTCACTCCTAGGCATTTGTCCCATATTAAGCACAAGCTGTTCTTTTATCTAGTCTTCTTTTTTTTTTTTTTGCCAAATATAACATTTTAAATAAAAGTATATAAAGGAAAATAACGATCACTCCTGAACAAGCACCCAGAGGGAAATCTCACCAATGCTTACATTTTGGCAGATAGAGGTAAAGTAAGAAGACAGAGACCCTTTGACATTTCCTTTCTGTTTTATAAATGTATTCCAAATTGATAACACATTTTAACTGTGCTCAAATATAATTTTGGTTGCAATTTTTATCTCACTTAACATTATATTCCCCAAAAGGGAATATGTAAACTTTATTTCTAAATCAGATACTTTAACATGAAACTCTTTTGTTCCAGTAGAATCTTACTTAAATGTCTATTAAGTAACCCAAAATATTACTTTGGGTTATGTTCACTAGGGTTATGTTCACAATAGTTCACTATTATTTATTTGAAATAGACAAATAGTGGTGTGTATCTTTTATTTAGGATACTGTTTTACATGCTTTTGTGTTAAGATACTGCCAATATTAGAAAATACATATGAATATTTAAATTTCTTGTCTGTCTTTTAGAGCTTATCTAGGATTTTTAGAAGTTTCTTATAAAAGTGATGCTCATATGAGCTATCGGGTCTTCTACACATGAGTGAAAACAGAATAATTTTTTTGCAATAACAATTGAGAAAATCTGAAAACAACTATTTAGTAACCATTGAAGAAATTGTAACTAATCTTAGTTCCTTAGTCTTCTTTTATATTAGTGTCTTAAGCAAAGTAGGCATTAAGAAGTGTGAAAGGTCTGAGATTTTACTGTGTTTGTAAGCTAACAAGTTAGGCTGCTAGAATTCTGTGGATGCTAAGATAAGACAAAAGATGCCAGGGTCAGAGACACAGGACTTTATTACTCATGGCATAGCAGGCAGAATGAGCTTCAGGTTTGCGTTGGTTCCTCCTGACCCTAAAGTTCCATAGGAATAATGTGGAGCAGCCTCCAAGGTATACACACCCAGGTAGGTGTATACACCCAGAGGCTTATGTCACAGCTGAGGGACCCTGCCCCTGAACTTAGAGAAGTCCAACCTGTTAAAGAGTTGCAAGCAAACATGCTCCATCTTTGCCTCAGAGGAAAACATTACCTTTATTATTCCAGAAATGCAACAAACCTGCCCTCTGCCCCAGTGGAAGACAGGATCTCTACCTTCTAGAGCCATTCACTATTTTAAAAACAACCTTGAAAAAACTGCCAATTCTGTGACTCAGAAAGAGCTCAGAAGAAGCTCAGTGATGAGCAGAAACACCCATAGAGAATTACCTTCCAACAGTTGTTTCAACACTTTTTTCCAAATGTCTTGAATTTTTCTCCAGTATATATTCTAAACTTTATTTGTACCCTTTATATCCCATTTTTATATTTACATATTTTGCTTTACCCCTTTCTATTTTCACAATTAAATTCAGTCTAATTTTGCTTGTTTGCACAAAGAACAAAATCCTGGATGAAAGTGCTCGTCATGTTACTAAGTGTCATCTTTGAATATATCCTCTCTGAGCATGAGATATTTCTTTTTATTTTAGCAAATATATTTTTACTACTAAAAATTACTTTGTGCTATCTTACAGTATTTTTAAATCAAACAGCGGATTTAGTTGCCCTACTTTATTAACCAACAAAAATCTTAAAACTAATTTTGTGGCCCACCTACAGGAAGATTTGGGTAATTCTTTTAAAGATTTACACAGGAGTTCACATTAGTTTTAACCTTTGGTTTCTCTTTCCTTTCTCCCCAGTATGGTTGAACAGAAATAAATTAATAAGCATTGATACCTTATTTTAGCGCACAGTAACCAGATAGCACAGCACATAAAAAATCTTCCAAGCACTGAGCTAGGCAGTATGGATAGAATGATGAACCAAAATCAGGGTCTTTACCCTTGCAAAGCTTGCAAAATGATACCTATTCATTATAGTGTTGTTTACAACTGCAATTTAGAAATATTTTCTGAGATAATTTTTATTATTTATTTTTTTACTATAAGGTCCATAAGAACATTGACTATATTGTTTATTAATAATACTCCTACCCACACACTGCCAAAATGTCATTCTCTTATCCTATAACTTATCATAAAGATAGAATTTCTCACTATTATAAAACATTTAATTATTAGTTCCCCAAGTAAGGTGGCTTTGTGACCTCAGTTTCTCACAGTATACTTTATTTGGCAAGCTTTTCCATTTTTTCTAAAAGGAAGTCAGGATTTTTCTGAGGCTAAGTCTTTCCTTTCTCTAATTTATTGTGACTTTTTTTTTTAAGATTTTATTTATTTATTTATTTATTTATTTATTTATTTATTTATTTATTCTTTAAGATTTTATTTTATTTATTTATTACTGAGCCTCGGTGGCTCAGTCGGTTAAGCGGCTGCCTTCCGCTCAGGTCATGGTCCCAGGGTCCTGGGATCGAGCCCCGCTTCGGGCTCCCTGCTCAGCAGAGAGCCTGCTTCTCCCTTTCTCTCTGCCTGCCCCTCTGCCTACTTGTGCTCTCTATCTCTCTGTCAAATAAATAAATTTTAAAAAAATCTTAAAAAAAAAAAGGTTTTATTTATTATTTATTTGACAGAGAGAGAGAGACACAGCAAGAGAGGGAACACAAGCAGGGGGAGTGGGAGAGGGAGAAGCAGGCCTCCCGCCGAGCAGGGAGCCTGATGCGGGGCTCGATTCCAGGACCCTGGGATCATGACCTGAGCCAAAGGCAGATGCTTTTTTTTTTTTTTTTTTTAAAGATTTTATTTATTTATTTGAGAGAGAGAGTGAGAGAGAAAGAGCACAAGACGGGGGAGCGGGAGAGGGAGAAGCAGACTCCCCGCCGAGCAGGGAGCCCAATGCGGGACTCGATCCCGGGACTCCAGGATCATGACCTGAGCTGAAGGCAGTCGCTTAACGAACTGAGCCACCCAGGCGCCCCCGAAGGCAGATGCTTAACGACTGAGCCCCTCAGGCGCCCCACTGATTGTGACTTCTTAACTCACTTGGAATATTTTTGTGTGGTAACCAGAATTATGTTTTTCTAAAATATTATAATATCATTTGCCTATTTTAAAGATCTTGGCTTTCCTTTTTTCTCTAATGTATTTGATTCCAAGCACGGAGTTCAAGACCGTTCATATTAAATCCTTAAAATTTTCTGGAATCATGACACATCTTCCACAACGATTGTACATGTACCCTATACTCGAGCCACTAAAGGTCACTTTTACTTTTTTTTCATTTTATTTTATTTTATTATCTTATGTTAGTCACCATACATCATTAGTTTTTGATGTAGTGATCCATGATTCACTTTTACTTTTTAAACTTTATATATACTTTTCACTTCTGTATCTTTGGCCAGCATTCTATGTTGGCTCTAGTCAAAGAATTAATGGTTAGAAGAGATATCAGGGAAAGGAAATATAGAAAAATAACATAATTAAGTATTTTAGAAAACAGATAAACTGAATGGCACAAGAAAGGATTAATTAAATACACATAGATTTGTAAGTAGATTGGGGAAAAAATAAACATTTAAATTCACAGAAACAGGAGGATCCAAAAAAAAAATACTGAATTCCCTGAACTGCTCAGAAACAAAAGAACTAAAGCAGTAACAAGAAAGAAAGCTTGAAACAATCTAAGCAACACTTATTAGTGTTTTAAAAGAAGTTTTTCCCAAGAGCTCTTATGAAAACAGCAATTTGAAATTGGGCACAAAGCCATGAGTCTGGAAGCAAGAGTTCCTAGGTCATTACAGGAATTCACTATCAAGTTTACAGGATTGCTACTGTGTAAGTTACAAGTTGGAGAAAATCCTGTAGTTTTTTGTCTTAAAAAAAGAAAGAAGTGGGTGCCTTGCTATGGCTGCCCTCATATAGATATTAGTTCCAAGCAATTTAACTTAGCAAATGCTAATGCAAATCAAAAGGATATAGTTATTTTGTGATCACAATATACTAGTTAGGAATACTTTCAGCTATGGTATATTTCTTGAATAAGTACAACATTAGAGAATTAAGATAGGGAGAGTCAAACCTATATATTACTTCTAGGATTTAATAAAAATGGAATCATATTATCTTCAATTTCTCTTGGAAAGTATCCCCAAATGTGTTAAGTCGCTCTCACTAGTAGTAAAAATTAAAGCTATCTTTTTAAAAATGTAAGTCATGATGACAAGAATGAAAAATACATTTAAATCCTGAACCAATAGGCTCCCTAAGGATTGGCTAAAGTGTTCATTTTAATCACGATCTTCATGGGACAGCTAGAAAATAAAATGATAATTGATTGACATATTTGACTCAAATTCAGGGCTCATTTCAAGAAGCAGCCAAAACAAAGATTCAAATAGGATCATACTTAATTAAGTGGTGTGTACCTAGACTCTGGAGCCTTAACCTAAGATCTGTTAATTAATAAGTGATTAGAAATACCTGCATAAATGTTGGCTGACTGGAAGACTCAGACCCATACTCTTAAGATTTATGAACTATTTATTTGGAGTTGGTACATTAAATGTGTAATCTTTATGGAATAAATGAGTTTATGGCTAATGATAAGCAGTGTTAACGTTTATGTGCATTTTTTTTCTTTTTGCATTTCACTAGAAGGGGGTTTACAATTTTCAAAGAATAAAAGGGAGTTTTGCAGAAATGGATATTCACAGAGGTTTCCAGAATAAGTCTTCATTGCTATACTTCTTAACATGATATCTACCTCAGTCTCTGATGTTTCAATATATATAACTACATAAGAGCTAGCAAACCAGAAGCAAAATTAATACCCATAGTTCTAGCAGTCTTTGCCTCACTCAATTCAATAATGTATATATTTTAAAAAGCAATCTATTTGTTTTTAAATTTTTAAAATATGACCTAATTTTGATTTTTTAAAAGTGGAGCACTGTTATGCCTTCAAAATAAATTCCTCTTCACAGAAACATTGAATTAGGGATTTTCAATAAATTGGAATATTAAATTGCTTTGATGACAGAGCATACATCTATAAAAGAATTTATATTTTACTGGACTCTTATTCTTTGTATCCCCTCCAGTAGTTCTGTTTAAACAGATGTACCACAGATGTGGAAACATCTGGCCGGTCAACACAATTCTGCCATGACCATATTCAGGTTAGGATTGTGCATTTTTTGACATCTAATTGTTAAGCAAGGACCCTTCCCTGGAAAAAGTTTAGTACATTGCATCAAATGATATATTTCTACTTGCTTCTCCTTTCTTTCTAATAAGTATTTTCACATGTACTCACTAGAAATATTTTGGTGCCTATGGTTACTTTTTATTTGTTTTAGAAATGTCTATATAATTTTCATTGGCCTTTAAGTAATCACCTACTCAAGTGTGAGGAATAGTTGAATTAAAATCAATAGATTGATTTTAGTCACTTTCGTTTTTTTTCTTCTCCTGAGTTTTGTTGGGCCCATTCAAATTACAAGAAAATTGTCCCAATTGTACACATTAAATATACCAATCCATCAAAGTTCTTGAGTCTTCTTTCTTCACTTAGATTGCACATGTCAAAGAGATGAATGAACTTCTTTCAACATTCTGTATAACCATAGAAGAGCCTTCATTTGGCTTCTCTTACATTAGCATAAATATATAGGACTGGGTCTACATATAATGTATGCTATGAGTGAATGTGTATGTGTGTGTGTGTTTGTAATTTTAGAGAGTTTTAGGTAGCAGAGGGTAGAGAAAATTGAAAAATTTGAAGATTATAGATTTTGAAATTTTATTTTTGTAGTACACACTTACAAATCTAACAAAAATCTTCAACTTTTACTTTAAACTATCTGTTTTTATGAGCCAGGAAACATTTATGAGGCTCCAGAAAACATTTTCCAAAGCTCAGTGTCTGAGTATCTATAACATTTACCCAAATCAGAGAAAATTAATAAGATTTACAGCACTTTGCAGAGACTGTTAGTAAATCCTGAGGGAAAAAGCAGATTGTAACATTTCATTCAGTGCTGGGAATTTGGGTGATACGTGGTGACAATAAGAGACTTTTCACTCCTGAAGAGATTGAGGCTGTGTGACCCAAGGGATCAGCATGCACCATGGGATGCTATAAAACCCATCTAATATTTATCAAGATGCGCAATGTAATGAAAACTGCCTGAAATCATACACCACATAAACAACTCCAACCTGGGAATAGGAAGCAAAACAAGGAAACATAATCATAAGCTAGGTTCTTCTCAGTCTTATGTCTTTATGTTTATCAGCTGTTTATTTTTCTATCTACTTTAGGATTTCCTGTTGAGATAGATTTATATTCAAATGCATCATGAAATACAAAAAAACCGCAAGGTTTTTGTTTGCTTGCTTTATCTCTCTCCTTCAAAACATGTATTTTTTTTTTCCTGAAAAGTCCACTTTTGTGTTTAAAATCAGCCACCCATGCACATTTTAATCAGGTTATAGTAATCCTAAATGTTAACTCTGGCTCAGAAACTCATGACCACCCCACACTTACTTGGAGGTTCAACAAACATAAACCATGAGTCCATAGTGTATCACCACAGGGCAAAAGCACCATGAGGGAAGGTTCGAAGTTCTGAATATTCTAGTCCCCTAAAATTTTCCATCATAGATATTCATTAAAATCAGATTTTTTTCACAAAACCAGAAGATTGTTACAGTGTTACACAAAAGAGATCCAGAAATTCTCACAAAACAGTCTGCATGGCAATCAGCCCACAATGGGCTTCTAATTCCTTCACCATAGAGGCCAAGTCTACTTCCAAGTTTCCAACCAGGATGTTTGCAATGTGCCTCCTCCTTTGACAGCTGTTAAATGCCATAATGGTTACAATAGCATATGCTGGGAGTACTCCAGATGTCTTCACACAGTGGTAGGTCCATTTCTAATAACAGACAATGAGAGAGAAAGGCTGACATAATATTTATAGGAACTTCTTAATCTCTAGTGCATTGTAAATATTTATGGTTCAAGGTGGGGAATCTGGCTGCTTACCAAATGTATTTTTTCTCCTTAGAGTTTAAGCATCAGATTATATTTAAATATTTCTATTCTCTCTCATTATCTGTTTTTATGTCTCTGTCTCAGGCCTAAATCAATCTCTCTCTCTCTCTCCCTCTCTTTCTCTTTTTCCACAAATATTTACCGAACACTTTTCCTCAAAGTGTATTTAACTTATCCCTGCCTATCTCTGGCAAATAAAAGAGTTTCCATCATTTGGGCCTGTCTCTACACCAAAAATGCTCTGGACCGATTCAATTCAACATTGGCATGTTTTTTAAACTATTAAACCATATGGAAATATGTCTTATTGAATTTACTTCCTAAAGAGTAGTTTTCCACTGGACCTATTTGATTTTCACTATAACCTCTGTGTGCAGAAATGTTCCTTTGGTCTTTCCCTCCTCATAAGTTATGAGATGAATGAAGAGAGGACTATTTTATCTCAATCGTTGAACTCAGAAAGAACCAAGGAAGATAAAAAAATTAGTGAAAGATGCTGAAAAAAACAAAAATGGTGATACTGGGCTAGTCATAAGATTATTTTTGTGAGGGTGGGGAGTGTAGTTCTCTCTCTTGTAAAAAGAGAAAGTTAAATTATCTTATTATGGTTTCTTATAGTTCTAATACTTACTAATTCATAGTCCAAGTTTTTTCTGAACTCTGTTTCTACAGCTCTCATGGGCATGGCCATCTTTATACCCGATGTTACCTTTCATTGTTTCTTTAAAAGTCATCTTGTTCTCACAGACTCCCTTCCCTTCAACACCAGAAAATGAAAGAGGATTTTAAAAACCTTGGTAATAAGAACAGAATAATTTTTTGGTCCATCATTTATTTTGTAGACTGAAGACACTAAACAAGGAGTATACCCTTTGGTGACTTCCTTTTGGAGCTGCAAATTACTGAGGACAGAAAAAGCTATGTGAAAGCAAGGAAACTGTGCTTTGATTTTGGCAACCAAGTCCAATTAAAACAGCTACAGAAAACAAAAGCCTTAAATAGACTAAAATTAAGATCTATGACAATAGAGCCTACTCATTTGTGTTTATTTTTATTAATAAAAATTAGTGAAAGGTTAGCATCATCTAGTTCATGATTCTATATAGTTTAGTTTGTTTTAAATTTGGAGGTATAGGAGGAAGCACACATCCTTACCTTGGGGCTCTCGTTTGTATACTATAAGATTTTTCAATTCAGAACTGCTCTGTAATAATGACCTCCCACTCCATTTAATCATTAAGAATGCTTTGCTCATTTGTATTGTAGGCAAATCATCAACAAGTTGCTTTACTTTCCAAAAGTTCTTTTTCTACCACTTATTTTGATTCTTGCTTTGGTCTTATGAGTAATATCGTTGTCCATAGGTAATAAATCTAAACAATCATATCATGACATTTAAGATAAATTTACAATGAAAAGAAAAACTAACATTTTTTGGGGGGACAATTAAGTTCTAGTCTCTTAGCAACTTTATAGATTATAATATAGTATTTTATATGTATAAAGCAACAGCTTTATAACATGGTGAATGCTGTAATGATTACTTCAGTGCTGCTAACTAGCATGGGTATCTATTTTTTTTTTAAGGTTTTATTTATTTATTTGACACAGAGAGAGAGAGAGGGAGAGAGCAAGCACAAGCAGGGGGAGCAGGCAGGGGAGAAGCAGGCTCCCTGCCGAGCAAGGAGCCCGACGTGGGGCTTGATCCCAGAACCCTGGGATTGTGACCTGAGCCAAAGGCAGATGCTTAACCGACTGAGCCACCCAAGTGCCCCATGGGTATCTATTTATAAAGGAAAATTTAAGCTCTTTTTCAAGAAACTCCTAGCTTCCCACAGTCCGTTATTATAAAATAATAGACCTTGTTTTTTACCAACATAAATTATTTTTATTTTTATAAAGTTCAGTTAAATATAAGGAACACATTCTAATAATGTGGGATCTTAATAATTAGGATTTATCAACAGAATAACAGGAACTAAGGTGTAGACTTATTTAAATGCAAGGTCTGAGGTCCTGATTTTTAAAGAAAAATGACATATAGTGTATATCCCTGATATTATTTATTTCCTAATAAAGTTTCCATGAATTTAATCTACTCTAATTAGGTCTTCAGAGAACCACTAAAGTTATAAAGATAAACAGTTAGTATTAATTTAAAGTTAAACTTACTTTGCAGTAACTGAGTTAATATTTCTTGATGACTCTATTAGTCAATCATAATACTGCATTCAAATTCCAGGCCCTTCAGTTCTGACAATTATAACTGTTTGAGTAAAGATTATATTTTCTGATTATTTTTGCTTCTGATATATCACAAGGTTGAATTTAATCATGTAAATATTTTAGTTTGGAAGACGAATTCTCTCTCCCTCTTTCTGTCTTTAATTTGTAATGCATTGCTTTGCATTGTTGCTTATCTTATGTCTTATTTTTGACTATATTTTATAATCTAATGAGGAACTCAATCTCTCACCTGTTTTCCACCCACTCTCTTCTCCACTTTCTAGGAGCAGGAATTCTAACATGGGTTAAGGACAGGATGAAATACTGAGGACTAGAATTTGATCATAGCTCAAACAAAGGTGAAGAATTAGTGTGAAGCAAAGTCATTTTCCATATGGATGCCTTTGTTGGACTTTTGTGTAAGGCTTCTTTCAAAGGGGTGCCTGGATGGCTTGGTTGGTTAAATGTCTGACTTTGGCTTGGGTCATGATCTCAGGGTCCTGGGATTGAGCCCCACATTGGGCTCCCTGCTCAGTGGGGAGTCTGCTGTCTCTCTCCCTCTCCCTCTGCCCCTCCCCCTGCTCATGCTCTCTCTCTCTCTAGTAAATAAATAAAATCTTTAAAAGAAATTTGTCAAATGGATTCTTTTTTCTCTCCTTTGAGTCCTAAGATGCTGTTGTCACAATAACAGGGGGTATTTATATATACCTGATAGGTGTCTCATACAGATATCTGATTGAGATATATATATATTATATATATTATATACCATATATATTATATATTATACCTGACAGATGTCTGATAGATATATCTGGGGTATATCAGAATGATTTCCTACTCAAAAAAAAGATGGGTTTACATGATTAAAGTCAATTCTATCCGAGTTGTGTTTTATAAACCCCATTTGAGATAGGGTTTATTTCTTATACAATTAATTTCTAATAATTTGTATTTAATAATCTAAAATAAACTGTGATGTTGTTATTGTTTTACCCTGATTGTTTAAACCACCTGCAACAAAACAGCATAAGAGTTCACTGGAAGCTGGAGTTTTGGTGTAGGAGGCACCAGCTGGAGATTTCTCATCATGAAAATTGCTGCTCAGCTGAAGGATCAGACATCTAACATGGAAAACAAGAAGTGAAAAAGATTTTCAAGAGTACCTAGTTCAATATCCTTACTTTATTGATTAAAAAAAGTGTTACCAGAACATGGTAGGTGATTTGCCTTAAGCTCAACCTGATAATTATCTTCTGCAAATGATTTTATTTAGCAGAATGCTGGAGTTCATTTAGTGGAATGGCTAGTGGCTTTGTGTGGCATCATCATTTCATGTGTGACCAAACTCATTACCCTAGGTAACTCAGTTTCTATATCTCTAAAATAGAGATGTTGACAGTTCCTATTCTGTAGATCTGACTTTAAGATTATCTAAGATAAGATACATAAAGCATTAAAAAAAAAGGTAAAACTCAATACTCAACTTATTGAGTAAAACTCAGTAAGTGTTGGTTATAAGAATTATATTAGAATGTACATCCTAATTTTTAAACATTAAAACAATTGGTTTTCAATTTAATTTAAATACAGTTAACTATTAATGCTAAATAACAATTAAGCTTTATAGATGCTAATGTTTTTTATAGTTCAGGTAACAAAATCCTAGAGTTTAAACTGGCAGAGAATCTAAGATAGTGAAGGTATGGGCAATTATTTTCATTCTGTTTATTTCAAGGGAAAATACCTTTACTTACTTAATGCCATATGTATATATATACCATATATATGTATATACCATATGTATTTGTGTGTATGTGTGTATATACACACACATATATATACTTTAATTAGGGATTTTTCTTCCTATAGTTGATTCTTTTTTTAAAAAAAAAGATTTATTTATTTATGTGAGATAGAGAGAAAGCACGAGCGGGAGGGGCAGAGGGAGAGGGAACCTGAAGCAGACTCCGCGCTGAGTGCAGAGCCCAATGTGGGGCTTTATCTTACAACCCTGAGATCATGACTTGAGCTGAAACCAAGAGTCAGCTGCTTAACCGTCTGTGCCACCAAGATGCCCCCTACAGTTGATCTTAATAAATTTTTGATCTTCAAACTGCACTGATCATTATAAACTATCATTATTTTGCATTGAATTATTTATAAATTTCTTATTTTAATGAAGACTTTGTAGCATCTTCAACATACCTCCAGATTTAGGAGTGTGTTTTTTTAACAAGTTGGTAATATGTTGATAATTATATTCAAGCCCTTTTTGAAACTCAAAACAACAAAAAAGTGTTTTCCAAATTTGCACTCTTGTTCCAGTTCTGTCTTAAATAAGGTTGATAATAGTTTTCTAAATTTAGTTTAGTGCTTATTCTTCAGTAGATTGCTTATGATACTCTAAATTTTTCCTTATTTTTAAAGTACATTTACTTCTTTTTCCTTACAACATTCTTTACGTAGAAACAGATGAGCTATTTTGCTTCCTAACACCATCCTAAAATTGCCACTGTAATATACTTTCTGAAATATCTACTCTATCATGATACCTTATATAATTCTAATTTTAGTATTTTGGGGAAAACTTTCTTATCCCAACAACTTTGGGGAAAATTGTTTGAATGTTTCTTGTAATTTAAAATCTATTTTCTTGCCATATAATTTTCTTTATATAATAGCAATAAATAAATTAAAAATCCTGACAAAAACAAGTCTTCAAATTAATGCTCTTGGTAAATAAAAAAGAGTTCTCCTATTTTACCAAATTATTCTACAATACCAAAATAGGTTAAAATTAAAGTACAGTCTAGATTAAAATTAAATCTTAAAGAGTTTTAAAATCAAGGCAGATTTTGCAAGGATAGGCTAAGGGACACCTAAACTAATGTTTGGGGATTGAAGAACATTCTCAATGGTCCACTTTGGTCCAAATCACTATTTTAAAACCAACCTTCTAGACTAAAGAGGCAAGAACCATGCAGATATAGTGAGGGAAAGTGCAGTTTACTGAAGAAGAGTGATGTTTCAGAAGAAGAGTTTGATGGAAGTCAAAAATAAATAGGGTCTACTACATTGCTTGACTTCCCAACACAACAAATACACACACACACACACACACATGCACCATCTTTCATAACATTTCCAAAAATATTCTTGCCCAACATGAAGCAGTATACATCACTTCTCCAAAGAGAGAGAACCCAAACTCATTCCAAGTTTGAATACCTGTGGACCAATGATCTGATAGCCCAAACTTTCTGACATTCATTTTCTTTTATTCTATTTTGCTTTTGGCTATACAATCTTAAGCAATTTCAGACCCATAAATACTGGAATACTTTCATAAATACTTTCATAAATACTGCAACTGGTGAGCTAGCATATAAATATAAACATCTTGAAAATATATATGTCATATAAAATGGAGGAAAAAGCAAAAATATGCATTAAAACTAGTAGTTAAGAGACAGCGCCATTGATCTTAACCCAAAGACTTTATATATTGCATTAATCATGTAAAGAATAGAACAATAATCTCATGGAAAACTGTTGACTATATCCATCAGCAATGAGGCAACCATGTGGATCAGCCAGTATAAACTCCTCCAAGCTCAGTTCACTGCTCAGATTCTCTTTGTCCAGTGCCCTTCAGTGTAACCTCTCAGAGGCACGTTAGAGAAAATGCCCCTGTGGTTGCGCTACCAAAAGAGCTACTTGCTTCCCATTGTGTGGGTGTTTGGACGTTATAATTGAGCAACTATAGGCTCAGTTCTGATATTAGCTTGTTAATATAACTTCTTTAAAGCCTGAGTGAGATACTTCTTAGTTTCATTTTGTGGGATGATTTTGCTAGTAAATATGAGCGTAACTCTCTGAATTGAATTGGGGATCATTCTTTTACCTAATTCCAGCTCTTTGCTAATAACTTTGCCTTATAGCAAGAATGGAAAATAACAAATGTCAAGCTCAACCTGATGGGTTTTTCTCTACAATATGCTCCCCATATATTCTTATGTCATTTCACCCTTTTCCGGGTGTTGTCACAGCAGAAGGCACTGTGGAGTAGGAGTTTATTCCTCTGATTCATTGAGGATTTTCTGTATAACTCCTTTCCTATTTCCAGGATTCTATAATTTCCTATCTTACTCATTAACTTTAGGATACAGTAAAATATCTATCTTCTGCTAAATAAGTTGCACAGCTCTTACTAGTCAGATATTCCTTGCTTTGGGAAGACATGTCCCTTAAAAAGCTAATACAGTAATCTTCCTATTGTCTCTCTGCTTTTAATGTGCCAGCTTGGACTGCAGCTTGCTTCTGTCTTATAGAATCTCAAAGAAGGCCACTAGAAATTGGATTCAGCTCTACTTTCTCTTGTTTTCATGAAGAATAATGTTCTGTACACTGCTGCACCATTTTCCCAAAAAAGAGGTAGAATAAATACCCACTATTGATCCATTTTATTCATTTGGATAGTGTGAAGAAAAAACTCACAATTTTTTTCCTTTCTCTGTGTAGGAAAAAAACCCCTTCTTTTCTAATGTGTGTTTCTTTCCCACGTGGCTCCTTTACTATTCACACAGAACATTTCACTTCTGACACTTCTGGTCACCAAATGTGTGGAGGTTTCCCTCACACCAAGCAATTCTTTGTGACACCAGCTGGGTGTCTTATAATTTAACTCAATTCTGACAATATCTACCCAGAGATAGCATCAGATCCCACAGGTTAAGGGCTCAGTCCTGTAAGACTGCCTCCCCAACACCACCCCCCCACACACACATCAGATGCCAGTCACCTATGCTTCTGACTGGCCTGCCCTAGATCAGAGGTTCCAACAACTCCCTCCTGAGGTTCAGTTAGTTTGCTAGAGCAGCTCAAAAAACCCAGGGTAACACTTATGTTTACCAGATTATTAAGAGATAAGATAAAGGATACAGATAAACATCCAGATGGAAGAGATGCATAGGGCAAGGTATGGGAAAGGGCAAGGAGCTTCCATGCCCTGTCCAGGCACACCCTCCCAGCCCCTCCATGCGTTCAACAACCTGGAAGGTCTCTGAACCTTGTCCTTTTGGGGTTTTATGGAGCTTTTTATTATATAGTCATGATTGATTAAAGCACTGGCCATTGCCCATTGATTCAACCTCCCCGCCTTCTGCCCTCCCCAGATGTCAAGGTTGGGACTGAAAGTTCCAACCCTTTAATCACAACAACCAGCCCCCACCCCTAGGTGGAGTCCAAAACACCTCATTAACATAAGACACCTTTATCACTCTCAACACTTAACGAAATTCCAAGGGTCTTTTGGAGACTTTGCCAAGAACAGGGTCAATTACCAAATATTTAGTTCTTATTATAAATGGTGGCACTATCACAGATGCACTATCACAGATGGAATCAATCTACCTAACGTCTTAAGCCTTAGGAGGTTGATCTTTTCCTCCTCCTCCCCTGTCCACATCAGTGAGTGGAAAGCAATGACTAGGCGGTATGCCTACAATCTCAAACACTTTTTTAGGTGGGTAATCCAACAACGGGGCCCAAAGATTAGTAAACCTGGTTTAGCGGACACTTAGCTGTGTCCTGCTATCTAGTCTTAATGAGAAGCAAAGGTAATATTTTTTTCCTTTTTAACTAATAATTCTATAGTATTCTGTCATATTTGACTCAGAATAATTCAGTCAGGAAAGAGAAATAGGCTTCCTCAAATACTAAAATTTGAAGGAAAAGAGTGAAATATTTAAGCAATTTTAGTGAGGATATCAGTCCCAATAGCTCATCTAATATGTACTGATCATCCTCTCCACCCAGCAAATATCCATCAATATATAGAGAAAATTCATTCAAATCATGTGTACTATTGAAAGTAGAACAATATGTTCCTTGTTCTGAAAGGGAGCTCATATTTTCTGTTTAGGGGTAGAAAGGCAAGAGAAAAAGTTTTGCAATACTTGGGGTATTTTCAAATCCATTTCATTCTGAATGGTTGTAAATATTTTGCCTTCTATTTCCAACCACTGTTCTTTTTTCTCTTATCTGAGCCATTGGGTGGTGGTACAGTGGATGAAAATAAGTAGACGGTGGAAGAATGGAAATGAAAGAACCATAGCTCTGTAACCATGCCTATTTTCATGCTAGAAATAACAGCTTAACTCCTTGTCCCCCTCTCTTTGTGTCCTTCTTTTGGTAATATAAGGCTATTTTATGCAAGAGCATGGTTATTTTCTTTTCATTAAAATGGATACAGCACTTGATCCATGTATCAATTATATCTGTAATCATAATTTCAAAGAAAATTGTAGAACAAAGTCAATTATTCAAATAATCTAGAATCACACTTTTATATGCAGTGTCAAGATAATTGACAAAAGCATTTTGGACTTCAATTATCTCAAAAATTACTTTGAGTTTCTCCTCATTTAGAATGTTTCTATATGGCTTTGCATCTAACACACTTTATTTTTTATTCTTTTGTTATTTATATACTTTATTATTTGTTCTTCTTTTTTGAATATGCCATCATCTTTTGAAAATGTTTGGTCTTCTGTGCTACCAAATCCAAGAGGAATATATAAACAATAAATCCATTTGTTGTAAAGAACTTCAGGTTTTAAAATGTATTGTTTTTTCTTTCTTAAGATTTACTGCAATTACTTTTTTTAAAATTTAAATTCAATTAATTAACATATAATGTATTATTGGTTTCAGAGGTAGAGGTCAGTGATTCATCATTCTTACATAATAGCCAGTGCTCATTACATCACATGATGTAATGTCTTAATGTCCATCACCCAGTTACCCCAATCCTCAAACCCGTCCCCACCAGCAACCCTCAGTTTGTTGCCTATGATTAAGAGTCTCTTCTGGTTTGCCTCCCTATCTAGTTTTGTCTTGTTTTATTTTTTCCTCTCTTCCCCTATGATCTTCTGCTTTGTTTCTTAAATTTTACATATCAGTGAGATCATATGATACTTGTCTTTCTCTGACTGACTTATATCGCTTAGCATAATACCCTCTAGTTCCATCCATGTTGTTGCAAATGGCAAGGTTTCATTTTTTGGATGACTGAGTAATATTCCTTTGCATATATTTATACCACATCTACTTTATCCATTCATCTGTTGATGGACATCTGGGCTCTTTCAATAATTTGACTATTGTGGACATTGCTGCTGTACCCATTGGGGTGCAGGTGCCCCTTCGGATCACTACATTTGTATCTTTGGGGTACATACTCCATACTGCAGTTTCTGGGTCATAGGGTAGCTCTATTTTCAACTTTTTGAAGAACCTCTGTATTGTTTTCCAGAGTGGCTGTACCAGCTTGCATTCCCCCCAACAGTGTAGGAGGGTTCCCCTTTCTCTGCATCCTCACCATCTGTCATTTCCTGACTTACTAATTTTAGCCATTCTGACAGGTGTGAGGTGTTATTTCATTGTAGTTTTGATTTGCATTTCCTTGATGCCAAGTGATGTTGAACATTTTTTTCCTGTGTCTGTAGGCCATTTGTATGTCTTCTTTGGAGAAATGTCTGTTCATGTCTTCTGCCCATTTCTTGACTGGATTATTTGTTCTTTGGGTGTTGAGTTTGATAAGTTCTTTATACATTTTGGATACTAACCCTTTATCTGATATGTCATTTGCAAATATCTTATTCCATTTTTGTCAACTAGTTCCTTTGCTGTGTAAAAGTTTTTATCTTGATGAAGTCCCAATAGTTCATTTTTGCTTTTGTTTCCCTTGCTTTTGGAGACGTGTCTAGTAAGAAGTTGCTGCAGCTGAGATCACAGAGGTTTCTGCCTGTGTTTTCCTCCAGGATTTTGATGGATTCCTGTCTCACATTTAGGTCTTTCATCTATTTTGAGTCTATTTTTGTGTATGGTGTAAAAGAATGGTCCAGTTCATTCTTCTGCATGTGGCTGTCCAATTTTCCCAACACCATTTCTTGAAAAGACTGTCCTTTTTCCACTGGATATTCTTTCCTGCTTTGTTGAAGATTAGTTGACCACAGAGTTGAGGGTCCATTTATGGTTTCTCTATTCTGTTCCATTGACCTATGTGTCTGTTTTTGTGCCAGTACCATACTGTATTGATGATTACAGCTTTGTAATAGAGTTTGATGTCCTGAATCACAATTCAGGCTATTTCTTTGGCTATTCAGGTCTTTTCTGATTCCATACAAATTTTAAGATTTTTGTTCCAGTTCTGTGAAAAAAATTAATGGTATTTTGATAGGGATTCCATTGAATGTGCAGATTGCTCTACGCAGCATAGACATTTTAACAATATTTGTTCTTCCAATCCATGAGCATGGAGCGTTTTTTCATTTCTTTGTGTCTTCCTCAATTTCTTTCATAAGTGTTCTACAGTTTTCTGTACTCAGAAAGCTGTACCTCTTTTGCTAGGTTTATTCCTAGGTATCTTATGGGTCATGGTGCAATTGTAAATGGGATAGATTCCTTAATTTCTCTTTCTTCTGTCTCATTATTAGTGTATAGAAATGCAACTGATTTCTGTGCATTGATTTTCTATCTGCCAATTTACTGAATTCCTGTATGAGTTCTAGCAGTTTGAGGGTGGAGTCTTTGGGTTTTCCACATAGACTATCATGTCATCTGCAAAAAGTGAGAGTTTGACTTCTTCTTTGCCAATTTGGATGCCTTTTATTTCTTTTTGTTGTCTAATTGCTGAGGCTAGGACTTCTAGTACTATGTTGAACGGCAGTGGTGAGAGTGGATATCCCTGCCATGTTCCTGACCTCAGGGGGAAAGCTCTCAGTTTTTCCCCATTGAGAATGATATTCACTGTGGGTTTTTTGTATATGGCTTCTTTGATATTGAGGTATGTTCCCTCTATCCCTACACTGTGAAGAGTTTTAATCAAGAAAGGATGCTGTACTTTGTCAAATGCTTTTTCTGCATCTATTGAGAGGATCATATGGTTCTTGTCCTTTCTTTTATTTATGTAGTGTATCACATTGATTGATTTGTGGGTGTTGAACCAACCTTGCAGCCCAGGAATAAATCCCACTTGTTCATGGTGAATAATCCTTTTAATGGATCCTATTGGCTAGTATTTTGGTGAGAATTTTTGCTTCTATGTTCATCCGAGATATTGGTTTGTAATTCTCTTTTTTGATGGGGTCTTTGCCTGGTTTTGGGATCAAGGTAATGCTGGCCTCATAGAAAGAGTTTGGTGGTTTTCCTCACATTTCTATTTTTTGAAACAGCTTCAGAAGAATAGGTATTATTTCTTTAAATGTTTGGTAGAATTTCCCTGGGAAGCCATCCAGCCCTGGGCTCTTGTTTGTTGGGAGATTTTTGATTATTGCTTCAATTTCCTTGCTGGTTACAGGTCTGTTCAGGTTTCTATTTCTTCCTGTTTCAGTTTTGGTAGCTTATACATCTTTAGGAATGCATCCATTTCTTCCAGATTGCCTAATTTGTTGGCATATAGTTGCTCATAATATGTTCTTATAATTGTTTGTATTTCTTTGGTGTTGGTTATGATTGCTCCTCTTTCATTCATGATTTTATTTATTTGGGTCCTTTCTCTTTTCTTTTTGATAAGTCTGGCCAGGGATTTATCAACCTTATTAATTCTTTCAAAGAACCAGCTCCTAGTTTTTTTGATCTGTTCTATTGTTCTTTTGTTTTCTATTTCATTGATTTCTGCTCTAATCTTTATTTCTCTTCTCCTGCTGGGTTTAGGCTTTATTTGCTGTTCCTTCTCCAGCTCCTTTAGGTGTAAGTTTAGATTGTGTATTTGAGACCTTTCTTATTTCTTGAGAAAGGCTCATATTGCTGTATACTTCCCTGTTAGGACTACCTTTGCTGCATCCCACAGATTTTGAACAGTTGTGTTTTCATTTTCATTTGTTTCCATGAATTTTTCTTCTTTAATTTCCTGGTTGTACCATTCATTCTTTAGTAGGATGTTCTTTAACCTCCATGTTTTTGAGTTCTTTCCAAATTTCTTCTTGTGACTGAGTTCCAGTTTCAAAGCATTGTGGTCCAAAAATATGCAAGGAATGATCCCAATCTTTTGGTACCAGTTAAAACCTGATTTTTGATGCAGATGTGATCGATTCTGGAGAATGTTCCATGTGCACTAGAGAAGAATATGCATTCTGTTCCTTTAGAATGGAATGTTCTGAATATATCTGTGATGTCCATCTGGTCCAGTGTGTCATTCAAAGCATTTATTTCCTTGTTGATCTTCTGCTTAGATGATTTTGTTCATTGCAGTGAGGCAAGTGTTAAAGTTCCCCACTATAATTGTATTACTATTGATGTGTTTCTTTAATTTTGTTATTAATTGGCTTATATAATTGGTTGCTCCCATGTTAGGGGCATAAATATTTACAATTGTTAAATCTTCTTGTTGGATAGACCCTTTAAGTATGATATAGTGTCCCTCCTCATCTCTTATTACAGTCTTTGGTTTAAAATCTAATTTGTCTGATATAAGGATTACCACCCCAGCTTTCTTTTGATGTCCATTAGCATTTTAAATGGTTTTCCACCCCCTCACTTTAAATCTAGTGGTGTCTTTGGGTGTAAAATGAGTCTCTTGTAGACAGCATATCAATGGGTCTTGCTTTTTTATCCAATCTGATACCCTGTGTCTTTTGATTGGGGCATTTAGCCCATTTACATTCAGAGTAACTACTGAAAAAAATTAATTTAGTGCCATTGTTATTACCTGTAAAATCACTGTTTCTGTATATTGTCTTTGTTCCTTTCTGGTCTATGTTACTTTTGGGCTCCTTCTTTGCTTAGAGGATCCCTTTTAATATTTCCTGTAGGTCTGGTTTGGTGATCACAAATTCCTTTAGTTTCTGTTTGTCCTGGAAGCTTTTTATCACTCCTTGTATTTTGAATGACACCCTAGCTGGATAAAATATTCTTGGATACATATTTTTCTCATGAACACCCTGAATATATCATGCCAGTCCTTTCTGGCCTGCCAGGTCTCTGTGGATAGGTCTCCTGCCAATCTAATGTTTCTACCCTTGTAGGTTACAGACCTCTTGTCCTGAGCTGATTTTAGGATTTTCTCTTTGTCTCTGAGATTTGCAAGTTTCACTATTATATGTTGGGGTGTTGACCTATTTTTACTGATTTTGAGGGAAGTTCTCTGTGCTTCCTGGACTTTGATGCCCGTTTCCTTCCCCAGATTAGGGAAGTTTTCCACTATAATTTGCTCCAATATACCTTCTGCCCCTCTCTCTCTTTCCTCTTCTTCTGGTATCCCAATTATTCTAATATTGTTTCACTTTATGGTATCACTTATCACTTTCTCTCAAATTCTCCCCTCATGATCCAGTAGTAGTTTATCTCTCTTTTTCTCAGCTTCTTTATTCTCCATCATTTTGTCTTCTATATGACTAATTCTCTCTTCTGCCTCATTTATCCTAGCAGTTAGAGCTTCCATTTTTTATTGCATCTCATTAATAGCCTTTTTGGTTTCTAGTTGGTTAGGTTTTAGTTCTTTTATTTCCCCAGAAAGGGATTCTCTAGTGTCTTCTATGCTTTTTTTCAAGCCCATTCTGCAATTACTTTTAGTCACTATTCTGACACTCCAGTTTCTTATTCAGGTAACTCATATCTACCAGGATGAGGCAAGAAAGGAAAAAGGCAAAGGGAAATCATCCATAGAGGAGCTTTCAGGAAAGGAGAAAGAAATCAAAACCCAAAGAGAAAACAGGGCTTTGATCAAGATTCAATCTCTACGAATCAGTCAGCAGGGGTGAGAAATCTGAAAGAACATTTGTTTTATTGCCATATTTGAAAATCTCATGCCAAGTGTTTACTATTATCAAATGAATGAAAGGGAAGGGCTTTGAAATGTATGCCTTCCAAGAGAAAGAAGGGTGGGGAATATATTTTCCTTTAAGGGCAAAAGGATACAGTTTGTTAGGAAGTAATTACTTTTACTTCAGCTCCTGGGTTTGACACCAGCTTTGCTTCACTGACACTAAGTAGGGATACTGATAGCAGCAGGCAATACTGAAAATTGCTCTGTTCCAAAATGCTTTTTCTTTTTTTTTGAATGCATGACACAGAGAGGCATGGGAGCATCTGGTGAGTGTTTGGATTACCTCTGCATCTCACACCTCACAGCTTTGTTACAACCAGTGGCAGTACTAGTGGTAATACAATGCAAGGGAAGCTCCCTATCACCTGAACAGGCAGAGTCCTGAGGGCACACGATTCAGCTTCAGGCATCATTTTCTTTTCTGTAGCTCTTCACTTAGTATAAACAGTACAGGCAATTGTTTGAATAATAATGAACAAAATCTCTCCTTAGCAACAGTCCAGCTTTTAAAAAACAGATATCAAATAGAATCCTACTTTTAATAATAATGTGGGTTTTTTTTTCCTTCTGTTTTCTTTTTAGTCTGAACATACTGGAAAAGGGTGGTTCATTATTGTGATTCATAAGAAACCACTCTACTTTTTTCCTGCATTAACATTTCAGGAGTGACAATATAACTGTGTTTAGGATTTCAATATCATTATCCCAGTGAAATGGATGTTGCCTTAAGGAAATATTTCAATTTGCCATGATAGAAATCCCAGAACCTAAACTAAATAAGGAAATACTACTGCCACTGCTAATGGTCCCTGGTAAATTACATTTTTTATATTTCTAGTTATCCCTTGTTTTTGATTTGTTTTTGTTTTGATTGTGTCTAGTCTTTTGGAGGAGCACAATTCTATCAATAAAGTTTACTACTTTTGCTTTAGCTGTGTGGTTCTCTAAAGGCTCAGTTATCCATTTATTGCTTTTTGTGGAAAAAAAAAATAAAAGGTAGATAAATTACAATAATGCAAACTTGAAATATATAAGTATCACATGAAATTGCAAAAATAAATATGCTTGATCATGAAAAAAGTAAGCTATCAAAATGAGTATAAGTTATTATTTCAGAAATTGCTCAATCATTTTGCATTATAACAGACATTAAGCTTTTCTTTATGGAAGAATTCTTAAAATTAATAACTTACTACCCATTTTCCCGACATTTTAGAAAACAATGTTGTGTTCAATTTTAATAATGAAGCAGGTTTTTCAGTTAATATATCAATCTTCTATAAGAACACAGATTGAGGTCACTATAAATGGTTTTAGATAACATTAGGTGAGTAATAAAAGTAATTGAAGGGAGATGAAATTTTAAGATTTAGATGGGGCCAAAGCAAATTCTTGAGACAAATGCAAATTTTCAACCTAATGTTTACAAGATGAAAAGCATCACAATACCTGGAGCCATAGTAATGTCAAATACAAATACTATTATTTACAATTACGTTTTTTTCAGAGCCTATTTCTCATAGGATGTAGATGTAGAAATGACCACAAAATAAGTCTAAATACATAGGTGAGTTGGAGAAACTCATTATTAAATAGATTTGGAAAGTATTTATACCCTTTTATCAGCATATTGTTTTGCCTAACAATCATTTCCCATTCTGACTTCCTAATATCATCCACTTATCATGAAGCTGTGGTTCTTTTGGGGCACCTGGGTGGCTCAGTCGGTTAAGTGTCTGCCTTTGGCTCAGGTTCCCAGGATCAAGCCCCACACTGGGCTCCCTGCTCAGCAGAGAGCCTGCTTCTCCCTCTGCCCCTCACCCCACTCATGTTCTCTCTCTCTCACTCACTTGCTCTCGAATAAATAAATAAATAAAATTTAAAAAAAACAACCTGTCTTCTTTTTCTGTAGATTGCTGTCCTAGGAAATGATACCTAGGAACCATTTGTAATCCTTAGAAGAATGAATAATGAAAGGCAAATATCTGACACCTTAAGGATGACAGAGTAGAGAGGGGGGATCAAAATCTGGATTCTTGATGACATCATTAAACCAGATAAACCAGGGCAACAGCTTGCCTTACTTCTGGTTTTCTTTTCAGTGAGATAAATAATAAATAATAATGATGATGATGATGATGTTTTCATTGTACAAGGCACTTTGAATTGGGTTTTCTGTTTCTATAGCCAATATATTCCTAAAAGATACAATTTCTTATACACACTAACAAACCCTCTCTGGTGATTAGCATGAAATCAAATCAAAAGGGCCAAGAGCTAACAAAATAAAAGGAAATGAAACAATATTGGGACATTCACTCATGATGGTTTGGTCACACCACAAATAACCCAATGTTCAAATAGACACCCACTCATACACACAGCCTTGAAAGAAAAGAGGTCTAATTTCATAATCTTTTCCCAAAGTATCTAATGATGGCAAAATAATAAGTTACTTTGATGGCATTGAGACAACAGCATTTATATCAATGATTTAGTACTTTGTAGACCAGATAATCAATAGATTAATTTCATTTTTCAACCAAGTGTTTTAGCATATAGGAGAATAATCTAAGATAATTATGGAAGTTGGTTTGGGTACAAGAATTTCAGTTTTTGTTACGCAGTGGAAGATATTGATTGAGTATATATCCTATATCCCATGTCCTCTGAGAAGTGCTAAAATCAAAGAATTGAATAAAACATAGCCTCAACTCTAACAACACAATGCAGAATTCAAGGTGTCAACACCAATAATTTCTCAGGTCTTCCTCCAAGGTGTATATAAAAGGAAATGGAGTAAATCTCATGCATCTACTTCAGATATAATCTGTGTTGCCAGAGCAACAGAGTGGAAGATTTTTATTCTAAATATGTTTAGAATGCAAATTGTTTTGGAACATAGTTTGTACAGAAATCAGTCAACAGTATGCTATTGTGGATGGTCTAGTTTACAGCAAATTGTTTAATCATGCTTTGTAAGTCTTTTTCTCATATATATCTAATAGAAGAGACATGAAAATCGAATTCAATCATTTGCTTTAATTAAAAACCCACTGTCAAAAAAGTTTCCATCTTAATGTTATCCTGTAACATCTGAGGATCCATTTTGGCTTACATAATTTTAGCAAAAAGAGCATGAAATGCATTTTCAAATAATGTGTCCACAGTATGTTGGAGTTAAAAATGTTAGGCTATTTATTGTTGTGAGGCACTCAAATTTGAAAGGGACAGCTGATAAAGATGTAATTAAATCTTGCCTGTTAAGGAGTCTTATGAATTATTAAAATCCAGATCTTATTATTCCTTCTTAAATTATTCTTTTCAACTTCTTGTTGCCACATATGCCACCCTCCCTCAAATGTTAAGCAATTACCCTTTTGAGGGTCAAAGAAGTACCTAAAGGGCCCATCTGGAAAGCTGAGATAAGGGCCTATGGTTCAGCTTAAATAGCTGTTGCACCGAGACATTAAGATCGGGTTGGGGAGGAAGCCATTACCTTGAGGTTCTCCGAACAACTAAAAAAGATTTATTCTAGTGCACGTTACATCAGTTCTTGGATGCCTTTCTCTAATTTTGTACAGCTTCATTCTCATCTAACTTCAAAGTGTCGAGTTTGTCTTGATATATATGAAATACTGGATTGAAAATTAGATGCAATTTTGCAAACTAAAAAAATATATATACTTTATGAAAGATGGATTAACTGCCTGTTAATTTCATTAAAAAGTGTTAAATAGAAATGATTCTTATTCGGGACACCTGAATGGCTCAGTTGGTTAAGTGTCTGCCTTTGGCTCAGGTCATGATCTTGGAGTCCCAGGATCGAGCCTGCATCTGGCTCCCTGCTCAGTAGGGAGTCTGCTTCTCCCTCTGTCCCTCACCCTGCTCCTGTTTTCACTCTCTGTCTCTCTCTAGAATAAATAAATAAAATTTAAAAAGAAAATGATCTTATTCAAGTTGTCCATACTTAAAGGGTATTTTGAAACAAATTTTCTTATACATATTTACTGTATTCTGAGGATAATTTACAGAGGAGAGAAATTTTTCAGTCAATACTTGAGTTGAAAAATAACCATAAACATTCCATTAAAGGAATTTGCTAGGCTAATGCTGTGTCTGGAATTTCACAGAACCACTGACACAAACACATATCATAATTGACACATATAATTTGAACACCAACTGACACATATTATAATTTGGGCCTATCCTTAATCTATAAGATTGAATGTTTTCAGGTATGAGTTAAACTTTGGCTTGTGACCCATTTACACAGGGAAGGTTATCCCGCACCTTCACTGAGGTTGGGTTCTTTGATGCTAACAATAGATCCTTGGTCAGGGTGGGGTGAGGGATGGACAATGGCACTGCATGACTAGATAGAAGTTTGTAAAAGTAAACAATTTACTCTAATATCAGTCTTCCATCAAGTAATTGTAAATACATCAGTATCAAGCTGTTTTGATTTTTTTTTTTCATGCATGGTATTAGCAGAAGCATTTCTAAGTATTACAGAGTTAAAGCAGGTAGGTGCTAAAATACATCATATGCCTACATATCAATCTAGGCAGTAAAAGAGGTGGTTTAAATCATCGATAAAAACACAAAATATGTTTACAGAGTCATTTGTGCATAGATCCTACAGATAAATGTTTATATAACAGTATTGATTAATTTTTTTTAGCAAAAGCTCTGAATTTGCATGGTCATTTATACCACTATGCCAGAATTCTTCAGGAGTGTACTACTAAATTTTCATCAATGTGTACTGTTTATTTTGTTACAGCAATATCTGTCACCTGGAACATTTCTTTAGTGAGTCATGCAGTGCAATAGAGAGCAAAAATAAAATTTATCTTTATACATGTATGTTACATAAATAATATATATTGCATATATAATATAATACATATATAACATTATATATTATATAGTAATATAATTTCATATATCATAAAAATGATATATATGATATATAAATGACATATATATCATATGTATGGTGCCAGGCACTAAACTAAGAATTTTCTTGTATTATCCTATTTAATATTAACAAAAAAGTCTAGAATATAAGTAATACTATCACTACTAGTTTTCAGATGAGGAAATTCTAGGTAGTTTAAAGTAATTTATACATTACAGAGCTAGTAAATGGTGCAATTACGATTCTAACCCTTGCATCAGAGAAAGTTGTGTATTTGCTGGAATAAGTGAGAATTTTGTCTTCCTTTTTTTTTTAAGATTTATTTACTTACTTGAGAGAGAAAGAGAGACAGAGAGAAAGCATGAGCAGGGGGAAGGGCAGAGGGAGAGGGAGAGAATCTCAAACAGACTCCTTGATGAGCACAGAGCCCGCCACCAGGCTCCATCTCATGACCCTGAGATCATGACCTAAGCTAAAACCAAGAGTTAAACAGACTGAGCCACCTAGGTGCCCCAAGAATTTTGTCTTCTGAGTAAATGTGAGATCAGTGATAAAGGGCAACCATGTGATCATGTGATATTTATTAATAAATCTGTAGACATTTAAAACAAAGTGTTTATGGTTTACGATTATATCATAATTACTACTTGGTTGTGTTTTTCAGTTTTTAATTCTTTTAAGTGTGTTTTCACAATTTCAAAATCTAGGGTTTTGTCTCTCATTTCCTCTATTTCACTTTAGACCCTAAAAGATCTACAATTACTTACTTTAAATTGCTTTATGCAACCATTCCTTATCAACACAGTATCCATCTTCCTCTCTAGGACATGTCGTCTAACTCTTCTACAACTGGATCAGCACCACTTTCTCTTCTCAGAAGCACAACTTATATGTATTTATTTGCTCATATCAACTGGCTTTATATATAAATACCTAAATTCTTGTGTAAGACTGAACTTGAAAAATGGTGTTCCTCTGTAATGTGGGGGGTAAGAGAGTGGTGTTGAAAGTTCCTAAAGAGTCAAGTTTGGGTAATACAGGGTATAAATTCTGACCAACTTGCTTATCAATTCATTCTCATTTGTCATTCAAGAAAGAAGGTCAAAGAACCTTGGTCAGGGAATGCAGAAACTGGTTGACTCAGTTCAGCTACCTTTACAAACTTGTATCATTCTAGAATCAGTGACATTTGAAATTGAACATTCTTAGCACCTTACTTATCCAAAAAGCTTCTGATTTTCACCTTCAGATCCCATGTTATTTGAGAGGAAAGTAGAACAACTGAGTCTTATGACCTATGATGAAAGTTAGCCTACAAAGCTAAATCAGGTCTTTAAGATATGTACAGGAAAGAAGGGAAGAAAGGAGAAGGAAGGAAGGGAGAAAAATTCATATATTATTTTGGATGAGTTTTCTAATAGTAAGTAAGAATAATGTTTATTGAATAATTACTTCATGAAAGGACAGACCTAGATTTTGTGGAGTCTAAAAGTTATAAAACGTGAGGGCCCTTTTAAAGAAAGCATATATCAAATTCTAAAAATAATATGATCACAGCCACTCCAACACAACTTGACATGAGAAATCACTAATACAAAATGCTCTTATCCTGGGGGTTGGGCACTTTTGCATAAAGAGCCCTGACAATTAATTAACTCCAAAAACTTCAGGTGAGTCTGCCTTTGACAGAGGATTAGACCTGCATTGAGTTTATTCCATCCTCACATCAAGAAAATGAGGGCGAAAACAGATCTGGAAATGTTGAATAAGCTGCCCAGGTCCATGCAGTTAGGAAGAGATGAAGCTAGGATGCCGACTCTTGTCCATCAGACTCTGGAGCTCATGCACCCAACTATTGTAGGTACTGTCTGCAGGCCTGATTAGCATTTGTAAATAAATGCTACAAGCAGAGCTTTGGAAGAAAGGGGACATCTGGTTAATGCTGGTACTTTTATTAAAGCATAAAAGCTTGTATATTTTTCCTTTTTTCATTGTTTTTATTCCAAGATTGACTTACAGTGTTTCTTAAATGGTACAGTTAGACTGCATTAGGTCCTATATTATGGTGGAAATGTATTCATGACAAAACTTTAAAAAAAAAAACAAAATTGAGTGGAACAAGAAATGGTCCAAAAAGTAATTCAGTAATTATCTGAGGAACAAAGACATTTTCATATAGAGGAGAAACTAAATCCCCAATATTTATTCCTATATTCATTATTTAATATGAAAAGACAAGGGTGTTCCTAAATAGCTTGAATCTCTTAAATGTATGAGCTTAGTAAATAAGTAACCATTTACCCAACTGTAGAGAAGTAGAATAAAAGGGAAAGTATTAATGCTATGAAGAGATGGGTTCTTTACTCTTTGAAGTAGTGGGAGGTAAAATAATGCAATATGTTATCTTTAGAAAGGGATTTTCAAAATGTTTTCATTGGAGCTCTAGGAATTTCAAGACATTCCTGGACACTGCCTCTCCACCTCAGACACATCTCCACCTATATCATATATTCTAGACACACATTTTTTTAAAGAAAGTAAAGAAATAAAAGCAGATTGTGTTTATAGAGGAGCCCCAGGAATCATGTCCTACAGGTACAAGTAAGGAAAAATAATAACATGCTAGCTTTAGGGGTTTATTGATACATGTGGAACTAACTAAAATCAAATCAACAAAAGTCTTCTTTATACAAATAAATTCCAACTGAGTATGTATGTAATGGACTAGTGGTGTTCTGAGGAAATATCTTCAGATCAACAGAATAAATGATAGTTCATGAGTCAGAATTCCCGTGATGACACACG